>NW_026864520.1:0-637856 GCF_026571515.1 Ruditapes philippinarum | reverse complement strand
ATGCATATTATTGAATAATTCAGTTTGTTAGTGACTTACTTCTCCCGGCTTGGTAAACTGTTTTCCAATGATTATCGTTTCTGCATAGGAATAACCAACTTCCTTTATATCATCTGATTACACTTCCTCACATTTACCTGTCAGATCGTTTACACGGAAGCCATGTTCAGCATGCTATAATAAGAACAAGTGACCAGATTCACAACGCAGTATTAACTCGAATTATTTTGGGGATGATAAAGTGAAATCTGTTTAATTTACTTGTTAGACTATTCAACATTTTAAGAAATAGAACATGGTTTAACGAGATTTCTTTGTTTTTGCAACGCATAATCTATTCAAATTTTAGTGTGTTTACCTTTTATTGGTATAGAGCAAGCACATATGTCTGCTTCTTAACCTTTTACCCCATGAGCATATTGCGAAAAATGGCTGTTTTCATTGAAAAGCCTCCTGTAACAAGTTCAAACTGCTATGAAACTATGAAAAATGCTTCAATACTAATGAAACTTGGCACAAATGTTAACTACACCATAGCCTCTGTAACAGCATGCTCAATGGTAAATTTCCTGTTACCATGGCAACGGGGGGACGTCTCAAAATAGCCAAAAATCACTATTTTGCATTGTTTTTTTCCATCAAAACTGATTTCAAAGTGTGGCAACTTCTCAATGAATTGAGATAGAGTAAAAGGCTTTTCAGCGTCGGTTACTAGTTACCCTAAGATCGACCTGAGGCCATTTTTAGCCTGTCACATGTCCAAAACTTTCTTGGCACATCCCCCTTCTGGCAACCCCCCGTTGTAATATTTGTATGGGGGACGCCGCCGAAAAAGTGGTCACTTTTTTTTTACAACATTTCTCAAACGAAAAACAGTGTTTGGGGCCTAAATAGGGCATTTTTTCACTGTTTGAGGCCTCAAAAAGGGGGGGGGGCAAAAAGCCGTCGAAACACGCTTATATAAGTATATTTCATATTTTATATAAGGGAAAAGGTTAACAAAAAATGATGAAAAACCTTGGAAAGGTTAAAGAGGAAATGAAGCTCGTCACCTTACTGATTGACATCATTTAGTATATCGAAACAGTGTTAGATTCTATTAGAATCTATTTAGGGTTATTCAACTGCTTTTATGTATGTATAACACGTTGACTATGGAGCAAACAAATAAAACACTGTTCGAAAAAAAGTGATTTCAAAATATGATGGAACAAACATTTGCTCAGAGTATTATTATTCTAATTAACTTTTGTGGTTATGAATTCATGCAGTTATATCGTTCTTAGAACCAGAAGAACAATTAACCGATTTATTATGCCCCCTTCAAAGAAGAAGGGGAGGTATATTGCTTTGCATTTGTCTGTCTGTCGGTCGGTCCGTAGACCAAACGGTTTCTAAACAATAGCTAAAGAACCCTAAGGCCGAGGACTTTCATACTAGGTATGAGGATTGTCCATGACCATTTAATGATACCTATTGATTCTGGGGTCAAGGTAAAATTTACCTAATAGGAAAAAACAGTTTCCGATCAATAAAGAATGCTTAGGCTTAGAAACTTCAAACCTTATATGGTGATTGTTCATGACCAGTAGATAACCTCTATTGATTTTGGGGTCAAAGGTCAAGGACACTTTGACCTTGTAGGTAAAAACGGTTTCTGATCAATTATCAAATATGGCTTAGGCCTAGGAACTTCAAACATCGTAGCTGCATTGGTCGTGGCAAGTACACTTGTATATGACCCCTTTTGATTTTTTGGTCAAGGGGTCAAAGGTCAATGTGACATTGACCAAGTAGATATAAACGGTTTCCAATTAATAACTTCAGAAAACTTATGCTTAGGAATTTTAAACTTTATATGATGATTGTTCATTTCCAAGAGATGACACCTATTAATTTTGGGGTCAAAGTTCAAGGACACATGGACCTTGTAGGTAAAAACGGTTTCTGATCAATAACTTAAGAATGCTTAGGCCTATAAACTTCAAACTTCGTAAGTGGATTAGTATTGACAAGTAGATGACCCCTATTGATTTTGGGGTCAATGGTCTAGGTCACATTGACCTTGGTGATAAAACTGTTTCAGATCAACGACATAAGAACGCTTATGCATAGGAACTTCAAACTTTATATGAGGATTTTTCATAACCAGTATATGACACCTTTTGTTTTTGGTGTCAAAAGTCAAGATCACATTGACTATGTTAGAAAAAACGGTTTCCGATCAATTACTAAATTATGCTTAAGCCTAGGATTTTCAAACTACGTAGGTGCATTGGTACTTGCAATTATATGGCCCCTATTGATTTGGGGGGGTCAATGGGTAGGCAAAAAAGTTTCCGATCAATAACTAGAAGCATATGTGAGGTTGGCCCTAAAACTTCGTTGGTGCATTGGTCTTGGCAAGTAGATGACCCAAATTGATTTTGGGGTTAATGGGTCAAAGGTGATATTGACCTTGTAGGTGAAAAGGTTTCTGATAAAAATGTTGACTACCCATAGGCCTTCGGCCTTCAAACATTTAGTGCATTGATCTTGGCAAGTAGATGACCCTTATTGATTTTTGGGTCATGGGGTCAATGGTCAAGGTCACATTGATCTTGTAGGTAAAAACTGTTTCTGACCAATGACTTAACAACCAATGGGCTGTTGGCCCTCAAACTGGTGGATTGGGCTATGCAGTTAAATGACCCCTATTGATTTAGGGGTGATGGGATTAAAAGCCCTTATAGGCCCTTAAACTGCATAGGTCTATTAGCCTTGGTCAAAAGATGACTCCAATTGATTTTGGTGTCAAATGTCAGGGTCGTCTTGACCTTGTAGGTAAAAACGTTTCAGATCAACCTTGTGACAACCCATTAGCCCTCAGACTGCATTGGTCTCTGCCAGTAGATGACGACCCCTATTGATTTTTAGGTCAGTGGGTTAAAGGTTAAGTTCACGTTTCATGTCAAAACAGTTTTCTATCAATGACTGGAAGACCCAAGAACCCTTGACCTCAAACCTTTACAGATGCATTGATTATGGTCAAAAGATGACATCAATGGAAATTTTGGGTCAAGGGATCGAGGTCAAGACCTTATAGCATACATGTTTTACAAGGATATGTAGTTTATTCAGTAATTGATGAAACAAGATAATCTTTCGTATCCTTACAAAACTAAGCGTTGAAATACTTATATTATTATACTAAAAAATGAATACGACGTTAATATAATTTTCATTAAAAGTGTTGATATCTTTAAAACTAGTAACTTGAAATCCCTATAAAATAAGAAACATTTTTGTTAATTGTTTGACAGTAAAAACAGTAAAAAGTACGTCACAAATAAACAGAGCCGATCAAACCTACTGATGCAGGGATATTCGTTTTTTAAAGGATATGGGGGTACAAAATATTTTTTTTAACTTTTTTGTCCATTATTCTTTCGTCGAGATGTTGGCTTTTCGTTTTTAAAATGTCATCTTCTTAAAATGTTTAAAAGACAAAAAAGGAAGGTGTTAAGATTAACAACATTTTTCCCACAGTTAATAGAAAACTTAGAAATGCATTATATCATTTCTGGTTATATTTTTTACATACAAAATGTAGATTTGCTACCCTTTAAAAATACATAACATAAAAAACGACCATAGAAATGTTCAAGAACAAAACTATTACAAAAATCTAGGTAGAATAAGTATATATTTAAATAATATATTCTAAGCATTCTGTTTCTGTATGCTTATTATTGGGAAAATAAGTGGGTGAGTTATGGCTACTGAAATTTGGATAAAAAGTAATAATTACATACATATACATTCTATCATATGTCAATTGTAGCACAGGCCCTTACTCTTTTAAACGTAAATTATATTTATACTATTTTGTGTTGTAATTGTCAAACCGCCGTGATCAAACAGTTCTTCTTCGATGCCGAATTGGACACACTAAAATTACCCACTCTTATCTCCTCACAAATGACAATGCCCCTTTCTGTGTAGGTTGTAATGAAAATTTTACTGTCAAGCATTTTCTTCTTGAATGTCATGATTTTTCACAGGCCCGTAATAGATTTTATTCTGTAAATTCACTCAAAGAACTTTTTAATACAATTCCATCAAAAACATAAATGATTATTTGAAAGAGATAAACTTGTATTCTAGGATCTAATTGGCTCATTTCTATTGTCATTTACAAAGTTTTACATAACATTTTAAGCCTATTATAGCGTTCGTCACGATATGACCAGTATATGTGTTGGCGTGCCGTAAAAATCTAAACAAACAAACAAATATTGTAATTAAAATAACTTTTCAAACTGTTACATATCATAAATAAGGCAAACATAAAAACCTTGCTTAAAAGATATCCTGTACACTTCTTGAAGTCTTTGCTACGATTCTTGACTCTGAAATATCTCACAGTTATTTCAAAACCATACACTGTATAAAATATAATGCTCAACCCGAGAACAAAAGATATTCCGTTTTTCAGAGAGAAATTCATGATGAGCTGCGTTGTCTCCCAGGCTACAGATGTTATGTACACTGACACTTAAAGTCTTTCTGGCAGTTAAAATATGATAAGTCATTGTTATGTGAGGGCTGTCAGTGAAGTTCTATACTCTACACTGGGATAAGTAGAGGTCCTATATGATATTAAATGAGTGGTGTTTTACGTTGGTTTTTAAGGAACCTTTACTGATTTTTAAAAACCTGCCCCCTTAAGTGTCTTCGTCATTGCTTTTTCCGCCTCAAATTCCGTCATAACGCTTCATGTTGAGCTATTTAATCTTATTTATGTTCAATGAAATCACAGTTTTGAACATTAATTGTACATGTTTTTGTATTTCCAAAATGCTAAGAGTCGTTTTAGATATTAATACGACATTCGAAATCTGATATTGCAAATATTTTTTCTTGCTTTTGAAAATCAAACAATAACTCTAGACTGACCTACTACTATTTTAACTATTTGTTTATAAAGTCCCGATTTTGTGTCTCAGAAAAGCACTATAAGTGTTTTTACGTAATATTTATGGAAATTCACGAAATATATATCATAGACAGTTCTTTTAGTAAGACTATAAAACAAGTGCATACGACCTGTTTTAGTTCAGTTATGTTGGAAGCCAACAGTTGAACAAAAATAATGTATAAGCAAATCCGAATAAATGTCAACAGGAAGACATGCTCTACATTTTTGGTTTATACACCCATTACAAGAAGTATTTTAATTATGTACTGTTTACTGGTGTATCTGTTAATTTATTTACTTTACGTGGACTTAAACTCGAAATACTGGTATACATTTTGTCTTCAACTCAAAACATTAAACTACTATTTGTTTAGATAACAGCGGAATACCGTATCTATCTGTTCTGTGTATTCCGAGGTTCTTATTCGAAGTTTGACGGAAAAGGCCGAAAAGATGTGATTGGTTAAAAGGTTACTGAAACACCCCGAACCAACCAGCATTAACCAATGGGTGTAAAGTTTAATACCTGTATGCCTCTGGCGTTATTTGACTCAATTTTGTCGTGTTGGGCTTTCTTTAGGGATTCTGTATTTCTCTGTTTCATTGTCACATCCGTGTTATTTGTGCCGTGTGGCGGCTGTAAAAAGTCTCCCCGTACATTTAATCAATGATGTTATATTTTCGATCCTTGAAGATCGTTCAGCACGACATTATTGTTGTGTATACATGTTATGTGGTACTTTTAGTTTCTTCTATTTGGCCTTTTTCAACTTGGGTGGTTCCAGTATTCCTACTTGAATACTGTATAATCACCCTTAGGATATGTTGCCTGCTTTTTAAATTTGTCTTTTGACGTCATATCTGTGATATGCAGGCTTCATAACCTCAGATCCCCTTTCAAAATTCCATTTTATTTAGTTCCGCCCATTGTTTTCTCGTTTAGGGCACACGCATTTTTTTACTTGGGGACCATATGCCGCTTTTCATGGAATGGCACTAACGTGTCACATTTAAGGTTCCATGATAACCGCCATATGAACACATCTGCGGATGTTTCAAAATCCTATATTTTACCAGATCATGTTAAATGTTGAATTCTGCTTAAGCCGGTGCTAGGGGGCGTGGACGGTAAATTGCACTTTCCATTACCGTCCATGAATAGTAGGCTCAATCAAACCGAGCCTGCAACATTTTCAATTTTGTCGTGTTGGGCTTTCTTTAGGGATTCTGTATTTCTCTATTGCAATCATCAGTTTAAAAAAGTTAAACGCGTTAATAACTCGGCCACTCATTACATATGTTATAATAAAAAGTCATACGATTCTGAATTATTGTGTCACGTATACAACTGCGAGAAATTCTACAAAGTTCAAGGATAACCCTTATAAATAGCCAGCACGCTTTTTCCAATTAGTACTAATTGACTAATCGTTAATGTATTTTCTTATTCAAGATCAAACGTTGTTCGACGTTTAAGATCATTTAACAACTACCTGATTTCAAATTCTAAAGACACTCATAAGATCAATCAGATTAATTGATCATCCCTTTAGCTGTTGACGGCCTTTCGTAAAATATGAGATTTCCTATGATATTCAATATTTCTAAAGCGAAACAAAGTAGAATCAAATGATACTAATATATTCTCAGATTCTTTATATAGTCGAGCTATGTACCTCATCATTTGCCTAAGCCTAAGATTTTCATTTTGGGAATTTAAATATCTGGTTATCAAAAATATGTTTAAATTTCAGTCATTGTCTCATCATGCGAAAATTGAACTTTTTACACTTAGATGTATTAGAGCAGGGACATATTTAAACATTTCAGACTTGATACAAAAATTTATAACAATTTTCTCCCTTTAAAGTCACAATATGCATCAGAACAATAAAATCCTAAATTCTTTAGAAGGGACAAACATGTAGCATTTTGCCTTCCATACAAAATACTAATTTATTACATAATAAATGATCTTTAAAACTCACCTAGTAATTTTTGCTTTTCATCCCATGCCCCTTAAAATTGTGGCTGAGAGGTTGCCTTGAAGAGTTGAATCATAAGAATTACTACAATCGTTTATCCCTGCATGATCGTAAATGGGTTCGAATAACTGAAGTCAATGTATCTCTTAGCACAGCAGCTGATGTGGTTTTGATTCATGGTGTTGCATTGAAGCTTGTCACACCCGAAGGTAGCCAAACACATGTCCTGTTCCGGCGCTATATGACCTGAACTGGTGCACCCTGATCGTTTACAGATGAAACATTAATTTACTTAAATAACATGAAATGAGACTCCTTTTTTATATCCCTTCAAGTTAAACATGTCATGGAACAATATATATAACTACATATATTGGAGTGTTGTCTGTGTAATTGTAAAAAACATTGTATTGCATGTTAAGATTCCTTATATTTCTATGTAATCAAACAAAGCTGTTTGCCCTAAAGCATCTTGTCAGTGTTTTGCGATTTAACCATGTTAATTGGAATAATAGCCCGTTGCCAAAAAAAAAAAGTTTATAAATACATAAATAATCAAAACAAGAGCACCGCTAGGCGGAGCATTATTATGCCCGAAAAGTGTAAGTCTTGATTGAATAAACAAAAAAAAATTGTGACTTCTGTAAAACAGACATTTTCATTGTACCCATTTATGAAGGAAATACAATGTTTACATAAATTAAAATAATTGATACATAAACACATTAAAATAAAGTATTACCTCCTTCAAAAAGCAATCCTTCTTTATACTAAAGAACATTCATAGACAAACAGTTGCCGTTTCCAAAGCGCCACTATCAAGTTGTTATTTTGTAAGTAAAAATGCCACGACGGATGGACGGAAAAATGCCAGGGGTATAACATAATATAAGCAAATTTTTTTAGGTCATATAATTAATGTTCTCAATATAAGTGATCATTCTATGAGGTTTGACAGTTGTAAAACTGTTAACAATATTAAGGTAATTTGATATTGAACTTTGACCTTGTGACCCCAATATAGATATGGATCTTTTATTCAAAATAGGCAATCATCCTAGTATGAGGTTTGAACACTGTAAGCCAAATGGAACTTGTGTTATGCTCCAGAAACCACCATTTTCAGTGTTAAGGTCATTGTGACCCTGACTTTTGACTTTATGACCCTGAAATCAATAGGGATCATTTATTGGACGTGGCTATTCATTCTATAAAATTTTACAGTTGCAGGTTGATTAATACTTAAGTTATTGAGCGTAAACTGTTTTCAGGTAATAGTGACCTTGACTTTTGACCTTGTTACCCAAAAATCAATAGGGGTCTTCTACTCAATATTGGCAGTTATCCTATTATGTTTGAATATTGTGGGCCCAATGAAATTTAAGTTATGCTCAGGAAACCAAATTTCTAACGGATGGACGGACGCCAGGGGGTAAAACATAATATGTAAATATGTAAATTCTTTCGGGCAAATAAAATGGAAAAAAGTGATAACATAGTATGAAGTGAAAGTAATAATGATTTCGTTTTTTAGGATGTTTGACATAGATTGACATAAATTGTATGAATACTATTGTAATAAATGTCATTTTGTGCAGTCAAGAATTTCTTCTTATTCCCGTTTTGTACGGGAAAGTCAGTGATTAGTCTAAAAAAATGTTTTTCCAATAGAGCAAAATACAATCGAGCTGTACTCCCGTACTTTGAAAGAACGTAGTTAATTTTGTTTTTGTCCGAGTTATTCGTATACATATTTAAGATATTATGTTTATAGAAGGTAGTATCATTTCGTTGTCTTTAAAAGTGAATGGTCATCATATTGTCGTACTAGTTTTCATATTTGATCGCGAAGAACATACATAAGTTTGTTATTTTTATATAATTTAAGCATTAAATCATCGAAGATTGTCTTAGTATTACTGTTACACAGATATAAGAATTGCTAACCGTTATGCAGGTGCGATCTCAAACCGGAAATGACGTACATATATCCATCCATATGTTAATTGTTCATGATAACAATATTCAACTGTGTTTTTTCGTAGTATGATTTCAATATACATGCATACTGTGTATGAACTACATAAAAATCGTTGATGGCGATCCATTTGTAGTTCATCATTATAAATTTGAACAAGAGCCACCAACAAATCAATTTTTACCCCCAAAAACGACTATGAACTCGACAATCCCAGCCCTTGTATGGTGTTGAACTTATAAAGTGAGTTAATTTAACAAAAATAAACACTACTTACATGTTTATATCCAACATAAAAATATCGCTTTACTCCAACATGAATACACATTTTAAAACAATAACCGCTTCCTTCGACTTATCAAACATGCCAACTTTTAGAAGTGCCAATGCTCTCTTTTTAGTCATAATTACGTACATGTATGCAAGTCCTCGTACTCCCGGTTTTCATCATATTAGGCCTTAAATTGTATCAGAATAACTGGACATTGGTTACATTTATGAATAAACATTAGAATAGATCTGAAATAATATCATTTTGATTGGATGATTACCTTAAATTTCATGATTGTATGACAGTCATTATGCAATAAAATTGGCCGTGGTGTGGTCAGTGCAGTTCTAATTATCAATGAAAAAGTTATTGTTCTTCGGGTAATAACTTGATTGGATTGTAACATAAAATACTGACCGATCTGATTGCCCCCTAAAAGTATGTTGACACGACTTGAACGTGTGAAAAACGTTATCATCACAGGTCATAAATTACGTAACATACGCGACAGGAGGCCAGATTTTTTTGTTCATGAAGATCAAATTAAGCTTTATTACCATTAAAGGTATTAGATGGGGCTTTATTATAGCAGTATATTTATATTTCACAGTGAAAAAGACACACAGGAAACATGGTAAGAAAGATTAAAGAAAAAAAATACACGTCTGTTAATTTATCGAAATGGAGGTTGTTGATCATTTAAAAGTTAATTCATATTATGAAAGTAAACAAATTATATATACGCCGTAAATTGCATATTTTGTAACAGAAATTTGAGCCCTGAGGATGTTTTTTGTATGTTTAATTTCTATTTTTCTTTGTTTGTTTACGATCCAGTTGAGTAATTGAATGGCTAATTGTGTTTAGAAATCGGCGGCGTTTATTGTCGTGATCAGTTAGAGCAAAAGAAAATCTTTATTTTTGTTTACATAATCTTTTAGGAACAAAAAAATGCACAATGCGCTAAATGACACAAAACGATAGATATTTGGTGTATTAGCAGGAAATATTTACACATAAGTATAGCTGACATGAAGGTTAACAAAATTAGGTAGGGATATCCCTACATCAGTTAAAATTGCGGCGGAAAATGCCGATCGCGTTACGGATAATACGACCTTCTAAATCGTGTTTTTTTTTCATCAAAAGACATCTTAAAACACTTTTTATTGTGTTTATTGTAATCTACGTAACGAAAACTATTTAAAACAGAAAAGCATGCATATTTTTTGTTTGGCCATAAACCTTTAAATAGTTTTTTCGTATGAAATACTTCAAATACATTGATGCATATTTAAATTTGATGTTTTCAAGGAGCATATTTTTTCGTACCCAACAAATGAGATAAGCAATATGCACGATTGTGTTAAACTTTCGCTACATGTCTGCGTGATTTACTGGAGAATAATTCTTCCATGAAATTAATCGTGAAAGCTACGTGACAGTAAGAGCTCTTTTTCTTTAGCTCACCTGTCACAAAGTGACATGGTGAGCTTTTGTGATTACTTTTCGTCCGGCGTCCGTCCGTCGTCCCTAAACTTTTACTTTAAACGACAACTCCTCATAAACGGCCTAGCCAATTTCATCCAAACTTCACAAGAATGGTCCATTGGTGGTCACCTTTAAAATTGTTCAAAGAATTAAATTCCATGCAGAACTCCGAAAGAAAAAACTTAAAATATCTTCTATTAAAAAACCGAAAGAGCTACAGCTTAGATATTTGGCGTGAAATATCTTCTAGTGAGAGTCTATCAAGTTTGTTCAAATAAAAGCCTCCGTGGTCGATGGGTTAGAAATATTTATATGTTATATTTTCGATCCTTGAAGATCGTTCAGCACGACATTATTGTTGTGCTTGTGGTATTTTTAGTTTCAACTTTTCGGCATTTTCTAGTTGGGTGGTTCCAATATTCCTACTTGAATAATGTTGAATCACCCTTAGGATATGTTGCCTGCTTTTTAAATTTGTCTTTTGACGTCTTATCTGTGATACGCAGGCTTCATAACCTCTGATCCCCTTTCAAAATTCCATTTTATTTAGTTCCGCCCATTGTTTTCTCGTTTAGGGCACACGCTTTTTATTACTTGGGGACCATACGCCGCTTTTCATGGAATGGCACGTAAGTGTCACATTGAAGGTTCTATGATAACCGCCGTATGAACACATCTGCGGATGTTTCTAAATTCAAAAATTTACTATTTCACGTTTAAATGTTGAATTCTGCTTAAGCCGGTGCTAGAGGGCGTGGAGGGTAACTTGCACTTTCCAGTACCGTCCATGAACAGGCTCAATCAAACCGAGCCTGCAACATTTTCAATTTTGCCGTGTTGGGCTTTCTTTAGGGATTCTGTATTTATCTATTTAATGATCACATCCGTGTTATTTGTGCCGTGTGGCGGCTGTAAAAAGTCTCCCCGTACATTTAATCAATGATGTTATATTTTCGATCCTTGAAGATCGTTCAGCGCGACATTATTGTTGTGCTTGTGGTATTTTTAGTTTCAACTTTTCGGCATTTTTCTAGTTGGGTGGTTCCAATATTCCTACTTGAATAATGTTGAATCACCCTTAGGATATGTTGCCCGTTTTTAAATTTGTCTTTTGACGTCTTATCTGTGATACGCAGGCTTCATAACCTCTGATCCCCTTTCAAAATTCCATTTTATTTAGTTCCGCCCATTGTTTTCTCGTTTAGGGCACACGCTTTTTATTACTTGGGGACCATACGCCGCTTTTCATGGAATGGCACGGAAGTGTCACATTGAAGGTTCTATGATAACCGCCGTATGAACACATCTGCGGATGTTTCTAAATTCAAAAATTTACTATTTCACGTTTAAATGTTGAATTCTGCTTAAGCCGGTGCTAGAGGGCGTGGAGGGTAACTTGCACTTTCCAGTACCGTCCATGAACAGGCTCAATCAAACCGAGCCTGCAACATTTTCAATTTTGCCGTGTTGGGCTTTCTTTAGGGATTCTGTATTTATCTATTTAATGATCACATCCGTGTTATTTGTGCCGTGTGGCGGCTGTAAAAAGTCTCCCCGTACATTTAATCAATGATGTTATATTTTCGATCCTTGAAGATCGTTCAGCACGACATTATTGTTGTGCTTGTGGTATTTTTAGTTTCAACTTTTCGGCATTTTCTAGTTGGGTGGTTCCAATATTCCTACTTGAATAATGTTGAATCACCCTTAGGATATGTTGCCTGCTTTTTAAATTTGTCTTTTGACGTCTTATCTGTGATACGCAGGCTTCATAACCTCTGATCCCCTTTCAAAATTCCATTTTATTTAGTTCCGCCCATTGTTTTCTCGTTTAGGGCACACGCTTTTTATTACTTGGGGACCATACGCCGCTTTTCATGGAATGGCACGTAAGTGTCACATTGAAGGTTCTATGATAACCGCCGTATGAACACATCTGCGGATGTTTCTAAATTCAAAAATTTACTATTTCACGTTTAAATGTTGAATTCTGCTTAAGCCGGTGCTAGAGGGCGTGGAGGGTAACTTGCACTTTCCAGTACCGTCCATGAACAGGCTCAATCAAACCGAGCCTGCAACATTTTCAATTTTGCCGTGTTGGGCTTTCTTTAGGGATTCTGTATTTATCTATTTAGAGTCGATGACTTCTAATCCAGTTACCTTTCTGGTGAGTATCTACTAAATTTGTTCAAATAAAAGCCCCAGGGTTAAATTGGCCCCGCCCGGGGTTCTGATTTTCCTTATATAATAATATATCCCTATAGTAAAAACTTAAAAACTCTTCTTTTAAAAGCCCCAAAGAGCTTTATTTATTTAGATATTTACCATGAAACATCCTCTAATGGGTGTCTACCAAGTTGGTTAAAAAAGCCCCTGGGTTAAAATTAGCCCCGCCCCAAGGGCCTATATACAGGTCAGCGATTTCGAGGCCATCATGGCCTTCTTGTTTGTATCTTTTTATTGTTAATCAACTAATAAATACAATTATCTCGAGATATCGAAGTAGAAGAATGATCTTTATTCGCAATAACCGTATTCCAAAGGGAAAACAGCTTGAATAAAAATAATCATAAAAATAACACAAAACATATTTTCAAGGAAAAATAAAGAAATATTTTATGTTGCACAGTGCAGAAGGTGTTTTTCTGGTTATATTTTATCAATGCCGACATTTGACTTTGTTTGCATAAAAAATGTATAGTTACACGAGTTGCAAAAAACAAAACAAAAAAAAAAAAACGTGTGCACTTGTTTATAAGGAAATATTTTGTACAATCTTTCAATGTTGTGATTAATGCTTCCGAGGGATCACTTTTTTTCCAGAATTCTTAGCAAAATATTTGCGTATTTGGTATCGAAAATTGCAGAAATGAACTGATATACAATGGTTTAAATTTAATTGACATTTGAGGATTATCAGAACTTTGGTTATCTGTAAAAGCCTACCGGGTGAAAAGTTTAAGATGTTGCAGAATTCTCCCTTTTGTCGATTTGTTTTGCCTTTGGATATTAAAAAATTCTGGAAACAAAGTGATCCCTCGGAAGCATTAATCACAACATTGAAAGATTGTACAAAATATTTCCTTATAAACAAGTGCACACGTTTTTTTTTGTTTTGTTTTTTGCAACTCGTGTAACTATACATTTTAACTTAAATGTTAAACTGGAACACTTTCATTGATAGCAGAAGATGACGCTGATAATTCGATTATAAGTTCTGCTATTCAGTAAAGTGCATCATATGATAATGTCGTTGTTGAAGAGGATATTGACGTACTTGTCTTGTTGTGTCACCATAAAGAAAATTCAAAATTCTTTCCTATAAATCCGATATTAGACGAACAAATCAAACAGAAATGTATGGGATATAAAGACAACGTAGAAAGGTTGTGATTCTCATTCTAGACATGGTTTGCATGGTTTTTTATGTAAACGTAAATCCCGATCTCACGGAGTACCAACTACGTAAAAATTGCACCATCAAACGTACATCTAAAATTACCCTGTCTGCCACCGGCTGAAATAATATCTTCACAAATTCTGGTAAACGTCTTACTTCCCTTTTATTATCATCTCTGATAATCTTTTCATCAGACACGGAGGCTGATGGTATAGTTATTCAAACAGATCCTTTATACACAGCAGCATATCTTATTCCCACTCAGCACGTCCTTAGACCTCATATCAACAACACTTTTGACCAAAAAAGAGAAAATAATAATCCCTAAAGAATGCCGAAAACGTCAAAATTGAAAATGTTGCAGGCTCGGTTTGATTGAACCTGTTCATGGACGGTACTGTCAAGTGCAAACTAACGTCCACGCCCCCAGCAACGGCCTGAGCAGAATTCAACATTTAAACACTAAAATGGTGAATTTTTGAATTTAGAAACATCCGCAGATTTGTACATACGGCGGTTATCATGGAACCGTCAATGTGACACAGTAGTGTCATTCCATGAAAAGCGGCGTATGGTCCCCAAGTAAAAGAATGCGTGTGCCCTAAACGAGAAAACAATGGGCGGAACTAAATAACAAGAGGGTCATGATGAGTCGCTCACCAGAAACAACTGCTTTTCAGTGTTGGAATGTCAATATATTCTGATATTAAATTTGAGCATAGAATATGTTTAAACAATAATTTGAAGAAATGCCATGACCTGGGGTATTTAAGCTTTAGCTTAAACGGGGCTAATCAAATTAATATGAGCAAACTTGATAAAAGACTACTTAAGAATGCTACAAAGTTTGGTGATCATTATCAATTATTTCAGTAGGAAATGATGTTCGAAGGTTTTTTCTATTTTTCTATTTTTAGCTTTAGTGGCCCCTAAATGGGGCTAATCAAATTAATATGAGCAAACTTGATAAAAGAGTACCCAAGAATGCAACAGACAAGGTTTGGTGATCATCCATCAATTGGTTCTAAAGTAGAAAATGTTTAAAGGTTTTTCTATTTTTAGCTTTAGCGTCCCCTAAAAGGGGCCAATCAAATTAATATGAGCAAACTTGATAAAAGATTACCCAAAAATGCTACAGACAAAGTTTGGTGATCATCTATTAATTAGTTCTGTAGGAAAAGATGTTTCAACGTATTTCTATTTTTAATTTTAGTTGCCCCTAAAAGGGGCTTATCAAATAAATATGAGCAAACTTCATAAAAGACTACCCAATAATGCTACAAATAGATAAATACAGAATCCCTAAAGAAAGCCCAACACGGCAAAATTGAAAATGTTGCAGGCTCGGTTTGATTGAGCCTGTTCATGGACGGTACTGGAAAGTGCAAGTTACCGTCCACGCCCCCTAGCACCGGCTTAAGCAGAATTCAACATTTAAACGTGAAATAGTAAAATTTTGAATTTAGAAACATCCGCAGATGTGTTCATACGGCGGTTATCATGGAACCTTCAATGTGACACTTCCGTGCCATTCCATGAAAAGCGGCGTATGGTCCCCAAGTAATAAAAAGCGTGTTACAAAGTTTGGTGATCATCCATCAATTAGTTCTGTAGCAATAGACGTTAAAATATATACCTATTTTTAATTTTAGCGGCTCCTAAAAGGTGCCAATCAAAATAACATGAGCAAACTTGATAAAAGACTACCCAACAATGCTTCAGACAAAGTTTGGTGATCATCCATCCATTAGTTCTGTAGAAATAGACATTTAAAGGTATTTCTATTTTTAGTTTAAGCGGCCCCTAAAAGGGGCCAATCAAATTCATATGAGCAAACTTGATAAAAGACTACCCAAGAATGCTACAGACAAAGATTGGTGATCATCCATCAATTAGTTCTCTAGAAATAGACATTTAACAGTATTTCTATTTTTAGCTATAGAGACCCCTAAAAGGGGCTAATCAAATTAATATGAGCAAACTTGATAAAAGACTACCCAAGAATGCTACAGACAAAGTTTGGTGATCTTCCATCAATTAGTTCTGTAGAAATAGACATTTAAAGGTATTTCTATTTTTAGCTTTTGCGGCCCCTAAAAGGGGCCAATCAAAATAATATTAGCAAACTTGATAAAAGACTACCCAAGAATGCTACAGACAAAGTTTGGTGATCATCCATCAATTAGTTCTCTAGAAATAGACATTTAAAGGTATTTCTATTTTTAGCTTTTGCGGCCCCTAAAAGGGGCCAATCAAATTAATATGAGCAAACTTGATAAAACACTACCCGAGAATGCTACCGACAAAGTTTGGTGATCATCCATCAATTAGTTCTGTAGGAGAAGATGTTTAAAGGTTTTTCTATTTTTAGCCCTAGAGACCCCTAAAAGGGGCCAATCAAAATAATATTAGCAAACTTGATAAAAGACTACCCAAGAATGCTACAAACAAAGTTTGGTAATCATCCATTAATAAGTTCTCAAGAAATATACATTTAACGGTATTTCTATTTTTAGCTTTAGCGGCCCCTTAAAGGGGCCAATCAAATTAATATGAGGAAACTTGATAAAACATTACCCAAGAATGCTACAGACAAAGTTTGGTGATCATCCATCAATTAGTTCTGTAGAAGAAGATGTTTAAAGGTTTTTTTCTATTTTTAGTCCTAGAGACCCCTAAAAGGGGCCAATCAAATTAATATGAGCAAACTTGATAAAAGACTACCCAAGAATGCTTCAGACAAAGTTTAGTGATAATCCATCCATTAGTCCTGTAGAAGAAGATGTTTAAAGGTTTTTCTATTTTTAGCTCTGCTGACCCCTAAAAGGGGCCAATCGGAATGACATGAGCAAATTCAAGTGTGACTGTCACAAGGATGCTACAGACCAAATTTGAAGTAAATCTGTCCAGTTATCTGTTCCCCACACCTGCCTCAATCTGATTATTCTCACCTGCCTCCATACGGTTCCCCTTAATTTCTGCATCTTGTTGTCAATACCTGCCTCAATCGTTTGCCCCTAATTTGCCTCAGTCTGGTTCCGCTCACCTAACTCCAACTGGTTTCTCACACCTGCCTCCATCTGGTTCCCCACACCTGCCTCATTCTGGTTCCCCTCAACTGCCTTATGTTAGGTTTTCAAAAAACTGACTTATTGTTACCTGCTTGTGATTTTAGACCGGCTATAAATAAACTCTTATCATCTGAATGGAAAGCAAATTGGGACAATGCCGTTTTTTTTATAAACTTCACGATATAAACCCATCTCTTGATGTGTCACCATCTCTATCTCTGTCAAACCGCCATGAACAAACAGTTTTTCTTCGATGCCAAATTGGACACACTAAAATAACCCACTCTTATCTTCTCACGAATGACAATGCCCCTTTCTGTGTAGCTTGTAATGAAAATTTTACTGTCAAGCATTTTCTTCTTGAATGCCATGATTTTTCACAGGCCCGTAATAGATTTTATTGTGTAAATTCACTCAAAGAACTCTTTAATACAATTCCATCAAAAAACATCATTGATTATTTTGAAAGAGATAAACTTGTATTCTAGGATCAAATTGGCTCATTTTTATTGTCAATTACAAAATTTAACATAACATTTTAAGCCTATTATAATATTCGGCGAGATATGGCCAGTTATGTGTTGACGTGCCGTAAAACAAAAAACAAAACCCATGAGTTGAGTATTATAGACAGTAAATGGCCAAATAATCAAAAATATTTGGAAAGTAAACTAAGGTTCGGGTATGTTAATTTGCAGCATGTAAAATCAATTCAGTTTCTAATTACCGCATTAGTCAAGCGTTTAGCTGTGTATACTCCTTATTCTATGATTTAATAGTACTTTTTATACGAAACAAATAACCACCCTTACTACTGTATTACACTCATATTCATGCATGTGGAATTAAAAAGCCTGTTGGTCTGTCTACGTCGTTCTGTTATCCTTGTCTGATTGGATACATGAGAGATACTAAGCCTAAGTTGGGACGTTATCCAGGTCATAATTAGGTCAAGGTCACAGTGGGGCAGGAAACTCTTGTCTTATCAATAACACTAACATAGGCGTTGTTATAATAGTTCAAACACTCTTTATCATATATACTACTTGTAATCATAAGTATTATACTTGACGTTTACAAAATATACATAAGTATGCCCTATTGAAACATTACTCGTCTTATTGCGTTCATTGAACGCCGCCTTTCCTTGTTGATCTTGTTTATCATATTTTACCAATTTTGCAATACAATAAACGACAAGAAAAGCATTGATGCAAAGCATCAAAGGGCGTCCAAGCAAGAAATGCAGCAAATGAAGATGAACTAGTACACATATGATGACAAGATATTCTTATAAACTACCAGAAATGTATATCACTTATGAATGAGCGGACGAAAGACATTGTTCATTATGAACTTTGATTGGCATGCTAGAGATAAGAATAGTACTTGTTATTTCTTTATGATCGTGGTTTTTAATAGCAACGGATATACATGTATGCAATCATTTATAATCCATATGTGTAACGCATGATCAACACGTACCGCACCTTTGTAATTCTCCCTTATTATGTTATCGCTATTAGCGAAGACCCCCTCTTAAGGTATCTGTTCACACTTTAAAGATCCTGTATGTTTTGTGATTGATATTGTTACTGTGTGTATCACACACTTGCAAAATATTATATATGTATATAATTATGCAAATAAAACAATTTTCAAACATCCAAGAATATGTAAAATGTGTACTGCAAATATTTGTGCACAATATATTTAATCAATAAGTTACATGCATTCATTTCTTATTGGAAAATTTGACTTGGAATTTATAGAAAATAAATTTCTAATTACCTCCCTTTATTTACGCAAAATGTTAAATTGGGTAATATCTTTATAAATAATGCTTATTTGAACTTACAATATTGACAAATCTTAATTTGAGCGTCATATTTATGAAATAAAACCATGAAAAAAATGTGTTACAGGATCTTTAAGTTAGTAAAAATATGACACTGGTTATATTACCATGTTGATCATGTTGAGCATAATTGTTTATTATACAATAATTGTAATATCTATTAATTTTAATAAAAAAAAATACAAATTTTATGAATATTGTTTTCTTTTCTTTTTTGTGTTTTATGTGCTATTTTAATACTGAGTTTTTACTACTCTTTTTTTATTAAAATTGTAAAATAAATTTTAAGAATTCAATTGTCATATTAACCGACGATTATAAGTCAAAGCTTAACTGGAAAAAGTCAGTAAATTATGGTTTATCTTTTTATATATAATATTGTTTATTTTTAAACCATGTACATGTACATTTGTATTTTTCTTTATCATTTTTTAAATTATCAATCAATTGAATAATTCATAAAATCTAATTTGTAACTTTGAAAAATTCCTCGGCATCTTTACTAAACACGGATAACAAATTAAATAAAATGTTTCAAAGTTGATAATGTCATTTTAATACCATAAAAATGTACCTTTTTCTCAATTATTGTACATATCACGGATTTATATTACATATAAATCCGTGTACATATTTATTGTTTTTATGTCATATAGATAAAACGAAACATGCTATTGTTGTTGTTTTTTTTTTCTAATTGTAACGATATCAAACATCTACTCCAAAACCGGGAGAGACCGGACAATAAACGTGTGGTACTATTCGCCGGTCACTAGTAAATCCCGGTCAAAATAGACCGGGAGAGACCGGTAATTACCGATAGGAGTGATAAATAGATATATCTATAAATAGATTTTTGGAATATTTAGGTCATCAACTGATCTTTCTAGGATACATGTACAACAATAACATACCATGATAGCCCACTGTGTACTACAAAAGGATAAATAAAAAACCCCGAAGAGCGCGATTTATTGACGGAAAAGGTTATTTCATTTGAAAATGTTTGCATTGCGAAATTCTCCAGTTCGCTATTAATTGTAACATATCGCGACATTTCATTCTTAATCAATAATCAAGCACCCTCATACCGATCGGAATGATCGGCTTTTTTTATGACCGACTTAAAGGCTCGAGAAGTTGCTGTCGCCCTTTCACAAAATCTGATTTCATTCCATAAGGGCGCCGCGCTTCGGCGCGGACGCCAATAAAACAGATACGCATATCCGCCGATTAAAATTGGACAAGTGAAAATAATTATTTAACAGATCGTTTTCTGTTCACTCTTTTGTATCATATATGTCAAAGTGCGTTTATTGCTGTAAAGAATTACTTTTTTCAAGATAATTATCAGATTGAGTACGAGTAAGTTCTCGCTAGAGGCCATTGGTTTTAAAGTTGCATTTACTAGGTCTTTCACAATTACATATATACATGGTTAATGAATCTCTAAATTTATCATTTATATAAGAAACTTCTTATTAGATTTATATATATCATGTAACTGTTTTCTTATATTCTCATTTATATTAGGGTAAGTTGTAATACGTATACATAAAAATCACTTCTACGAACAGTAACTTTGAGTTATATATCGATGTATGGATTCACATTTTTAGTGATAAGCTCAACTAGGAATAATACTGACGACAGGCAGTACGTATGGAAAGGGTACGGAAATATACAGACACTGTTTGGAAAAGTTCGGGCCTAAGATAAAACGGCAGGGAAAGTACGGACACATATCTTTTTTAATAAAATAAAGAGAATCTTGATCATTTTTTTTAATCAGTCATAATGCAACAATAAGAGTTTTCTTAACTGAACAACGATCATGCTGTTCTGCTATGTTTAACCATGAGCAGCGCTGTGTTGCAGAAAAGATTTAATAAATTCAATTAATTTAACTTTTCATATCACGAAAATGCAGTAGTCTGCCATAAAATATGATAAACAAGATCAACAAGGAAAGGCGGCGTTCAATGAACGCAACCCCCACACGACCCAGCAACAAGAACAAGTGGCAAGGAGCCCAGGCGGACCCCAAACAAAATCAGGACAGGGCAAAGACAGAGCACGGGCAGGTTAATCATTAAATGATAAATAAATTGTAACTGATTAGAAATTCAAAGAAATGAATAATAGGCCCACAAAGGGGAAGGGGACAGGAGACCAGTTCTATCCTTTTTGCAAGTATTAATTTCATTATATTTTTTATTAAACTTGTGCATGCAATATTTTTATTATATTATTTTTAGAATACAGCTCTTGCATTTAGCCTTGAACGTACTCTTTTTAAAGCTTTTTGTTCATTTCTTTTTTTCCCCTCTACAATTGTTAGTAACATGTGCGACTTCACTGATGATTGTTTTTTTTTCTTATGATGAGGAAGTGACGGTTGGAGGTATAAACACATTGTTTACTTTTTCTTAAATAGACATGCCTGTTGCTGCATATCTATTTCAAGTGGAATTACGGCTTCATGTCCTTGAACATCTTTCAGAGGAAATAAAGAAAATAACTTAAAAAAATAACCTTATATAAAGTTGGGACGTTGTCCAGGTCATATGATAACATGGTCAAAATTCCATTTTATTTAGTTCCACCCATTGTTTTCTCGTTTGGGGCAGGGGCATTTTTTTGCTTGGGGACCATACGCGCTTTTCATGGAATGGCACTACTGTGTCATATTGAAGGTTCCATGATAACCGCCGTATAAGCACATCTGCGGATGTTTCTATATTCAAAATTTCACCATTTTCGTGTCAAATGTTGAATTCTACTTGGGCCGGTGCTAGGGAGCAAGGACGGTAACTTGCACTTTACAGTACCGTCCATGAACGGGCTCAATCAAACCGAGCCTGCAACATTTTCAATATTGTTGTGTTGGACTTTCTTTAGGGATTCTGTTTTTCTCTATTTTATTGTCACATCCGTGTTATTTGTGCCGTGTGGCGGCTGTAAAAAGTCTCCCCGTACATTTAATCAATGATGTTATATTTTCGATCCTTGAAGATCGTTCATCACGACATTATTGTTGTGTATACATGTTATGTGGTACTTTTAGTTTCTTCTATTTGGCCATTTTCAACTTGGATGGTTCCAGTATACTTGAATAATGTATAATCACCCTTAGAGTATGTTGCCTGCTTTTTAAATTTGTCTTTTGACGTCTTATCTGTGAGATGGATATGCAGGCTTCAAAACCTCAGATCCCTTTCAAAATTCCATTTTATTTAGTTCCGCCCATTGTTTTCTCGTTTGGGGCAGGGGCATTCTTTTGCTTGGGGACCATACGCCATTGAAGGTCCCATGATAACAGCCGTATGAGCACATCTGCGGATGTTTCTAAATTCAAAATTTCACCATTTTCGTGTCAAATGTTGAATTCTGCTGGGGCCGGTGCTAGGGGGCGTGGACGGTAACTTGCACTTTACAGTACCGTTCATGAACGGGCTCAATCAAACCGAGCCTGCAACATTTTCAATATTGTTGTGTTGGACTTTCTTTAGGGATTCTGTTTTTCTCTATTCCATTGATTCTTCATTGCCGTTCATCATGCTTACTAGTTGCTCCGGATCACTTATGTCAAGGACGATTACAGGCTTTGCTGCAAATATTTATTCATGGGTATTCTCCAATGGTTTCATGTACAGTAGGTCTGTAGGTTCACTTGGTACATACGCCTTTTCTTGTATAGCAAGGGAGTTATAGATATAAATCTTACACCGCCTAAACCACCCTATATGTTTACAATACTAAAAAGAGCTCAGGCTTGTGAGAATAATGATGAAAATGTATATTTATTGATTTGATGCAAAGAGTTTGTTTTTGTTTTGTTTTTTTTTTTAAATTTTGAACCTGCCTTAATATTTTTTTTAGTGGGTCGAAGACCGCCTTGTCAAGTTGCTTGGTGTAGTAAGTAGTGTGTGGGGCCAGTATGTGGATGTTTTCAGCCGCTAGTAAAATACCTAGGGTTTGTTGAGAATAATGACCATCTAAAATGATCAATAGTGGCTTGTGTGGACAACAGTGGTCAAAAAAATATTTGAGTGAACCATTTTACATCATCCACCCAGCCGTTCATTTGGTAATTCCTTTAAGAGCCTTCTGGTGCAAGGTAGTATTAAAACCGTGAAGAGATGTGGATGTCTTCCCTTTAACAACAATCATCTGTGGTATCCTTACTCAAGCTGCAATCACATTATTGTGATATTACTAGACTTTGAACTAGTGCGAAAAACAAAAGATTCACCTCTCTGGCCGACAATCTTCCCGGGATCATGTTTAGGAAATAGATATTAATTCTGAGTGCATTGTTGTAAAATAATGCGCGGTTTGAGTTCAAATGCGTAGTAATATAATCGCGAATGCCGATAGGCCTGAGTGATTAATAACAAAGCATTTGAACGAAAAGCCATGCTCTATTATACTTTAATGTACGAAGAAATAATATATATTTCCATTCTGACACATCAAGTCTTCAGGTATGTTGGTTTAGGGGTTGCGTTCATTGAACGCGCCTTTCCTTGTTGATCTTGTTTATCAATCCAGGGCGGTTTTTAAGCTCATGTATTAATACCAGTAAGTTTTTAAGTTCACCAAACAGGATACAATATGTATCTATCACTACTGTGTACTGTGATTTTAATTTGCATGTTCCAAATATAGTTTCAATACACAAAAATATCTTGTTCAAGAGCATTTTGGTTGCAAACTTGTACTTCAAGCAAAAAATAAATATTAAATAGCCATTCGTGTGAGATCTATACAAATAAAATTGAATTGAATTGCATAACGTTAAGTACTGTTCGCCAGTTATGTAAATATAATTAATTAATTGTTAAGTTTTTGTTCATAACTGAAACTAAAACCAAACGTTTTTTCAACCTATCAAATGGTTGGGTGAAATAGCTCAATTTTAGCTCGACTATTCGCAGAATAATCGAGCTAATGCGTCACTCATTTGCCGGCGTTGGCGACGGCGTCCCTGTGGTTAAGTTTTTGCGTGTAAGCTGGTATCTCCATAACTACTGAAGGGAATGGATTGAAACTTCACACTCTTGTTGTCTGTGATTATCTTAGATGATTGGCACAAGTCCCATAACTCTGATTGCTTTTTATCCTCCGCCGATGGAATCGGGAGGGGGATATAGTTTTGGCGTTGTCCGTCCATCCGTCCGTCCGAATTTCGTTTCCGGAGTTGTTCTCTGCAACTACTGGCTGGAATTCAACGAAACTTTATGGGAATCATCAATATCAAGAGAAGATGCGCATATCGTCAGCTTGTTCTGGTCAGACCCTTTAACTCAGACTTATGGCCCTTGATTAGTTATGCAGTATGCATATGGAGTAAAAAATCATTTCCGCGCTACTTCTCTGCAATGACTGACTGGAATTCAACGAAACTTTATAGGAACCTTCAATACCAAGAGAAGATGCGCATATCGTCGCCTTGTTCCGGTCAGACACTTTAACTCAGAGTTATGGCACTTGATTAGTTATGCAGTATGCATATGGAGTAAAAATCGTTTCCGCGCTACTGCTCTGCAACTACTGGCTAGAATTCAACGAAACTTAATGGGAATATTCAATACCAAGAAGAGATGCGCATATCGGTGCCTTGTTTCGGTCAGACACTTTAACTCAGAGTTATGGCCCTTGATTAGTTATGCAGTATGCATGTAGAGAAAAAATTGTTTCCGCGCTACTTCTCTGCAACTAATGGCTGGAATTCAACGAAACTTTATGGGAACCTTCAATACCAAGAA
The DNA here is from genome assembly GCF_026571515.1 of Ruditapes philippinarum. Lineage (NCBI taxonomy): Eukaryota > Metazoa > Mollusca > Bivalvia > Venerida > Veneridae > Ruditapes > Ruditapes philippinarum. The sequence continues at coordinate 613,071 of NW_026864520.1, read as the reverse complement.
GAGATGCGCATATCGTCGCCTTGTTCCAGTCAGACACTTAAACTCAGAGTTATGGCCCTTGATTAGTTATGCAGTATGCATATAGAGCAAAAATCTTTACCGCGCTACTTCTCTGCAACCTTTGTCTGGAATTCAATGAAACTTTATGGGAACCTTCAATACCAAGAGAAGATGCGCATATCATTGCCTTGTTTGGGTCAGACACTTTAACTCAGAGTTATGGCCCTTGATTAGTTATGCAGTATCCATATAGAAAAATATTCGTTTCCTCGCTACCTCTCTGCAACTACTGGCTTGAATTCAATGAAACTTTATTTGAACCTTCAATACCAAGAGGAGATGCGCATATTGTCGCCTTGTTCGGGTCAGACATTTTAACTTAGAGTTATGACCCTTGATTACTTAGGCAGTATACAACCAGAGCAATAATCGTTTCCGTGCTACTTCTCTGTAACTACTGGCTGGAATTCAATGAAACTGTATGGGATACTAAGAGGAGATGTGTATATAGTCGCCTTGTTCCGGTCAGATACTTATAACTCAGATTTATGGCCCTTGATTAGTTATGTAGTATTATCAAGTTCAAAGAATATTACTGTTTATGCCATGATTAATATATAAATAAAGCCTTATGTCTTCAGATGTTGTGTTAATAATAACCAGTACTCGGGGGGGATATAAATTCAACGAATTTGCTTGTTTACATAATTATGCCCTTTTTCGACTTAGAAATTCTTGGTTAAGTTTTTGCGTGTAAGCTGGTATCACCATAACTACTGAGGAGAATGGATTGAAACTTCACACACTTGTTCTCTGTGATTATCTATTAAGATGATTGGCACAACTCCCATAATTCTGATTTGTTTTTTATGCCACCGCAGCATCTGCGATGCGGTGGCATATAGCGATTCACCTGTGTGTATGTGTGTGTGTGTGTGTGTGTGTGTGTGTGTGTGTGTGTGTGTGTGTGTGTGTGTGTGTTTGTTTGTTTGTGTGTGTGTGTGTTATATAGATTATATAGTGAACTTAAAAAATCTTCTTGTGAAAAACCATTAGTCCAATTTCAACCAAACTTGGCAGGATTGATCCTTGGGTGAAGGGGTTCCAAAGTTGTTCAAAGAATTTCATTCCATGCAGAAATCTGGTTGCCATGGCAACCAAAAGGAATTAAAGAATAAATTTAAAAAATCTTCTTGTAAAGACCCAAAAAGCCTAGAGCTTAGATATTTTGCATAAGGCATTGTCTGGTAGACCTCTACCAAGATTGTTCAAATTATAGCCCTGGGGTCAAAATCGGCCCCGCCCCGGGGGTCATTGATTTTCACTATATGTACATATAGTAAAAACTTAAAATACCTTCTTGTAAAGACTGAAAAGGTCTAGAGCTTAGATATTTTGCATAAGGCATTGTCTGGTAGACCTCTACCAAGATTGTTCAAATTATAGCCCTGGGGTCAAAATTGTCCCGGCCCCGGGGGTCATTGATTTTCACTATATGTACATATAGTAAAAACTAAAAATACCTTCTTGTAAAGACCCAAAAGGCCTAGAGCTTAGATTTTTTGCATAAGGCATTGTCTGGTAGACCTCTACCAAGATTGTTCAAATTATAGCCCTAGGGTCAAAATTGCCCCTGCCCCGGGGGTCATTGATTTTCACTATATGTACATATAGTAAAAACTTAAAATACCTTCTTGTAAAGACCCAAAAGGCCTAGAGCTTAGATATTTTTCATAAGGCATTGTCTGGTAGACCCTTACCAAGATTGTTCAAATTATAGCCCTGGGGTCAAAATCGGCCCCGCCCCGAGTGGCATTGATTTTCACTATATGTACATATAGTAAAAACTTAAAATACCTTCTTGTAAGGACCCAAAAGGCCTAGAGCTTAGATATTTTGCATAAGGCATTGTCTGTTACCAAGATTGTTCAAACTATAGCCCTGGGGTCAAAATCGGCCCCCGGGGGGTCATTGGTTTTCCTTATATGTATATAGTAAAAACTTATAGTAAAAACTTTTAAAAATTTCTTCTAGCAATTGACAAATGCTAGAGGTTAGATATTTTGCATGAAACATTGTGAAGTGAACTTCTAGCAAGATTGTTGTTGAATTATAGCCCTGGTGTCAAAATTGCCCCCGCCCCAGGGGTCATTGATTTTAAATATATATATAGTAAAAAATCTTATTGTCTGAAGGTACAAGGCTTAGAGCTTTAATATTTGTTAAATGATATCATCTATAGGAACTCTACCAAAGTTGTTCAAATTTTGCCTCTAGTGTCAAAATTAGCCCTGCCCTGGGGGCCATAGGTTTTCCTTATATGTATAAAGTAAAAACTTAAAAAATCATCTTCTTTAAATTTACAAAGACTAGAGTTAAGATATTTTGCATGAAACATTATGTAGTGAACCTCTAGCAAGATTGTACAAATTATAGCCCTGGGGTCAAAATTGGCCCCACCCCCAGGGGTCATTGATTTTCACTATGTACACATAGTAAAAAAATAAAAATTATTTTTGTCTGAAGGAACAAGGGATAGAGCTTTGATGTTTGCTATATAATATCATCTATAGGTCCTCTACTAAAGTTGTTCAAATTTTTCCCCTGGTGTCAATTTAATTGGCCCTGCCCGGGGGCAGTGATTCTCATTATGTACACATAGTAAAAACAGAAAATAAAACAAATGTTTTCTGAATGGGAGAAAGCTACAGCTTAGATATTTTACTTGAAATGTTGTTTGGTGGACCTGTATCAAGATTGTTTTGAATTAAACCCTTGGGTCCAAAATTTTGCCTTGCCCAAGGGGACAGTGACCTACTTTCTTGTCCTTTGATGTACAGCAATGAAATTTTGACCATGTGCACAGTTTTAGTTGTAAAATTGAACTTTGATATCAGGTGACCTAGATTTTGTTGATGTGACCTACTTTCTTGTCCTTTGATGTACAGCTATGAAATTTGAACCCTGTGCACAGATTAAGATGTAAAGTGAACTTTGATTTCAGCTGACCTAGATTTTGACAAAGTGTCTTACTGTGTTGTCCTTTTGATGTAGTCATGAAATTTAGGCTGTGTGAAATATGACCTTTACCACCAAATTCACTAGACTTGAGTGCATTGATATATTCCTACTCTGATCTTTTATTGAGTTAACATTAGATTTAACCACTTATCTGATAAAAAAAAAGATAGGTCAGGGATCTATGCTTTATGACAATCTTCAAAATTGTAAAGAAACAAAAAAAATCTGTTCCTACACTACTATTTAGTGTTGTATTAAAGCGGTGGCATAGCATTTTTCTCAAATGCAATCTTGTTTGTTTGTTTTTTTTTTCATAATTATGCCCCCTTTTTCGACTCAGAAATTCTTGGTTAAGTTTTTGCGTGTAAGCTGGTATCTCCTAACTACTGAAGGGAATGGATTGAAGCTTCACACTTGTTCTCTGTGATTATCTTAGATGATTGGCACAAGTCCCATAGCCAAGGGGCAGGACGTGAAGTGGTTGCACACTTGGTTCAAGCGAGCGAATTGGTTGCAAACTTGACAAAATGGCAAACACGGCGTCATTTTTTGAAACGGGTGAACGAATTTTTGCCAGGCAAGTGGGTTTCTTTGTTATTTTGAAGTTCATTAGTATGTCTATTCCATAATGCAATATTTATACCACACTCGGTTTAAGGTTTTAGCATCCTAGATTCTGTTTTGACGAAGTTATTGAAGATATAAACTGATCATGTAGATATTTTGAAATTTGACATGTGACTGTTCTGGTCGGTTTTTCTCCTAATTTATTCGAATTTTTAAGTTTTGAACTGCATTTAACAATAACAAATTATGTTTCTGTCAATGCAGTACAAATGGTTTAGTTCGCAAGTCCGAAGATAACGTTCAATACACAAAAATATCTTGTTCAAGCACATTTTGGTTGCAGACTTATACTTCAAGCATGTTTGGTTGCAAACTTATTCTTAGTCTATTGAAATCCATAGTAAAACTTTGCAAAAGGATTGTAGTTGTTTATATTTATTAACCTATTTTGAATGACAATTATTGACATTTATGTTCTTTTACTTGTTTTTGTTATAAATGTTATTTATACTTTCTTCTTTTACAACAAGTATGCACTTTATGTTTCAAATTACATGGTTCTCAGTTCAATACTATAATCATCAGTAAAAGCCTGCAAACAAGATAATAGCACATAGAAGACAAATATTTATTGATACTTCAATTCTAAAATATGTCATCATATGTAAAATGCAAATGAAAACAACATACAAAACAAACGTATGTGAGAGTACTGTTGTATGTAAGTGAATTATTTTCATCATAAACATAAGGACATGTGCACACATACGATGTTACTCAACAAATTTTTCAAAGTTTATCAAAAGCACAATAAATGTTATTTTGTTTGATCAGCAGTTGCTTTAGACATAAAGTATTTAAATGTACTTATAAACCAAAAGTTAAAATGACATGCTTGTTGATTTGATGTACATATCATATATGTCAATTGGTATTCTAAAAATTATTTTGACTATTAGATCATAATATAACTGATATACGATTGGTAATTTACATTGACTGATTCGTGACAAAACTACTTAAAGTCATTGTCCGAGTTAGGGAATTTGGAAGATGTTTCGATTGGTCAATAATAAGGAACAATTTAAAGAAACATGTGAATAATGCCCTTGTGTCAATGTTAATATAGTTTGTATCTACTATATAATCAAATTTTTTGCGAACTAAACCATTTGTACAGCATTGACAGAAACATAATTTGTTATTGTTAAATGCAGTTCAAAACCTACAAATTCGAATAAATAAGGAGAAAAACCGACCAGAACAGTCACATGTCAAATTTCAAAATATCTACATGATCAGTTTATATCTTCAATAACTTCGTCAAAACAGAATCTAGGATGCTGAAACCTTTAACCGAGTGTGGCATATATATTGCATTATGGAATATACATACTTATGAACTTCAAAATAACAAAGAAACCCACTTGCCTGGCAAAAATTCGTTCACACGTTTCAAAAAATGACGCCGTGTTTGCCATTTTGTCAAGTTTGCAACCAATTCGCTCGCTTGAACCAAGTGTGCAACCACTTCACGTCCTGCCCCTTGATAGCTAGGGATCTAGGTAAATTTTTGCTTGTAAGCTGGTATCTCCATAACTACTGAAGGGTTTGTACCTTTTCGGACAATTTTATGTATTTCATATAGGTAAGCATTATTATACTCAATGAAACACCTTTGTGACAACATTTCGAATAGTCGAGCGTTACTGTCCTCCGACAGTTCTTGTTCTTTCTTGGCAGTTTGACAATTCTTATTCACTCCTTCCTTGCTTCATGGTGAGAATCAGGACCGTCTACGATAAGGAGTTGAGGCTGGTAAGGTCCAATATTTGGGATGAAGGTGTAAGTAAACAAAAGCTCACTTATCTCTTATGTAGTCCAACCACTGTCGGATACACTACACTTCGTGCCTAAATGAATATTACAACATACATAAAATAGATATTAGATAACATTGAATGCGAAGGTTCAATACAGACTTTATTGAACGAGTTTAACTTAAACATACGTATGATGCGAGCCTTTATATACTCAACGAGTGCATTATTATGAATAATAGCTAACTTAACCCGTACATTACATGTATATTTGTTTGTAAAAAATAAATAGATAAATAAATATCCACGGCTTACAATATCGTTTCAATCGAGTCGCAAAAGGCGCATTGCCTCAAACTAGATTAGATTTCAAATTTAGATATTGTAATACGAATTGATTAATATTGTAAAATCTACATAAGATTAAGTTATCAAGTTATTGGAATTGTACTATTGTACTTAACAGTTTGAATGAAGTCCTTACTAACGGGCGCATTCCCTGTTTCATAGCTGAGCAGAGATCGCTTTGTCTTACCTGGGACAATGACATGAGGTAGGATAACCGTGTCTCCTGCGTTGACACATACAACGATTGTGATCATTTCCCATGCATTGGACGATATGGCATGCACGGTCTTACTTCCCTTGCGGGCGATTACTTTTGGGGACTTTGGTGCCATTAAAAATCCTGTCTCGTCCATGTTTCAAATATACTGACTATTATTCATTGGGTAATTGCTTGTCATTACGTTTTTTAACTCGCTTATTTAAAAGTATTGACAAACAAGGCAGCGTCTCATAGACACATGTCTACTTGTTGCTGTAGTCTCCGGCGTCCTTAATAAATGAAACATTTGGATGACAAATCTTAAACCCACGTCACCACAGAGGCTACCGGGCCCTTAAAATAAACTCCCTCAGACGCTGCATTCTGACCTGCAAAACTGCCTATTCCCATATCCGCTCTTTAAGTCCATAATCGATTACTTAATTTTCTTTCGTAATAGAAAGTGTGGTATCTTCGCTCTTTATGTCCCTTCCAAGATTTATGCTCATGTAAAATTGCTACATGTACATGATATTTCTTAGCGGCTGCTCTGAGGCTTGAACCAAGTTTGATTTCTTCTACGCACTGTTAAGGGCATCTTCAGAATAAGGCATCTAAAATGTAACATGGGAATCTCTTAGAGAAAAACGCGTTTTGATCTTTATAAGCAAAACAAATAAAACGTGTACCACAGACCACGTACATGTCGATTTTGACAGATTTTTAAGAAATTTAATCTACAGAACTTTAAATACAACTGATTAAGTATTGCAATCAAAACATTTACAGGAAAACTTAGCATTTTTAGCTCACCAGAGCCAAAGGCTCAGGGTGAGCTATAAGTATCAAAGGGGGATACTCCGGCGTCCGTCGTCATGCGTCAACAATCGTCTTCTTCTCTGAAACCACTGGACAGATTTACTTCAAATTTGGTCTGTAGCATCCTTGTGACAGTCACACTTGAATTTGCTCATGCCATTTCAATTGGCCCCTTCTAGGGGTCAACAGAGCTAAAACTAGAAAAACGTTTAAACATCTTCTTCTACAGAACTAATTGATGGGATGATCACCAAACTTTGTCTGTAGCATTCTTGGGTAGTCTTTTATCAACTTTGCTCATATCAATTTGATTGGCCCCTTTTAGGGGTCTCTAGGGTTAAAAATAGAAAAAACCTTAAGACATCTTCTTCTACAGAACTAATGGATGGATGATCATCAAACTTTGTCTGTATCATTCTTGGGTAGTCTTTTATCAACTTTGCTCATATCAATTTGATTGGCCCCTTTTAGGAGCTCCTAAAGCTAAAAATAGAAATTACTTTAAACATCTATATCTAGAGAACTAATTGATGGATGATCACAAATTTTTGTCTGTAGCATTCTTGGGTAGTCTTTTATCAAATTTGCTCATATTAATTTGATTGGCGCCTTTTAGGGGTCTCCAGACCTAAAAATAGAAAATCATTTAGAAATGTTCTTCTACAGAACCAATTGATGGATGATCACCAAACTTTGTCTGTAGCATTTTTAGGTAGTCTTTTATCAAATTTGCTCATATTAATTTGATAGGTCCCTTTTAGGGGTCAAGGGAGCTAAAAATGATATAAACCTTTAGACAGCTTTTTCTACAGAACTTATTGATGGATGATCACCAAACTTTGTTATTAGCATTCTTATAGTAATCTCTTATAAAAATTGCTCATATTTATTTGATTGGCCCCTTTTAGGGACTGCTAAAGCTAAGATACCCCAGACCATGGCATTTCTTCAAATTATAGTTTAATGAAAGGGAAACAACTCATGCTGGAATTTCTTTCATACATTGTTTGCTGATGAAATTATTTGAGGTCATGACCTCTTATGAAATAACTTAAGCACATTATACAAGATATATAAGAACTAATTATCAAGCTTTATTTGGTTTCATTCATATTCACTTAATTACATATATTCACTTAATTACATCACTTCATGCAGTGTTTTCTCTAGGGAGCGTTTTCTGCGTTTTTGACACAGTACTTTTGCATTTGACGCGGTAATGTTTTCCGTGACGCATATTTTTGCGAGCGTCGTAGTATATATTTTTTTCTATAAATAGCATGAATTTCATCAGCTGATCGGTCACATGATTTATCTTAGACGCTTTAGTGATTATTACATGTTAAAAGCGCTCAGGCGCTTCAGATTGTGACGTCATTATCCGGGTAAATTCACAAATGTCTGCTTCGAAAAAAAGCAGCCAAGATTGACTTCATTCTTCAATAAAGACAATGTTAACGTTGATGGAGCGACAGAATCTACCGTAAACAACTCTGCGCCTATACCAAATGAGGTTTCCCAACCAAATCAATCGGCGAATGCTGAAACAACTGAGAAATCCAAGCAAAATGATAATGCTCCGAAGCGATTTTTTTGTAAGGAATATTTGGTTATTAAAATGACTTGCACAGTTTGTATTACTGAAATAAACAAATCATTCACATTGGGATGCACAAACTTTAGAGATTTTTAGTACCGTATGGTACTGGTTACGGGAGTTGACGGAAAATCGGAATTAGTGTGTTACGCTTGACAGACGCTACCAAAGCTCCATAATTTTACCGATTGGGTACACAGATGTATTTGCCCTCAATTTCAATAAAAAGTTTGTTGTCCCATACTGTAAACACCTTACATATTTTGCATGTGACATTTTGTGTATTCATTACAAAAGTTATCAAGGAAAAATGTTCCATCAGTAGTGGTCATTTATCAGGTCTAGTATTTCATGATATTTATGGACTGTCCGTAAATATATAGATAGTCTGGGACATTATGTTATATCCCAGGGATAGTCTAGAAATTTAAAGATGTTTCAATCCATAAATATACAAATCTATATTCAATGTGTAATTTGCTGTTTTTAATTTTACACTAAAATCCGCAGCTTCTGACTAGTTTTTTTATTGATTGTTTATATTTACAAAGGTAATGTGGTGAGTTTCATCTTTGTATGATGATTTTGAAAAATTTAATAAAAGTGAAAATTGAAAGTCATCATATTGTTTTGAATCTCACCATACTGTTACATTTAATCATAGTATGTAACCTTATTAATTTTAACCTGTGGTTTTGAATTTTAATGCAGCTTCTACTATTTTCTTACTTAATGTCTGTAAATTTCTGTAAAATTATGGCTCGTCCAAACATTTACAGACTGTTCGTAAATATCATGAAATCCTAGACCTGTTTATTCTGCATTATTTTATTCTACATAGTCTCATGGAAACACACTTGCAACATAGATATTTCTAACAAAGCCTCCAAAATATTAGGGCAAAATATTTCAATAATTTAAATTAGAAGGGCAAGTAAAAGTTGAGCTGGACTGGTCTTTCAGCAAGTTCTTTGAAAAATAACACTCAGTCTTATAAACAGTTGTTTCTGGTAAGCGACTCAGGGCCATCATGGCCCTCTTGTTTCATTTGCCCTTTATGCAAATACCCGTTCGCTTTAACGGCAAAAAATGTTCGTTTATATTACAAAGAAGTGTCCTTCATTAAATTCCTTCAAACATTTATATAAAGTATCAGGTTTTTAAGAACTCCACTTACGACTTTCAGATGTATTATAAATGAAATAGGATGGCTGCAAAATTTGGAAATTTGAATTTTCACGCTTTAAACTTTGTTCGAGATCACTAAAAATGCGTCTCACTGAAAAAGACCGACATGTAATGAATAACATCTGCGTATTTATCCTTCTATCATAAACCCGGTACAAGTACGGCGAATACGGCTTTAGACTTTTATAGATGCATGTACCGCAATTTCATTCGGTATAAGTTCAAGGCCGAATTACTAACCGCAAACAAATTTCTTATTATTACGTTTTTCATCTGAAATAAACATTAACTTACAGAGGCTAAACTTCGTCTATCATGGTCTATTAAGATTAGTAAAAAAACATGTGCAATTTAAACAATCTGATGATAAACATATTTAGAGTCAGTTACGTTTTAAGATACTTTATAATCAATGTTCTATCTATATTCCAATCTGCAAATCAATGAAAAATCAGATTCTTGTGAGAACAAAATTATATAAAAGACAGATTAGAATATGCACGAGTGTACATTCATTCTAGATCGTATAACTTGATCTAGAGCTTAGTAGATCCAGTTATATTGTTATTTGTTAATGATATGGACACAAACAAAACAAAAAGACAACTAGGTAAGTTGTCCAACAATATTGATTTGGCACTTCATTAACTTTCGTAAAGGTCATTTGAATAAACATTGGCCAGTATCTATCGAATATATCTATATATTTGCTAACTTTATTCGTCAGCGATTCCTCACCAACACCACGTTGTGACTTTTTAATTAACTTGCAAGAATTTATTTGAAATCGTTTTACTACACCTGGTTCTAGAAAACATCTTGATTAAGTGGTTTCGTACACATTTATATTTTTTATTTCATTACAGTGGCTTTCAACGGTCTCTTTGTGACATTATGCAATCGTATATGCATTAGCGCATACACACTATAAAGTCAGTTATTAAAAATACTACACTGATATACAACAAAAAGGTTTAAAATAAATTTAAGAGAATGGCAATTTCTGTTCCGTCTATATTTATCAGGATTGACCCTATTGTCTTCTTCCTGCTTGAAGTATAATCTTTATGTATAAGTACACTTTTTTTGAAAACAATATTTTGAAAATTTATTTATGGTATATTTTGCTTTATCTAGTGCAATATTTTCATTAATTCTATATACGGCATAATTATAATGCCTTTAAACTATTGTGGTTAATTCTTTAAAGATTTGCAACATAGAATGTCTCTGTTATTTAACAAACATATTCAATATTATACGTAAACATAACAAAATGTTTCGAAACAAAATATTATGCTGCTATATTAGTAGGAATTTTACTGTCTATCAATTATAACTTTATATATGCCCAATATTGCGAATATATGTGTTATCTAAATTATTTAATATTATACAAACAGCCTTGTTAAAGATTTTAAAGAAACATGAAAACGAATAAAATTTAGTGTAATTGGCAGAATGCAATTTTATTAAACATTTCCATTTAACAATATAGAAAAAGGAAGATGTGAACATAAATTGTATTATTTTCATATGCAGATTCAATGATCGCTTTAATGTCTGTCTTGATGATGGATTAGAGCAAAACAAAAGACTGTAAACAAATCATGTTGCGACTCTTTATTTGTTAATGTAAATCAATGTTTTATATTTATTTGTTGCGATGCAACCTTGAATTCTCTTTATCGTATTTATAATCCGCGTATATGCAGTAGGAATGTAGCTTACTGTAGTGTTTGTTAATGCAGTTGTAAATAAGCAAGCCGATATTACGAAATATTACATCATTCTGAACTACCGTATGGGATATGTTATTTGGAATGATACCGGAGTTTAAGTACTTTTCCCTCAGATAAAAAGGTAAGTGAACTTATATTTTAAAATTTTCTTTGACGTATTATACTTTACAATAATAACAATGGTTGTTGATATTTGTTTGTTTGCTGTTTTTGGGGGTTTTTTCTTCGTTTACACAGTGTAAATGTTTAAGAATCGAATATTTTAGTATAAAAACATGCACGAATTTCTAACACATGCTAATCACCTGGCCTACATGGCCTAACGAGTCTTCTTTGTAGTATATTGGATAGGACTAGACATCGTTTAAACATCTCAGTAGTTTACTCTTTGTGATCTTTGTTTACTTATAGGGTTTAAAACTTCTTTGGAAAATATATCATCAGTTGAGTATTTTCTTTTTGTCTTGATGATTTTTTTTATAACAGATGCTTAAATAAAAATATGTCCAGTTGGTGCATGTGCGGATTAAATTATTGTCTAATTAAAAGTTGAATATTTTGTTTTTAACGTTTTCTTGTGAATTAGAATAGACAGATAGTATGAGTTTTTTAATGTAATAGTTAAAGTTCTAGTTTTATACATATAACCTGTATAAGACTGATAATTTTCATTTCGCCAATATTGGACAGCATATATTATTTAATTACAAAACTGAACATTCAAAAACATACGTACTTTTATTTTCAAATCTTAATTTACAAATCAACATGTGTTATTCTCGATAATTGTTTGTTTGTTTTCCCCCGTTCATTTATCGGGTTTACAGCATCTTTTGAAAATACATCATTAATTGATTTTTTTTAAATTTTGTTACAAATTTTATGACAGTACCTCAATGTACCTTAATTGAAGACTTGTCTGTTGGTGAATGTGCTGATTTATTGATTACCTAATTAAAGGTTGATTTCTTTTTCTTTAAACGTTCTATTATGAAATAGACAGATATTATGTGTTGTTTTCTTTTGTAACAGTTAAAGTTCCAATTTTACGCACGTAAAAATAACCATTAGTGTGACTTTAGATTTTTTATGAAGAGTACCTTAAATAAAGACATGTCCGATTGGTGCATGTTCGCGTTTAATGATTTAAGTTGAATATTTTGTTTTGAACGTGTTATTCTGAATTAGTACAGACAAGTTTTTTATGTAATAGTTAAAGTTCTAGTTTTACACACTTAATGATAACCAGATAAGCAAGATAGATTGATATTTTTTACATCACAAATATTGGAGAGCAAATCATATTTACAAATCCGAACGTTTTATTGACACAAATTGCATAATGAGTGACATGAATGGTCATGTCTACCTTTAAATCAAATAGTAAATTAAACTTGTATACAGGCATTGTTTAGAAATAAAAACATACATAGGTTAAGGTGACATTTAACTTACTTTATACAAAATGCTACATTTTTGAAAAACATCACATATGTACTCGATCTAAAAATACTAAAGGTCGGCCAGCGAAACTAACACATTATAAACAAGATAAATTCTAAATGTCAAAGTAAGTTTGAGAATGTAATAGGTCTCTTTATGGTTTCCGTCTGAGAAAATTGTTACTATCATAAAATAGTATAATACCTAAGTTATTAGTATATTTGAAGCACGTTCATTAATGTTTAAAAATTAAAAGAGGCACTTTTGAAGAAATAATAAACTATAAATTAATGGTGGAAAGGAATATCTCTTGAAAAAATACTAAACGGTAAAGTAATGGTAGTTAGGACAAGGCGACATTCTATGTCACAATAAAAACTTACTTTAGTATTATTAGGATTAATTTTATAGATGAAATAATAAAGGAAAAAAGTGAAAAAATCAATGAATTCAATACAAATCATGATAGTATTATTGAGACATGGTATCATGTAAGTTGCTTAAGTGTTAATTTAAATAAAAGCTGCAGACTAATGCAATTAAATATAATAGAATAAATTGTATAGGATTTTTGCAAAACTGAAATGGTGCCAAATCTATAAGTTCTTGGCCCGATGTACTTCGGTAGTCAGAGAACCCAACTTATGGTCTTACTTTTCATTATAATCGCCCTCTACATCAATGCACTTTGCCCACCTGTGCTCCAACTTGTTTAACCCTTCAAAATATAACTCTCTAATTTGGTCCTCAAAAAACTCACAGTCTCAATGACACCTTCATTGCTTACAAAACGTCTACCACGAAGTTTGGTTTTCAGTTTCGAAAACAGGTACAAGTCACAGAGGGCCAAGTCAGGAAAATATTGAAATGGGGGAGAATTTCAAAGCCGAAGTCAGCTGCAGCAGCTATCGCAACTCGGGATGTGTGTGAGCTGGCGCATTATCGTACAGGAGCAGAACGCGTCCCTCTTTTTACGCGCGATTTCTTGACGCAGACGTGTCAATTCGTCTGCATAGTACGTACCGTGTATTGTACGACTTGCTCAAGATAGTTAAACATGATTATACCCGGACTATTCCAAAAAATTGAAGCCATCCTCTTCTCTGCTGATGGCACCCGCTTGAATTTTTTCGAAGGGGATTAACCAGGATGCTTCAACTGCATGCACTGTTTTTTTTTATTCTAGATCGAAGTGAGTGATGGACCCATGTTTCATCCTGCGTTACGTCCGGTAAATAAAATCAGGTTCCTCCTCATAGCAAGACAAAATAAATCTTGAAATACCAAGTCTGATCCGTTTCTGGTCGTCAGTCAACTGTATGGGGACCCATCTAGTGGAAACCTTTGACATGCCGGAGACGTCAGTCAAAATTGTCTGAACTGAACCAAAGGTTATAACCATTTCCCTAGCAATGCTTCGCAGGTCTCTCCTTCTGTCGCACATGAGCAGATCGTGCACAGCTTCGGCACTTTCATCGTCAGTGGCCTCTTTTGGCCGCCAAGGCCGCTTATTATCTCCAATGCTCTCCCTGCCCCTTTTAAATTCAGCAGCCGATTTTTTCACAGTGCTTTAGGAAGGGAACTCCTTCCCAAGTGTATCCACGAAGTCTACATGGATTTCCTTGGGGGCATCCCTTTTTTACAGGGTTACTTAATGACGGCTCTGATTCCAACTTTCTCTATTTGGTCTAAATGACATACCCCTCTACTGATCAAAATGTGTTTTACTTAATCTGTGTAAGACCGCGTGTAACTCGGTCAGTAATCATCAATAAGATATCGGTATCGTTGTATCGTGTGTAAATGTCAGTGTAGTGGCTAGAAGTAAATCGGGCCGAGAACTTTTTGACTATACCTCGTAGCTTTAACACATAAACATATAGCATCATTTTAAAGGTCGAAGTTCTTACTTGTTAAAATTAACTAATTAATTAATTGATGTCGAACAAGAAGGGGCAAACATATTGTTGTTTTGGATTGGTAAACATATTGGTGTGATCAAGATTCTGTTGGGTTTTTTTTGTGTGTTGATAAAATAGAAAATGAATATCATTTTATTTTTATTTATTCAATGTATCAATGCATTAAATCAACATATAACATTGCTACATTGAATACATTTAATGTGTTGATGTATTCTAGAAATAATGAAATTATAAAAATCTTTCAATGTTTGTATATTATGCTCTTAAACCCAGGTCAAGATTTATGCCATTGATATGTTAACTTGATACTTCTTATTAAAGTTTGTTATGCAATATTTTTATCACCAGTATCCTTGCTTGTATTAAAACATACAAAAATTATTTGAAATGTACAGTGTTAAGGAAAATTATTTCTACATAATTATATTCATTATATTTGTATATAATGTATGTATTTATGTTTATTGTGATTATTAGTGTATAAACATCTAAAAAAGGAATTGATTTGAATTGATATTGCCGGGCTACTTTACAAAATATGAAAAACAAGATCAACAAGGAAAGGCGGCGTTCAATGAACGCAACCCCCCCATGCTGCATAGAACTACCGGGTACACCAACTCGTTGACGGTCTTGTCTTCTCAAACCGATCATCATTCGCTCTGTGTAGAATAGTTTTATCCAAGTCAGTTACCATTGAAATATACCATAGTTCATATAAGTTCTTAAAACTTCCATCGAAGTAGGCGGTAAATGTCAGAGATAAATGCGGATGTTTGTTTAGTCTGTCTCTTGATAAGTATGTGGTATAAATACGATACTTTGACAAGGACACTAAGACAATATCATCGGCTACATTTGGTGTCATACACACAAAATCCCTATCCACACTCCTCTAAATTATTTTCCCAGGCTACCCATGAAGAGTGATCAAACAAAAAAATCCGAACTTTTTGTTCCTTGTCTATTTCCTGGTAAAAGAGGAAAAATTGTGTGATTTAATACCTTGAGAGCTTTTGAACATATATTCATATTGTATTGAATGTAGCCAATCCGGAGATATTGGCTAATGTTGCGGAAATATTGTCCTCGGTGAAAAGTAATTTCCGTTCACAAAATCCTCACTCTGCGCTTTGCCGGTCTGTATCGCCTCAGAAACTGAATCTAGTAGAACACGTACTGTTTGATCGGTTGTGATCTGCTCCAGGGTTTCACTAACCGTAGCTGTCATTGACAGCTTCTTTGATACATCATATTCTGGTTATCTTCTAAATGAATACAAAGAATTTTATTTTTAAATAATGTTAATGGTCTTATTACGTTATTGTGAAACTTTATGCCGTATCATTCACTTCACATTAACTCTTAAATTGTTAATTCTTCAAAAGTGTCTAAAATTGAATTGACTCAATTTCTACAGCTTAAACCAACTCATTGTTCTTCGGAATAAGTCCTCTGAGCACCTTTTAAGCATCATGTGAAAATCCCTTTAAGCTGTTTTATATTTAACATTATGTTCATGAACAATCACACGTGGTGTGCCATCGCGACACCACTTTTCGCTTATTTAAATGATTTTTCTTGTGTTTGTCATTTCAGAATGGTTTATATATTCCTTGAACAATTTGTTTGGCAAGCACTATTTTAATGGACTAGATGAACTCATGAAATACTATATTTATCGGATTTACTCGCTTGTTGGTACAAGGCTATTAGAAACATGGAAGCGACCAACGCGTTCACGAACAGAACAACGTCCTTAAAGTATTTGCCTAAACAATCTGGATCTCCACGCTTCACGTGACACGTATTTGGACCAAAATCTATCATTCAATAGCAAATCTGCACAAATCTGCAGCAACTTTGACACGAATTGCATCTCTTTTGCCAAATGTTGGCCGTTTGAGATAAAGCAGAGAAGCATATTCCTTTTTATCCGTCTCCGTAAACTAAGCAAGCAAACTTGGCGTCTATGTTTCGGGGTGTAAATTGGAAAACCATCACTACTAGCTGCTTCGAATGCACATTCATTCACTGAAATATGTATTTGTTTCCTTCGTCGTAAGACCTGGAGGTGCTGCCTTGGTAATACTACGTTTGACTTTCGGAAAAGAGTATACAATTGGCAATTGTGGAGGAACCTTGTTTTTATACATACTGTAAAAGAAGCAAAACTGAAATCGTCTTTTTCTTTTCAAGAACGAACTACTAGTATTAGAATTAAATCTTGGAAAATTCTGTCTTATTAATCAAGACAATATCCTTTTTTCACTAACACACATGACGTAAGCATAGGCAAATAAAATATTGTCAAAAACGTCATTTTATACACCTTTTGTTTGTTCCGCCTTGTGATTATTAATGAAGTGAGGCCACCTTTGTCACCTTAATGTGCAACCATTAACTAATGAATTGGGTTCATTTTTAACGAACCCCTCAGCTTTGAGCAATTGGTAAAATTCCGGAAACAAAGTGATCCCTCGGAAGCATTAATCACAACAAAATAACATAAGAATTGCAGACTCGGTTTGATTGAGTCTGTACATGAGTGATAATGAATAAGTGCAACATCACTCACGCCCCCTAGCACCGGCTTGAGCGGTACTCAATTCTCAACACTTTATAGTGTTGGCATCAATGATCCCGAAGGACCAGAAAATATAACAACACTGAAGTGAAGTACGGGGCAACTTTTTACAGCTGCCACACGGCACTTGACACCTGCTGTTGTGAAGTACAAAATTCCGGAAACAAAGTGATCCCTCGGAAGCATTAATCACAACAAAATAACATAAGAATTGCAGACTCGGTTTGATTGAGTCTGTACATGAGTGATAATGAATAAGTGCAACATCACTCACGCCCCCTAGCACCGGCTTTAGCGGTACTCAATTCTCAACACTTTCTCTATTCTTAATGACATCCTGCAATGAAGTTTTTTTGCAATGTTTCATACGAATGAATTGTATTGAAGGTGTTTCAATTTCTTGGGACTTGTTGCTAATTCTTCAGTGTCAATTCTTGACGTTTCAGTGCTGGTTTTGTGGATGATGGATAACATGTTTTTTTGTTTTTCTATGCTAATTTTGTGGTAGTGATTAAAGCTCTGAATATTGTTATGTCCTGATAATTGTGCAACCTCTAGCTTCCAACAATTTAGTTATAGCTGTTTTTCGGCCCGAATGGTTTATGTGCCTGCAATTCTTTCAATTTAGTCAATTCAATTTAGTCTGCAATTCTTATGTTATTTTGTTGTGATTAATGCTTCCGAGGGATCACTTTGTTTTCAGAATTTTGTACATCACGACAGCAGGTGTCAAGTGCTGTGTGGCAGCCGTAAAAAGTTGCCCCGTACTTCACTTCAGTGTTGTTATATTTTCTGGTCCTTCGGGATCATTGATGCCAGCACTATAAAGTGTTGAGAATTGAGTACCGCTCAAGCCGGTGCTAGGGGGCGTGAGGGATGTTGCACTTATTCATTATCCCTCATGTACAGACTCAATCAAACCGAGTCTGCAATTCTTATGTTATTTTGTTGTGATTAATGCTTCCGAGGGATCACTTTGTTTTCAGAATTTTGCAGAAATTCAGCCGTTTCGCAATGGATCCTAGGGTATTTTTTCCCATGGTGTTTTATCTACCAAGGCTCATCATCTGAATGAACGTTGGTACCTGAAATGAGTGATAAAAATGTAAACGTATCATCATTATAATATGAAGAATATATATATATAATACATATAATACATCTATATAGTTAGAAACATATATTTCACTACAGCAAAGTTCCTTATTAAAATAGATACCTAGATGAAATAGAGAAAACAAGGACCCTACAAAAAGCCCAACGCGACAAAATTGAAAATGTTGCAAGCTCGGTTTGATGGAGCCGTTCATGGACGGTACTGTCAAGTGCAAAGTACCATCCACGCCCCCTAGCACCGGCTTGAGCAGAATTCAACATTTAACATAAACTGGTACAATTTTGAATTTAGAAACATCCGCAGATGTAGAGAAAAGTCTGATATTTTATTCTTAAAAAGTTATTACAGTTTTACTGGACAGTTTGGTCACCTGCAAAGAATATTTGTCTTCTTAAATGAGGATCACTAGACAACAACTTCTTTATAAAAAGATAATTAATTAAATTTAAGATATATATAAATAACATTCTTAATACTATTTTCTTTACAAATTTAAAAGTAATTACTCCTTTGGGAAATAATTAAGCGTGCCTAATTTTTATTTTGATAAGGTGCAAAATTACACATATCATATGGAAAAAATATATACCTGTTATTTTAAAATTAAATTCGGCTGAAACATTCTTTGATCATCGGTGATTTTGTCTCTTGTCTTAGTTGCTCTCTCGGTAAATTGCAGGTATCTAAATGAATAAATTTTGATTAATTTAAGTAGGTTTACAGTTAATATTTTCCGTATTTTAATTGATAAATCTTAAAGAATGCTCGTGATAATTTTTAAGAATGAATATCCATACTGTGTATATATATAGCTGTACTAAAGTAAAGACATGTTTATAAAAAATTCAAAAATTAGTAAATTAATGATTAACTTATGTAGCCTACCTTGTTCCGTCTGCTGTATGTTTAAATTCAGTGTCTCCCCATAACATAGTGGAGTGTTCTTGACGACCTCTTAAGCCAAAGTGCATGGTGTTGTTTAACCAAATAGTATAAATAAGGGCTTGTGGATTTTCTGAAATACATGTAAATTTAATTAATTTTAAAATCAGTCGATTAACATAAGTTCTTGTAGATCTTATAAAACATTTATATAATATTTTCCATAATATTTTTCTCCAACTAAGGATAATAAATTTATCAATAATCATAGTAAGAAACCTCATTAAAACAACGTATACATTTGTAAATGAGGTACAGTATTACCGCTACTCAATTCCCCATAGGGAGACCCTCGTTTAAATTGAACGGGTTGCTTCCCTTTATCGTTACCTAGGAGCGTGTAAACAAACAGCTGTCAATTGCTAAGTACCAAAATATGATAAACAAGATCAACAAGGAAAGGCGGCGTTCAATGAACGCAAGTTTATCATATTTTACCTTAACCAAGAATGCCTTTCTCGTATTTTTGTTGTATTTCTGAGTTGGTAAAGAGATCTGCTCTTTTAATTTAGTTCCCGATGCCTTTTTCTCTAAGATCTATAGTTTTGGCTTTTAATGTTTCACGACTATGCCGGAATGCTCTGTCTGTCGTTAAATCTATCGAGTAATCCGCTTCAACAAACTCATAATAGGTCACGTGACACTCATGATTTCAAATCATTTGAAATCATAGGCAATTTTGCTACTGTAATATATACGAGGGGAAGTCAGAAAATATCCGGACTTTTGACTCGTTCTCGAAAACCATTCAACATTTAAAAAAAAATCTTTCTATTCTTTTTCAAAATATTCTCGACCTACGTCTACGCACTTTTGCCATCTTCGTGGGAGCTTTTGTATTCCCGCTGTGAACCATGACGTAGACCTATGTTTTGGGTACTGTGTAACAGAAAATATCATAAAATAGATAAATACAGAATCCCTAAAGAAAGCCCAACACGACAAAATTGAAAATGTTGCAGGCTCGGTTTGATTGAGCCTGTTCATGGACGGTGTTACCGTCCACGCCCCCTAGCACCGGCTTAAACAGAATTCAACATTTAAACATGAAATAGTAAAATTTTGAATTTAAAAACATCCGCAGATGTGTTCATACGGCGGTTATCATGGAACCTTCAATGTGACACTACCGTGCCATTCCATGAAAAGCGGCGTATGGTCCCCTAAACGAGAAAACAATGGGCGGAACTAATTAAAATGGAATTTTTAAAGCCGCCCTGGTCTTATATTTCTTTCCAGCAAGCATTTTTTTCAGTTCTGGAAACAAATAAAAGTCACAGGGGGCGAGGTCTGGGCTATAAGGAGAGTGAGACAACAATTGCCATTTGTAAGAGTTGATAACCTCCACTGTAGCTGCGGTAGTATGGGAGGGTGCGTTATCTCGACGAAGGAGGACATGTGCTAACCTGGGACGCATTTGCTTCAGCTTTTCTCTGAGATTTTTCAGAATGAATTACTTCAGAATAGTACTTGGCGGTGACAGTTTGACCTTTTGGCATGAAATGAGTAAGTATCATTCCTTGTGAATCTCAAAAGGCAACAAGCATGACTTTGCCAGCCGAAGGAGACAGCTTAAATTTTTAGGAGGTGGGGAACCAGCTCGTTTCCACTGCTTTGACTGAGCTGTTGTCTCAGGTTCGGAATAATGAACCCACATCTCATCTCCAGTGATAATGCGGTTCAAAAACTTATCTCCTTCACGATTAAAACGACGTAAATGTTCTTTTGCATTGGTTACTCTGGTTGCCTTTTGATCTGCGGACAGCTGTCTAGGCACCCACCTGGCACTTACCTTGCTCATGCCTAGGTGTTCGTGTAAAATCTTGTGTGCCGATGCCTTATCGATGCTAAACTTGTTGGCTACCTCCTCCAAAGTTACTCAACGATTTTTGTTGACAAAAGCTTTAACATTTGCTACCATTGTTGGGGTCACCGCCTCAGCTGGCCGCCCAGTCCTATGCCTGTCACAAACACTTGTTCTGCCTTCACGAAACTCAGAAACCCAGTTGTAGAATGTTGATCGTGATACACATTTATCAGAAAATCTTTTTTTAAGCCTCTGAAAGATGTGGCAGGGCTTTTCACGTTCTGCAATACAGAGCGTTGTTTCTCTAACAAAGAGTCCATGATAGACGAAACACCTATCATATATCAGAGGGCAAAATACTGTGTATACACAACTATCATTGAAAATAAACTGACCACGTTATTGGCGAATGAATGAAGTTTACACCAATAAATAATGTGTGTATATAGCTGCACGTGGAAAGAGAGGAGCATGAAAAGTCTGGGTATTTTCTGACCGCCCCTCGTAGCAACAAGTGTATTTAGAATATTTTTGTGCAGATTCGTTATGAATTAAAATTTATAATTTATAAATTCGGAAAGTTCCATCATCTGTTAATATGGCAGGAAATTTATTATCTTAAAAACAAAATGACACCTGACTCATTGTTTCCTTTTAATAATTATTGGAATAGGTATTCGGTGAGGTTATGAAACGTTAAACCAAAAAAGACCACCCAGCAGTCGCCGCTTTATCTAATTAATATTTCCATACATCTGATCATCCTAATTGGTATTAAATTGCGCACGCGCGAAATGCTACTGAAAAGGTCTATAAAACTGCTTATACAAAAACAGTTGTTTAACATCTGTTTATTTTTTATCTTCCTTTTTTCCTTTTTTGACCAAGATTTTCTTAAATTATATACTTTATTGTTTCAAGATGGATGATGTTTTCATGCTTGCATACCAGTATTTTGCATAATCTTCTAAACCTTTCTGTCCGATTCTATTAAATTTAGTTTGAAACGTGTCATGTTCTCTTGCTATATTTTTTTATTCAGTAGTAAATGATATAGATTTTCTTTTGGTCAGTTTATCTCTTCACTTTCCATTTCGATGCACAATTTTAAAAAGGCTTTTTATAAAGAGTATTTATGTGATAAAAGAGGTTGCAAACTATAAAAAGTCTTTCCGCATGACTAACAATTTTAAATGATTGGCAAACTCGTACTTATAGATATCTTTGTTGCGAACTGCAAACCAAGTATCTATAATGAATTGGTCGATATAAATACTCCAAAGACCCGACACTTTTGTTTGTTGTTTTTTTAGTGTTGTTGTTTATTTCTTTACAGCGCACAAAATGCTAATTGCTAACGTAATATATAAAAAAGATAAATGCATCTATATATTCGATTGAACCAGAGTATGACCGCAAGTGTGAATGATAAACATATTTACTAGTCAATTAAATGTAACACATAAAAGGAAGCTATCAACATTGTCATCTTCTTACACTAAGGCAAAGGAAAATATCAAACACATAGCGTGCATTATCATGTAATATATTTGTTTCTTTTTTGTACATATAAATTACAATTTCTATTGTAATTATAGTGTACATTTATACATGTATTTATTAACAAAATTGATTAATGTACTTTTATAATACAAATGTTTATGTTAATTATGAATTATAAACCGCCAACCATGAAACTTGGCTGTGAACGTGTAAAACGTTTGAACTGTTTGACTTAACATTACATGTAAACACTCATAAATAATACCATACTTACTATATTCAAGTCCAATCTTCAATGAAAACAGCCATTTTTCACAAAATGCTCATGAAGTAATTGGTTAATGTGTTACAGTATGGGTTCTCATATATATGTCATATGATTCTGTAGATAAGGTGCATAAGTGCGTCGATTGAGGGTTATAAGCTGGACTGACGGCGGGCATTAACTGGAAAATATATATAAAACAGTATATATTTTGCAATTATTCAAATGTATTTTTCAATCGAATATACAATTCAATGATTACATTGTAGTCTCCTTGATATTGTAAATGTAAACAATAAACAAATATGGCGGCTTATATAGATTAGAAAAACATCTCCAAAAACATTATTTACGAAATATATTTACGAAATATATTTCAAGATTATATTTATATTATCTTAAGTAATTGAAGCACCTGTAGCAAATATAATAATATTTGTTATGTTACACACAACAGATGCGTGGCTTAGTTTAAATGTATAGGTGCTCGTGAGTCTACAACTTTTAAAAAAAAAGAATTACATGTATAAGTAGCTGAGAAATATTCAGCCAATAATATATTTCATAACGTGCACATATCTCTTTCTCTGAAAGTTATAAACATAAGTGTTTTCGTACATGTATGTATGTTTAAGTTTTCTAAAATTGTATATACATTCCTCACTGACAAATTATCAAGACCATTAAAGACGCCGTACTTGCTAAAAATTTTCAATAGTTTTTAAATTCTCTCTTCATTTCATAAAGACTGTGCAGTCCGATTTTTTCATGTCTTTTAATCAAACGACATTGCTTTTAAATTATAAAATATGATAAACAAGATCAACAAGGAAAGGCGGCGTTCAATGAACGCAACCCCCATATGACCCAGCAACAAGAACCAACGGCAAGGAGCCCAGGCGGACCCCGAACAAAAACAGGACAGGACTTCATCTAAATATGGAAAAGTTCTGTGTAATTAATCAAGACAACAAAATTCTTTTTTTCTTCAGAAAACACAAATGGCTTAAGGCAGATAAGATATTGTAGAAAACGTCTATGTATAATACCTTTTGTTTGTTCCGCCTTGTGATTATTATTAAAGTTTTGACACGTGAATTCATCTCTAACCAAATTATTATGTTATACAAATTCTTCATACAATTTTTTCATATTGAATATTTTATTAAAAACTTAATGGATCGTTTCACGGCTAGCGAGAGTACTTTGATATAAATGTTATATCTTTACACTGTGTGGTTTGATACGTTAATGGTGTTTAACTTGATGTTATTTTACCCACCGAAACGGATACATAGTTGGGAATAGAAAAAAAGTTTTTAAATTGAATGTAAGTATTTTTAACTTTATCGTTGTATTATCTTTCCTATTTTCTTAACTATTGTTATCATTTTTATTATTATTATTATTATTATTATTATCATCATCATCATCATTATTAAGGCAAATAATCTGAACTGCAACGCTAGCAAAAGTGAAGACATCTAAACTCCCAGGAACGATGCAGTAATGGTAAATTGTCGTGATCTGAAAGGAAACCTACCAACACCAACACAATTGTTACTTCACATGTAATTTAAATGTTCAAAGTATATAATAATAATTTTAAAATTTAGATGATGAGTGAAACAAAATGTTTTTTGTTTTTTTTTAATCATAAAGTGAAATCATAAGGTTCCAAAAATGGCATTAGTGCGACACTTGTTTTAAAAATGTGTTCCAACCGTGTAACTTAAAATTGCGACAGGCCTCAGTTATTGTCGATAACCTTTAGTCTATTTTGTATAAGGTAAAAATGCACTGCGTCGTTTGACGGCGAAATTCATACTCCGGTACTGTAAATTGTAAAAAAATATATTTAAAAAAACATCTGCTAGTTTAAATATTTTTATTTTCTATCACAATTAATATTATCATTGAAAACATAACTATTATTATCTAGTATTGTCGTTTTATACGATGTTATATATTTTGCTTCGAGTTTCCGCTATAATGTGGGAACCAGAAGATTCATCATTAATCCGTTAATCAATATTTGACACGGTGTGGTCCGTGTGGAAAATGTAATTTAATGTGCAGAGCTTGGAAAATAAACGTACGATCGGATAGCAACATATATTTATTTATAATTATAAAAAAAATATTTACAATAAAAATGGCTTCTAATAACATATATATATATATATATGAAATTAATGTACATCAGTTATGTTTACATTTCGAAATTTAGTATCTTCAGGAAATTAACGCTCGGGTAAAAGAATGACTTTTTTTTAACTTAATGAAATTCTTTTCTACCTTGTTTACATGTTAGACACTATACCATGTCATACTTATATTTAAACAAACTATATCTAGTGCTTGTATCAGGGGCGCATAAGGGTTGGGTCTACAGTGCAAATTTCTTAAAGCTTATGTACACCGGTATCTCGTATGTCACCTGTATCTTGGAAAGTTAAAATTGTATTTTGCGGTAGATGTTTAATTATCAAGACTCTAGCCGTCATTCTGATGTTTTTATAAAAATGCTATAAAAAGAAGATGCTCCACTGTTTTTATAAACTGAGCATAACCGCTACATTCTGAAGGATATTTATAGAAATGTCCGTGTGACACGCGGGTATTATTGAATATTCATTAAAAGTACAATACGAAATTGGAAACAGATATGGCACAATGTAAACTAACTTGTGACCTTTTCCTATCCTCTTAACATTTACACTTGGATGGGCATTATGCAACTTTATGTATGAGAACTAAGATAACATTTCTTTAACAGATAATAATGTCTATCATTAACCTAAAGGTTTTCGTATATAATTATTAAACATGAAATATATGGCTCGAACTTATTATTCAGTTTAAGGGATTTTGTCATCAAATTGCATGATCTTATTAGATCTTAAAGTGACATTATGCCCGTGCACGTGTGAAAAGGTGAGTGACATTGTTAATTGTGAGCCTGTTGGGAAAATGTCATAATAATTTATAAAAATAGTATCCATTTTGTCATTATTATTTTCAGTTTTTATATATTTATTTATTTATTTTCATTTATAAAAAAAAAAACAAGTCACGTTATTACTTGAAATGAGTGTGTATCCGTCATCTGTTTAATGGATGTTTTTATTATAATAATCCCTTGATACAATTTCACAACAAAAATTATTTCAATTTAAATATATTCATCTTATATATTCATTTTTATCATAAAATAGGTGTTTTATCGTTTCTTTCTTTTTTTACAAATTATTACATATAATGTTTCTGCTGGCGATCAGGTAATCATGTAGACATTGGACTTTTCATACTGGTCAGGTCATTTAATAAAACGGGAACAGAAATAACACATCATTGTTACTATATAATTAAGTTGAAGACAAAGATGTACCACGTAAACTAAGTCTTACTTTAAAATGTGTTACTTGAATTAATTGGGTATTTAAAAAAAATAATAATTTGTATTTTTAAAACAATGACAATTAGATAAGTTAACAATCAACTAATTAAATGTTGATAAAAACAACTTTCAACACTGTTTAAATTGGTTTTAATTCTCTGTTGGCTTGAATGTCGCACCAACGCAGTACAGGTCATATTTTTATTTTATTCTTTATTATAGTCTCATCTATACACATATATACATTTAAATCATTTAAAACATTGAAAATGTATATAGCCATTCTCGAAAGAATTACAGGAGACGTGTTATAGCTAATACTAAGAGGGATAACTCCACAGTCCATATTATAGAAATGTATAATATGTATTGTAGATTTACCTCCCTTATTTACGTATATTCACATTCTCAACATTTACATCATATTGCATAGGATGACATAATTGCACATTGTCATTATTAAAAAGTTATTTGAGACATTTAATCACAAACTTATAATAGACTTTTTACATTCTAAAATTTTGATAACCTCTACTGACCTTGTCTTAAAAACTGCCATAAAAAATTATACTGTAAAATACTAATTTTTGTAATAAAAGCACTATCACGCAATATGAAAAAAAATGTTTTACAAAATCATTTATCACTTATGGTTAGACCATGGATGAACTGTTCAGTAGTGAGTATCAAAACATAGGTATAAAACAACTTATATATGTAATTTAAAATATATCATATTCTATATTAAAATTTCAATGTGTTTAAAATTATATTAACTGTTCACTCCAGGCAGGAGGTGAGATACAGACATTACACACATTCTTGTTTATGAATTAAGAAATGTTCTAAAGACTTATTTTTGAGGTTTAAAAACAACGACTTTAACCACTCGGCCACGGATGCCCGACCTTGTTGTTGGATAAGTGTTTCTGATTCTTTTAACTAAAATCGGCAAAACATATATCACAAAACATATATTAAGAAACATAATGAACGCTTTTCGTCATATGATTTTTTAACCAAGTTTACAATATATAAATGTGTCGACACTATAACTTCTAAATTCAACATAAATGTGAATATAGCGGTTTACGTTATTACTTTTATATTTCAGCATGTATACATATTATTTTGCATTCAAGTTATTATCACCCAAAACCGATAAGTATGAAATTAAATGATTCCAATGTATGCTTTGAGATACAACTACAGAGGTAAAATAACAATGCCATTAATAAAAATAATAATTGTAAAATTCTGTTCAAGTTTAATAATGACTAAAAATCATTATTTGTTGAAATGTTCTAAACTCGTTAAAACAAACACGGTCATTGCAAAATTTATTTATTATTTCATTTTTAGGATAACAACTATGGCACAAAAAGATTGTTTGATGATAGCGATAAAGAAGAACCTTCTGCTACTTCTAACATTGTTAGGCGTGATATGTGGAATAGGTATCGGGTTTGCTGTCAGATCAAGCTCTCCGACGAGTTCCGTATTATTATGGCTTGGTAAGTAGAAAAAGAGTGAGAATAGACCAACATTGAAGAATAACATTGACAGAACGTAGCCTCCACAATATCCACAAGTGTCTATCATTCTTGATTTCTTGTATATCGTTCTGAAAAAGATTTCTGTTCATGCTTGATACAATTATTATGGTTAAAACACTGCTGGCAGTGTATTTCATAAAAATAAGTGCCTTACATGATAGGGGTTAACGAAGTAAATTTCAAACCACACAGGAAACAGTTGTCTCTTTTGTAACTTGTTAATCATTTCTCATTTTCTTTTTCAGTTCTGTGAAAGCGATTTTAATTTAAAATGTTTGCCGATTTTAAGTGATAAAATATATGTAACAAGATAACCGAAAAAGTAAAAATTATCATTATCATAATAAACACGGTAAAACTCCTTAATAGCTTAATTGTATCCAGGTAAAACTATTTAAATGCCTAAATGTCAGATAATCTACCTACCCCTCTGTCTTTTTAAGCAAAGTTTGACTATACTTATTCTGACCAGCAATATTGTAGTGTTTGTTTTACCTAAGGGCTGATTTTTGCTATTCAAAAATTATATTATCTCAATCCTATCATACCTTTACAAAAAGAAAGATAAAATAATAGAAACAAATTGTTATAACTCATGAAAACATAATGTATTGCCATGTCGTTCTGTAAAAGCTTTACTAATAATGCAAATGCAATTCTAAAACTAGACCTTATACCAATTTGTTGTCGTATCAAGTGCTGATTTAAAATTTAAAAAAATATAAACATCTAAATTTAAAATGCAAATAAAGTATGTGTTTCTTATATGAGTGTTTTTTCAAATTGCGGTGCTATTTGGTAAAAATGAAACCTTAATGTGAAATAAAACTGATGCACATAATCAAAATATACTTTGTGTTTATTTGACACTGTATGTTTTTAAGGTTTACCTGGTGAACTGTACTTGCGACTTTTGAAAATGATGATCGTTCCTCTGATAGTCTCCAGTGTAATAACAGGTATGAACATGTTGTTATCAATCTCCTTTTTAATTGTGTTGCATGACACTTCATTCCTAAAAAAATTCACTTCACATTTATAAATTTTGTAATGACAACTGAAACGGAACAACATTTTTCATATTTTGTCTAATGTTGAAAATATTGTAATCATTTTATTTTTCACTCTTTACATATTTTGAAATTTCCTTACAAATGATGAATTGTTTTGTCCAGATTGAAAGATGGACAAGGTCATTTAATATAGCTAACGTGGAAGGTGTGATATATAATTTATCCAAAAACGCTTTAACTAGTTTATTTTATTTTAGGAACTGCGTCACTTCACCCAAAAGCCAACGGAAAAATCGGAATTGTTTCCTTTGTTTTTGTATTTATTACAAATGCCTTAGGCACAGGTCTTGGTGTTGTATCGTTCTACGTTTTACGACCCGGTAAGTATTAAAGTTACCTACCTTTTTATACCAAACTAGTCGTAGAAAGCAGTTTTGTCATGCCTATGTCTTAACTTTTGTTTAACAATTACATATATCATATCGAAAATATGTTTTCTAGTTAATCAAAAAGAATTAATAAAAATCGAATTTGTCCTTCATTTGCATTTTTTGTTGTCAATGCGCTTACAGAATGTACAAACATCAATGCATTCATTCTCTAAACGAAAAGAATGTAACAGTTTTGTTTCTGTTTAGTAATACCTTATTGTTGTCATATAAAAATCAATGTTTTATCTTCCATTTAATCATATTAGCCTGAAAACATTTGGTTCTCATAATTGTATTGTTTGTGCTATTAGTTTGAAGTACAAATTAATGTTCGAACAATCTAAGTGTTAATCTAAGTTTAGAAATTTGAAACAAATAATTCATTCTATTACCCTCTTATTGTATTTCAGGTGTAGAAAGTGGAAAAAGCAATGATCAATCTGCATTGGAAACGAAACCTATGGAGACGCAAGATATATTTGCTGACATGCTTAGGTGAATTTGTTAAATAATTAAATACAATTTTTGGAACGCCAAGGTGTTGAAATTAAGTAAAGGAGATGAGAAACAAAGTCTGACATATAGAAACAAATTTGGAGACGGTTAAGTCCCTTTATAAAATCTTATATTTCTTCCTTGGAATCAAACATCTTCTACTTATAACATAAAAATTAAAGGAAGTTGATTACTTACGTCTAAATGTTTGTTTGTCTTGGGTGGGTAAGCCGAACTGTTCATGCTTGAAGAAATTTCATGTCAGGTTAAGCGATCAAGGACAATAGAAGAGAAACATATGTCAGTTTATTGCCTAGAATAAATATTTAAGAAATGGAAAATCGCAAAAAAGTAATTGTTTGAATATTTGGTAATTATTTTTGAATTGAATAATTATAGAGAAAATTTCTTTTTAAGGAACATTATCCCTGATAACTTATTCGTGGCAACTTTTCAACAAACGCTGACAGAATACAAATATAAGGACATAGTAAACACAACGTCGGGGAAATCATCCTTTGCCATCGTAGGAAAGACGCTAGGAAGCACAAGTGGACCAAATTTACTAGGTATTCAAACAATTATGGCCTAACTTAAATAAAAGTCAAAATGTGTTTTCAATCAATTCCTTCTTGTCTTATCCATTTATATTGCTTTATTATTCTAATAATTTTCATGATCATTATTTCTGATATCATCATAAATTTAGTTAATTCATTAGTTAAGTAATAACTTCAATAAAAGTTATTCTTGCAAAAAAAGAACAGGAATACCAACACAATTTCACAACTCTGTTTATATAGGCATTCTTCAAAGCTCATTAGATTGACATATCTTGAAAAGAAAGCCCTCATGTGTATGCGGGTTATGTCGGACTCGGACTCTGCGTTCTTTAATAGTTGTTCTACTTTGTCGATCTTATTTGTAGGGTAAATTGAATTTGAAAGTTGTGTGGTTTCCTTTTGACAAAAAAGATAAATAGCCTTATTTTCTGTATGTGGTAGAAAATGCTACAAACTTCGAATTGCATTGTAACTAATATGAAGATAATTATAACTTCAAACTTCTGCCATTCAAGTATAAATGTTTAAACCGCTGCTAAAAGCTTGCACTTACAAGTACCGTCCATGAATATCTCAATCAAACCGAACTTGCAATTTTTCTAATTTAGCCATTTAAGTCATTCATTTTGTATTTCGATTATGATTTTCTCTAGTATTTTAAATTACGTGGAGAGTTGTACCGAGAAATGTGGCCCTTTCATTCAATCAGACATGATATAGTTTCCATCATGAAGATCGTTCAGCACGACCGATGTTTACTCTGTTTAATCACCCTTAGAATATGTTGCTCGCTTTTAAAATTTGCCAGAGAACGACTTCGGTGATATGCAGGCTTCGTAACACCTAGATCATTTTTACTTATCTTAATTAGTTTCGCCGACTGTTTTGTTTGTTCAGGGCACTCGCAGTATTTTACATTTTGATCATACGCCGCTTTACATGGAAAGTTACGAATTTGTCACGTGTAAGGTTCTATATTCAGAATTTGTATCATTAATATTTGTTGAATTTAGTCAGTGAACAGGCTCAATCAAACCAAACCTGCAATATTTTAAGTCTTCATTTTTTAAATTTCGATGTAGGTAAATAAATTGTTTGCATTGTATATTAAAGATTTTTTAAAGGCAAAGTTTCATTTCAGGTTTAATTTTCGCATGCACTTTACTCGGAATGGCAACGTCAGCTCTAGGTAAACAGGGAAGACCACTGATAGATGTTTTAGATGCATTAACCCGGGTAGTTATCATCATTATCCGGTGGTTACTATGGTAAATGTTAACTAGATTTGATACATTTGATGCTTTGAAGTTTGATGTATATGTTTATCAACACAAATGAAATTCTTCTCAGATAAGAAGATATAATTTTAATTTCTTTTTTTAATAGGACAACGCCTGTGGGGGTCCTCAGTCTAATTCTTGTGCCTGTAGCTGAACTGGATGATGTTGGAAGTGTGTTTCGTGACCTTGGACTGTTTATTTCTGCCGTTGTTGTTGGTTGTTTTGTTCAACAGATCATTGTTATGCCATTGATTTTATTTGTGTTAACACGACGGAATCCTTTCAGACATATGTCGGCAATATCAAGATCGTGGTTGATAAGTTTTGCTGCTTCAAGCACGTGAGTACAACTTGTTCTTATGCATTGATTAAACGGATCAAGCGTATTAAACCAAAAAGATTATCATTTAACTAAAGTATATCAACTTTTTATTTTACTATCGATAAGGGATTTTTTTTTTAAGTTGTTGTTATAGAATTTGGAGGAGTAACTCATTTCCAGTTTGATTGAATCATGGTAAACTGTTAGTGATTGATAATTATGTATTGTTTCCTTACATAACATTCTTGATCAAAGCTTAACAGTTATAATATCTGTCTTGCACTTCGAGTATAACATTTCGATGTGAACAATGAAATCATGTTAACTGTTTGCATTGCGCAATATTATTTTACTTGTGGGATCAATTTATGAGTAATTGATAATCAACGATACTCCCGAGGTGGTTAATAGATAAAATATTATAAGTATTTTTTATTATTTCCTTTTGTATGTGCAGAATGTAGTACTGTAAATTGAAATGATCCAACATGGCACTTATCAGAAACACAAAGGTAAGATATTTATTTATATATATATTTTTTTTTTTGCAGAGCAGTTGCCATACCAGAAATGTTGACAAGCTGTGAAGTAAAGTTAGAACTTGATAAGAGAATTACAAGATTTACCATTCCTTTCAGCGTCACATTGAGTGCAAATGGAAGTGCTGTATTTATTGCATGCTCGTGTTTGTTTTTGTCAAATATTTCCGGAATACCAACCACAACTGTCACCGTCTTAACTGTTTGGTAAAATTTTGAATTTTTTCTACCACCGCAGCATCTTGAAATTAAAATAATCTACTTCTATAAAACAACAAGTCCGATTTCAACCAAACTGGCCAGGATTGTACCTTGTGTTAGAGGCTTAGCTGTAAAATTATTATGTTTTCATGCAGAAATTTGGTTAACGGGGCAAACAAAAAAGTACTAGGAAGATAACGGGGTTTCCTTTTAAACATACAATATAAATCGAATTTTCTTAGCTAGAGCTTAAATGTTTGACATGAAAGATTGTATAGTTGACCTCTACCAAGACCGTTTAAATTATAGCCTTAAAGTCAAAATTGGTCCCATTCTTGGGTTATAGATCTGTTTGATGTCTTGATGAGCTGTTTGCCGGTGGTCCTGTGTTTGGGGATACCTACATATAGTAGAATATTAAAAATGTTCTCTTTCAAATCAAAAAGGGCAAGAGTTTACTAATAATTTGGTATCAAACATTGTCGTTTATCCAACATCTACTAGGATTATTCTAATTATAGCCATGAGGCCAAAAATGACCTAACTACGGGGTAACTGTCCCCAAAGATCATCTTCTGCTAAACAAAATAAAACAAAAATAAAGGCTATATATTAGAATTTTTGCATAAAACATATGTCTTCGAATATCCCAAGATTTTAAAAAACAGCCATTGGGTCAGAATTGGTCTTGCATCGGGGCGCCATGTGCTTTCCTTTACAAATGTCTTTCCTTTATACATTTAGATATATAATATTGAAACATCTGCACAGTGACTTTCATTTGACATGCTGAAATATGTCCTTACCCCTATGTTCACTAGGCACTACTGTACGATCTCAAAACAAACTGCTAACTGGTATAATATAGTGGTATTCTTTTCACAAATTATTTGTTTATTTTATTTAAAAAAAAAACAGAGAACAATGAGAAGGTTAAAACAGTATTCATACTTATAATTGAAAAGTTTTCATCAGATCCAGAATTAAATGATTAAGGTATTTCTGCTGTTTTTTACTTGTATCCGTCAATGACTAAATATATTTACTAAACAGATTTTAACGTATATAACTTAATTATACTAGAAAGAATAATTTAGTGAAAATATAATGATTTCATTTTATACTGTAAATTGAAATGTTTATTACACGTTTAACCTTTTTGCGTTCATCCGCAAATCCATCGAAACAATATTTATACATAAAAAGATTTGTTCTTTTCTCATATTTCAGCTTCCTGACAACAATGTCTGCTTTGGCGATTCCGTCAGTACCAAGTGCATCAATTGTTACTATCGTGATGATTCTGTCATCTCTTAGTATTCCTATTGAACCAATTGCCCTTCTTCTTGCCGTTGAGTTTTTCCTGTAAGTTATAAATACAAATATCGATATCACCATATAATTCCTTTCATTTTACCAGTACCGTCCGTTAACAGGCTCAATCAAACCGATCCTGCAACATTTTCAATTTTGCCGTGTTGGGCTTTCTTTAGGGATTCTTATTTCTCTCTATTTTATATCAAATACATGTATGAGAGGATTAAACCAAAAGCTCAAACGAGAATAAGCCAGAGGCTTGAAACAAACGTTCATAATCATTTCAAAGATTTTAAGGAGTGACCTATAACGAAAGTTTATATTAAGTATATCAAAGACATTACCGAGAAGCTTAAACAAAGTTCATATTCATATGAAATACATGAAAAAAATGACTGAAGAATATAACAAATTATCATTTGTAAGATTAATTTTTCTTTATATTTTAAAATATCGTTTATTAAGTTAAAAGCAATTGTTTAGAATCATTTACTTGTTGGACTGTATTCTTGGTGACCGATTGATTATTGTTTTCATCGGTTTTATGTGTTTGTTTGCAGAGATCGTGTCAGGACCACCAGTAGTGTTGTAAGTCACACAATGTGTGCAGCTGTAACACATCACATGTGTAAAAACATATTGAAGGATATAGAGGTTAATGATGATATTCAGGTTGAAATAACGAGTGGGGAAAATCAGAAAATGTTGGCAGACACTATGGCCATCGAGTTGAACGGAAACATTGAGTGTACTGATAAATAGCAAAAAATACTAAAATTATAAGAGCAATTTTGTTTACAGTTTTTTTTTATTTAGATATTGCTTAAAATTGTGTGAATAAAAGCATCCAGATAATACACTGTATATTATATATACTCGTATATTTTTGTCAGTAGTTTGATGTATGAGGAATCAATAAATGCCGTAATGGAGCATTTATCGCTGATTTTTCTCCATTTCCTAATGTTAATATATATATATATATTAATTATGTCAACTGAATAAAAATTTATCATACGGGCATACTTGTTCTACTTGAACATTTATTGTTCAACGTGAGTTCGCTATTCGGCCATTTAACATCGTGTTCGAAGTTAAAAAAAGAAATTTAGAATTATATTTGTGTAATGCATGCAAACCTTTCTGTGTCTCGCGAACGATTATTTTCTTCTAAGCGCCATTTCTTTGATTCCTGGCTTTCCATTTTAGTGGACAATACGTGTCCTACGTTATGATAAACTAATTGTTGACCGGAAGTAGTATTTTTTTCGCGCATGCGCAATGTGCGTAGGGCAAAAAAGAGCCTCCCCGTAAATAGAAATGTAGTAGAAATCCATAGACAATTCCTAGTTAGTTTAAGGGAAAAATTAGAAAATCATATTAAATAGTTTTTAACAGAAACACAAAAGATGCCTTTATAGCTTTGTGGCCAAGAGTGCCTAAAAAAGCATGGAAAAGACGAGTGTTTAAGAATTACCCCTTACGATCACGTGTCTGACATTGAGATTATTGTTGTAAAAAATGTAGAAAAATATATATTAGCAAATAAAAAAGTCAATTTAATTGTTGTTAAAATTGTCCATAAACTATTTTTATAACATAAAATATATAACATATCTATATAAATTTTATAACATTTAAAACCGGTCACGTGTCAATCTGTTTGACACCTCCCGCCTGCCAATCCACTTTCAAAGGAATACCAATTGTGTAATATTATGTAATACATGGGTAATAAAATGTGATCTTTAACACCCTGCTGTTTTAATTTAAATTACTGATGAAAAAGTCACCTCACGATACCTTGAACAGAGAACTTTTGGTTGTTGAATTTTAAGTCCCGCTAATTTTGTATATCTGTTATAAATATCAAATTCACGTTTTAAATATTTACCGCTTTAATTCAACCCAAAATTTCTTTTTTCTGTGTGATATAACTGAAATCACGCCTTTTAAAGACTTAAGTGCGCTAAAATGTATTCTATCGTGATTGCGCTTTTGACCTACGCAAATGTGCATGCGGGAAATGCAACATGCGTTGCTTTGGAAAAATTGTTATGTAAAAAGGTCTATAGTGATTACAAATATGAAGATCTAATCAATTCGATAATGAGAATCGGATCTTCACAAGTGAGAGATGATCGTGTAATAGGACCACGTGATCGGGATGTAAGGCGTGAAATAGAGGATTCGAAAGTGAGGCTTAATGCGAAGAAGAGGTAACAAGACCTTGTGTAAATATAAATAAACATCGAAACATGGAATATTTGCGGTTTAAATAAACATATACGATATACATATACTCGTACGTATAGGACTATGATTTTTTAAGCTATTTACAATGTTTGACATTATAAGTTTAATAAGATTATTGGAATGACTTTGAAAATGAATTCGCAAACATTTTGATGGGTATACGTGTTTTGATAATACACGTTTAAAATACGCTGGCTCTTTACGTAACAGTGGTCGTGTTTCGATGTATATAAATCGCACCTGATACGAAACAGTTTTGTTGCACAGGCTTTGCAGATTGTGTTGTTTTATATATTAAATTTACTTTGTATAGATCCATGCAAGATAATATTTTATAAATTGTTAACGTTTCTTCTTAAGGGTCAAATTTTTAATTCATATATATATATATAAACTTTATATAAATCGTTTTGAAAAAAGTCATATTTCAACGTCTATAATTATACAAAAGATAAAAGTGTTCGCCGGAAAAAATCCGCACTCGAAGATAAGAAATGAAATTTGTCTCTTAATTTATTACTTGACGTACATACCCTATCATTTAATTGAATTCTTGCACAGTTCCGATTTCTATTGGAAGATGGTGGTTACGAGTACGAAATCGTATCAATGAATAAAGAATTATTGACCTTGGCAAGTATAAAATGATTCTCTCTTAAATTTGCATAGAAGCTAGCCTTAGTAGAATTTTCTACATTTGCATACCATTCGTTAATAAACAAATCTTTTAATTTGTCCGTACTGAATGTTTTTGCCATTTACTGTTTTGGAAATGATGGTTCGACCATATATGTATCATTCCACATTTGATAAAAAATTCTTTAATATTATAAAACCAATGATATTTTCTTTTCAATGATTCAGTGTCCAATGTTTTAGCTATGTTAACTACATTTTTGTAAACGATTGAAGATGATTTATTTGACAATGTATCTGGATTAACATTACATATTTTTGACCAAAATGCGATAGTTTTCTCTTCAATATCTAACAATAGCGGTGTACAATCAGTTTCTCCATATATCATATAGTTTGGGTTTGACATTTTACTCTTAAAATATACTTAAGAATTTAAGTTGAACACGTTCAATTACACGCATATCATAATTTCCAAAACCCCATATTTCAGATCTGTATAAAAGAATAGGTTTGATTGTTTTATTGAACATATCAATCTGTAACACTGCGGATGTTCACGTGACCAAAATCGTACAATGGACTCATAAAATGGCGTCCTGAACGCTCGGTATGAGTAGTGAAATTGAGTAGGAATTCAGTTAACGTTACATTTATCTGCAAAACAAGGCCGCGCGGAACCCTTGTATAAAAACTTCGAACAGTTTTGTTAGTGGTTACTTTGCAGATATCTCTTCTTAGGACTGAAAGTCAAAAAAGTTGTTTTGGGTGATGAGTACAATTGGGGAACAGGTAATAAAATGCGTTGTTTTCAGTAAAAGAAACGCACTTTGAACAGAAGTGGCAATGACCTTTTTGAATTTTCTATGTTTACGGTTAGCTTCCAAGTATCACAATATTTTTCATATAAATCGAGAGAGTTTCGTAATTCACCTTCACTGTTAGTTGAAATAACAGTATCATCTTAAAAAAGTAAGATAAATATTATTAAAAAGTCAGTATATCATATGTATTTTCACTATCAGGTATTATAAGTATTGTATTTATATTAATATTATTGTCAAAAAATGGTGTAAATCATTTAGATAAAGAGAAAACATTAAAGGCGAAATATTTTATTTGTTGTTGTTGTTTTGTTGAATTTATATATAAAAAATATAAATGTGTCTATATATCTGATTAAACTAATGTGTGTCATCAAGTGTGAATGATCCCATTGAAAATTTATTTACTATCATTCCGTAACACATAAATAGAAGCTATTTACTCTACGTCAAAAGCAAAGTATCAACCACATAGCAGGCTTTATCGTGTGGCGAATAAGCACTAAGAATATTAAAATTGATGAAGAAACTGGTTATTCAAAAATTGACTTTGCAACTTTAAAAATTGCACTATAAAAGTATATTTAAAATTGCTGAAAGTACGATTTTTATAGGGATTCCACAGTGTATTTTTATTGACATAAAGAGTCTTTTTTCTGAGATTTGTGTATCTTTAGATCACTTTCAGTCCATTCCAGAATCCAGAATAATATTTTTATCGTGCAAAATGACTCAATAGTGAACAGTCTTGCAACACTTCAATTAAATCGAACTATTCTGAATATATTTTTCATTTTCCTTTTGAAAGGTTTACATTTTAATGACTTACTAAACTTGCGTAAGACATCAATTTTTGTCTTTTTAGGCTCTCTCAAAATCACGCGGGTTACTCTGTTTTCGTTTCCTAAGATAACATGTCTAAAACCTAATATCATCCGAGTAAGAATGCGCATTTGCAAATAGGTCCAATATAAAACTACTGCGCTGACATGCCCAGAGCTAATAATGCAATAATATTTAAAATATTACACACAAGTAGGGCGTAGGTTAGTTTAAATTTATGTTAAGGCCATATTTGATTGTGATCTACGAGCAAATCCCCTTGCAGGAGCATTTTAGCATTTTAGATTCAAATGTGTTCAGGGAATTGTTACAAAATGCAACTTAGACAAAAAATGATTTGTCATTTCCCAGAGTTAGGTGGCTGAAACCCTCCCCAAGGTAGTGGCGATTTTGTGCTAGAGGCATGAGAATTGACAGACGGTTATCTCTTGTTAACAGGCTCAATCAAACCGAGTCTGCAAGTTTCATCTAAGAGAAATGCATTTAAAAGCAGCAGCAAAGTATTCAGCCAACTATATATTTTAAACGTGTGACTATATCATTCTCCGAAAGATACAAGCATAACGTATTTTCGTAAGTTATTTTTGAATTGTATGTTCATTCGTCACTGACAAATTACCATTTTAAGTGCCATACTGATGAACACTTAATAATTTTCACATTCTCTTTTCATTTCCTGAAGAGTGTACAGTGCGAAGTCTTAAATCAGACGGCATCACTTTAATATTTGGTATTGACTTGTGTCAGCCACAGTGACGAAAAAGGTTATTAAAAAAGTCAATATGGGAAAGTTCTGTATAATTCATGTAATTAAGCAGAGACAACGATATTCTTTTCCCGTCAATGCACATGATTTAAGCATATACATATAAGATACTGACAAAAACATATTTCATTTGTTTGTATATAACATTCTGTTTGATCCGCCTCGTGTGTATTTTTTTTAAACGGAATCCTCAATGAACGCCCAAAACAACACAATTGAAAATGTTGCGGGCTCGTTGAATGTCACGGCTTCATTAACAAATTATTATTTGATAAATGTTCCGTACAAATATTGAATAATTT
Organism: Ruditapes philippinarum; assembly: GCF_026571515.1. Lineage (NCBI taxonomy): Eukaryota > Metazoa > Mollusca > Bivalvia > Venerida > Veneridae > Ruditapes > Ruditapes philippinarum. The sequence goes on along the minus strand of NW_026864520.1, from coordinate 573,437 downwards.
ATTAAAACTTAACGGATCGTTTCGCGGCTATCTAGAGTGCTTTAATGTAATTTTATATCTTTACACTGTCTGACTGGCTATGTTGATAGTGTTAAACATAGTAGTGTTTTACCCACCAAAACTGATACGCAGTTGGAAATAGGAATAGTATTTAAAATAGCGTAAGTATTAATCTCAAGTGTTTCATTGTGATTATTTCTTGTTTACTTTATAATCATAAATTTGTGAATTAAAATGTTAGCAAAAATGAGCTCATTTGTTAAGGGCAAATAATCCGAACACTTTACCTTGATCAGAAGTTGGCATCTTGATCAAGTGAAAATTAAATACTTTTTCAAAAGAGTTATGTTAACAATCAAATGCACAAAGCTTTCTGTTAAGTGTGCTTTTTCAGCTTTACTTGGAAAATCTTCCTTGTAAACAAAAACATATCGCTTATTAGACAGGCGTTGATTTAACCATTTACCTGCTGCACCAGTTGGTGATATGCTGGTTATAGTCTCTGAGTACCATCCAATTACGTTTTAATATCCTAGATATTGATGATAGACAGAAAGAAGGGCTAGTCCTTTAACAACTGGACAGGTTAATCGTTACAAATCACTTGTTTTAAAAAGTAATTGTTTCATTTTAACAACACACTCCTCCCTATGATTTATAAAGAACTGAATGGTGGCCGGTTCTGTTTTGCGCACTCTATATAATCATGCCGAGATCCAAACATAATTTTCTAACGAATACAACACGAGCATTTTTTTTCATCATATATGGACGATTTTCGTCCAGCAACTTTGATAACCAGGTGAATATAACAGCCATAAAATGGATATTTAAACACAGACTATAAAAAAAATCAGAAACATATTAAATCGGAATTTATTTGATTTTGAATACCAATTATATAAATATATATAAAATACATTTTAGTACTTGCAAAAATAATGGTAAAAATCTTCTCTTTTACACCATGTTTTTTTTTATAATAATTTTGCCCCCACCCCATTCCCCGAATCTCCTATCCCTTTCCCCTGTGCCCTTTCCTTTGTTGGCTAATTAATCAACCATTTATTTATTTTCTTTGATCTCCTTGTCGGTTACTATAATTTCATTTTATGCATCATTTTAGTTATAAGCCTGTCCTGCTCTGCCTCGCGCCGTGTCCTGTTTTTGTTTGGGGTCCTCTTAGAATATTTGCCAAGATTCTAACCATCACTCTTAAGGCGTGTAACCCACTCTTAATGAAAATGTTATAAGCTATCTCTTCTTCAACCATTTTGCAATTTTTTTCTTTAAGTACCATTGTTGCAACGAACCATGTAAAAGTCAAATTTGCTCATTTATTTCGCTGTCGAGTGTATTGAATTAGATATATATTTCAAAATAATGTGATGGCCATTTAAAGTATAACATGTAAGATAAGATTTGCGTATAAATTATCAGTCATAAAACATGCCTTGAATGAAGTATTTTTTCAATATGGAGTTATAACTATAAAATTGATATAGACTTTGATGTGAGACATTTTATGTGTATTGAGTTATGGTAAATGTACCATAGATAGTTTATTGATTTGTCCTCACTTCGTTAATTTATCGTTAAATTGCACGATCTTGCCTTAAAAGCAAACGAAAGTTGTGTAACATTACGCATTCAAGTAGTACGCTTATCTTATATATGTCTGTGTTGTTATAGTTAAAAAAGCAAGCAAAGAAATACACTAATGTCATTTTCTTCATTGACACACCAATAAACTCGATATAAGTAGTATGCATAATGTGTTTAAATAAATATTTAATAAATAATGAACCTTTCAAACATTTTCACTTTTTTTTTTGTAAATCCTCTACTTGTTTTTTTTTTTTTTTTAATATTGCTCGGACAATTCAATAAAACAAATGCGAAAGTAACACACCATTGATGCTATGTAATTCAATTAATTATAATGATAAAAAATAACTAAGTTGTCTTTGAAGGTATACAATTTGAATTGAGAGGTTCAACAAGAAAAAAATGTATTTGCAAAAATTTGACAACCAGTTCATTTAAAAATAGCTAACCGCATGTGAATACATACGAGTTTTTTTAAACTATCATATTCATTTGAAATTAAAAAGAATGAGCATTTTGAGATTACCATTCAGTATGGTATATGTTGAAATGACGTTTCTCACAATACGTATATATACGCACTATTTCCAATTAAAGTGAGGTTATTTTATTGAAACAATTAAAGATTGATATTAAATATTGATTGAGATTAAAACAACAAATGACGGACGTATGTTCATTAAGTTTATATATGTATGCAAATGTTTCCATAAAATAACCTCACTTTAAGTGGAAATAGTGCGTTCTACGTTCTTACTATTTATGCATGTATATTTTTCTACATCTAGCTTCAAATTATCAACTAAAAGTATGACATAAATTGATTCGAATGCATGCTTTCAGAAACAATTACATGCTTGGTAAAATTAAAATGTAATTAATGAGATATTCTAACACGACCAGCAATGTTCCCTATTTAACAAAGAAAAACCGAAAGTGTGTGTGTTATGACGCTATAAAATCACTGTTGACATTCCATATCTAGACGTGTGGAGTAACCATTAGACATGTGACGTAACCGCAAAAAAATGCGACGCGCTGAAAATTAACAAATCAGGCGCAATTTAGCTTAATACAAGGTTAGCTTTTAAAAAAGCTAGTAGCGACTCGCTTCGTAATTTTTTTCAAGGGGTGTGTTTAAATGTAAAAATGACAGTTCTGTTAGCTGAAGAGACTTCAGCGAACATCAAAATAAAAGTGAAGTCAACACTGGCCCGGTGCCCGATGGCCAGTGTATATAAGTTCAGGCCAGTGTAAATGTAAGAAAATTTTGTTAATTATATAGTAGAATAAATTCAAAACTGGAATTCTGGCCAGTAAATTCAAAATCTTAAAGTCATTGACTGAAAGTGACATATAAAGTTCTCTCAGTTTAACCAAGATGAGTATGAGTATATATGAAGGTGCATGTAAACAGATTGAATGAAGAACCTATGTCTATGCACATTTACTATATGGTCTATTGACCTTGACCACAAAATGTTAGATAGGTAGATTTCATAAAGATGTCTCTTTACACAAAATTAAGTTGTAATACATTTATGTTATTTAGTATTGGAATGAGAGGCACAAGTCCTAAAGTAAACACAAGTTGTCAATCAATTCAGCCAGAAAAGCTGGGATCCTATTAAAAAATATAGGGATCCCAGAAATTGACCAGTCTAAGAAGATGTTTTTCAGATATGCCGGGATCCTATTAAAACATATAGGGATCCCGGGAATTATCAGTAGAATTGCGAGTAAAGATAACTGATTGCGTATCTCACTGTATTTCTGACTCGTGGTAGGTTTAACCGTAAATTTAAATACCTTCAGTGTCAAAGAATATATACCGAGAGAAAGCTTAGATTACCAGCTTTTTAATTGATGTAATAAATTTTAAAATAGGACATTTAATCGCCCCAAACTAGCGATAATAATGTTACTTACAAAATGCATCTAAGGAAACACATTTTTATTAGATCTATATTAATTTTATCTGCAAGACAAATAAATAACATTTTTTTTTCTAAATATATTTTATTTCGGCAGAAGTACAATATTATAAATCATTCATTTACCTTAACAACATGCAAAGCAAAGTTAATACATTATATATATTTTTGTAAAGTAGGCCGAGTTGACCCGTGCCGAGCTGACCCGTGCCGAGTTTGTATAGGGCCGAGTTGACTCTTTTCCTTCAAGAATATAGTTTTCAGAAAAGCCGGGATCGTATTAAAATGTAAATAGATCTCACGGATTGACCAGTTCAAGTATACAGTTTTCAGAAAAGCTGGGATCGTTTTAAAACATATAGGGATCCCGGGATTTGACCAATTCAAGAAAATAGTCTTTGATTTTTCCAATTAATTAGGCATATAATTATAAGTATTGTGATTTCCGCATTTTAAGTTTGTTAATAAATAGCTCTAAATATATCTATATTCTAAGTTAAATTAATTAGTTTTTCCTCCATATCTTATACGATCCCGGATCCCGGGCGTCCCGGATCCCGGCCAGTAAATACATACACTAAATACCGGAAAGGATAAAATGACCGGAAAAAAGGAAAAATAAAAAATGCACAGAACCAGATGTACACTTATGTTAATTAACCAAACGAAAACTTACTACAGAGACAACAGGTGAAATCGCTAAATCAGAAGTCAGTGTAAATATGATTTATTGAAAAGAATTCATAAAGACAAACATTTTAATCATCATTATATCTTTGCGCTCAAAACAATACTTGCTGATTTTTAAAAATGGCGTGAAAATTGAAGGTTTTTTGACGCTATGTAAGATTAAATTTGATTGGCTAAATAATTTTGGATCCTAGCCCTGATAGATAAATTTTGTAGAAAGCTGGAAGCCAAGCTTCGATTAAATTTTTGGATAGCTTCGGAGTTTTAGGTTGTTTCTCAGTAAAATCCTACCGTAATACCGGCTCGCCGTGGCGAGCCGGCATTAGGTACGACAGCATTTATTTGTTAATGTCGTGTTAGAATTGAAATAATATATCCAAATCGGTGATTTTATCGTTTGATAAAATCACTGTTTGTCGTTCGGATGCGCATCGTTATATCACTCGGGCTACGCCCTTATGATTTAATTCCTCGAATCCGAACTCCAAACAGTGATTTTATTAAGCGATAATATAACAGTTTGGGAAATAGTTTTTCTTTATTTTTTGTCTAATTCTAGTCATTTTAATATACACTTAGTGGTGATGATTGTTTTGTGAAATGCTCATTAATAGCATTAATAGTTAAAATACACGGTCATTGATTTTTTTTCAGGACAAGTATGGCAAAAATAGATTGTTTGATGTTAGCGATTAAGAAGAACCTTCTGCTACTTCTAACATTGTTAGGCGTGATATGTGGAATAGGTATCGGGTTTGCTGTCAGATCAAGCTCTCCATCGAGTTCCGCATTACTATGGCTTGGCAAGTAGAAAAATTGATAATATCAAACACCAAGAAAGAATAACATTCTCGGAATGTAACCCCAACAATATCTAAATGTATCTACTATTCTTGATTTCCTGCGTATTGTTCATGCTTGATACAAGTTTTAAAATTCCAGAATTGTATCAAATGATTAATTAAATGGCTAAATCATAAATAGCAATTAAACGAGATTTTTGTATCTATACCCACTTTCTTTTTTAATTAACCATACTATTCTAATCAGTTATATTCTATTGTATGCTTTACCTTGCTCCTGATGGTTTCTATTCAAAGATAATGCCCTTCTTTCTCAATTCTGTTATACATGTACAAAACAAAGATATAGTATTTGAAACGAATGGTTAAAATAACTGGTGAAAAAATAACTGCTGAGTCGTACTGTAAAAACATTACAAATAAAGTACATATAATATATAAGTATATATTACTGAAACAAATACATATACCAATTATTGTTCGTAAAATCAAGTTCAGACTTTTAAGAACTACATACATGTGAATTTAAATTGCAAATTAAATATGTTCTTCTTATAGGATTGTTTCTCTTCTTTTTTCAGATAGCAGTTTATATTATTATCGGTGTTGTTTGGTTAATACATTAATTAAAATAAAACTGAGGCTCATAAGCAACACATTCTCTTTGATTATATGACACTTAATCTTTTAAAGGTTTACCTGGTGAGCTGTACCTACGTATTTTAAAAATGATGATAGTTCCTCTGATAGTCTCCAGTGTAATTACAGGTATGAACATGTTCTGCTCAATCTCCTATTAAATTGTGTTGCATGACACTTCACCCTAAAAACCTTAACACTTAACATTTAAGTCCTATAAATTGATAACAATTGATGAAAGGGAATCTTAAAAACATTTTACATATTTTGCCCAATATTGAAAATATTGATTGCAATCCTCAAAAAAATATCCACTCCAAAATGTTAGACAAAATTTACATGGACAGAATGGCTGTAAATCTCTGTGCTAGCTGGCGGCATCCGATTCCACCCGTACCAATAGTAAAGACCAGATTAGCCAGGGTATCATACCGTTTCACAGTGGTCTGTTTTGTTAGCTATTCTTTTAGTTTATATATTGAATTGTTTGCTACAAATGATGAATACCTCTTTTTCAATGAGTTTTTGTTTATTTTAATGAATCACATTTTTATCTTCTTGTTTTACACTATGTTTTGTATACAGGAAATGACGTCGTAAACGTCAACAATAAAAATACGCAAAACATGATGATGCCGTAATAATGTTTATTTAAGAAATAACATCGGCCTGAGAGGTGTATATCGGCTATTTAACACCGGTTTGGAGTTTTGATGCGTAGGAATTGACCACGAAGGCCGTAGGCCTGAGTGGTTAATTTTGTCGCATCAAAACGACAAAACCGGTGTTAAATAGCCGATATACACCTCTCAGGCCGATGTTATTTCGATTCTAACACGTTAAAAGAAGGAAAATCACTAATGTTATTTTTCAAGCGGAAATAACTTCCGGTGCCGATTTTCGTATAGCGCTGTTCGATTTTCGCACCCTACTGTGGCGAAGATATAGAAATTATTAAACAAAAGAAATAATAAGAAAAAAAAAACGTTATTTTATCAAGTTTTCAACAATATAAACTTACGTCGTATTGTGTTTACATCAGCGCCCCATTTGTCATGCTTGTATTATGAAATAACGTCAGCTTGTTTATGAATGAGTTGTTTACTTAGGATGACGTAATTACGCTGCTTACGGATTGGCGCCGTTTTGTCAAAATATTTATTAACTGATATGGATCTTTACGTGGCGTTAGTGTATGTGAGATATAATTTTTCGGTATTGTATGAAAAGAAAACATTATACGAACTGAAAATATAAATAAAAATGCTTTTTATTGTTGCTTTAAAATGCTTTGTAAACTATACAATCGAGGGTGAAAACATAACAGCGCATATACAAGTAGTCCCTAACCGGTGTTTATTGGCAGTTTAACACCAGTTTTTTTCCTTCTTTGTCTATAGTGACAAAATCACGTGAGTGTTAGAATATAACGTCATCATCATGTTTTGCGTATTTTCTTTATCCCCTCGAAACGTCGGAGGTTAAAATTATGAAATGTTTCCAGATTGATTTTAAAATGATGAATAGTTTTGTCAAGATGAAAGAAAGACAATACCATTTTATATATCTAGCGTGGAAAATGTAATGTATATAGTTTTTTTTTCCGTAAACGCTTAAATAAGTTTTATTTAATTTTAGGAACTGCGTCACTTCACCCAAAAGCCAACGGAAAAATTGGAATGGTTTCATTTGTTTTTATATTTGTAACAAATGCTCTGGGCACAGGTCTTGGTGTTGTATCGTTCTTCGTTTTTCGACCGGGTAAGTATTCAAATAACATACCTTTTTATACCAAACATGTCGTAGAAAGCAACTCTGTAATGTCCATATCTATTTATTGTTTTGCAATTGACAAAGAAGCATATCTAAGAAATTTTATTCTAGTTAATCAAAAATAAGTAAAGATATCAAACTTATCAAATCTGTTCGGACATAGATAAAGTTTAAACCTTCATAAAACCTTCTTCGAATTTGTTCTGAGATAGTTAAAGTTTAAACCTTCATTAAACCTTCACCAAATCTGTTCGGATATAGATAAAGTTTAAACCTTCATTAAACCTTCATTGAATCTGTTCGGATATAGTTAAAGTTACAACCGTCATTAAATCAAAGTTTAATTCTTTATCAAACCTTCATCCAATCTGTTCGGATATAGTTAAAGTTTAAACTTTCATTAAACCTTCATCCAGTCTGTTCGAATATAGTTAAAGATTAACCCTTTATTTAACCTTTATCCAATCTGTTCGGATAAAGTTAAAATTTAAACCTTTATTTAACCTTCATCGAATCTGTTCGGATATAGTTAAAGTTTAAACCTCCATTTAATCTGTTCGGATAAAGTTAAAGTTTAAACCTTCATTTAACCTTCATCAAATCTGTTTGGACATAGTTTTATCCTTCGTTTGTTTCATTGTTGTCAGATTTTTTTCCAAACAAAATGTCTGTTAAATAAGTTTCTGTCGTGTAACACCTTATTATAAAGTCATGTTTTATCTACCCTTTTATCATATATAACCTGAGCGCGTTTATTTTCTTATTATTGCATGATTCGTTATTAGTCGGAAGTTTCGACTGTAGATAGAATTGTCCATTGACTGGGTTTTCTAGTTTAAACGTAAAAGAAATAATATTAGAACTATCTTAGTGCTAATTTAGGATTGAAAATTGGATTATTATATTCGTTTTGTATTTTAGGTGTAGAAAGTGGAAGAGACAAAGTTCAATCTGCTTTGGTAACGAAGCCTTTAGAGACGCAAGATATATTTGCTGACATGTTTAGGTGTTATATATTTTAATGATTGTACCATGTGTCACTAGTGAAATTAATTTACAGATGCGATGAACGTAGTCTAACATCAAAAAAAAATAAAAAGACGAATTACTCCCTTTTCCTTGTTTTGAATCAAATCTCTTTTATCTATAACAATAAATCGGAATAACTTGATATTGACGTATAAATATACCATTTTCTTGGTAAGCTACGCCGAACTTTTCATCTTAGAATAAATATTTAAAATGTAGAAGGTCACAAATAAGTAATGCTTATAATAATCTTTATATTAAATGTTGAATAAAGTATAAAGTTTATTTCTTTTAAAGAAACATAATCCCTGATAACCTATTCGAAGCAACTTTTCAACAAACGCTGACAGAATACAAATACAAAGACATAGTTAACACAACGTCGGGGAAATCATCTCTTGTCATCGTAGGAAAGACACTTGGAAGCACCAGTGGACCAAATTTACTCGGTATGCAAACAAAATTGGCCGGGATTTAAAAAGGCAATTTTTTTTAGTCAAAAACTGTTTATCCTTATCCGTTTATTTTTGCTTTATTATCAATATCATCATGATTAGGTATATAATAATTTAAATTAAAGTAATTTTGGCGAAAGAAGAACAGGAATATCAACCCAATTTCAGAGCTTTGTTTATAGAGGTTAATCTTGAATGCTTGTTAATTGACACATCATGAATAGAAAACCTCACAGTCCAGACAACTAGAGTAACAATCAACCATTGTCCCTTTCTTTCCCTATAAGCACTTTTGGATGTGCTGTTTTGCATTTACCGTGATATTACTGATTAAATTGATTCATTTATGTAACAGTTAAAGTCACATTAGTCCTAAGAAACGAATGATATTTTACTTTTGTAGAAAAGGCACACATTAGTGCTTTTTATAATGTTTGAATAATGATTTAAGAGAAAATTAGATGCTTATCACCTGACAAAAGTAGCATTAAATGTTAAAATATATGTCATTAAATTAAAGTAGCAAAATGTAAACAATGTAGAAGTTTGACTTCCATACAAAATACTTAATCACTAAAACTATTTTCTACGAAGCAACAGAAGCAAATGGTGGTTTGGGTAAGTGGCCAATGAGTAACTTTTTGGAAACTATAACAGGACAACAAAAATAAAAGCTTTTAAAAGTAAAATCATTTCTTGAGCAAAATGGGCCTTTAATGCAACGACCGTCCCCACCTTTCTCCGCACTGCTGCCCTCTTGTGTGTCCGGGTTAAATCGGAATCTGCGTTCTGTAAAAGTAATTCTACTTCGTTGATTTTAGTATGTGGTGTATTGAATTTGTATATTGTGTGGTTTTCTTTGAAAAAATATAAAATGGGTGTTATTGTTAGCATTAATTTCTTATAAAGGTAGAAACGTTTTGATCCCACATTGTAAAAAACATCTGTAGATAGTTATAATTTCAATTTCCTGCCATTTCATGTATAAATGTTAAATTCTGGTTAATCTGGTCCAAGGAGCTTGCTCTTACAATTTCCATGAATATTTTCAATCACACCGATTATGTAATATTTCTGTTTTTGCTATATAAGGCGTTTTTAGGGATTCAATTTCGATTTTCTATAATAATCCAAACTACATCATCTTTAGCCATGGCGTGTAGAGTCCGTAGTTATATTTCAGGTGCTGAAGATCGTTTAACACGACAGATGTGGGGAACTCTGTATAATCACCCTAAGAATATATTGCCTGTTGTTTTAAACGACTTCTGTGTCCTTCTTTCAAAACCCATTTTATTTAGATTTGCCAACTCTTTTTCGTTCAAGGCACTCGCATTAGCTTATTTTTTAGCCATACGCCGTTTTCAATTAAAGTCACGAATATGTCACATTTGAAATTTTATATTGAAACTTTTGTCGTTTATAAAGGTTGGATTCTGGATGGCCAATGAACAGGCTCAATCAAACTGAGCCTGAAACATTTTCGGTTTTCATTTTTAAATTTCAAAATAATGTTACTTGAAAGTTTGCGTTGTATATTAAAAGACAATAATTTATAAAGGCAAAGTGTTTTTCAGGTTTAATTTTTGCATGTACTTTACTCGGAATGGCAACATCTGCGCTTGGTAAGCAGGGAAGACCACTGATAGATGTTTTAGAGGCATTAACACGAGTAGTTATTATCATTATCCGATGGTTACTATGGTAAATATTAACTGGAATTATACATTTAAGATGAATTGATGCTTTGAAGCTTGATATCAACGTGTGAAGCTCCACAAAGGAAATGATTTTAATATAAGGAAAGATTATTAATTTTTACAGGACAACACCAATAGGGGTCCTCAGTCTAATTCTAGTGCCTGTAGCTGAACTTGATGATGTTGGAAGTGTGTTTCGTGACCTTGGACTGTTTATTTCTGCGATTCTTGTTGGCTGTTTTGTTCAACAGGTCATTGTTATGCCTTTGATTTTATTTGCATTAACCCGACGAAATCCCTTTAGGCATATGTCGGCAATATCAAGAGCATGGTTTATATCTTTTGCTGCTGCAAGCACGTAAGTACAACTTGTCAATTCTCATCCCTTGATTAAACAAATTGATAGATTTAAGGCAAAAATACATGTATTCTCATTTAAATAAACCAACTTTATTTTACAAACATTAAGGGACTTTTGTTCTTAATGTTGTTATAGTTCTTTCGGGTAGTGACCTGTTTCTAGCATGATAAAGTCATGAAAAACGTGCATCATACTGTTGCTATAATTGATCAAATATATTAACCTTTATTATTAACTTTTGTGTAAGTATCATATTTCGATGTTATATATTAAAACCACGTAAATTGTTAGCATAGTACTATATTTAAAAGTGCAATCAATTTATGAGTAATTACAACTGTACCGATGTCGATCATAGATAAAGATTGTAATAAGTGTTATTATCATCATCATCATCATTTTAAAGATATCATTTAGCACGGAATCTAATTAATATGTAAAATATAATGTAAAGATAAAAACTTTATCCTGTAAAGGGCAGCGAAGCGACATGACACATATCAGTATCACACTAGTAAGATATTAAATTGTTTTGTTTTTTTTGCAGACCTGTTGCCATACCAGAAATGTTGACAAGCTGTGAAGTCAAGTTAGAACTTGATAAGAGAATAACAAGATTTACCATTCCCTTTAACGTCGCATTGAGTTCAAATGGAAGTGCTGTGTTTATTGCATGCTCGTGTTTATTTTTGTCAAATATTTCAGGAATACCGACCACAACTGTCACCGTCTTAACTGTTTGGTAAATGTTTTGCATCTTTACCATTTCATGCTAAATGTTGATATACTGCTTAAGCGGGTGCTAGGGGGCGTGAAGGGCAACTTGCCTTCTGGGTGCCCTGCTTGGGTGTGTCGGGGGGCTGTGTCATGTGAACGTTGCCTTTACCTTGTTGATCTTTATTTATTTTTTTGCACTGTTCAGTACCGTCCATGAATAGGCTCAATTAAACAGAGCCTGCAACATTTTAAATTCTGTCGTTTTGTACGTTCTTTGGGGATTCTTTTATTCTCTATTCTATGCCACATAGCATCTTAAAACTTAACACATCTTCGTCTTGAAAGCTACTGGTTCGATTTCAACCAAAATTACCAGGATTTTTCCTTGGTTGAGTGGTTTCTAAAGAATTTGATTCCATGCCGAAATCCGGTTGTCAGGGCAACCAAAAGAATAACAGGAAGGTTTTCACTATAAACCTAAAGCAAAAATTAAAAGTTTTCTACCCTAAACTAAACGGGCTAGAGCTTAGCTATTTGGCATGAAATATGTGTTGTGGACCTCTACAAAGACTGTTGGCCCATGTGTCAAAATAAGCCCCAGTCTTTGGTTATAGGTTTTCACTATACACATACAGTCAATTTAAAAAAAAAATCTCTTTTAAAACGAAAATGATATGACATAAGATGTTTGCTATGAATCATTGCCAAGCGGACATCTACTATTGTTTTTCCCAAATAAAAAAGGATATTCTGCTCCAAAACTACAAGCCATATATATTAGATATTTGGCATGAAACACTGCCTTTCAATCTTCAATGATTTTTTTCTAATTATAGCCCTTAGGCCGAAAGTTGTTCCTAACTAGGACGTCGTGTGTTTATATATATATATATATATATATATATATATATATATATATAGTAAAACAAAAGTAAAACAAAATCTTCCTCCACACACACACACACTACTTACTGGCTAACTGGGCTATAGCTAAGATATTGGCACAAAACACTGTCTAGTGGACTTCTACCAAAATTTATCAAAATATAAATCTGGGGTCAAAAATTGTCTGACCTAGCAGGTGAGTCATGGGTTTTTCTTACATGTTAATAGTAATAATTGATCCAGCAAATAAATACATCTCAATTTATGACATACTGAAATATTCATTTGTCCCCGTATTAACTAAATACTACTGCATAATCGCAAAATTTAATTGTAAAGAAATAAAAGCTTAAACACATTTACATCTGTTGCATATATTTTGCTATTGTTTAATGCAGTGGCATTTCTATTTCTTTCTTTATTGAACAAATTACCTTGTTCGTTTTCAGAAACAATGAGAGCATTTTGGATATTATTCATACTAATATTTGAAAGTTTTTTTTTCATCAGGTTCAAATTTAAAGCATCGGGGTCCTTTTTGCAAGTCAATGATTCAACTCAATGCATTTGATTCAAAACGTTAACACGTTTAACTATTCTGTGTTTATCAGCCTATACATCGAAACGATATGTATTTATAAGAAAAGATGTTTTCTGTTTTCTTAAATTTCAGCTTTCTAACAACAATGTCAGTGTTGGCGGTTCCGTCAGTACCAAGTGCATCAATTGTAATTATCGTGATGATTCTGACATCTCTTAGTTTTCCTATTGAACCAATTGCCCTTCTTCTTGCCGTCGAGTTTTTGCTGTAAGTTATAATTATTATAATCAATGTTTTACATGAATACACTTTTTGTATATTTTCTATAATACTCCTTTCAGTCTCGCTTTTTTGTACGGTGAAATTTTCCAGTACTGCCTGATGTTATAAAAATACAATGTATTTGTTTGATTAGAACAGAAAAATGATTATATGTCTTAATATGTAAGATTAAAAAGAAATGGCATACCTAATATTATATGTTTATGAGCAAGATGCTTCAAAGAAAATATCATATTTTGCCAAATGCATGGACGAGATTCTTGAAACAAAAGTTCATTTTGATACCAGGGAGAGGAACCAAATACAAAAGTTAATATATATATATATATAACAAACATGAAAACAAACATGAAAGAGTGGCTTGTAACTTAAGTACTATACATTTTCATCAAAGAGATGATAGAGGTACTTATACCAAAGGCATTAATTACTGACAGGCTCAAATCAATAATTCATATTTGTATCAAAGATATGAACAAGAACCTTTAGAGAACAACTCATAATTGCATCAACGATATAAACGAATATTTTAAAGAGTTCAAACCTATATCAGAGATAAGTGTGGCTTTGGTGCCTTCTGGGTGCCCTGCTTGAATGTGTCGGGGCCGCGTTCTGTTAACGGTGCATTTGCCTTGTTGATCTTTATTTTGTATTTTTTTACAACTGTCGCTCGTATAAAAATTAGTGTTAAATGTTCATTTCTATAATATAGACATAAACAATGGACGTTAAAAGTTCATTTTTATACAAAAGCCCCTTAAAATAAAAGTCAGAATCGAGATACTTAAAAAGTTCATATTTAGATAATAGACATAAATGAGAGGCTTAAACCGAAAGTGTATATTTATATCTAGGGCATGAACAACAGGCTTTAACCAAACATTCATACTTATGGTAAAGATATGAATGCTAGATATGAGGTTTAAAGCACATAATTAATTTGTATTTTCATCAAATACTTGAACCAGAGGTTTAAGCCAAACGTCTTATATAAGTGTCATGAACAAACCAAAGGTCCACATTCATTTTAAAAACATGGTCGAGTGTCATACAAATTTCTAAATCAGGGACATGAACGAGTGACGTGAAAAAAACGCTCATATCTATGCCACATACATACATACAGGAGTGACGTGAAAATCATGAAGCATAGTTTGAAACATATTGATGAGCCTCTTATATAGAAGTTTTATTATCCACCGCCGATGGACTCTCGAGGGGTGTATTGTTTCGGCGTTGTCCGTCTGTCCATTCGAAATCGTTTTCGAGCTATTTCTCTGCAACTACTGGCTTGAATTTAATGAACCTTATGGGAATTATCAATGCCAAAAGGAGATGCGTATATCGTTGCCATGTTTGGGTCAGATCTTTTAACACAGAGTTATGGCCCTGTTATACTGTATGCATATAGAGAAATAATTGTATCCCCGCTATTTCTCTGCAACTACTTGCTGGAATTCAACTGACTTTATCAGAACCATTAATACCTATAGGAGATGCCCATATCGTCGCCTTGCTCGAGTCTGACCCTTCAACGCGGTGTTTTGGCCATTTTTTGTTATACAGTATGCATATAGAGCAATAATCGTTTCCGAACTGCTTCCCTACAACTACTGGCTGGACTTCAGCGGAATTTTATGGTAACCATCAATACTAGGAGGAGATGCGCAAATCGTGGCATTGTTTGGGTCAGACCCTTTATCACTGAGCTTTAGCCCTTAATTTGTTTTGCAAAACGCATATAAAACAATAATCCTTTTCTCGCTATTTCTCTGCAAAAACTGGCTGAAATTCAACGAACTTTCTGGGAAAATCCAATGAAAAAGATGCGCAAATCGTCTTCTTTGGGTTAGTCCCGTCAACACAGAGCTATGATCCTTGATTAGCTATGCAGTATGCATATAGATCAATAATGGATTACGTGCTATTTCTCAGCAACTACTGGTTGCAATTCAACGAAACTTTATAGGAACCATCTCAAGAGGAAATGTGCTTATCGTTGCCATGTTTGGATCAGACCTTTCAATACAGAGTTATGGCCCTTTAATAGTTATGATGTATGAAATAGAGCAATTATCGTTTCCGAACTACTTCTCTGCAACTACTGGTTGAATTTTTTATAGAAACTTTATTGGAACCATCAATATTAAGATGTGATTGATTTAGACTGTGGGGACCAATAATACGAAAAGGAAATTTGCATCTCATTGTCATGTCCCAATAATATTATTTAACACGGAGTTATGGTCCCTGTTATGACCCTGAATTTTCATCATATACAAAGATTTACATTTGTTATGCATTATTTGCAACAACTGAGTGGATTTCAGCATATTTACGTCAGTCATGAATTTTCGGAACAACTGACACTATTTCACCTATTTCAGCATACCTATGTCAATCATTTAAGACTGGTTTTAATAAATATATCAATAAAGCCTTATGTCTTCAGTCGTTGTGTTGGTAAGAACCAGCACTCGGCGGTGGATATAAATTCAACAATTTGCTTGTTGTTTTTTGGGGATTTTTTGTTGTTTTTTATATATACACATCATTGTTAATCTGCCACTGGTTTTAAAGAATCACAATTTTATTACTTTACTTTCAGGTTACACTTGATATTAGATATAAAACTGTATGTAATGCCTAAATACAACCGAGGAATATTTCAATTCATCATTTATCAGATTAACCTTTCTTTTAAGATATTAGTTAATTAAATGGTGATAAATGTAGCAATTTGACATTTTATAAGCATGTAAATGTTGTACGAGATTCTTGGTGAACGAACGACTTTTGTTTCTACGGTTTTGCTTTTTTTTGTTCTCAGAGATCGTGTCAGGACTACCAGTAGTGTTGTAAGCCACACAATGTGTGCAGCTGTAACACATCACATGTGTAAAAACATGTTGGAGGATATAGAGGTCAATGATGATATTCACGTAGAAATGACGAGTGAGGAAAATGAAGAAATGCTGGCAGAAACTATGGTTCTCGAACGGAACAAAAACATTGAGTTTACTGATAAATAGTTAAATAATTTTAGAAATTATATGAGGGATTTTTGTTTATATTAATGTTATTAATTTAGATATTGCTAAAAAACTGCGTAAACCTATTTGTATTATTGTATATCTTATCAGATGTTAGATGAAAGAGAAATAAATAACGGCAATTTGGTAGGTAGTTGTATATTTGAATAACCAGCTACCTACTAGCTGGTAGTTGGTTTTTCGTTATACCCAACTATTTAACAGCTAGTAGTTGGTAATTCAATCCACTATTACAAGCATGAAACGTTCGAACATCTCATACACAGAATAAAGGAGGGTACAATGTAATAACCTAGTTGGTTATTCTCGCGTGCAAATCCCAAAAATTACACAAAAGAAGGTAGTTGGTAATTGAAACTTAGCTTGTTTACCCTGTAAACAGAAAGTACTTTTTCGGGATAAATATAACGGATATATGTTGCAAGATAGATGTGTTCTTCAATATTTAAACACCCTGTCTCCCTATGTCCACTATTCGCGTGAATACCCAACTACATAATAAAAGGTAGTTGATTGTTCGGATATTGCATATATGAACTAGAAAAGTATTTTTTTTGAAAAAAATTCTACAGTTGTATAACAAGATATGGTTACACCCCCTTCATAAGTCGACCAGGGGACTCGGTTGATTATTCATGTTAATCTCCAACTACCAACAGAAGGTAGTTGGTTATTGGAACATTATATGTTTTCTAAAAACAGAAAATATTTTTTCAGAATAAAAGTAACCGATATATGACAAGATAAATGAATTCTACCAAATGGTATCAACCCGTCTCCTTAAGTCGACCAGGGGACTAGCGTGAATCCCCAACTAGCTACCAGAATTTAATTCGAACTTGGCATGGTTTACCCTTATAACAGAAAGTACTTTTCCGGAGTAAATATAACAGATATATAGATCTGTTTTACAATACTTAACACCCTGTCTCCTGACGTCGACCAAGGGACTCAGCTGCAGATTTGCGCTAATAACCAACTTGGCCCCCTCTTTTATTCTGTGTTAAAACTTCTTGATGTGTTTGATCATTTTATCTGGTAAAAGTGTATTGAATTACCAACAACCAGCTACCAGCTGTTAAATAGTTGGGAATAACGAATCATCAGCTACCAATTACCTTCAAAATTGACGTTCATTAAAAAACAACATTTAATATTAAGATATAAATTGCATTGGAAAGTAATAACAGGATGTACTCGTTCAACTGACACATTTAATGTGTTTGTATGTGTGCAACGTGATTATTCGCTTGTCAGCAGTTTAATATCGTGTTCGAAGTACAAAATGACTTTAACCTTACACATGTCTTATCTTACGGAGATTTCATTCCTGTCTGCTAATTGCACCAGGACTTCTTTTGACAGTGGTAAGCGGTTAAGTTTTAGATATAAGATTAAATGAACAGAATAAATGAAAATTTAGAATTTATCTATATTTATTAAATGCATTCAAAACTTTCTGTTTGTCTTGCAAACGAATAAATTTTATTTTTTATTATTTTTTTCTCTCTCTCTAAGCACCTTTTCTTGATTACTAGCTTTTCATTATGTTGTTGCCGTATATTTAAAACACAATTTAAATTATTCTTTTGTACTAAGATAATGATGTTACCGAACAATCAAGTTATTGCCCTTTGTTTATTGTTTCATTTTGACTTTTGTCAGGGACATAACTCTAAAACTATTAGAGATATCAACAAAAAAACTTTGTAGGTAGATAAATTTCATTGGATAGAATTGCAATGCTAAAGAACCTAAACACATCTTTGTCTAATTTTTGAGTTATTGCCCTTTGTTAATTTTTACATTTTGAGTTTTACCCGGGACATAACTCTGAAACTATAAAAGACATCATCACGAAACTTAATAGATATATAGATCTCATTGAATTAAAGTACATTGCAAAACAACATAACTCTGCCTTGCCTAATTTTGGAGTTTTTGCACTTTTTTCATTTTTTTATACTTTCCTGTGTCCAAAACCTTCTCGAGGACCATCATACGTTTCAACCGGTTCTTGTTTTATGTATAGAGGTAATGTAAAAAGTCCTGATCTTATTCGAAGAATGATAAATTGTGAAAGTAACTTGCTATTCAATCTAAAAGTAGAGACTTGTTCTTTAAAATTTCAAGATATGTACACATTGTAATGAAACCCCAACTATACGCTTTTGTGCGTCGTGCTGGCACTAGCGAAATTGGTTGCGTTGTCGCTATCGGCAACGCAACGCGCGATGTACAAAATCAGCCACCATACAACTCTGCTATATCGACTTCTAAATAGTGTTACTCTGGCTTTCAATGGAATCTCCTTAATAAGGATTTGTTAAAAATATGCATTATAAAGTCCATATATGAGGCAGGAAGGTTGACACCATAAATATATTAATATAACAATAAGAATTTAGCGTGAAGCAACAAGATCTCAATCCAAGTCAATTTCAATTATGGTACACTGAGACAAAACTGTTGTATTAATACTTTGCAGATACTATCAAAGTAGACAGTCATCATGAAAAAAGGTAAAACTATTCATTATTAAGTTATTTTTACTGAATATTATTTTCATTGAAGAGACTGCACTGTATCTAAAAGACTGTAAATGTTTGTTTATTCAATAATGTAGGAGCAGAATATAAAATCAAGCATATGAAATCCAATTGAACTAATGATAAATTGTATCATAGTTTGGGGACCTTACCTTTCTGTTGAATAAATCGTATACATATACATGCACAGTGCGTTAACTGGAGTGCAGGTATTAGTTACCCGCACTGCAGAGCATGCCCATTGATTGGTTCATTTTGTCTTGGGTTTACATAGTGTGACAAAAGGGAAAGGAAAAGCGATAGAAATATCATATTCAGATGTTCGTTCATTGGTTCCTTTTTTCTGATGTTTCATATTGTGACACCAGGGAACGTGTTATTTTTAACTATTATACAAAAAGAGAAAGAACATCAAAACACTCGCCAATCTGATTAATACTCGGGAGCTACGCCCCCTCGTACAAATCAGATAACCTCGTGTTTCGATGGTCTTTCTATTACATATTGTGTTGAAATATATAACGTATCGTATGAAAATGAAAATTAATCATAATATTAACCTGTATAGCCTTCAAATGAGAGTGACAAAGTTATATGATCATAATTATAATGTAACAGTTAAAAAAAATTTGAATTTAAAAAATATCATTAAACTAGTTCATACCTATCTCAACACACAGTCAGCTACATTTTGTTAGGTAGGTCGCATATATACGGTGCATATATCGCGTGACATTTGTGATTTGCGTGGCGCCGACAATACAAAGTAGGTTTACGTTTTATTTCTGTGATGATTTGTTTAATATTGCATTATTTTTATCGAATAGTGTGTAGAGCCCGCTTAATATAGACTAGAATGTTTCACTTCCCGTGAAAATACTGATTATGTTACCTTAACATTCAATGTATGTGTTACTAACTAGAATGAGAGAAAACTACATACCTACACATTATCTTATTTGAAATAATAAAATATTGGAGAAAAATTAAATCTGGACGATCCATTATATTTGTTTGGTTGTCTTTGTTTTGTTTTTTGGTGCTTTTTGTGTTTGTTTTTTTTTCTTTTCTGTTTCTTGTGTGGTTAGTTTGCCTTGCAGAGGTCATAAAAGTCACGATATATGGCTACATAACGGAGCGACAACAATGATCTGATGTTACTACATACTAGGGCAAACGTTCTATTTTTTTATTGTGTATATTGCCTGTTATCCTAAACTTTGAGTTTTGTATATATTTCAATAATACATTACTTTATACATTAACAGGTAGAGTATATTTTTTTACTATAACTTTTCCATCAATTCCTTCATTGATGGTTTATACAGAAGAAATCTTAGTTCGATTGTGTAGGAATGTATAAGCTTTTACAGACACACTTTCGAATCAGTTCCAAGAACCAACTAGTACTGAGCAATGAATGTTAAGTCCTTGTCCCATGCGGTCAACAACCCTGAGATATAATTGAGCCGCGTCACGACAAAACCAACATAATGGGTTTGCGACCAGCATGGATCCAAACCAGCCTGCGCATCCGCGCACTCTGATCAGGATCAATGCTGTTCGCTAACCAACTATATTACAAGTAGGAAAACTGATAGCGAACAGCATGGATCCTGATCAGACTGCGCAGATGCGCAGGCTGGTCTGGATCCATGCTGGTCGCAAACTCACTATGTTGGTTTTGTCATGACGCGGCTCATATGTTTTTTTTATAAAATATTTATGTAAAACGTTCATAAACAAAATACTGATAAACAATTGTTGATGAACTTTGCTTTATCATTCTTCAAATTTAATTGAACGTCCTCTTAAACATTATTATACAAACTGATTCTAACTAACAGTATATCACTTTTACCTGTGTTTCATACTTTCTTGTTTTCTTGTAGATTTATCAGCATCATTACTAGTCGTGACCTATTTCATTTTAGGTAAGAACGTATCTATGTTTAACAGAAATGTGAACATAACTTTAATTGACTTTTCGGAAAAAAATGCAAAAACACAAATGTAAATCTGTTGTTGTATCATATTTTGGGGACCTTTCTGTTGAAAATATGTACGAGTCAAATCGTATACATATACATGCACCGTGTGTTAACTGCAGTGCAGGTATTAGTTACCCGCACTCCAGAGCATGCCAATTGATTGGCTCATTTTTGCTGGCGTTTACTTATTGACACGGCAGAGAAAGTGAAAGCGACAGAAATGTCATATTTAGATGCTAATTCATTGGTTACATATTTCATATTGTGACAACAGGGAACGTGTTTTTATGTTTGACTATGATACAAAAGAGAAAGAACATCAAAACATTCGGCAATCTGATTTATACTCGGGGGCTACGCCCCCTCGTATACATCAAATAGCCTCGTGTTTCGATGCTCTTTCTATTATTTATATACTATTTTACAAATGTATGCTAGGGTTACATATACATGCATGGACGCATAAAGCACACTGAAAACTACTTTATATAATATATTTTCATTTTGCATGATCATTGAAAATGATTTTAAACATTTCAATCTTATAATAGAAACATTTTTGGTGGTAACTAATTTTTAATCAAATTTAAATTGAAAATGATATTGAACAAAGTACCAATATTGTACGAAAGACCGGTGGGGTATTTCAACTTCATGAATTCTCGATTTCAACTTCAAGAATTCACGATTTCCACTTCTTGAATTCACGATTTCAACTTCAAGAATTCACTTCATGAAGTTGAAATCGTGAATTCGTGAAGTTGAAATCGTGAATTCGTGAAGTTGAAATCGTGAATTCATGAAGTTGAAATCGTGAATTCACGAAGTTGAATTCGTGAATTTGAACTCGTGAATTCATGAAGTTGAAATCTTGAATTCATGAAGCTGAAATCGTGAATTCATGACGTTTAAATCGTGAAGTTGAAATCGTGAATTCACGAAGTTGAATTCGTGAAGTTGAAATCGTGAAGTTGAAATCGTGAATTCATGAAGTTGAAATCGTGAATTCGTGAAGTTGAAATCGTGAATTCATGAAGTTGAAATCGTGAATTCACGAAGTTGAATTCGTGAATTTGAACTCGTGAATTCATGAAGTTGAAATCGTGAATTCGTGAAGTTGAAATCTTGAATTCATGAAGCTGAAATCGTGAATTCATGACGTTTAAATCGTGAAGTTGAAATCGTTAATTCGTGAAGTTGAAATCGTGAATTCATGAAGTTGAAATCGTGAATTCATGAAGTTGAAATCGTGATCGTGAGTTCGTGAAGTTGAAATCGTGAATTCGTGAAGTTGAAATCGTGAATTCATGAAGTTGAAATCGTGAATTCATGAAGTTGAAATCGTGATCGTGAGTTCGTGAAGTTGAAATCGTGAATTCATGAAGTTGAAGTTGTGAATTCCGTATTTTGAAAACGAGAATTCACGAAGTTAAAATTGTGAATTCAGGAAGATGAAATCTGGATTTCATGAAGTTGAAATGGCCCTACCGGTCTTTCGTAATATTGTGTTTTATGTGATTTTTTCCCTTTGATTGTAGTTGTCAGTAGAGACTCGTATTTGTTGCATGTATTTCATAGAAAAGTTATGTATGGGGAAAAGGGCAGGGATGGGGGAGGTTTGAGTTTCGGTCAAATTGATGTTTTGTTAATAAAATAAGTTTTTACAGTTTGAAATAAAAACGTCCCATGTACACACCTTTACAAAAACAACAACAACACCACACACACGATTCATAATCAACAAAAAAAACACACAAACTAAAGCAAGCCGAAACTGATACTTGTACGTTAAAGAATTAAATCAAATTAACTATAGATCTATGTACTGTTCGAGTTTGGTAATTGAGATAACGCAGCATGCCTACAGATTGGTGCTTATTCATGAAATAGTTGAAAATGTTTTAAAGATTAAAATAATTTCGAAAAATACCGATGTAAATAATGACTTGACTAGTATTTTTGTTAAATGTACTTTTCTAAAACTCTTAGAAGATTTATTTCAGTTTGCTTCATATTCTATTTTTTGGCTCATCTGGAGGCATGCAGCTTAAAATTATCAAACTCGATAGCAAATAATATATAATGCACTGATTACGACTAAATTGTATCTTATTTCACCGGATGTTGAAATTTCCATGCAAAATCTTTTAAAAAAGAAATACATTTATAATTGTGTTTGTTGATTACATTCAATAAAAAAAGTGAACTGGAATTAATTGAATTCAAGGTGTAGGCGCATTCGTATCAACACAAGAAACTATTAGATGCCTTCGTTGTGACCATGCAAGCTCCGATGATGAATGCGGTACTATTACTTGCGACAAGCTTGAGGTAAATTTCTCTGATTAACTAAATTCTTATTTCCGGCTGATATAGTGTTTCATGAGTAACGGAGATATTCTCCATCCAATTTAGCGAGACAGTCTTAAGCAAAGAGCAATACATTTACAGCTCACTCACCAAGAAATTGATTGAACACATCAATATTTGGCTCGTCACACAAATCATGGAACACCTAGCATGTTCTTAAAATAGAAAAAAACTTTCAGTTTTGAGGTTTGATATGGGGTTCCGAAATTACCAATTATTTTATTTGCAAATGAGTAGTTCCCGTACATAAAATGTAACCCATAATAATTCTGATATTAAAACAATTTTCATTATATTGGCCACTTATGTGTACACAATAGGTATTATTTGTAAAAAAAACTCTTTACAAACCTCAAGCGCATTCGCGCAATAACAAAATTCCTCAACGTCAACAAGGTAATGTTTTGCCAAAACACAAGTGAAAGTGATTAAAATTGAAAACTTGCACCTACTGCTGAATTGACAGATTTTGTCGCGTGATAACGTTTGCGTGATTTAATTTCACTTTAAAAGAATCCAAGTAAAAACGAAAAGTACGGGTAATGCTTTTGAACGGGAATTACTCGCAGCAGATATATAACTTGCGTGCAAAATTTCATATTGTTTGCTTACTCATTTTATACGGAATAATTATTCCTTGTGGGAAAAATGACCCAAAACTGAAAAGCGTTGCACTCAAATTGGACTAAGAATAACACAAAATACGAGTTGTAATTTATCATTTTAAGCTCATTTCTTAATTATTATCTTTTTCTGCTTCAAAGGGAGACACAGGCAAAATGTTACGTATATTTGCTTTGAAAATTAGGGTATGAAATAAAAAAAACTTGTCTGAAAAAAACAGATTATCCTTATGATTGTATATGACCGCTAAGATGGAGGCATTTTACCCTGGGTGGTAATTGTTATACAACATTGAATCAATAAGTACGATTCATATCGTTTTGTAAATGATTATAAGGCAACACTACATACTGAATGTCTAAGCCCTTGACATTGCAGTTTCAAACAATGGATGTTAAATGTGTTTTCCTATATAAGCCTATTCAAATCGAGTAAACCCTTGGCCGGGGGCAATTTTTATCTCAAGGAGCCAAAACCTGTGTTCTGCATATTGCCTCATTGCAAGTAATATTTTTTGCCAAAAAAAGTTTAAATTTATTTCTATCCGGTCAAAAGATACTGAGCGAACACGAAATTTTGAATTTGATACAAAATGACTAGGCGTGACCTTGACATGAGGAAGGTCATACATGTGCTCTGCACATCGTTTCCTTATTAGTTAACGTTTCCGCCGAATAATTACGATACCTTCAACCGGTTCAAAAGAAACAGACCAGACACAAAAACTGCAGACAGACGGGCGGCGACCAGGTGCATAGCATTATACTATTTTACGCAAATTGTTTTCGGGCGTATAAAATGATAAAAAAGCACTTCACCTGAGACTCAGCCAACAATTGCTAGCTCACAATAGAAAGAAATATGAATCCCCAAAGAAAGCCAAAAAGACAAAATTGAAAATGTTGCAGGCTCGGTTTGATTGCGCCTCTTCATGGACGGTAATGGAAAGTGCAAGTTACCGTCCACGTCCCCGTACGGCGGTTATCATGAAACCTTTAATGGAAACTTTCGTGCCATTCCATGAAAAGCGGTGTATGGTCCACAAGTAAAAGAAAGCGTGTGTCCTTAACGAGAAAACAGTAGATGGAACTAAATAAAATGGAATTTTGAAAGGGGATCAGTGGTTACGAAGCCTGCATATCACAGATATGACGTCAAAAGACAAATTTAAAAAGCAGGCAACATATCCTAGGGGTGATTCAACATATCTCAAGCTGGAATATTGAAAAAAATATGATAAACAAGATCAACAAGGAAAGGCGGCGTTCAATCACCGCAACCCCATGCCAAAATGTAAGAACTTAAAGTACGACAAACACAACAATAATGTCGTGCTGAAAGATCTTTAA
This sequence comes from Ruditapes philippinarum, assembly GCF_026571515.1. Lineage (NCBI taxonomy): Eukaryota > Metazoa > Mollusca > Bivalvia > Venerida > Veneridae > Ruditapes > Ruditapes philippinarum. The sequence goes on along the minus strand of NW_026864520.1, from coordinate 548,084 downwards.
GGATCAAAAATATAATATTCCTGATTGAATGTACGAGCGACCTTTTACAGCCTCCACGCGGCAAAAACAACGCTGATGTGGCGAAGTCAAGCACTCTACCGCATTACCGCTGGGCGATTTTAATATTATCAAAAATAAGTTATTGCTCCACGCCCACAGGCGCGGAGCTATTTGTGTTTACTCCTATTTTTGTCCTTGGACCCGATTTTTATCAATTAATCCCTTTAATAAATTCGGAATGAAGAATTCCTTCCGATTTCTATTATGTTAAGTCATATATTGGTTTCCACTTCGGTGATTCGCAGCATGTCATTTAAATGAATGAGAACGGGAACAAATTTTACGGAAAACAGTATAACAAACAAAAAATAAACTTAAATTCGGTAATTTATTTCTTACATTTGTATCTTCTACAGGAAATTATTTATTATTTTGAAGTACACAGTGTGTTATGTATGTATTTTATAGATATAAATAGACCTTAACATCATGTATTAAGTCCGAAAATGTATTTATAGAAGGAGTTTTAATTAATTAAACGAAACGGTCATTCGTATCGCGCTATGGTAATAAATAACGAAGTGGAGAATTTTGCAGGAAATGAGATGCAAATATATTTAACAATAAATTGCACTCTATATAAATTTATCAAAAATTTGAAATTGTCTTTTCCATAGGTTCGTTCCGGTAAATAAATAACTCCTTTAATTTTTACGGCCCTGATTGTACTTTTGATATTTTTTACCGTGAAAATATTTAAATCGATCCTGATTGTCCGAAATTTTTTTGCTGTAAGAAATTGATTCTATTTTGTTTGAAGGCAATCGGTTTCATGGAGGTTTGAGTGAATTGTTGATTTGTCGAATACTGTGACATTTTAACAACAGAAACTTTCGTCTGCAGTTATAACATTAGGTGTTATGCGTTTATTGATAGGAGTGTAAACACACTGGTGGGTCAAACGAGGATTTTGAAGCAATTCAACAAAATAGTAAATTAATCTCCCAATAAATCAATTAACAATAGCTCTTTATCACCAATATCAAGAAGCTTTTATATCATTTATTCGCATCGACATATACATGATGTTAGTGGTTTTCTTTATACCTGTCTAAAATTCAGGTTACAATCTTCCATTATATTGATCACCATATCAACCATCCAATGCAAATTTATTTATGATGGTTAGTGTAACATTATTTTTTAACGGCTATAACACCAAAAATCCTGATTTTTTTTTAAAATTCTTCACAATTTTTTCATTCAAGTGGGTATTCTACTTTCAATTTTTATCTGGGACTTGAAAGATAACTACTGTATCTTTAATCCCCGGTATTAATAGATACCTTTTTTTTAAAATCTGACATGAACATATGCTAGAACTATATTGGTCCATTTTGTTACTATTTTTATATACTGTTTGTATAATTGTTTCAAATATAATAACAAAAATAGACTTTGGTAATTTTGACTAATGTTTTGTATGTTCCAAGGAAAATAATAACATGCATATAATCTCTACCTAGTCTTCCAAAAGACATGATGAAAAATGTATTTCGTCCACCCATTCATCTATGATATACAATTCTGGTAAAATCGATTTTAACATTGAAAAGAAAATCTGGTCATCAGATGTCTACTAGTTCATCCTCACTTGCGACAGTTCTTGCTTGGACGCCCTTTGATGATTTGCATCAATGCTTTTCTTGTTATTTCATGATATACCATTTGCCGCGAACGGACATTTTGAAAAAAAGAGTTGATGAAAGTTTTTGCTTTGGCTTATTTAATCATCGATTTTTACATTTCCTAACATGATTAGGTGTTGATATATGTATTATGTAAAAGATGAGTAGCCTTATAGTTGAAGAAGAACGTTTACATGTTTTGATATATTTTATCATAATTTTATATTATACTCACTGATTACGGCAGTGACACAAACAGAAAAAAAATATTTCACCGTGTCATGTCACATTTCAAGTCTTGTAAGCTTTGTTTGTATTGGAATAACTTTCCTTACCGGGCATCAGTGAAAGCATATTTGCTTCTTAAATTTAATATCTGCCCCCTCTCTCATGTAAAGTGCATTCAATAAGTAAAATTATGCAAATTTAAATGATTTACAAAACATCCGGAATAATGTACAAAAGTACTTAGATCTAATCAAAATAGAAAATGAGCTGCGTATAAGGAATCTGTAATGAGCGCATTATTTTGCGTGCGGAGCTTCTCAATTGCTGCATTGTAGCATCATTTTACTTGTGTCAATAAAGGTTTTTCGACTTTGATTTAGATTTGGAAGTATGGTCCATAAAATAAAAACGATTGTTTTGGGTCTTTTTTTATTTCATCTTAGTTCATTTTCGAAATAAATACGTGAGCGATCGTGCATTTATTTCCATTCAACACGTCGTACATTCTTTAGTACTGCGGCGGCATTTAGATAAGATCGTGTGGCACAGTTTCCGTACTTGCAGATACTTAGTTAACTACGTTTATAAAACTGCGAGAAAATGGAATCGAATTTGAAGACAGGTCGACCATAATTTTTTTTTATATCCTGTATCATCTGTTATTTTTCGTCATCCAACTAGAAATTGTTTTAAATGGCGATAATTATATTAATTGCACTTATGAACATTAATAGTCCTGTGAACGTTGCCTTTGCCTTGTTGATCTTTATTCTTGTTGTCTTTTTTTTAATGTCATTTTGTGTCGACATGTACTTTACTTTGTCAGATATAAGAGTTAAAATATTCAACTGCTTATTGTCCTCCCCTTTTCGAAGAAAAAAGGGGGATATAGAAATAGGCTCCGTACGTCTGTCCGTCCGTACAACCTCAAGTGACGTTATTGTGTTAACATCCATGTTCAGTCCGTACAGACGGTACTTGTGGGGCAAAAAAGTTGATTATGGGGTGCAAATACGTTGCTAACAGGGTTTTAGAGATCAAAGAAAAAAACCCATTATGTCAACTCAGTAGGAATGTCCGTCTGTCCGTCCGTCACACTTTCGTGCCCGGTTCATAACTTTGTCGTTTATCACTTGCTCATTTAAGGTCAACATTGTTTATTTGAGGGTATATGTCGTGTCCGATCCATAACTTTCTTATCTTTGAAGGGATTTTTAAAATACTTGCCACAATTGTTTACGATAATGAGACAATGTGCCGTGCGCAACAACTGGTCACCTACCTCCAAGGTCAAGGTCACACTTGGAGGTCAAAGATTAACATAGTGTGTTATAGGGTATATTTTGTGTCCGGTCCATAACCTTTTCATAGATCAAAGCATTTTGAAAATACTTGGCACAAATAGTCACTATAATTAGATGATGTGTCATGCGCAACACCTGCGTTCCTACCTCCAAGGTCCAGGTCAAAGATTTACATAGTCTTTAATAGGGTATATATTGTGTCCGATCTAGAACTTCCTAGTTCAAGGGATTTTAAAATAACTTGGCACAAATAGTCACAATAATAAGACGATAGGTCAAGTACAACACTTTCACCCCTACCTCCAAGGTCAAGGTCACACTTAGAGATCAAAGGTTAACAGAGTCTATTATATGGTATATATTGTGTACCGTTCATAACTTCTTTATAGATCAAGGGATTTTGAAAAAGACTTGGCATAAATAGTCACTATAATAAAACGATATGTCATGCATAACACCTGTGTCCCTACCTCCAAGGTCAAGGTTATACTTAGAGGTCAAAGATTTACATAGTCTGTTATAGGTTATATTTGTTTCCAGTTCATAACTTTTTCAAAGTTCAAGGGATTTTATAAATACTTTGCATATATAATTATGATAATAAGAAGATATGTCAGGCGCAAAATATGGGTCCCTACCTCAGAGGAACACTTAGAGGTCAAAGATAAATATAGTCTGTTATAGAGTATATTTTGTGTCCGATCTATACCTTCTTCATAGTTCAAGGGATTTTGAAAATACTTGGCACAAATTTATTTCTTTTATTAATTTATTGTTGCATAATTTTGGACTGAATTTCCTAAGATTCATACCTCAATCTTTTGAAACAGCACAATTTTATGATTTATATAAAACTTCCCGAGGCGGGGGATGTTGGTAACTCTGTTACAAATTCTTGTTTTATTTGATAAAACAGGAATGCTACACGGATGAAGTTATCACAGATCAGTTAACAATTGTCTATAATGCAGGCTGCAGAGCAAAACAAGTAAGATATTATATCTAAGCGTTAAGATAAAACCATATTACAATTGAATTTGTCACGGCTTAACGAGAAATAAATAGTAATCACTTGATGAATCAATGAAGAAAACAATCTAAATGATCAATGTGATGTAAATAAATTTAATTTATTTTAAAATTTATGGTGATATAAAAATAATATACAAATATGCAAGTATGATGGTAAAAGGACAGCTGTGGAAAAAAATATATACTGGGACATTATATCTGATTAATATTAATTTTGAATGTTAATCTAAGCAAATATTTTTTTCTGATTCCAATGGTAAATACTTTGCCACAGCAGTCCTTTTACCGTTATACTTGCATATTTGTTTTTCATGCGAAAATGTTTTGGTAAAAATATCCACTTACATTGTGCCAAAGAGTATATACTTTCATCTTCTTGTATAAGCAATTTAACAAGTCTGTAACGAAATAAGATCCCTTTTTAAACATGTTCTTTTCGGAACGATTTTTCACCATACTCAAAATTTGGACACTTAAAATGTTTGGTTTGTAATCTAAACAGATCTCAGCGTTTAGATCGATTTTTTTGTAATGTTGATGACTTGGTTCATTGTAGTTATATCTTAACATCTAAAATTACAACCAAAGCGCCTTTTATTGTTTGGTATGTATATTTTGTACTGAGGACCTACCATGACCGACTTCAGTTGTGGTAGTTACGCTTTGTTATTAAGTCTAGATACACATTTGATGGTAATGTCAATAAGTACCTTCTTTAGAAAGAAAAACATGTCGACCTTTTACACCGACACTGCAAGAACGTATTTCATACATCCGTGTAAAATGACCCTGGTGCTTTGAATGACGCATTTAATATAAATGATGTTTGGAAATTTTAATGAAATTCAAATGCTTCTCTAAAATTATGCAATAATTAAAAACGCAAAAATTAAGTCCATATTTTTCTTCTGACTTGTTCGAAAATTCTATGTAAGGAAAACAATACTAAATAAGTCACTGGTCATACGTTCAGATTGACTTTTTCGGTTATCGTGTTGCGTGCAATATAGGGGTAGAGTAACGTGAAATCATTCAAACTCGATGCCGGATCCGGATATACCTTGTAATAATTATAGGAGGAAGAATTATATTACTCTATTTTTGTCGTATAAAGGAAAAAATGTACTTCTTACATTTCGTTTATAATGCATATATTAGATACAGGTGTGGCCAACCTGATCACACATGATTAATTATTTCGATGGCTAGTAACATTTGTTAACTTAACTTGTGGTACAGTTGCAACTTGCAAGGAATGAACTCTCAGTGTCGGCATTTTAACAAGTAGTTGTAAGTTTGGAGCATTTATTTTGTTCTACAGTTATAACATGTCGTTTAAAGAATAACGCATCCGCATTATAACCTTTTTCAGGAAGATAAATTGTATTCCAGAAAATATTGATTATGAATGCATTGTTTGAATTAGTTTTTTTTCTGTTTGACAATTATGCGTAAAAGGTAAGCGTTTCAACATGTCTTGCAAAAACGTCAACAGACGCCGTTGAATTTCCAGCATATGCAAAATATGTAACGGATGCGATCTTTTGATAAAGCATGAAAATAAAAAAAATTATGGTAATTTCTGTTTGTTTGTTTTTTTACTCTATGATTTAATTCCCCCATCATCTTTACTATTTAAATCAGATGAGCTGAAATAAGTCTTGCACTTTCCAATTTTCCCCCAAAGACACATAACCCAAAAAGAAGAAATGATAAAAACACAAAAGAAAAAGTTGTTTTTAGCTGTTATCACTTTAATACACTAATGTCTTGTTATGTGACACAATGTTATCTTATCTGAAATATGCCATCATGTTATTCCAAATGTTTGTAACTCAATGTTAACTTAATATCTGAAATATGGCACAATGTTACTTCGAATGTTTGTGATACAATGTTAACTTATCTGAAATACGCCACGATGTTGCCTTGAAAGTTTGTGACACAATGTCAAGTTATCTGAAATATGGCACGATGATACTTTGAATGTTTGTGACTCAATATTTACCTTATCTGAAATTTTGCACGATGTTTTTTGAATGTTTTTTTCGAAAGTTTTTAACTCAATGTTAACTTATCTGAAATATGGTACAATGGCATTAGTACTTCGAATGTTTGTGATACAATGTTCACTTATCTAAAATATGCCACGATGTGGCCTTAAAAGTTTGTGACACAATTTAAAGTTATCTGAAATATGGCACGATGTTATTTTGAATGTTTCTGACACAATATTACCTTATCTGAAATATGGCACGATGCAACTTTGAATGTTTGTGACACAATTTTACGTTATTTTAAATATGACCCAATGTTACTTTGAATGTTTGTGACACAATTTTACCTTATCTGAAATATGGCACGATGTTATCTGAAATATGGCACGATGTTACTTTGAATGTTTTTGACACATTATTACCTTATCTGAAATATGGCAAGATGTTACTTTGAATGTTTGTGATACAACTTCAAATTATCTGAAATATGGCGCGATGGTACTTTGAATGTTTTTGACACAATGTTAACTTATCTGAAATATGGCAAGATTGTTTGTTTCATCATTAATGCATGCTTATGTACTACTTTAAAACTTTCCCCATTGCCTCTGGTTTTTGTTTCTTTGGTTGACCCCCCCTTCCCCCGGTCTCCTGTCCCCTTCCCCTTTGTGGGCCTGTTGTTGTTTTCTTTGAATTCCTAATCAGTTATAAATTATTTATCATTTGGTGATTGGCGTGTCGTTGCCCTGTCCTTTTTTGTGTTTGGGGTCCGCCTGGGCTCCTTGCCGTTGGTTCATGTTGCTGGGTCATATGGGGGTTGCGTTCATTGAACGCCGCCTTTCCTTGTTGATCTTGTTTTTCATATTTTGTCAAAACGTGTTTATTAAAATTACATTTTGAATATGCACTTAAATCGATAGGAAAAGTTTGGTAATGTTTGGTAAATTTCAATTAATTGCAGATCATTATAGAATGCAAATAAATAGCGTGACTGAATATTACCGCATAATCATTTTGCCTCAAAGAAAAAAAACTAAATAAAGCATAATCGGAGAAGTACAAAATATTATTTAAAATGGAAAGTGATATGGTTCATATTAATTATCCAAGGAAATATCGGAAATATTGCTAAATGTCACGTGATCACCCAAAGTGAACATTAGAAAATGCCTTCATTGGTACAAAATACTATTTTGAAGTGATTGTTTAAATAAACGAAGAGGTCGATAGAAACAAAAATATGTCTACAAATGATAGAAAGAAAACTGTAACATTATCCCAAATTATGAATTCTAGAATTTTATTTATTTTTACAGGTTTGTCATTCGACAGGAAAAAGAAGTCATTTTATTGATGATTGTCTTGGCTGTAGCAGGTATTTGCGACCTTTTTCTTGTACCAATTTGGTAAATAGGTCACATCAAATATTGTAGGGAAGAATATCCTGATCAAGAAGCGGGTTAATGCTTGTCTTTTTTTTCGTTTTATCATGAAACAGGATAATTACATGTACATGTATATTCAGGAAAACAATTATAATTATCATTTCAAGTTTAACCTGCTCTTAGAACACGATGTACAGTAAATGATGGTTAAAATACAACTTAAGGTAGAACGTGACACTTTACGAACTTGTAAATTGTAGCGTCTTGAAAATTGGCATGTAGAAAGTTGAACCTATTCCTATTTATATTCCGTTAATTTTATTCCAATAGCTTAAGCCAAATTTTGTACACACGACGTCAAAATTGCCCACCAAAGCCCGTTTTTTTAATATGACGTCGTTGCGTATCCTTGGCAACTGTTACGGGTATCACAACGCTATTGGCTGAGAAAATATCACAAATCCTACATTATTCTACATAAATTATTTCTTTCATTTAAGATGATATAAAATTAATTGATTTACGCCGAAAAATGTTTGAAAAATGGAAAGAAACTGTCAATTTTGTGTAAAACTTGACGTTCAATTCAGCCGCATTTTTGAACTTTAAAGCGGCTCATTGATTCATATTTCACTCTTATTTTAGACTCTATGATGGATAGTTCTTACAGCCTGGGACTGAATTGTCTTAATGTTCGTCTTCTGCCTAGCTTCGTCGGGACCTTGTAGGTGATTTTCTTGTTGCTCTGTCTTCCCTTAGGACATTGAGTACATTTGTTATGGTCATTGGGTTTACTTTTATATGTTTCTACATGATCATTTTGGTGTTTTACTTATTTAACCTTTTGTAACCATGAAAACTGTTAGAATTTTACTTGGCGGGGATTCATTTTATTTACACTGTCTCGTTTATAGGAACATTGTGGGGCTAACAGCGAGGTTTGGTGCACCACTAACCTGTTTAAACTCCCCAGCAGTCATTATAATGCTGCTGACCGTTCCAAGGCGGCCCCCTCTGTGTTCCTCAGATGTATGTCTATGTTGTTTCATACTGTTTTGATGACACTTTTGCTTGTGTCCCTTGTTGTTTTCTCGTCTACGGTAAGTATCTTCCCATATATCCCTAGTTTTAATTCTTTGATTAGCCCCCCCCCCCCCTCCTTCCCCGGTTTCCTGTTCCATTCCCTTGTGCCCTTTTTACAGATTTTTTATCATTTAGTGATTAACCTGTCCGTGCTCTGTCTTGTGCCCTGTCCTGTTTTTTGTCCGCCTGGGCTCCTTACCACTGGCTCTTGTTGCTGGGTCATATGGCGGTTGCGTTCATTGAACGCCGCCTTTCCTTGTTGATCTTTAAGCACGACATTATTGTTTTGCTTGTGGTATTTTAGTTCTTTCTATTTGGCTATTTTCTTGTTGGGTGGTTCCAGTATTTCTCACTTGAATAATGTTGAATCACCCTTAGGAATTCTTATTTTCTTTATTTTAGGCAGGTGATCAGATTCGGGTCTATAATCTTTAGTCTTGGGTAGCTAATCAGACTCAGGCTGTAAAAAGTCTCCCCGTACATTTAATCAATGATGTTATATTTTCGATCCTTGAAGATCGTTCAGCACGACATTATTGTTGTGCTTGTGGTATTTTTAGTTTCAACTTTTTGGCATTTTCTAGTTGGGTGGTTCCAATATTCCTACTTGAATAATGTTGAATCACCCTTAGGATATGTTGCCTGCTTTTTAAATTTGTCTTTTGACGTCTTATCTGTGATACGCAGGCTTCATAACCTCAGATCCCCTTTCAAAATTCCATTTTATTTAGTTTCGCCCATTGTTTTCTCGTTTAGGGCACACGCATTTTTTTACTTGGGGACCATATGCCGCTTTTCATGGAATGGCACTAACGTGTCACATTGAAGGTTCCATGATAACCGCCATAATTTATGAACACATCTGCGGATGTTTCAAAATTCTAAATTTTACCAGTTCATGTAAAATGTTGAATTCTGCTTAAGCCGGTGCTAGGGGGCGTGGACAGTAACTTGCACTTTCCAGTACCGTCCATGAACAGGCTCAATCAAACCGAGCCTGCAACATTTTCAATTTTGCCGTGTTGGGCTTTCTTTGGGGATTCTGTATTTATCTATGTCAGGTCGATGCTCTTGAACATGTGGATTTTTGTCCGCTTCTTTGAACAGACTCTTAAAAGTTTTATTTGTCTGGTCCTTCGGGATCATTGATGCCACTTTGTTTCCTGATTTTGACAATTATAAAAGAATCAACATACGTCTAAATATGGACATACTTTTTTTATAATTTTTAAAACTAGATTTAGATAAAAACAATTTTAAAATTGACATGCGACCTCCTTTGACGTTTTGTATCCCAGAAAAATACCAATATCACAACGCTCAATTTTTTATGTAGGAACCAAAATTAAATCATGATTTTCTTTACAAACTAATTGTCCTGTTATTAAATAGAGATAAACAGAATCCCTAAAGAAAGCCCAACGTGGCAAAATTGAAAATGTTGCAGACTCGGTTTGATTGGCGTCCGCGCCGAAGCGCGGCGCTCTTATGGAATGAGATCAGATTTTGTGAAAGGGCGACAGCAACTTCTCGAGCCTTTTAGTCGGTCATAATAAAAGCCGAAAATTCCGATCGGTATGAGGGTGCTTGATTATTAAATAAGAATGAAATGTCGCGATATGTTACAATGAATTTTCGCAATGCAAACATTTACAAATGAAATAACCTTTTCCGTCAATAAATCGCGCTCTTCGGGGTTTTTTATTTATCATTTTGTAGTACACAGTCGGTTATCATGTCATGGTATGTTATTGTTGTACATGTATCCTAGAATGATCAGTTGATGACCTAAATATTCCAAAAACCTATTTATAGATATATCTTTTTATCACTCCTATCGGTAAATGCCGGTCTCTCCCGGTCTATTTTGACCAGGATTTACTAGTGACCGGCGAATAGTACCACACGTTTATTGTCCGGTCTCTCCCGGTTTTGGAGTAGATGTTTGATATCGTTACAATTAGAAAAAAAACAACAATAGCATGTTTCATTTTATCTATATGAGATAAAACAATAAATATGTACACGGATTTATATGTAATATAAATCCGTGATATGTACAATAATTGAGAAAAAGGTACATTTTTTATGGTATTAAAATGACATTATCAACTTTGAAACATTTTATTTAATTATTCAATTTGTTATCCGTGTTTAGTAAAGATGCCGAGGAATTATTCAAAGTTACAAATTAGATTTTATGAATTATTCAATTGATCGATAATTTAAAAAATGATAAAGAAAAATACAATGTACATGGTTTAAGAATAAACAATATTATATATTGAAAGATAAACCATAATTTACTGACTTTTTCCAGTTAAGCTTTGACTTATAATCGTCGGTCAATATGACAATTGAATTCTTAAAATTTATTTTACAATTTTAATAAAAAAGAGTAGTAAAAACTCAGTATTAAAATAGCACATAAAACACAAAAAAGAATAAAAGAAAACAATATTCATAAAATTTGTATTTTTTTTAATTAAAATTAATAGATATTACAATTATTGTATAATAAACAATTATGCTCAACATGATCAACATGGTAATATAACCAGTGTCATATTTTTACTAACTTAAAGTGTGAACAGATACCTTAAGGGGGTCTTCGCTAATAGCGATAACATGTACATAATAAGGGACAAATGTGTGGTACGTGTTGATCATGCGTTACACATATGGATTATAAATGATTGCATACATGTATATCCGTTGCATAGCCAGCCCGCATAGCTCAATCGGTTAGAGCGCGAGACTTGTAATCTCGACATTGTGGGTTCGATTCCCGGGCTGGCCAACTTAAATTACTAATCAGTCTTTCGGATGAGACTTTAATCTGCGGATGTTTCTAAATTCAAAATTTTACTATTTCACGTTTAAATGTTGAATTCTGCTTAAGCCGGTGCTAGGGGGCGTGGACAGTAACTTGCACTTTCCAGTACCGTCCATGAACAGGCTCAATCAAACCGAGCCTGCAACATTTTCAATTTTGCCGTGTTGGGCTTTCTTTAGGGATTCTGTATTTATCTATTTTAAATCGAGGTCCCGTGTATGGGTGCTTAAACACTTGGCACGCTAAAGAACCAGGAGAAGCTTCTGGAATTGGGGCATCTTTCTGTATCTGTAATTGCACTATCCTCCGAAAAATAAAATGACTAATACTCTTCTGGAGGACTCGCCCATATGGGCAACCGGTGGCGAGTATAAATAAACGCAAATACACACACAAATATCCGTTGCTATTAATAACCACGATCATAAAGAAATAACAAGTAATATTCTAATCTCTAGCATGCCAATCAAAGTTCATAATGAACAATGTCTTTCGTCCGCTCATTCATAAGTGGTATACATTTCTGGTAGTTTATAAGAATATCTTGTTGAGATTAATACCTGTTTTTGGATTGAATAGAGTTAAACCTTTAGCGATTGAACTGTCTATTTGATAACCTATTATTTTTCAGATGTTGCAGTTGGAGGAATGATTGTAACAGGCTCTTATGCGCACTAACCTCGGGTATACACAAGCGTTTCAGTCTTGTAGATATACGAGGGTTGTCCCAATATTCTGTGACAAGATTGATTAAAAGCTAAATATAACATATAGGAATTTGATATTTTAATATGTTACAAACCCTTATAATTTAAACATTTTCTCAAATTTTCATAGATAAATATCAACAAACAACAAAAATATGCAATAAACACCATGGCAACTAACTGAATCGCGGCGCGCGTCCAACGTCAAAGACGGCGTTAAATCTATATAAAATAGATAAATACAGAATCCCTAAAGAAAGCCCAACACGGCAAAATTGAAAATGTTGCAGGCTCGGTTTGATTGAGCCTGTTCATGGACGGTACTGGAAAGTGCAAGTTACCGTCCACGCCCCCTAGCACCGGCTTAAGCAGAATTCAACATTTAAACATGAATTAGTAAAATTTTGAATTTAGAAACATCCGCAGATGTGTTCATACGGCGGTTATCATGGAACCTTCAATGTGACACTTCCGTGTCATTCCATGAAAAGCGGCGTATGGTCCCCAAGTAATAAAAAGCGTGTGCCCTAAACGAGAAAACAATGGGCAGAACTAAATAAAATGGAATTTTGAAAGGGGATCAGAGGTTATGAAGCCTGCGTATCACAGGCGCCTTTCTCAAATACTCTCAATGGCTTTCAACGCAATAATGGTATCCATAAATCGTCAATTTTTGACTTTAATCATGTGGTTGTTAATGTCTGTTGAATGTTTGGATGGCATACATTAATTTTTGCTATACGCGAACATCCGGTCTCGTTACTCCTGTTTTTAGCTGTAGGAAATAGGCGACGAAGATCAGTCTTCCATTACTTGAATAATGTTGAATCACCCTTAGGATATGTTGCCTGCTTTTTAAATTTGTCTTTTGACGTCTTATCTGTGATACGCAGGCTTCATAACCTCTGATCCCCTTTCAAAATTCCATTTTATTTAGTTCAGCCCATTGTTTTCTCGTTTAGGGCACACGCTTTTTATTACTTGGGGACCATACGCCGCTTTTCATGGAATGGCACGGAAGTGTCACATTGAAGGTTCCATGATAACCGCCATATGAACACATCTGCGGATGTTTCTAAATTCAAAATTTTACTATTTCATGTTTAAATGTTGAATTCTAATTAAGCCGGTGCTAGGGGCGTGGACGGTAACTTGCACTTTCCAGTACCGTCCATGAACAGGCTCAATCAAACCGAGCCTGCAACATTTTCAATTTTGCCGTGTTGGGCTTTCTTTAGGGATTCTGTATTTATCTATTTTCCAATCCGTGTTTTCCTTATTTTCGCTTTTTGTAGCGCAAAACTCTGGTTCCGTTCATGCCTTATGTACACAAATGCTCAGAATATGTTGCTAAACTGTTATATTTGGTATATTTGTTGAAAATCGTTACATGTGTCATCTCGAAATAGTCATGCAACCTGAGTGACATGTTCACTGCGCCGCAAATTCTTCGAACATCGCCATTTTAACTTTCCTATTTTATATGAGATATTTTCATTTATTCGTAACTTTTTGGTTTTTTAAGTTATTTAACTAAATTTTTCAGAGATGATTTAAACATAACAGCAGAGGAAGTCAACGTGACATTGTGCAGACACATCATCAGCTATTTGAAATATATGTAATTAATTTCAGCCTATTCATAACAAAATGTAAATTATTTGACGTGCGCCGGCAACTCAAACCAATGTCGTTAATACTGAAAATTTCTAAGTAACTAGGGTAAATTTTTGGTAAATGATTTGTTGTAATGTTAAATTATAAACTTAACGGTTATATGTGTGAATTATTTTCTATTGGCGTTAAAAATGAACCGGCTATAAAATTTGTCACGGACTTTTGGGACAACCCTCGTATACTTGAATGCATGCTTGTCAGTGGTTTGGTGTCTTTTCGGTGTCGTAGTGTGGTAGCTTGGGTGTGTCGGGGACTGCGTCCTGTGAACTTTGCCTTGTTGATCTTTGTTCTCGTCTTTTGTAGATATATATACATGTTTTGTACTTGTCGAGCAATTTACATATATGCATTTATACACTCTTAGTAATTAAAGATATATACATGCATTGTTTCAGTCACCTCGGCATTTCCGTTGCTGTTGACGTCCGCAAACATGTACATTGATCATAACTTCTTGTGTTATTGGTGTATCGTCTCCGTACTTGGCAACAACTACCCTCGAGGCAAGATCTGAAAGTAAACTACATTAACATTCATTGACCTTCTTTTATGAATGACATCAACTTTAAGGTCAAATGTCTAAATTGTGCATGTTTTTTTTAGCTCACCAGAGCCAAAGGCTCAGGGTGAGCTATTAGTATCAAAGGGGGATACTCCGGCGTCTGTCGTCATGCGTCATCAATCGTATTCTGCTCTGAAACCGCTAAGCAGATTTACTTCAAATTTGGTCTGTAGCATCATTTTAATTTGATTGGCCCCTTTAAGGGGCCACTAAAGCCAAATATAGAAAACCTTTGAACATCATTTTCTATTGAAATAATTGATAGATGATCACCAAATTTTGTGCTTTTTAGGTAGTTTTTTTTATCAAGTTTGCTCTATTCAATTAATTGGCACCTTTTAGGTGCCGCTAAAGCTAAAAATAGAAATACCTTCAAACGCCTCCTTCTACAGAACTAATTGATGGATGATCACCAAATTTTGTTTGTAGCATTCTCAAGAAGTCTTTTAACAAGTTTGCTAATATTTATTTGATTGGCCCTTTAAAAGGCCCGCTTAAGCTAAAAATAGAAATACCTTTGAACATCATCGCCTACTAAAATAATTGATGAATGATCACCAAACCTTGTCTGTAGCATTGTTAGGTAGTATTTTTATAAAGTTTGCTCATTTTAATTTGATTGGTCCCGTTTAAGCTTAAGCTTAAAAATGCCCAAATTCATGGTATTTCTACAAAATTAATGTTTGTTTAAAGATATTCTATGCTCAAATGTAATATTTGAAAACATTGACAATGTATTATTTCCAACACTTAAAAGCATTTGTTTCTTGTGAGCGACTCATGGCCATCATGGCCCTCTTGTTTTAATTTAAGTTAAATTGTCATAATATTAGTATTTATGTACGGATTTGATATCGACTTGTGGATATGTGGCCTGCTTTTTAAATTTGTCCTTTTGACGTCGTATCTGTGATATACAGGCTTCATAACCTCTGATCTCCTTTCAAAATTCCATTTTATTTAGTTCCGCCCATTGTTTTCTCGTTTAGGGCACACGCATTTTTTTATTTGGGGACCATATGCCGCTTTTCATGGATTGGCGATTACGTGTTACATTGAAGGTTCCATGATAACCGCCATATGAACAATATGAACACATCTGCGGATATTTCAAAATTCTAAATTTTACCAGTGCATGTTAAATGTTCAATTCTGCTTAAGCCGGTGCTAGGGGATGTGGACGGTAGTTTTCACATGACAGTACCGTCCATGAACAGGCTCAATCAAACCGAGCCTGTGTTGGGCTTTCTTTAGGGATTCTGTATTTAACTATTTTCTAACCTCTGATTCCCTTTCAAAATTCCATTTATTAAGTTCCGCCCATTGTTTTCTCGTTTAGGGCACACGCATTTCTTTATTTGGGGGCCATATGCCGCTTTGCATGGAATGGCACTTACGTGTCACATTGAAGGTTCCGTGGTAACCGCCATATGAACACATCTGCGGATGTTTCAAAATTCTAAATTTTACCAGTTCATGTTAAATGTTCAATTCTGCTTAAGCCGGTGCTAGGGGGCGTGGACGCCGACGGTAGTTTGCACTTGACAGTACCGTCCATGAACAAGCTCAATCAAACCGAGCCTGCAACATTTTCAATTGTGCCGTGTTGGGCTTTCTTTAGGGATTCTTATTTCTCTCTATTTGATCAAAACATGACTTTGCTACCACACAAACATGGGGGGGGGGGGGGCTATAATGGATTTGTTTTGTCGCGTCGGTCGGTCGGTCCAGCTGTCCGTCCGTGTCCATTATCGTGTCCGTTCTATAAATCCTATACCAATTGAAGAATTTTCTTCAAACTTGGCCAAAATGTTCACTTCAACAAGGGAATGTGCAAAACCTATGTTGCCCATGTGTCAGCTCAAGGTCAAGGTCACAATTGAAGGTCAAATATCAAACAATAAAAAAGACAGTATGTCGTGTCCGCTCTGCAAGTCCTCCACTAATTGAAAAATTTTCTTCAAACTTTGCTAAAATATTCACTTCAACAAGGGGATGTGCAGAAACCATGTTGCTCATGTGTAAGCTCAAGGTCAAGGTCACAATTGAAGGTCAAATATAAAACAGTGTGTCGTGTCTGCTCTGTAAGTCCTACACTAATTGAAAGATTTTCTTCAATCTTGGCTCAAAAGTTCACCTCAACAAAGTTTTGTGCAAAACCCATGTTATCCTTTTGTCATCTTAAGGTCAAGGTCACACTTTAACGTCAAAAATGCAAGTCTTCAAATTTACATACAATCAAATATTTGACAATAATTATGTCGTGTCCGCTCTATAAATCCTATACAAATCGAAGAATTTTCTTAAAACTGTATTCAAATGTTCACCTCAACGAGGTTATGTGCAAAACCCATGTTACCTTTGTGCCAACTTATAGTAAAGGTCACACTTTAAGGTTAAAAATTGACATGTACTTGAATATTTTTAAAACTAGAACAGATAATAATTTGAAACTTCAAATATTTACGAAGTGTCGCAAGTAAGATAAGTTTCATTACTAAAAAGCGTGGGGGTTTGTTTAGTATTTTGGCAAAGCTAAGTCCATTTTTATGTCTTTAAATTTATTTACTATAATATTTCTTAAACCAGAACAGATATTTACTTGAAACTTTAAATTTATATGAATGGTTACAAGCAAGCTCAGATGACGAAAATTCTATAATTCCATTGAATTATGACACAAGTTATGCGCCTTTTAGGCTCAGAAAATGTTCTCATATAACCATTAATACTTTAATGTTTTTTCAACTAGAACAGATATTCACTTGAAACCATATAATACGTATATGAAGGTTCACAAGTAAGCTCAGTATGCAAAGTTTTCCACTCTTTACTAAATTTTGACATAATTATGCTATTTTCTTACCTTCACTGTTTTTGTTTGTTTCCATGAACAAGCTCAATCAAACCGAGCCTGCAACATTTTCAATTTTGCCGCGTTGGGCTTTCTTTAGGGATTCTTATTTCACTCTATTTTAGTACATTGGGAAAATGATGAAAATTTATTTGTAACTGTTTCGAACATGATTTGACAATATATATTATTACCCCTCACTTTTTTCGTAATTTCCCATAGGCCTCTAGGAGTTATTTTTACTGTTAATGCAAGTGTACCGCGAAACTAAGAATTTTGTACTGTTACATAGGTAACAGTATTTTTAACAGTAAAAATCTGGTCACGTGGTCTATTTTCTAAATAAAATGAAATAAAATGGCCGCCATTTTTTTCTCGATTAATTCTTATTTTCGACGTTAAACTCCGTAGGACATCAATTTCTTCTCTGGGTAACTATGACACTCATAAAATTTAGTTGTTTGCACCTTGGTGTGCTTTACGCGTATAAAATATCTTTTTGTTGAATAGTCAAAAAGTGAACATCCGTTTTCAACGGAAGTAATTGCAATGTATATAATTATGTGTCAAACTGGAATATGCAGACGATTTAAGCATGCAACAAAGGATTATTTAACAATTTTAATCAGTGAAACGTTACAGATATAGTGGACAGACATAGGATATCATCGTTATTTTGTCAAAAACCATGCTAAGAATATTCTGGAAACAGCAGGATCAGATTTCACAGATCATAACCGTGAAAATGGGTTAGTGTTTTGTTTTCTAAATAAAACCTAGCTTATTGTATGTTTATGATTTGTAGATATCATCACTTGCTTATAAAGAATAAAAGAAAACTTCTCAAGTAGGCCTAAAGTACACTTAAAACTTAAAAGGTAAGGACAGTTTAGTTATTGTTACTCTTGGTTTATTTTTGTTACAGTTAGATTTAGTTGACAATTTCAGATCATCACAGTATTTTTGTTCGGGGTAATAAAATAAAAAAACACATGGGTTTGTGAATAACAGTAAAAATATCATCCCACGTAAAAATACTGATACCCTCGGCTACGCCTCGGGTAACAGTATTTTCCTCGGGATGATATTTTTACTGTTACCCACAAACCCATGTGTTATTTATATACTATTACCTGTAAAATTTGTATTTTTTTCACCAGAGATGATTTCTTTTTATGTTTATGTATTTGTGCCACTAAAGTTATTCCCTCAACCACCTTTCCAAAGGACATTGGTGGGGGTATGAATCGCATTCAGCGATAGTTTTAGTTTATAAATGGATTAACTTCATATTAAGACACGTCATCTTTTTCTCAAATTGACATTGACTCATGTGAGACCTTGACTTTTCAGGTAAAATTATTTTATTTTCACTGATTATTGCTATTATTGGTTTTAACTTTGTAATTAATCAATTGATTATTTTCATACGTGGACAAAATTACCACTTGGACAAGATTTTTTTAAGGTTGAACTGACTTAGGCCTTGATCTTTAATTGGTTGATCGTCAAGATTAAAGTATTGAATTTTGGTTGTCATAATGTTGTTATTTTTTACGAAATTCATTCATATGTGAACAAAACAACACGTGGAATAATTTACATATGATCTTGAACTTTTAAATGACATTGACTGTGAAATGATTGAATTTTCATTAAACTTTCTTAACTTTGTCATTGATTTATGAATAGAATTCATACTTGGATATGAATTTTTATTTTATTTTCCTAACTTTGTCAAATATTATTGGAAAGGATTCATACTTGGACAAAACAGCAAGTTTGACTAGACAGACTTTTAACAATTAAAAAAATGACAAAACTTACCCATTCTTTTTTATATTTAAAAGGTTTGTTTTAAGTATTTATTTGAAAGCTCTTAGCAAAATTTTACCGCCTCCATGGTCGAGGGGTTAGAGTCGATGACTTCTAATCCAGTTACTTCTCTGGTGTGAGTTCGATCTCCTGGAGATGCTTTGGTACTTTAGCACGGAGGAAGGTAGTCTAGTACTTGTCCAGGAACGATGGTTAGAAATCTACTCGCCTATATGACTAAAATACTGTTGGGAAAAGGCGTAAAATGTAACAAACAAACAAGAAAAAGTTTAGTTAAAGGTTGAGCATTGCCCTAGCCGGGCGGTGGCTCTTGTTATATTAATGCGGCCATCAGCTTTTTCTGTTTGTTTGAAATACAATTTTAGTGTTATTTCATACGGTGGCACAAAGGTGACATGTGTGTGTTTTTATTTATCTCGTTGCCACGAGATACTATGTCGTGGCCACGAGTTACTAAGTCGTGGCCACGAGATAGTTAACTCGTGGCCGCGAGATACTATGTCGTGGCCACGAGTTACTAAGTCGTGGCCACGAGTTACTAAGTCGTGGCCACGAGATAGCTAACTCGTGGCCACGAGATACTATGTCATGGAACAAGTTAGCTATCTCGTGGCCACAAGTTAGCTATCTCGTGGCCACGACTTAGTAACTCGTGGCCACGAGATACTATGTCGTGACCACGAGATAGCTAAGTCGTGGCCACGAGATACTATGTCGTGGCCACGAGTTAGCTAAGTCGTGGCCACGAGATGAATAGCCAATCAGATTACACCATTTATGTGAATTTCCCTAATTAACTAGACATGTGATATAGTACAAGAATGCCCCTACTTTACCAGCCTGTAAGTGCCATTTATACAACTTATATTGACTTGTCAATAATTTTACATTTAGCGTCACTGTGACCCTGATTTTTTTACCCAATGATCTCTAAATTATTAGATGTCATCTACTGATCAGGTGCAATGATCTTTCTGGGTTATATTAACCATGTCTTATCCCTTTTAAGTCATTCATCAGACAAGGATTTTACCTTATAGGCTATCTACTGTTCATGGGCAATGTCTCTTACAAATAAAATAAACCAGGACTTATTCCTTCTCATGTTATCGTATTAAACAAGGTTTACAGGCCGTAGTACGTACAAACTGACCAATTCGATTACAAAATTGTCCCAACAAAGAGCTATAGTCCAAATTAATGTCTGATGGGCCTTGGAAGGTGACTTTCTAATATGATCCTAAAGACAAGTTCAAAGTGAATATCTTCAGTATTTTCAAAGATTAATGTTGCATGAAAAAGTAAGTTGTTAAGTTTAAAAAATCATAATATATATAGTGTATTCTGATTAATTAATTATCTCGTGGCCACGACATAGTATCTCGTTGCCACGACTTAGCTATCTCGTGGCCACGACTAAGTAACTCGTGGCCACGACTTAGTAACTCGTGGCCACGACTTAGTAACTCGTGGCCACGACATAGTATCTCGTGGCCACGAGTTAGCTATCTCGTGGCCACGACTTAGTAACTCGTGGCCACGACATAGTATCTCGTGGCCACGAGATTAATAAAAACCCACACATGTCACCTTTGTTCCACCGTAATTTCAGACTAATTATATCAGTTATTTTATCTTGGAAAATGCATCGTATCACTGTTAAGCTTTTTTCCAAAACAGCGTCCGAGAGCTATTTATAACGCGCCTGTGACGTTCGTTTCCAAAAATAAAAGATCGGGGTTTTACTTATTACATATAGAGAGTAGACCGACATCGTCGGAACCAACGGTACACATTCCGTATATACTACATTAACCGATACATGTATACGGTAAATAGCCTGGGTTACCGAGGATGGTAGACTGGTAGATCAGATATATCGAGGGGTTTCTTATTCAATTTGTTTATTTATTTTATCGACAGTAATTTTCATTTCCAACTGAATTGCTTTGAGATGAAAAGTATATGAAACGTTTCATCTGGAAATAAAGTATTTTACCTTGAGAAAAGCTGAAGTTCGCTTTCAACTGCTGTCTTGTATAAACATATTTTCATTTTTGTTTAATGTGCATTTTTTTCTTACATATTGCTATTTCAAACTTGTACTTTATATACCTTAAGTAAAAAATTTAAAAATGAACAAAAATAAGTGATTTGTATTAATATTGTGTTATCTTTGCATATTTAAATTACATTTAATTTATGTATTTAAGTTTACATATTTTATTTCTCTGTGTTTTTATAAAGCCTCAAACAGACCTCATAATAGAACCCAGTGCTACAGCTGTGATCATAGAAGTTCGGAGCAATCTGATATATCAGATCCTAGGTCGTGTACAACATTTGATTGGTGTCAACCTAATGAGGTAATCAATATCACTCGAACATTTTAGGTATTGAGTACCAGTAGCATTCGATCCGGTGGTAGTGGGTATTGCACTTTTTCATTATCACTCATGTACAGACTCTTTGTCCAGATTTTCAGAAATTAATAAGAATTTGTGGGGAAACAAAAATTAGTTATTTAACGGTTATACTCATGTCATTTTATATCATGATTAATTTTTCAGTCAAAAAGATTTTTAAATAGCAAAGATCCCACAGTTTCCAACGATAAAATTTCCGTTCACATTTTAAATAAACTCTAATAAATTTTAACGTACGTGTTATACTTTTTGATGCATACATACGACACCTTCAAACAAAGTAATAAGTGATTTGCATTAAAGTGATCTAAATTAGAATAATATGTTTATTTGATAATTTGAATACATTTAATGGAATGAAATTATATTTTAGATTTATAAACCCTCGCTTTTTTAATGTTAATTTCCCATAGGCCATGTGTACCACGTGATTCAAAATGTACAGGGTAACAGTATAAAAATCTGGTCTCATGCCCTAAAAAATTAACTGGTCGCCATTTTGTTTCCTAGATTCTACCTCTTTTTTATTTTAAGTTCACCACGTAGGTGAATAGTGGAGCATCACCAAAGTTACAATGACATGCAGAAAATTCAGTTGGTTGCATCCAACAGAGTGCTTTTCGCGTCTTAAATACCTTTTGGTTAAATAGTAAAAACGTGTGTATCAAAATGGAACAGGCAGACAATTAAAGCATGCAGCAAAGGATTATTCATTGAATCATAACAGATGTAATAGACAGATGTAGGATATCATCGTAAATAACCATTGTCGAACCATGTCATGATGTGATGAATAAATGAGCCGCGTCATGACAAAACCAACATAATGGGTTTGCGACCAGCATGGATCCAGACCAGCCTGCGCATTCGCGCAGTCTGATCAAGACCCATGCTGTTCGCTATTTCTTTATTTGTTATAGGGTCTGTAAGCGAACAGAATGGATCCTGATCAGACTGCGCGGATGCGCAGGCTGGTCTGGATTCATGCTGGTCGTAAACGCACTATGTTGGTTTTGTCGTGACGCGCTCATATACTGTTATGATTTTAAATGAACTTATGAAACACAGCTTTTTGTATGTATATGACTGGTACATGTAGATATCATCATTTGCTTTAAGAATAAAAAGGAAAATTTATTCTAAATTACACTTACACAAGCAAGGTAGGTGTAGTTGAGTTATCGTTACTTTTGATTCAATTTTGTTACAGTTAGATTTAGTTTAAATTTTTAAATGATAACCGTATTTTTTCGGTGTAATGAAATAAATAACAATAAGGTGTGTAACAGAACAATCATCACCCTCGTTATAAATATTGGCTAACGCCTCGGGTAACAGTATTTTCCTGGGGATGACATTTTGAGTTTTTCCCACATACCCATGTGTAATTTATTTACTGCTCAGCGTCTTGTTAAGCACCGATTTCTTTTCACTTTTATATAAAAGTAATATGAAATTAGTCGCAGAAAGCTTTAGGATTAAATATTAAGCATAACATGTGGTAAATTGCAATTGTTAAATATGTAAATGCAGGTATTTTGTACCGTAAACAAGAAACGAATTAATTGGTGGTGTTCAACCAATAATCAGAGTGCTCCGAATAATTCCGAAAATGCATAACAGTAATTTGATTGGCTAAGCGAAGCAAATGGGGAACACTGCGTCGGAGTTTGGAAAATCCCATCCGCCATTTTGATCTCAAATCACACTTGTTTTTAATGTGTTGATATATCAAAATGGATATGTAGAATAACTTTTTACATTTATCATCGCTACTATTATAAGTTCTTATCATTGAAATGTATGTTTATTTTCTGATTTTATACATCATTCTTTTACCGGAAGTACTTGGCGTTTTCTAGCAATAGTTTGAATTATGTAGACGCCAAAAAGCGCTCTGATATCTATATTTAGATCAAAATGGCGGCGCCCAGTTAACTAAGGATTTTTCTGTAACTCGTGAGACATATATTTTGTATTGATTTTAATGTGATATCGATTTAATTTATTCACGTCATACATGTTATCTAAGAGCGCTTTAGCTCTCTATAGCTGTAGAACTGGACAAATATAAGAACAAATATCAATAATCAATGCAAAGCGGCATTAAGAGAATGCAACCTACGACAAAATACAGTCACACTTGACTACCGCAAAGGCATTCAGTAGGGCACTGAACAAAAACAAGGAGAGGACACAAAACGTCTTGACATGGAGTGGCCGTACCTATAAATGATAACAATTGACAATTAAATATACCCCTAAATGTCAAAGCTATTTAAAATATTTTTAAAAGCAAGTGAAAAAACACAGTTGCATGTATAAAATGAATTTTTAGGGAATATCTGTGACTAATCAATATGATCATCGTTGAATCCTGGCAGTTTAATTTTTGACTTAAAAAGTAAGTTTACATTCAAAAATGTTTGAACGACAAATTTGCAACTAAAATGCGCTAGAACAAGCTATTTTCGTGTATTGAAATTTAATTTGGAACATACAAATTTAAACATTTACACAGTAATGAAAACTTACAGATGCGAATAAATGGGCATAAAAATAGCTCTGGACAGTCACTTGTCAAATCTCAAAATATGCACATAACCAGTTTATATCTTCAATAACTTCGTCATATCAGAAGCTGCGAGACCGAGTCCTTAAACCGAGTGTGTCATAAACATTGCTTTAAGGTATAGACATACTAAAGAATTTCAATATAACATACACACCCACTTACCCGAAGAAAATACGTTCGGATGTTGTAAATATTTATGACTCGGTAGCCATTTTGTCACGTTTGCAACCAATTTTCTCGCTTTAACCAAGTGTGCCTGTCCCTTGTTATTGCACTGTGTGATTCAGCAATATTTTGAGAAGGTCTCTGACCTCAAGCGATACGTTTTATCGGATAGGTCAGAGATAAAATGTCCCTTTTTAACTCACCTGACCACAAAGTGGTCAAGGTGAGGTATAGTGATGGGGCTTTGTCCGTCGTCGTGCGTCGTTCGTCGTCAACAGTTGGGGTTATTAACAGTCTATCAACCACAGTTTTTATTGGATCATCATTAAACTTTGTCAGAATGTCAGTCTCAATTAAATACAGATCGAGTTCTTAGATGAGTCATCTCGGTAAAAAAACTAGGTCACAGGAGCTTAAAATAGAAAAAAGCTTGTTAACACTCTAGTGGCTGCAATTTTGATCCAAATATTCTAGACATTTTCAGGAAGATTGTTTTGATGTTTTCTAGGTCAAGATTAAACATGGGTCATCTCCGATCAAAAACTATGTCACATGATCTAAAAAATGAAAACTCTTGTTAACCCTCTAGTGGCTTTAGTTTTGTTCCAAATATTCCTGAAACTTGTCAGGAAGGTTGGTTTGATGATTTCTAGGTCAAGTTTGTAGATGGTTCATGTCAGATCAAAAACTTGGTCACAGGGGCATTAAATAGATCAAGCTTGTTAACAGTCAAGTGGCTGCAGTTTTGATCCTTTCCTGGAAATTGATTTGATGATTTCTAGGTCATGTTCAAATATGGGTCATCTCCGGTCAAAAACTGGGTCACATGAGCTAAAGATAGAATAGTCTTTTTTACACCATAGTGGCTGCAGTTTTGATCCAAATATTCTTGAAATTTGTCAGGAAGGTTGTTTTGTTGCTTTCTAGGTCAAGTTTGAATATGGGTCACCGTGGGTCAAAAGCTAGGTCACACTGCCTAAATATGGAAACAAATCTTGTTAACACACAAGAGTTCACATTTTTGACTCCATTGTCATCAAATTTGATCTGGATGCGGACATTGCTCGGTCGATCTAGGGCCATCACGGCCCTCTTGTTTTGTCTTCTTGTTTTTTGGAAGAGCAAAGAAACATTATTGTCCTTGACCATCGATATAACAAATTTTTGGTAATATAAGTGCCAGATTGTTTTACATTGAAATTGTGTTGATGGGGCGGGAAGGTGGGTCACACGCCGTGAGGTTGGTGTGATATTTGGTATACAGTGTACTAAGAAAAGGAACAGCAGTATGGTACGCCCGTAAGAAAGCATGGCGGAGGCAAACTGAAGATGACGACTGCAGCTCAATTCTTGATTATCCAGGTTCGACAGTTAGCCTTGGTAATGACCCTCCAAATACTACTAGAATTAATGTCTGAAATAAGACGGAGCGTTAAATGTTGTACGATGGCAATGTAAATGGAGGCCTTTAAATTCCATTGATTCGTCGCCACCGCCAGGTTTGGTTTATATGGGCGATGGAGCATTTAAGGTGAACAGGACAAACAGTAGACATCTTCTATTCACTTATGAACATTGAAGGCATTGAAGGACAGACTGACAATCAATTTAATTTAATATTAAATGTGCGTTCCAACAGGGCCCGTGTCCACGACTTCCTGAAGAGAAAGGGTACTGAGCGCCTTGATTGGCCAGCTCTTTCACCTGACGTTATTCCAACAGAGCGTATGTGGAATGAGTTAAAGGTAGATATCAGCTCACCAGCTGTAACCTAGAAACATTCAGGAGTTAAGAGCAACGTTAATGCAAAAATGGAACACTGTCCTCGCTTTGACTGTCGAAAACCTTATAGGAATATGAAAAAGCGTTGCCTGACATTTTTCATGAGCACCAGCTTCTGTGTCTAAACTTGTTAATATAAGGAAGGTAATGAAACTTTGGAAACAACAAGGTCCAGATATCTTTTATATTTGAAGTGTTCTGCTTCTTTAACGCATAACTAATTCAAAACAGTGAAAATATGTTAACCTTATGTGGTATTAAAAATTCAAACCATTAATTATTTATTTATGTATTTTTAACTTTTTTGTAATTGATTATTTAATAAGTTTTTGTAATTGATCATTTAATAAGTTTATATTTATTTGTTATTTTTATTTTGATGTGTGCCTTTACATTTTTGCAGGTATGTTACGCAACTCAGACCGATTTTAATGGGCACAATACGTTTTTCTACGGTTGTTTAAGCAAATTGGTAAGGATATGATTTAAAGTCAGTTATCTTTTCATAGCACAGTTAAAAAATCCCAAACGTACTGAGTAAAAAAAAATCGACAAAAAAAATTCTTTTAATCTTGAAGGTAACTTCAAGAGTTTCATTTTGAAGTTAAATGGCTTTTGCTTTTGACTCAAAAAGACGGAAAATCATTAAATATCAAACCCACCTCTATTGCTCAAAATGAAGATATATTATATAATTATTATACGTGGCCAACTAAATAGAAATCTGTTATTACTTCATACTTCATATGTGCAAACTAAAATCAATAACTTATAATTTAGCAAAATATACATACTATGCAAACTTGCGAAATAAGTAGCCATCTTTAATGCATATCATATATTATACATGCGTTGTGCTCTTCTTTGTATTGAAAATTGTATTGCTGTGAAACATGTTGTTTTAATGCAATAAAATATTTGTAGTTCTAGTTATATTGTGGCTATTATTATTACTGATATGGGCTACGTTTGACTCAATTAAACTTTTCTTTATTGTTCAAGCAATGTCAGTTTTTAATGCAAAACGCTTACAACGATTTCAAATTGTGTGTTGCAAATCTAACTCAACCTCCATCTGGAATGACGCGTGCTCAAGCCTGTATCATGAAAGAAAAAAGTTCCATTTGTCACGCTTGTTGTGCGGATGAAAGGTGTAACTATGGTAGCTGTGAAAGTATACTTGGTGAGATGATAATTTTAAAATATGATGATTATTATATACAAATAAAATAAAGATAATATGTATTTAGTTAATTAATTAATTTATTTACTTATTTATGTATCTATTTATTTATTTATTTTCTGTCTTTATTTATTAAAGATCCTGTATGTTTTGTGATTGATATTGTTACTGTGTGTATACCACACTTGCAAAAAAAATATTTATATGTATATAATTATGCAAATAAAACAATTTTCAAACATCTAAGAATATGTCAAATGTTTACTACAAATATGTGTGCACATTATATTTAATCAATAAATTCCATGCATTCATTCATTTCTTAAATTCATTTCTTAATGGAAAATTTGACTTAGAATTTATAGAAAATAAATTTCTAATTACCTCCCTTTATTTACATGAAATGTTAAATAGGGCAATGTAAATAATGCTTATTGAAACTTACAAAATTGAAAAAACTTAATTTGAGCATCATATTTATGAAATAAAACCATGAAAAAATTGTGTTACAGGATCTTTAAGTAATTAGTATATTTATTTATTATATAAATTGTTTTCATTTTAAACTGTTTGTTAATATTGCGTTAGGTTAAATGCTAATAAATGTTTTATCTTTCTGTTTTCAAAACCTATTGTAAAAAACAAACTTTATAAATTTAATTTCGATAAAGGATTTTTATATATTATTTTAACTTTAATAATAATAATAAACCAAGTCGGCAGTTTTCACATAATCTTTGATAAATGTTACCGATGGAAGATTTTTATAATTGGATATACGCTATGTTTGTAAAACTTAATGATTTATTTTTTAAACAAAAAAGAAATCAAACATAAATTGGTTTTCTTTTTAAAGAAAGGATCTTTGTGTTAGCCCTGGATGGAGCGTTTAATATGACAACTCTGAAGACTGGGACTGCACAGCGCCGCCGACGCAATTGTCTCTGACAAACTTTATTGATACAAAAAATAAAAATAATCGAGATGTTTATATGTCATCTTATATGTTATATATCCATAACCACCTACGACACTTGAAGAGATATAAGTAGTTCTTCTAGTTAGTAGTCTAGGAACAGTGAAAGCAGTCCTGATTGTGATTGTGATTAAAATTGTCACGTCGTGGTGTAATTTTTTTCAAGTGGTTGTAATATTTAAACTGACCTTGGAAAATCTCCTAATGCCATGAAGAACGAGCATTTTAAAATTCGTTAAATATTCGTCAATTCAAAAATAACCATACCAATGTGTTTCAACCCACTTTCAAATAAAAGTACGCATATATTTTCGGTTAATCTCCTGTGAAGTTATCTTTTTAACTTTTGCGAAGACATTACCGGATCTTGTATGATTCTATTTGAATATCTGAGAATGTAAAAGAAGTCAAATTTGTGTGATATAAAATCGATATTATATTGCAGTAGCTTTTTAAGGCTTTGTGTGTTGCTATGAGCAGCGTCGTTATATCGATATCATTTTCCACACTTTGTAAAAGTAGCGAAATAAATGGCCCACACAAATTCTACAACACAACTCAACTCAACTTAAATATTTAATTTAAGTCTCATCTTCAATACAATTTTACATTTAAAACATATCTGAACATTCTAAGACTGAATTTAACTTCTATTCTTTTTTGTTTCACAAACAAAAGAATAGCTGTCAAGAAATAATACGCATGAATGACAGATTGAAGAAGAGGCCACGCCCTCGGTAGCATCGGTTCCCGTTTCCAAATGCTACGTTTTACAAAGATAAGAGGGGAACCATCGGATAAAAAAGAGGCCAGCACTTCGATGTTTGGTACCGTATTTGCCACTGACACTGGATTTTTCTATCATTATTCGCGCTTCATTGTTTTAGGTATATACTAAATCTTTTTCTTTTTGATGCAGTTTGTATCGGTTATTAAATACTGGAAATCACAGTTTTAAGCCGATAATCCAGTAGCTAACGTTATAAACCAAAACAGTCAATCTTCTTGTAAAATTACATTATACTTGTATTGCATGTATTAAAACAAGCTGATAAAAATGTTAAATTGGCTTGAGTATCAAAATATAGTACGATATAATTCATTTTATTCCAAAAGGCTCAGAGTAGCTGTTGGCGAAAAATTTAATATTGACAGTGTTGACATGATAACAAACTGAGACTCTCCACTATGTATATAGATTATGAAGTGTAATGAAATCAATCAATAATGTTTATACTTTCCAGTAAATTAAATAATTGCTTTTGTTGTTTTATACACATTTTCATGAATGATTCTTTGAAGAGTTTCAGTTTTTATAATTGCTGTACAAAGGAAACATTGATATATAATGTTAAATGTAATGTTAACCTTTGTGTATCTGTTCACTAGGTTATCGAATCGTTCATCTTAAATTTTAAGTTTGTCAAAATTATGACCAATTAGTTAAGGCGCCAGAGACCAAGACATTTCACCCTCGGGGCAATTTACTCGCACACCCAGAATCAAAATGTAAGACAAGGCTTTGGCTTCAAACCATTTTCCACATACCGATGTGAGTTCGAATCCTGTCAGAGGCTTTGGATACCGTTCTCGGTATTCATCTAGCTTCAGTAAGTTGTAACGACGATGGCTTTACTCAGGTCCTCTATCGTGTCTGGGAATCCACTTGTGGTATTCTTTCACCAGTAAAGCTGGAAAGTCAAAATATGCTTTGTAGTGAATTATGCAAAGTAAGACCAAATCAGAATAATGACCGTTGAAATTTGATTTTGAATTGTTTTCTTAAATACCGACAATATGAAAGCATACCAGCAAAATACTAAAAAATGTAACACTAGTATGTTCTGTTACAGGAAATGGCTAGAAAAATGTCTTTTATTACATGTCAAATACGCTTGAAAAGTAAACAGTGTTACATTATAAAGACAGGTGAATAATGCAGAGTAAATCATAGACCTAACAGCGTTGTGCTAATATATTTTCAGTTTATATCGAGATTGGTTATTGTATAGATCGTTTCCAAAATTACCCATGAAATGCGAGTATCACTTATATTTTCAATTTATACATTTCGATATAATTTATGTTTGTTTTAGCTGAATTTTTTTTATTCTACCATTTTCCTAGCACTTTCATTAATTCCAGTATTTCGACTGGGACATTTTGGAAAAATAATTCATAAAAAACGTGTATAAAAACGGTTTAAACAATAACAACAGCAATTATTCAATATGTCTGAAAAGTAGAAGCTTTTTTGTTTGATTCCATTACACGTTATAAATAATCTTTTCCTTTTCTTTTTTTTTTTCAAGCGGGAATTTCTTTTCGTGGGTTACTATTTTAGGTGCGTTTAAAAGTGGATAGACTAGTTTAAGGGGTTGTCGGTCAAAATATACAGCAGACTATTCTTTATAAAATTCACGTAGAAAATTACTACCACATATATAAATTATTTATTTTTTATTTCGTCGTATTTATTGTCTTTTTTCTCTTTTTTTTATTAAACAAAATTAACGAGCTCAATCGAGAAGCAAGACGACGAAACTAACACAAAACTAAATGTTTATGTCAAATAGCTCACTAGTCAAAAATTGTATAACTATGTGATCTCTTTAACATTTTACTGCATGAACATATTGTGAAAAAAAATTGTGTTTTTATTGAAAAGCCATCTGTTACAAGTTCAAACTGCTACGAAGGTATAAAAAATGTATCGATTCTGATCAAACTTGGCACGAATTCGAGACAGGGCCTTTGAAACAGTCTAAAATTTCCTGTTACCATGGCAACGGGGGACGTCACAAAATTGCCAAAAATCACTAGTTTGCGGGTTTCTTTTTTTTTACAGGTTTACAGCGTTGGTTACACGTTACCTTAAGATTTGGACCTAAATAGGGCATTTTCCACTATCTGAGTTTTCAAAGGGGGGGGGGGGTGAAAAGCTGCCAGATCACGTCTATATGGGGTATAATGGTTAATACGCCTTTGCCTTGTTAGCTTGTTTGTGTAATTGGTAGAAAAAAACAAAAAATAAAGTTTAATTTAATAAGTGCCACATTTTTACATTTCAAAATTTCATTTATCACATAAACCGCGGCGCAGGAGTGTAATAAAGCCATTAAATAAAAACGATATTACACTTGGCGATATTACACTAGTATAATAACACTTTGAGCTATAAACATAGCTATTAAAGTGCGCTAATGTTAGCGATACACTATAGTGTCAAAGAAAAATGACTAATTTTAACTTTCTTTCTTTCTATTTCGGTTTATTTATACTCGGCGCCGGAAATTCCATATGTCCGAGAATTTAGCAGCCTTGCCGGTCCACTAAGGTAGTCTCATCGGGGACGTCTTTGTCAAGCTGAATCTTCTTGTAGCCCATTCTTCGTTCGTTGGTGGTAGAGGAGTACGACAATACTGGGCAGGCATCATGTTCCATACTGACGATAACAAAAACGGCTCTCATTAGCGCCAACCCTCCAGAGTTAGTCACGACAGGTCAACCAATCACCTCTGGTACTTACGATGACTTGACCTTGACCTGCCGTGTGCCTTCTCTGCGACGTGCACGCCTCTGGAGTGATTTGGAGAAGTGTAATGTTAACAGTTTACCGTTCTTATTTTATATATGTGATAAATAGAATAATATTTTCGTGTAGATTCAATATTAAATTTATTGAACTCGTATTATGTTCAATACCGCAAGAGGCTCGCATAATGCCCGGTATGATTTTATTCAACTCGTTCAATAAATTTAGTAAAAAACCTACACTCATTCAACAACCTCTATTAATCGTATGTGAGAAGTTAGCAATGAGCTAAGCAAAAAGGCATTTCAATTTATATAGAGAAATCAATGATCTGCTGTAATACTCATTGGGCATCTAGCAGAGCATTCCTTAATTTAGTGAAAAAATGCTCTGCTGGAATGCTCAGTTGGCTAAGCAATCAGACAGGGCATACCTAAATAAAGTGTAAAATTGCTCTGCTGTAATACTCATGCTGTTTTGGCAATCTAGCAGTGCATACCAAAATATAGTTGAAAAATGCTCTGCTGGAATGCTCAGCTGGCTAGGCAATCTAGCAGGGCATTCCAAAATATAGTGTAAACTTTCTTTGCTATAATACTCAGCTGTCTTTGCAATTTAGCAGATATTGAAAAAATGCTATGCTGGAATGCTCAGGTGGCTAGGCAACCTGGCAGGGCATTCCTAAATATAGTGTAAAGTTGCTTTGCTGTGATACTCATGTGTCTTAGCAATCCAGCAGGGCATTCCTAAATATAGAGAAAAAATGCTCTGATTGAATGCTCAGCTAGCTAGGCAATCTAGCAGGGCATTCCTAAATATAGTGTAAAAATGCTCTGCTCGAATGCTTAGCTGGCAGGATATTCCAAAATATAGTGTAAAAATGTTCTGCTGGACTGCTCCGCCGACCAGGCAATATAGCTGTGCATTCCAAAATATAGTATTAAATTGCTTTGCATTAAATTCCGAGCTGGCTAGGCAACCAAGCAGAACATTCTGAAAAAAAGTGAAAATGCTGTGCTGGATAAGTAATCTTGTGGTGCATCCTGAATTATAGTATTAAAATGCTCTTCTGCAATGCTAAGCTGGCAGACTGATTCTGAGTTCCAGGATATATTGTTGTCAAGGTTTATTGACATTTTTAACTTCTAGGCACTTCTAAGATACTCGCAGACTTTAAGGAAATGTTGGTTCCAATAAAAATAATAAGACTTTTGACTTGTAGTGACCTTAAACAGGCTATTTTATTGTCCTGCGCCTTTTTCATGGACACTCGCAGACTTTCAGGAGTTTTCGTGCCAATGCAGATATTGACAATTTTGACTTCTAGGGACCCTCAAGAGTCCATTTTGTTGGTCTGCGACTGATTCTGGGACACTCGCAAACTTTCAGGAATGTTTTGTACCAATGGAAATAATGATATTTTGACTTCTAAGGGGCATTAAAGAGTCCATTTCATTGATCTGCGGCTTATTGTTGGACACTCGCAGAGTTTCAGGAATATTTGGTGCCAATAAAGATGATGGTATTTTTTACTTCCAGGGGCCCGCCAGAGTCCATTTTTCTGGTCTGCGACTGATTCTGGGACACTTATAGACTTTCAGGAATCTGTGATGCCAATGGAGATTCTGGCATTTTTGACTTTTAGCGACCCACCAGAGTTCATTTCGCTGGTCTGCGACTGATTCTGAGACACTTGCAGACTTTCAGGACTTTTTATGCCAATGGAGATAATGACATTTCTGGCTTCCAGGGGCCTGCCAGAGTATATTTCTTTGGTCTGCGACTGATTCTTTGGGGCTTGCAGACTTTCAGAATTTTTGGTGCCATTGCAGATCATGACAATGTTTTATTTTTTAGGACCCCTAAGTCAGAAGCAGAACATGTTTACATTAAAATGTCATTATCTGCATTAGCACGACTCTGTGTGGTCAAAAGATATCAAAAATGTAATAATCTCTATTGGCACCAAAAAATTCTGAAAGTCTGCTTGTGTCCAAGAATAAGTGGCAGACCAAAATAATGGACCCTAGATTGTCTCTAGAAGTACAAAAAATGTCATTATCTGCCTTGACATCAAAAATTCTGAAAGTCTGTGAGTGCCTCAGAATCAGTCGCAGACCAACAAATTGGACTCGGGAAGGTCTCTAGAAGTCAGAAATGTCATTATCTCCATTGACACCAAAATTCCTGAAAGTCTCCGAGTGACTCAGAATCAGTCGCAGACCAACGAAATAGACTCAAGAGTCCTTTAAAGTAAAAAATGTCATTATCTCCAATGGCACTGAAAATTTCTGAAAGTATGCGAGTGTTCACAATGAGTCGCAGACGAACGAAATGGACCGTGGATGGGCCTTAGAGCTAAAAATGTCATTATCTGCATTAACATAAAAAATTCGTGAAATAGGCTATCAATCCATTTGTACTAAAACCTTGGACGTCTTCGAGGTTGTCAGTCACAGCAGCAGACGCAGACCAGTGAAATAGATTTCGCACAAAAATTAACATTTTCAGAGGCATTTGAATAACAGGAGGATAAATAAGGAGTAAACGAAGAAGACTATTTACTGTGTATTTAAGAATGCCCTGCTAGATTGCTCTGCCATCCCGGCATTTCAGCAGAACAATTTTATACTTTATCTAAGAATGCCCTGCTATATTGCCTGGTCAGCGGTACATTCAGCAGAACATTTTTACACTATATTTTAGACAGCTCTGCTGGCTTGCCTAGCCAGCAGAGCATTTTTAACGCTCTTTTTAGGACTGCCTTGCTAGATTGCCTAGCCAGCTGAGCAATTCAGCAGAGCATTTTTTCAATATATTTTTGAATGACCCGCTAGATTGCTTAGCCATCTGAGCATAACAACAGATCATTTTTTACACTATATTAAGGAATGCCCTGCAAGATTTCCTAGCCAGCTGAACATACCAGCAGATCATTTTTACATTATATTTTGGAATTCCCCGCTGGTTTGCCTAGCAAGCTGAGCATACCAGCAGAGCATTTTTACACTTTATTTAGAAATTTCCTGCTAGATTGCTTAGCCAGCTGAGCATAGCAGCAGACCATTTTTACACTCTATTTAGGAATGCCCTGCTAGATTGCTTAGCCAGCTGAGCATACCAGCAGAGCAATTTTACACTATACTTTGGAATGCCCCGCTAGATTGCTTAGATTGCGGGTGACCGAGAGACGGATATTCCGATCCGAACCGCAACCATATGTCAGATATTTTTTCTTGCATATTCTAACATATTCCATTATATTTTAAATTCTTTATCTTTAAAATGACGTCATACTAAGCGTGCCATTGTACAGCACACGACTCATCTGGCACACCCCATGCCAGATGAAATTTCCGGCATGTGTAAAACTCACGGAAACGCCAGTCTGATATGCAAGAAAATACATTCCCCTCTGACTGTTAACCATCCGCCATCCTGAAAATTTTATACTGTATTTTATACATTTAATTTTAATTTTATACATAGCGCGATACTGAAACAGATTCCCTACGTTGAATATATATAGAGAGAGAAGACTTAAATTTTAATGACTATTTTTGAGGATGACGATCTGTCTACGGTTTTGAAAGTGAATTTTGTGACCAAGAAATAAACTTCGACACATCTAAAAATTCAACATATAAAAGGTTTATTATCATAAAGAGGTTTTTGATAAGGAATATGTAAGGGAAAAAATCTGGACTTTCATTTTACTTCGACACATCGAGAAAATAGACTAATCGAAGTTCGACTCATAGAAGTTCTACTGTAGTTGTAAATCATGGTAGATGAGGGTATTGTTACATGTGTATACAATAGTTACTCAAAAGAGAACACACATTGACCTGCAATACGTCATGTCTTAATGGCGCCAGTGATAAAAGATTTGGCAGAAATATGAAAAACGTTTTAATAACTAAAGGTGGACAATAAACAAAGTAATATTAAGCAAGTAATTAAAATTTCATTGCTATAAACTAATTTTCCAATAAATGAAGATACTTTCAGGAAAATTGTTAAATCGTTTCCCATTTCATTAAATATTTGGAGCAGGTTAAAATGACAGCATCGAACAAATCCCTGAACATGATTGTTATTTTTGTTCAAAATGTCTCACATTTGAAATAAATTAAGAGATTTCATGTCAAACACATAAATATCCACAACGTGCCGGCGTACCAAATATCAACCTAGAGTGTATTTTCTTGTTTCAAAATTAGCCTGGTTAAAGTGAAAATGCTTCCGTTGTAGGCATAAATGTATTCTAGTGGCTGCCGATTATAGCAAAAATGCTCTGAAAGTGTCTAACATTCTGATATGATATGTTTTATATTTGTATGGCATCTCATGAAACGCATTTTATTTGCCACAAGAAGTCGGTTGACTTATTGAATCTTAAATACGTTACTTAAAGATAGAGATGATGTACATTTTTATCAGCATCATTATGGAAATTAGCATAGTATAAATAGTAATTAAACATTTTCTTTGAAAAACTTCACGTGCATAAGTGTACCTGTGTCAAGTATGGTAACACTTTATGTCTAGTACCAATTTGCAAAATGTTCCTATTTACTTATTAAAACAATTTTGAAATTCCATTATTGTATCGGAATAGAATAAGTGATCTGGAATGGATGTTTTCGTCACGGCATTGAATCTGTGACCTTGAAGTCATAAAAGAAACTGATGTTGATAGCTGTATCGATTAAACTAAACACTTCGATTTGTTGAATGCAGACATAAAGAATTAAAATTTTATAGAATATTTCATGAGCCACTTAGGTAATTGAATATATACATTAACTAGACTATAAAATTGAAAAACTATTATGGCAAAATCTATCGTGATCATGGCTTTGCACTCATAATCAGTGGCCCGTGGAGTGTTTGCGTTCATTGAATGCTGCCCTTCCTTGTTATTCTTTGTTTCCATATTTAGACCTGTACACTCATTATTTTGACTTCGATGGACAATATGTCACTTGATTGTAGACAAACGTTACATGGGCATCGGAATAATTGCGGCCCGACACAGATTAAAGCTAAAGAATGCACAAAATGACAAAATTGAAAATGTTGTAGGCTTGGTTCATGGCCCAGTAATGGAAATTGGCAACTACCGTCCACACCCCCTAGCACCAACTTAAGCAAAATTCAACATTTAACATGAAATGGTAAACTTTGAAATTTAGATACGTCCGCAAATGTGTTCAGTACGGCGGTTATCATGGAATCTTCAATGTGACACGTAAGTGCCATTTCATGAACCGTCCATGAAAAGGCACGCTTAAGAATGCATTTAAATGTTGCTTTTCTGGCGTTATTGAGTGTTTCCGTTTATACGCTAAAAAAAAGAGACAAAAATTGAACAAATACACCAACTCATCTATCTGACTAAGCGGCTCTAATCTATGTGATTTTATTTTTTTATTTATCTATATATTTACTTATTTATTTATTCATTTTTAAGAGACTGTTTCAGCGATGTTTCATTTGGCTGCATAAAAGTCATCTATAGTGATTACTGAAAATTCGTTCTCGGTCACAAGTATAACACATCACACCGTATTACCGGCGGCAGTGATAACAAATAGCTGCAGATAACAGAAATCTAAAATTAACTTATAACGACTGGTAGGTTATAAATACGGTTGATATATTGTAAATATATGATCCGTGCTAACATTGTTCATGAAGAAGTGCATCCAACTAATGTTACAGGTCAAAATGCGATTACTACAACCAAATTGCACTATTAGTAGAGCAATTTACAGAAAAAGAATAAAATTGCTTTGCTTATGATGCATGTAAGCCTGTTTTGATAATAATGTGAGACGGTTTGATCGACAGACCGACAGTCCATTTCTGCCTACAACGAAAACATTTACTTTCTGGCCTGGCTAGTTTGGACGCCTGTAATATTCTTTAGAAAAGGAACATTGCGTTTTAATCATTTGCTTTCATGACCCTAAATGATTGATGTCTATGTGTATAACACGAAATTCCTTCACTTATTTCAAACTTAAGCTATTTTGTATAACAAACAAGCATGTTCATCGACTTTTCCGGAGCTATCATTTTGAAAATATTAAAAATATTTTAGTCACTGGCGAAACGAGTCCAATATTAGCTAATAGTATTTCCCGTAAAGGACACTGAGTCTATGGCAATGAACATGTTTTCTTTTGCAATAAATATATAATTAATACCAAATTTCATAACGTCCCAGTCTTTATCAGTAAATTTTAGATTCTCGTAGTTACTGCATCATTCTGTCATCACTTGCACCCATAATACGGTGTGAACATGCTCACGTGATATTAAAGAAAACGACATGTTTGGTTTCGTGTTATCTTGGTCCGTTATCTAGCTCTTATCAAATTATGGTGTTATACGATTAAATTGTACATTAAACATACATCATAGAGCCAAGTGGAGCATATATATTCAACGTTTAAAGTATGTGTACTTTTATTAATATATTATTCATCATCTTACAGAATACTTAAAATTAAATAAAGATGCATTTTATTCGATTGACGGCTCAACATTTGAAATAGTATCAATTTTCTAAAAATTGAATGTTTCAAGATCTTGATATTGTGTTTGACTTCTTTTTCCTGTTAGTGTCATGTTTACGTAAACTGGTTTTAAATTGTTTATTATTTTTCTTTTACAGACATGATTACTAGTCCTTTGCTTGCTATACTTCTTTTAAATGGTATGTTATCTCAATTTATATAAATAGTCTTATGTTTAAGTAAGTTGAATGCCTATTTTCTACAGAAAAAAACATTTAATCTGAAAAAACTTTTAAGATTGTTAGTGTCCTGTGAAACTTTCCATAAAAATTACTCATTGGCAAATTTTCTGTATTGTGCGTCTACAAAATACAATTTTGATGTCTAAATAAGTACTTTGTATGGAAGGTAGAATACTTCTTTGTTTATACTTTGCTTAATTTTGCTTCTTTTGTGACAAAAGATAAATCACATCAGTTGCTTCTTTTTCTGATTATAAATATGCTATAAAATCATAATTGAAATATGTTTAAACTCTAAAGAAGGATTTTTTCGTTTCTGAGGCATAAGAAACCGTTAATTGCAAACCATCAAAAAATATCATATACTTATTATATCATATTTATATCAAAATCTATCAAATTAGATGAAAATACAATCCTTGTTAACTGGAGTGATATACTTCCTATATCAATAATTCATATTGTGGTTTTCTTAAGTCTAGGCAATCACGATGTCATACTTTCAACTGCTTCACTTTGTGGGTGGTCGGCCAGGGGTGGGGGTGTCGTAAAATAATTACTGCCGTGCTTTAAGGGAGGCAATAATAAGCTGGTATTATAAACACGTCGGGTACTTTTAAAAAGAAAGTGTTATTTCAGTGAAAAACTGGTGATTTAAGGAAAAAACATATTATTCACAAAATAGAGGAAAAAAAATATTCATGAAATTAAAACTGGTTAAGCTTAGGAAAGAAACATATTATTCAAAAAATTAAAAATAAATTGATACCCAATTCACATTGTACAATTATATCTCGTAGATAAAATAAAGAAAATTAAAATCCCTAAAGAAAGCCAAAAACGGCAAAATTGAAAATGTTGCATACTCGGTTTGATTGAGCCTGTTCATGGAACCAACATTACAAAATACGTTTAAGAGTCGATGGAACCTGATTGGTTTTGTGTTTTTAATATTGTCGGACATTATCCGTTGCCTGTAGTAAATATGCTGAAGAAATCGTAGTTTGCTAATTTTCGTATCAAAGATGCATAGATAAACCGTACGATATTGAACACAGTTCCGGTAAAAATAAAATGGACTCATCCGGAAATAAATGAGAGCAGAGTCAACTTGCAACAACTCTGTGTACAGTAAATCTAGTGCATATCTCCGAATTTATTGTCAACAGAGGTAAAGTGGTATCTTGATATATAAAGTCAAATCTGTGTACACGAACCACTGAAGGGAAGAGGTAAAAGTCGCTGTTGTTCATAAATTGGATGCTGCTCAAATATTATAAAGTGTTGCTTGCAGCATGATGTATGAAACACTGTCTTGAGTATGTTACTATTTAATTTTATAAAAACTTACAAATGTGTGTAAACAAATAATATTTTCGGCATTAGCATGTTCGTTTTTAACTAAAAAGAAAATCATTACTTACTTTTCCAAAATACAACAGTCCAAATGAAATTTTACTGTTTTCAAATTTTTTTTAACACAAGACAGATTTTCCCTCACTAAAGGCAGACTTTTCTTTACGTTCCCCGTCCCCAAACACACACACACACACACACACGCGCACACACACACACACACACACACACACACACACACACACCTGCATTCCTATAATTGTTATTTGTGTTTTACTAGGACTTGTTGAAATCTTCTCAGCATATGGCAACACTTTAACATGCCGTGCATGTCACAAAGCAAGTACCCTATCTGACTGCAATACTGTAGTTTCTTGTAATGGAACATTGGAGGTAAATCTATATTTTACTTTAAAAAAAAATGAAAATGTCACAACACTTTTCCCATCATTTTTGTGACTTTCCGGTGAACTGTTGGGCAAAGAGATCTCTGAAATTCCTCGTTATATTAAATCAGTCATAACTATCATTGCAAAGTAGAACTCTTTACATTCTTTATATCAAAAGATCACCCTATTTTCAAGAAAGGGATTTAACGTCCATGGGAGAAGGAATTTATTCACAATCATCGATCCTTCCCAAGGATTGATATATTGTTAAAATATTACTTAGAAAACTTTTGAAATGAATAAATAAACCAAGGAAGTCCTGTAAGGGAGGCTGTCCACGTAGATATGACCGTCACTATAGAATGTGTTTAACCGAACCAAACAGAAATATTTTAATGTTTGGATAATTATGCCTTTTTTCAGGACTGCTATATGGAGGAGATTATTACTACGAATCTAACCATAGTGTATGACGGCGGTTGTAGGTCAAAGGTTGTATGTTTTGTAAATAAACATTGAATGACTTTACTATAATTGTAGCTAACTGACCATGAGCATTGTAATAGTTACAACGTAATCAATGAATCGATTTCCTTATAAAGTTGACTAAGGTTGTACTTATAGTTATGAAAATAGGTTTGCACTCAACTGTATTAATTGTCATGAAACATACCACCAGTGTGAAAAGCGGTATCTATTTACAAAAAGGCTATTGATTTTTTTAAGGAATGCTCACCGTTTCTGAGTCAAAATTCATACAGATGTATAGTGTAATCTGATTGGTTAATTATTTCATTTGCCCGACTTAATTATCTCGTTCGCACGACAAAGTAACCTTGTTCCAACGACTTAATTATCTCGTGGCCACGACGAAGAAACTTGTGGCAACGACATAGTATCTCGTGCATACCACTTAATTATCTCGTGCGCACGATAAAGTAACTCGTGACCACAACATAGTATTTCGTGCGCAATACTTAGTTATCTCGTGCACACGGCTTAGTAACGCATGGCCACGACATAGTATCTCGTGCGCACGGGATAAATAAGAATGCACAAATGTCACCTCAGTGCCACCTTAGTGTACTGATCTATCTGTGTCGTTTCTAGAAATCATATAATAATGTATATCAGGTCCTCGCGAGTATCTTATATTCACTATATCTGCATGCAATAAATATCGCGTAAATAGATTTGCAAATTATTCTTGAATTAAATATGATTTTTGCGAGCTTCTGGAACTTAATTTTCTGCTTAACATTTGCTACCCAGTTTAGTCGTATCATAAATTATCTTACCTACATTTATTAAAGAATTTGAAAATAAATTTTATCTGTGAAAACAATAATACAAAATATCACAACAAGAGTGATATCTCTATGTCAAAAGAAAAATGCGAAAAATGAAACATCTTCAGCAAAATCGCATGTATTAAATTCGCTGAATTTAAATTTCCTCCAAAATCAGGAAATTTGTTGTACGTGAAAATAACCTAATATACGGTATTCCACGGGTAGAATAGAGAAGCAAATAAAAAAGTAAATGTAAACTTTAATTAAAAATGCTTGCTTAATATCATTGTAGGCTGCTTGCAGTACCACCCGAGTTCGAAGGTATCCTGAGCTTGTCGCATGTTCGAAGTATAACTATAGTTCTATGTTGATGTATAAAACTTGAAAGTGAAATTATATGAGACATATATGCCAACCTTTTTAGCAAATTGTTGCAAAATTTAACATAGATCAAACAAGTTTAAGCACTCTAAGCCAGTTTGTTACAACTGAACGTTATATGAGGCAAATTCCATTTTAGTATTGGCCATAGGGTGTTATCGAGAGGACTGTTGGATGTAAAACACAGAATCAACAATTTTTTAACTTTATCAGATATGAGTATAGTTATCAGATGTTGTCTTGTTGAGATTGCACAATTCAAAGTTTGCAAAAAGTAAATGAGTAAACCTTGCCAACTAGAGTTGATAAGAATGAAACACTATGAGGTTTTTATACACTGTTGATTCTTTTGGACTATTAAACATTTGTCAAATCTATATAGAACGAGGAGCTAGCCAAGTCTCATATAGGTTTAGCAGCTGTGTGCGAGTCTAATAAAACGAATACTGTATGTGTAGAAATATTCGCGGGCTTCAAATTTTCGCGATCTTCGCGGTGACATTCGATCCGCGAATTCATGTTCAGCGCGAATATTTCTACACCAATAATTTCTTAATAGTCATGTTTTCGCGCATCTATTAAACAATGTATATCGGTGTGTTCACGGCTGCTATATGTCTGGTATCCGTGGCGTTTTCAAAGAGTGGTTTTACTGTTCTGCTCTGTATATAAATCAGTTTGCTAGTGTATTATCGTTTGACTGATATGATTATCTGATTCTTGTATAAGTATATACATGTTTGAACAATACCATTGCATCACGTTATTTATTTCATAGTCAATGTTATAAACGTCTTTATATCTGATCAGATTATATTTTGTTGTTGTAAAAATACAATACAAATAACACAAACATTAACGATTTTGACTGATGAAAACAT
Organism: Ruditapes philippinarum; assembly: GCF_026571515.1. Taxonomy (NCBI): domain Eukaryota; kingdom Metazoa; phylum Mollusca; class Bivalvia; order Venerida; family Veneridae; genus Ruditapes; species Ruditapes philippinarum. Next base: position 505,185 of record NW_026864520.1, on the reverse strand, counting down.
GGAAAACAAAACACACTCACATTCAGTGCTGTTTAAAACTGTGAAAAATCACGCACATTAACGGACATTCTTTTGTTTGCCATAATCTGTCCCCTAGACAAATTGAATGTCTTTGTTCTGTACAATAGCGTATTGTTTGACATCAGGTGTTGAAAATAACTGTGAAGTCCCACAATGATTACTGTAAAAAGTATGTTACATGAAGGAAGGCTTCTTGCGAAAACCATATTGCCTAATCGTGAAAGAGTAATTTTTTAACCTGATCGGTGTACGCGAATTTATGATTTTCAGCAGTCACCTCCGCGAATTCAAAATAGCGCGAATATTTGTATAGACCCCCAAAATGGACCTTTCCGCGAAAATTTGCTTCCGCGAATTTAAATACACATACAGTATTGTTCCTAACCGTCTTTTAAGACCCCACAAGTTGTTGGCCTTTTTGTAAGAACTTTACGTTTGGTATAAGGAGGAATAATGGAACTTTGGACTGTAATTTAAAAACAAGGCCAGTAAAAGGGGAGAAATTAAAAAGGTTTTGCTTTTCATGTTACGTTTTGTAGTTAAAGCTGGTAGATAATTATAACAAATTCGTTTCAGATGCTGTGACTTCAAAAACGAGTGTAATAAACCATTGTGTGGAATAAGAGATGGTTTGTTGATTGCTTATTATAGTATATTTTTACGTCAAACGCATCCATTGTCATACTGTTTTTTTAATCGTTCATAATAATGCTCGACGGGACAGTTGGCGTTATAAAAGTATTGACCTTGTTGGGGAACCCAAGTTTCGCTGGTTCGGGCTTTAGATGATGACCATGCTTCTTTTTATGATTTTTATACTGTTAATTTTGATAAATAGTGTACAAAATTTCATATAGTACGTGCTTATAACATTTTCATGTTTTTCAACATTTGCAAAACGCTAATTAGGTTCTCATGCGGTATTGCTGCTTTTATGGACTCCGTATGCTTCCGAAAAGACTAAAGTATTTTTTTCTGAAGAAAGGCAAACATGTTTTCTTAAATTGTTCCTTTTTATTCCTTTCCTTTCTCGTGTTTAGGGCAAGTAGTGTTTATCACCTGAATTAATTAAAAGTGATGTAAGTTAAATATTTGTGACAAAGGAATAAAAAATAAATATTACACGAATGAGGCAGGCTCGGCTGTATCTTTGTGGAAATTGTCTGCAAAAATTAAAGGAAAACTTAAAAAAAAATGCTATATTTTAAGATGTAATGGCATTAAATATATCCATATATTCACAAATCTAATATATGAAGTTCATGTGATATATTTAAATATATTTAAGTGCTTTAAAGGAATTTATTACAATCTATTACTGTATAAAACATTTATTCCGCTACAAATTTTCTGTTTTGATTTATCCTTTATACACCTCACCCTTTTTACCAGATATACGGGTGGATTCAGAGTTGATTGTAAAATTTAATACTTTATTATTTGATGGTTTTACAATATCATAAAAACAATAAAATATTTCTCATGTCCCGGTGTAGACGTCATTATGATGTCATTATTTAGCCACATAGAATCGAATTAGAGTTTTATTTTTATCTTTTAATTTGGCAATGTTTGTCATCTGTTTTTCCTTGTCGTTTCTTTATTATGCCGATGATTGTTGTCGTTGTATAATTATGATGAATGACATTTCATCATGAGAAGATCGTTTAATGTGGTAAGATATTTCAGCAGAGTGTGGCCAATTTTAATGGCTTTTTGTACTCCTTTACAGACAAGCATCCATACCTTAACTTGTGTTCAGCAGAGCGTGACCAGTTTTAATGACCTTTTGTAATTATTTACAGACACGTATATTCCTGACCCACAGTGCTATAATTGTGATCACAGAACATCTGAACAGTCCGAAGTAGCAGATCCGTCTAAGTGTGTAACTCTCACTACGTGTAAACCGGAGGAGGTATTTTCTAAAAAAAAACATACTAATAAGCACTATGCAGAACAGAAATTGTTTCTTTTGTTTGTTTGGGTTTTTTTGTTTTTTTTTTTGTTTTTTTTTAAATCATATTTTCTGTATTGCACTTGCCATTAACAGCAACGATTGGGCGTCTGGTCGGTAATGTAAGGTTTTAAATTACATTTTTACAACATTACATTGTAAAGCAATTTTAGTATTTTAAGTGATACACTTTAAATCTTCAGATGTGCTTTGCAACTGAATCCGATGTTAGCGGTCGGACAATGTTTTTCTACGGTTGTTTGAATAAGGTTGTAAGTAATATAATTCTTCTCTTTTCCTATCTGGTCTGCAATGTATGTACTTTATTTTCTGCATGCATTGTAAATAAATTTGTTAGATAAATAAACTTTAAAATAGACAAATCTATTTTCGAGTATAAAAGTAAATATTTTAGCATGATTGTAATCTATTGGCAATGTTCTAAATGTACATATATGACGGAAACGTACTTTATAGTTAATTTTGATTGCCTCCCCTTTCTATAAGTCCGCCAATTGTATAAGAAAAATATATAGAGGATATTTGTTTGTTTGTATGTAAGATGAAATTTTATTTCATCGAGTGAGCTTTAAAAACAGTATTCTCACGAGTGGCGTAGCCACTCGTGAGAATACTGTTTTTTTATAAAGTTCACGAGATGAAATAAAATTACATCTTACACAACAAACAGACAAATTTTCTTTTTATTTTATGCTTAAAAACAAGTTAAAACGAAATTTCCATAATTTTAACGTTAATATTAAAATCTGTTTCCCCCATTGAGAGCCCTTATTTAGACAGAATTTCTCATTTAAAACAAGAAATCTTGAGCTGAAAAATAAGTCCGCCAATCAAGGTTAAATGACGGTGATATTTATTCATTTTATTAAAAAGAATATGAATGATCGCTTGTTTTAATAATAAAAACAAACAATTCTTGCAGGAGAAAATTCCAACCATCCATCCATATTTCTGTTACTTACTGCGAATTTATATTAGGCCTGGCTTTCTAAAATGTAAACGGCAGCCATTTTTTAAAGTTGTGTATTTCATGGGAGGAAAATAATTGTGTAAGATTCAGAAGGATATAATTTGGATTTGTTAGTCATACACCTTTTTAAAAGAAAGAAAACTTATTTGAGGATTGTAACAGACAAAAAATAAGTGTTGACAGAAGTGAAAACATTCAGAAAAGGAGCTAGGAAAATGGAAAACTTGGAAGCTTGCTGAAGGAACGCTGGGTTGTTTTACTTATTTTACGAGTGATGGCTGTCAATGCTTTTCAATTTATCATAAAGCATACGGCAGTTATTGCTCGTAGGATACTTTAATATGCCCAAATGTCATCAAGAGCAGTTTTGCATGGGGAAGGAATGTATTTTTCAGACTGTAAAAACGAAACAAAAAAAATTTAGAGACGAAATTTGGTGATTGGAATTTGAAGGAATAGAAGTAAGTTTTCTCTCTGTGTTACTTTTGATATTTAAGTTTTTTATCTATTTCAGCTTTGCTATTTCTTTTAACAGCCTGACATTGTCAGAATTGTTCCTTAAAAATAAAATTGAGGTACCACATGGGGAAAATCTTAAAAAAGTAGTTTCGTCATTGAAAAAAGTGAAATTATATTTTGATAATTTTCACTGTGAAATTATCAAATATAATTTTCACGGATAAATCAGTAATCCACTGAAAAGCATAAAATAAAATATTTCATTCAAAACTTTGACATGTTTTATAGAGTATTAACTTAAATGATTATTACTTTCAAGTTTGTATAATTTTAGGGTATCCTTCAAATTGTTTAAATTGAAAATTGTTTATCTATTGCTCACAATTGTTATAAGAGAAATTACATCAAGTAACAGACGCTTATAACACCGTAGGGAACGTGTAACAGTATCGCGTTTTCCAGTTACAGTTTAGAATTTTAAAGATGGAGGATTATTTGTGGGGAGGACAGGTAGGTGATTTTTATTCCGGTTCATAGACATACTACATGTAGTTTGGTTTCTATAAGATGTCTTTGTGCTTTGCTTATAAGGAACAGAATCTGGTTTCTAGTCATATATTTCTTCAGGCCCTGCACCGCAGATTTATTTCTATATTTTTCTCATAAATGTGCAGATTTGACAATTTGGAAATTTGAATCGAGAGACCAACGCATTTTTCTCCTATTCCTACATTATTTAAGCATGCCTAGAAAAAGTAAATCTGCAAAACGTTAGTCCTTTATGTTAGGAAACGTTTATAAAAGTAAATGACCAGTTGAACCTATTTTCTTGTTCGTCAAATGCGTTTGAAAAAAAACAATGTTACAGTATAGAGCGAGGTGAATTTTGCAGGGTTACAGCATAGACCTAGCGATTTTTATCTGATTTTGTTACAGTTTATACCCAGATTTCGGTTACAGCTTAGACTTCGATATTTTCTATATATACTAGGTAAAATGTATGAATGATACATAGACTTTTAAATCTCTTGAAACTCAACGTGTGAGCTTATTTGCCCGATGGCTATTCGTCCGTCTGTCGTACACATGTGTTTACAACCTCATTCGCCCAATTACTACTTGACTCAATGTGATGAAATTTACATGCCTTTCTACCAAAGTTGTTCAAATGGTTTCGGTTGCAATCGGGGATGCGAAAACCCAAAATATAGATTTTGAAAAAAGGCAATATTTAAAGAACCTTATCTCGAACCAAAGGCATTCAAATCAAATCATGATCATGGCGTCATTTCGAATGCTTCTTTGTTGAAGCTGAGATTATTTTGTCATTATTAAATTAAAAGTCGTTTTTTAGCTCACCTGTCACAAAGTGACAGGGTGTGCTTTTGTGATCGCTTTTCGTCCGTCGTCCGTCCGTCGTCCGTCCGTCGTCCGTAAACTTTTACTTTAAATGACATCTCCTCATAAACCACTAGGCCAATTTCATCCAAACTTCACAGGAATGTTCCTTTGGTGGTCACCTTTAAAAATTGTTCAAAGAATTTAATTCCATGCAGAACTCTGGTTGCCATGGCAACCGAAAGAAAAAACTTTAAATATCTTTTTTTAAAAAACCCTAAGAGCTAGAGCTTAGATATTTGGCATGAAACATCTTCTAGTGAGTGTCTACCAAGTTTGTTCAAATAAAAGCCCTAGGGTCAAAATTGGCCCCGCCCCAGGGGGTCATTGATTTTCCCTATATGCATATAGTAAAAAGTTAAAAAATCTTCTTTTAAAGAACCCAAAGAGCTAGAGCTAAGATATTTAGCATGAAACATGTTCTAATGAGTGTCTACCAAGTTTGTTCAAATAAAAGCCCTGGGGTCAATATTGGCCCCGCCCCAGGGGGTCATTGATTTTCCCTATATGCATATAGTAAAAACTTAAAAAATCTTCTTTTAAAGAACCATAAGAGCTAGAGCTAAGATATTTAGCATCAAACATGTTCTAATAGGTGTGTACCAATTTTGTTCAAATAAAAGCCCTGGGGTCAAAATTGGCCCCGCCCCGGGGGTCATTGATTTTCCTTATATGTGTATAGCAAAAACTTAAAATCTTCTTTGAAAAAACCCAAATAGCTAGAGTTAAGATATTAAGCATGAAACATCTTCTAGTAAGTGTCTACAAAGTTTGTTCAAATAAAAGCCCTGGGGGTCAAAACTGGCCCCGCCCCAGGGGTGTCATTGTTTTTAACTATACGTGTATAGTAAAAACTTACAAAAATCTACTTTTAAAAAGCTCAATGAGATAGAGCTTAGATGTTTAGCATGAAACATCTTCTTATGAGTGTCTACCAAGTTTGTTCAAATAAAAGCCCTGGGGTCAAAATTGGCCCCGCCCCAGGGGGTCATTGATTTTCCCTATATGCATATAGTAAAAACTTAAAAATCTTCTTTTAAAGAACTCAAAGAGCTAGAGCTAAGATATTTAGCATCAAACATGTTCTAATAGGTGTCTACCAAGTTTGTTCAAATAAAAGCCCTGGGGTAAAAATTGGCCCCGCCCCGGGGTCATTGATTTTCCTTATATGTGTATAGCAAAAACTTAAAAAAATCTTCTTTGAAAAAAACCCAAATAGTTAGAGTTTAGATATTAAGCATGAAACATCTTCTAGTGAGTGTCTACAAAGTTTGTTCAAATAAAAGCCCTGGGGTCAAAATTGGCCCCGCCCCGGGGGTCATTGATTTTCCTTATATGTGTATAGCAAAAACTTAAAATCTTCTTTGAAAAAACCCAAATAGCTAGAGTTTAGATATTAAGCATGAAACATCTTCTAGTAAGTGTCTACAAAGTTTGTTCAAATAAAAGCCCTGGGGTCAAACTGGCCTCGCCCCAGGGGTGTCATTGTTTTTAACTATATGTGTATAGTAAAAACTTTAAAAAAACTTCTTTTAAAAAGCCCAATGAGCTAGAGCTTAGATGTTTAGCATGAAACATCATCTTATGGGTGTGTGTGTGTGGGGGGGGGGCTATATACAGGTGAGCGACCTCAGGGCCATCATGGCCCTCTTGTTTTTATTTCAGGCATCATGTATAGAAGTTTGCATGTTTCTGAAAAGGAAAATAATATTGAAAGTTATACAATTGTAGAGTATAAATTAAGGTCAGACAATTACAATATCCTCTCCAGTGAGCCTGATGGAGGAACATAATATGACCGAGTGGGATAAGGCCGTTGACTTCAAATCATCTTTCCTCTACTGCTGTGATTGAAATCTCATCATGACTTTTGATTCTTTGTATGTGAGGAACCGATCAAGCTAATTTACGGAAGGTCGGTGGTTCTAGTCAGGTGCCCGCTCGTGTCTGAAATGTTTCACAAAGGGTATCTGGGGTCTTTCTTTACACTAACGCATGAATGTTTTCACATGACCTCAGTGTCGTTAAAACTTAAAATCCAAGAAAACCAAACGAAACAAACCCTTTTTTAATACTTACAAAATACATTATTGTAGATGGAAATTCCAACTTAAAATAAAATTTAAGTTTGCAGTATTTCTCACTTAAATACAGTTCAATCACACTAAGGGTATTGCCTGCTTTTTATTGTGTCTTTTGACAGCTTATCTGTAGTATGCAGGCTTAATCACCTCCGATCCCCTCTCAAAATTTCATTTTATTTAGTTTCACTCATTGTATTATCGTTTAAGGCACACGCAATTTTGAACCTAGGGGTAAAATGCCGCTTTTCAAAGAATTGCAATAACGTGTCACATTGAAGGTTCCATGATAACCGCCATATGAACACATCCACAGATGTTAAAAAAGATATAAAGTTTACCAGTTCATGTTTAATGTGAATTCTGCAGAAGCCGGTGCTAGGAGGCGTGGACAGTAGCTTGCAGTTACATGTACCACTACCGTCCACTCACAGGGTCGATCCAATTGAGCCTGCAACATTTTCATGTTTTCCGTATTGAACTTCTGTAAAGGATTCTGTTTCTTCTCTATTTTATTACTAATAGGCATTATTATTATGTGTAATAGAATCGAGCAATAATCTTTCTTTTCTCCATACAATTTGTTAAAAGTTACTGTTGTTGTCGTGAAAACAGTTCTTACTTAGTAGATTACTTATTCTGCAAAAAGTCTTAATCTGAAACTTAAAATAAGGGATATAGCAAACTATAACTTTTCTGCTAAAGAAAAAGTAATACAACCTTTCAAGAATGTATAAAAGATCCTGTATGTTTGTGATTGATATTTTTACTGTGTGTATACCATATTGCAAAAAATTATATATGTTTATAATTATGCAAATAAAACAATTATCAAACATCAAAGAATATGTAAAATGTGTACTGCAAATATTATATTAGAGCGGGTTCGGGTATTTCTGAACACTTAAGCAAAAATATGTTATCTAACTAAAACAGAATGTCTTGGCAACTTCTCAAGTAGTCAGATTTGACACGGACTCACTTTTCTGCGGGATATTTCGAACAAATCATGATACATTATAGATACAAAAGCAGTACAACAGGATAAATTAAGTCATTTGATGGAGGTAATTTATGAACACGTCGGGAGATTCTGAACTCATCGGAGGGTAAATCTGAACACTTTTGACTTTTTAAAAAAAACAACACAAACACTAAATACGTTCAGTTTAAACGGTTAAACGTTAAACATATGATTTGTTAGTGAATACATCCAAATTTAAAAATAAACATTCAAGTAAATTTCATTAAAATAAACACACTTTTAAATAACATTTAAATACTCAAAATAGTTAAAACATAACTTTTAAACTATTAAGTATCAGAAACATCCTAACCTTTCACAATAAAGTTCATGCCATGTTTACATAATTGTGCTTTATTAAACAAAAGAAAAACTCGGTCTTTCAGAATTCTTAACATACATTCTGTTTTACTTTGTAATTCAACAATAGTCACATTCAAATTGTAAATCTGCAATTTCACATTCAGACAATGAGAGCAAATCAATTGTTTTCACACAAGCTCTATGTAACCAACGTGGGCATTTGTGACATGTAATCCAGTTTTCGGAGTCTCCATCAAATGCCTGGTCACAAGAATAGCATTTGGTGGTAGAAAAACTTGTTTCTACATCGGCCATTTCGTCATCAGCAAGGGAGATTTCAATAGCTTCATTTTCTTCATCTGTACTATCTATATCAGAATCCTTTGATTTCCGTTTCTTTTTAAGTTCTTGCTCTAATTTTTCAATTTGTTTTTTTCTCTTTAGTTCTTCCTTCTGCTGTTCTCGTTGTAGTTTCTTTTCTTCTTTATCCTTTTGCTTTTGTTTCAGCTGCTCCTCTCGCTCCTTCTTGCGTTCCTCTCTTTTAACTTTACGCGCTTCTTTTTTAGCATTTTCTTCCTGTTTAATTTGTTTTCTTTGTTCAAGCAGATCATGAAACTTTTTACCAGATATTGCTTTTGGGAGTGGTATTCGCTTTTGTTTACTTTTGCAAGCAGATTGTTTTGCTTTTGGAAATTTCAACACATCTGTGAAGGCTGGTGATACGTTTTGAGAAGGTGACGACATAATAGGTGCTATTGCTTGAGGTAAGTTATCACCTGAAACACGCTCAACGGAGTTGGTTGCAAGAATGGTGTCTGCATGAAAATCAGGCGTGACATGACTTTCAGATTTAGATGTACAACTGCTGCTACTTTTATCTGACACGAGTGTTTCAGGTGGGTGGTCGGAGGCAACTTTGTCAGAGGTGCTGTCACCTCTATTTGTAGCTGCTGGACTTGCCTGGGAAGATGCTGCAGCTTCTGTTGTATCGGCCTTGGAAAAGATTGTACTTGGTTCCATCTTAATAGTACCTAAAACCTTCTTTGGGTTCATTGGAAAAAGTCCACTGTCACGAAAGGCTTTTACAGCTATATCAACAGTTGTAGACTTTTCCCAGGCTTGCTTAAAAACGGCCGCAAACTTTTGTTTTGTGACGTATTCACCTATGTTGGCTATTTGGAAATCACGTACTGCTTGTTTCCAGGAATCCTTCAGTGAGCTGAATAGTTTCAGGTCGCAAGGTTGCAGCAGGTGGGACGCATGCTCAAGTAGGCAGTAAAGGATTATTTCGTGATCTCTACAAAACTTGGAGGCCTCTAATGTGCAGTGTGTAGAATGACCATCTACAAACAGGACTACAGGTCTTCTGATTTCCCTTTCAGACAGCGCAGGGCTCAAATACCTCAGTTAGCCATGTAACAAAAAGTTCAGAGTCCATCCATCCGGACTCTGTCCTACCAAAGACAGCGTCAGCAAATCCTTCCAGAGGGTTATAATTAAACCTTACACCTGGATAAACAATCAAAGGTTTTACAAACTGACCTGCCGCACTCATGCATGCTAATACAGTTACTTGTGTTTTATCAGAAGCAGTGAAGTTGTATATATTCGGAACACCCCTTGGCGACAAAACTTTACCACTTTTTGGACACAATGGAAATCCCGACTCGTCGGCGTTAAACCAGCGAGCGGGATTGTTCCATATGGAAGAATCAGATACCTCCTCGGCCATAAAATTACAGAATTCCTGAAACCAGCGTTCAATCTTAGCTGGGGTAATAATGGCTCGTTCTTTAGCAAGTTGTTGTGGTGTTCGTTCTCCTAATTGAGGATGCCTTTTAACAAATGCATAATACCAGTCTTTTCCCGGCCGATTATTTTTGAATGGGTTTGGTCGACCATCTTTATCCAGTATAACCTTTACTGTGTCTAACAATTTATTACGGGTTCGTCCAAACCAAACCTTGGCCATATGTAGAGCCGCCCAATCTACAAGAGTAGATTCTTCTTCTGCAGTAAGTATGGTAGACAACCAATAACGGTCTTCTGGTTTACTTTTTCGGATAGAGTGCTCTTTGGAATACCAAAGGATGCAGCTGCCTGATTAAGTGACATGAAAATACTCCAAATTAAGTTCTCTCATGTTGCAATGTGTCAACAGTATAGGAACGATACTTCTTTGATCCAATTTGGCGACTCATCTGAAAAAGTTTAATTAGTAAAAACAGCTTAATATAGGGGGAAAACTTACGCTCTAAACATGTGTTCATTTGAATCAGGAGGAGCTGTCTTAAAATATAAATTTTCATTTGAAACTAGAAAAAATTATATTAATAAAATGATTATCAACTATAGAATGTCACAAAATGAAAAAAAAAACAGATGTAAACAGTAAGAAAGGCCTATCCCTACTGTTTGTTTTTCAAACTAGATATTAAAACGAGCTCTTCTTAAATTTTGATGAATTAAGTCAAGTAACATGTTACAGAAAATTGTTCAGAAATACCCGAAATGAATAAATTTATTTCGGGTATTTCTGAACATCGTTTAAATGAAAATCAAATGCATCTGGGGACACAATCCATTAATAACACTTACAAGTAAGATGTACAATGTGTTTTTTTCCAGTTAAAGAGCCAATATCAACAAAAGTTAACAACAGATAATGTTAGCAAGTATTGTGTTACAATGTAAGCATGTAGTTTAAAGGTGTAAAAACGATGACTTCAAATATATTTTTCAAAAAATAAAACTCACCTTGGGCAGCGTCTGCAAAAAAATTACCGGAAGTAGAAAGGGGTGTGCTTGATTTCATAATTCTGAGTTAAAATCTCAGAACAATGTTCATTTAACACGAAAATATGACAGTGTTCAGAAACTACCACGTGTTCAGAAATACCCTAACCCGCTCTACCTCCTTTTATTTACATGAAATGTTAAATTGGGTAATATCTTTATAAATAATGCTTATTGGAACTTTTAATATTGACAAATCTTAATTTGAGCATCATATTTATGAAATAAAACCATGAAAAAATTGTGTTACAGGACCTTTAAATAGAAAGGTATGAGTTATTTCATAAAAATAATGGATACACGAACTTTGTTAGAAATTTGGCAAGTATCTAAACTGAAACTGAAATCTGGGTATAAACTGTAACAAAATTGGATCAAAGTCGCTAGGTCTATGCTGTAACCCTGCAAAATTCACCTCGCTCTATACTGTAACATTGTTTATTTTTTCAAACGCATTAAATGAACAGGAAAATAGGTTCAACTGGTCATTTACTTTTATTAACGTTTCCTTACATAAAGGACTAACGTTTTGCAGATTTACTTTTTCTAGGCTTTTTCTAGGCATGCTTAAATAATGTCGGAATAGGAGAAAAAATGCGTTGGTCTCTCGATTCAAAGTTTTTAACCGTCTAATCTGCACATTTATGAGGCAATATAGAGATAAATCTGCGGTGCAGGGTCTAAGTAAATAAATGACTAGATACCGGACCCTGTTCCTCACAAGCAAAGCATAAAAACATCTTTAAAAACTAAACTACTTGTAGTATGGACCTGAATAAAAATCATCTACCTCTCTTCCCTTAAATAATCCTCCATCTTTAAAATTCTATACTTATACCAAAAAACGCGATATTGTTACACGTTCCCTACGGTGTATACGATTTTGTAAGAACCAGCATCAAGTAGCAAATTAAAATAATTGTTTTTATCACACATCCGTGCCGATTTTGCGACTCCGTAAATATGGTATTGCACGGCCGTGCATATATTTTGACGTGACGTCATTAGCGTTATACAAACACAGTGTAAAGACGCGCTAAATGTTAGCGTTATACTATAGACGCGTCAATGAAAAATGACTCTTATTTCACTTTAAACGGTCTTTATTTTGGGTATGTGATAAATAGAATATTAAATTCGTGTAAGTTCATGACTGAATTTATTGCACTCGTTGAATAAAATAATATTATGCTCGCCAGAGGCTCGCATAATATAAATTTATTCAACTCGTGCAATAAATTCAGTATTGAACTTACACTCATTCAATATCCTCTATTTATGCACTGCGGATATGGTGTCTAGGGCGTGCGCAGTGCTGAAGAGTCGGGTTTCGTCTGTGGGGAAGTTCAGAGCAGTATTCCATTTACTGGTACACAGAATCTCCGATATCTGGTGCTAAAAATATATTCCTGTTATTGTGAAACCTCATGGACAGACGTTTGACTGAAGAAAGTTTGAGATATTGGTATTTAATTTTAAGGTGATCTGAATATGTCTGTGTATAGAAGGGAACGACGTTGTAAATACATACAAGTGTAAAGGAATCTCAGATATCTAACACTAAGGACGTTTAACTATTTCTGTCAAACCTCTGGATAAATGTTTTAGTTGAAGTATTTTTGGAGAATAGATATTTCATGTATGTATGGTTATGACCTTTATAGAGTCGGATTGTAATGATAGTAACAATTTATTGTAAACAGAAATCTCAGATATCAGGTACTGAAGTGTTCTATTGTTTTGAAAGACCTCTCGGGCCAACGAATGATGAGAAATAATATTTTGATTGAATTTAAAGATAATAGTTACAAGTACACAGAAATATCGGATATATGGTACTACGGATGCTATATATTTATAAGGCAAATGATAAGTGAGGAAATATTTTTATGAAAATTTGAAGTACTGTTATTTTGGAAATAAATATAGTATAAGAGATTGTTGGAATGTAAAAGTAGGGGAATGAAGGATAGGTTTAGCTTTAGACTGATTTTTTGAGAAAATAAATTGTTTCTTGGAATATATATTTTTGAAAATTTTTTAGTTATTTTCCAATCATAAAGACGAGTATCCCGAGAAAAGTTACATGTATTTGCATTTAAGAATATCAAGATTATATAGAGGATAATTGTTTGTTTGTGTGTAAGAGGAAATTTTATTTCATCGAATGGGCTTTAAAAACAGTATTCTCACGAACGGCGTAGCCACGAGCGAGAATACTGTTTTTAAAGTTCACGAGATGAAATAAAATTACATCTTACACAACAAACAAAGAAATTTTCTTTTTATTTTATGCTAAAAAACAAGTTAAAACGAAATTAAAATCTGTTTTCCACATTTAGAGCCTCAAAAAAGTCGAATTTCTCATAAAATACAAGAAGTCATGGGCTGAAAAATAAGTTCCACAATCAACGTTAAATGGTGGTGATAGTATTCATTCAATTAAAAAAATATGTCTGATCCCTTGTTTAAATAATACAAACAAACAATTCTAGTAGGAGAAAAAGTCCAACCATCCATCCATATTTCTGTTACTGACTGCGAATTTATATTAGACCTGGCTATGTTAAATGTAAGCGGCCGCCATTTAAAAAGTTGTGTATTTCACTGGATGGAAATAATTGTGTTTGATTCAGACGGATATCATTTGGATTTGTTAGTCCTACACCTTTTTAAAAGAAAGAAAACTTATTTGAGGATTGTAACAGACAATAAATAAGTGTTGACAGATGTAAAAAAGTGGATAGAAAATTGGAAAACTCGGAAGCCTTACGAACGCTGGTCTGTTTACATATTTTTCGACTGAAAGCTGCCATTGCTTTTCAAGTTTTCATAAAGCATACGGCAGTTATTGCTCGTAGGATACTTAAATATTCCCAAATGTCATCAAGAGCAGTTTTTCATGTGGAAGGAATGTATTTTCAGACTTAAAAATGAAACAAAAAATTAAAGTGACGATATTTGGTGATTGGTAATTTGAATGAATAGAAGTAACTTACTGTAAGTTTTCTTCTTTTTATTACTTTTGACATATAAGTTATTTATCAATTTCAGTTTTGTTTTTCTTTAAACAGCCTGTCATTGTCGGATTAGTCAGCAAAAATAAAATTGAGGTACCACATTTGGAAAAACTTGAAAAGTAGTTTCGTAATTGAAAAGTGTGAAATTATATTTTGATAATTTTCACTGTGAAATTATCAAATATAATTTTCACGGATAAATCAGTAATCCACTGAAAAGCATAAAATAAAAAGATTTCATTTTGTAGTAATGGATAAATAATCAAAAGCTCAATACACGCTACACGTACAATCAAATGCTTATTTTATTTCGCTCAAGAAAAAAAATTTTGAATACGTTTTATATACTTTGGATAGTTTTTAAAATTGGTGCAAAGTGATCATATTTTCTTACAGCAGCACATGTTTAATGATATTGACAATATTCAGGAAAAAGTACAAAACACTAAGGGTATTATATAACAGTCATTATAATAACACATAAGTCAGCCTTAAATCATTCCCAAGGCTGATGTCCGTCCAATGCTTTGGACAGAGTAAGAGGTCATTATAATATTATGCAGCAATTTCTTTAATAAAATCGTTTAAATATTCTTTTTGTCTGGTCAGATTGTTTTGACAGTCGTGGAATAAATATGTAGTTGCAGATTTATAATTATGATTTTTGATTTTTTTTTTTTTTTTTTAATGAAATATGGGATAGTATATGGAACTGAACCCGCCCACATTCTGTTTTTACCAGTCTAACATAAACCTGTTTAAATTAACCAATATAAAGATACGCGTGTCTTTGATTTTGTTCCTATTCAATAAAAAATTACGTTTAAAGATGAAATCAAATTAATGAAACGATTCTTTAACTGATAAAAACTTATTCGTCGTGGTTGTTCTACATAACTGATACAAAAGTTTAACTGAAATCGTCAATATGTTTCAAGGAAGCTGGTAAGCTTTTGTCATTTTTGGTATTTGTCACGAATATGATAAAGTTTTCTTATTTTAAGTTATCAATGACTTTTTAAACTTTGTCATTTAAACATCTTATACCTTAAATGCCCGGTCTTAATACTTTTTGTGTTATAAAATGACGTCATCGGGTATAATATATTATTTATTGTGCAGCTTCTCATATAAATAGTGAAGGAATACATAAATGTAATGAATAATCTTTAGAAAAAGGTTAACACTACTGAGAGTCTCATGGTACTGATCAGTCAGCCAGCAAACAGGCTGAAATATGAGAGCCGTTTAGTGTTTTGGGCTGAATGGGAGGAATGCTATGAGGATCAAAGCAGTCTGTCTTCTTTTTTTCTTATATTTCTTATTTAATAAATCAAGGTGATAAAAGGCCAACAAGAAAACAAATCATTTTGTTTTAAATGCCAGAGGTTCGCATCATATGATTTTATTCAACTCGTTCAATAAAAATTAAAAAAAAAAAATTCTAGTAAAAATTTTCTAAACTATTTTGTCAATAGCGTGTTTTGTAAAACATTTCTTCCAGTTTTCCAAATTACTTGATTCAAGATGTCCAGTGAAAACGTGGTACTTTTTAGTCACGCTGACGTGATCATGAATATTAATTGGATATTTAAGAAATAATACATCCCAAACTATTATTTTATCGCTCAATAAAATCACTGTTTAGAGTTCGAAAGCCAGGAAATATATCACAAGGGCGTAGCCCGAGAGATATAATGAAGCGCATCCGAACGACAAACAGTGATTTTATCTAGCGATAAAATCACCGATTTGGATAAATTACTTTATTCTAACCCGACATCTACAAATAAATGCTTCCGTACCTGATATTAAGCTATATTGCGCCTGATTTGTTTCCGTACTTATTCTCAGCGCGTCGCATTTTAGTGGTAACGTCACATTTATATAATTATTACGTCACATGTCTAAAAATAGAGCGTAAACAGTGATTTTAACGCATAACAGCACACACTTTCGGTTCTTCCATGTTCAATAGGGAAAATACGGATCGAGTAAGAATAATTAATTATGAACATAAATATTTAAAAGCCAGCATAAAGTTACATGAATAAAAATAACTTCTCTTGAGTACAGTTTAATATAAATATATTAGGACAATTCATCAAAGCAGGCTACAGAATATTTTTGTCGCGCAACGAGCATCTTTTAAATAGAGGATATTGAATGAGTGTAAGTTTAATACTGAATTTATTGCACGAGTTGAATAAAATTACATTATGCGAGCCTCTGGCGAGGATAACATTATTTTATTCAACGAGTGCAATAAATTCAGTAATGAACTTACACGAATTTAATATTCTATTTATCACATACCCAAAATAAAGACAGTTTAAAGTAAAATAAGAGTCATTTTTCATTGACGCGCCCATAGTATAACGCTATCATTTAGCGCGTCTTTACACTATGTTTGTTAACGCTAATGACGTCACGTCAAAATATATGCACGGCCGTGTACCATATTTACAGAGTCGCAAAATCGGCACGGGTGTGTGATAAATGAAATTATGTAATTTTAACTAAATCGATAGTTAACTAAAAACGAAAGTCGTTGCAGCTTTTTTTAAAGATTGTGTCATGATATAATCGGCTTCTGCATTTAAAAAAAAAAACATTAAACAGTAACTCAGTGAACGGTAAAATTATTGAAAACAATACCGTAAAAGAGTCATGTGTAGAATAATTATGTTTTCTAAAATTGATATTACAAAACTTTTTGTCGAGAATTTTTTTTAAATAAACCTATTTCGAGTTTCACCTTTCTCTTGAGTACATACCTACGGAAATATCACAACTTTATTTATATCTAAAGCATTATTATCCTAAACATTTGTTATACAAACCATTTCTATAAGTTATCCCTATGTTTTTCTGAATATGTTCACATCTTATATCAGGAATGTGGGATACTTATGGGAAAAGCTTACGACAATTATAAGATGTGTGTAGCTAATGTAACACAACCACCAGTCGGAGTGTCACGTGATCAGGCTTGCCGTAATGTTGGAAAACGTTCAGCCTCGATCTGCCGTGCATGCTGTGATGTAGGTGGTTGTAACTATGGAACATGTGAAGAACTTCAAGGTAGGATAAATTTTAAAGTTAACATTCAAAGTGTGAAGACAACCAAAGTAGTAACACACGCGTAATTAAAATAAATATGTCTTCATAACAAACATTATGGATAGCGTGACTGTCATAAAATTTTAAATGGTTTTGTACTTCCTGAAATTTCTCTCCAATCATTCAGCAAAATTGAACAATTACGTTTTCAATTAATAATCTTATAAAGGGGTTTTACTACGAGAGGTGTTCAATTTATTATGAAACTCCATCAAAACACGTTATAAAATCTTATAGCTAACAAACACTCGCGCAAATCCATTAACGTATGTAAAACAATGCATCATACATAAACACATCTCATTTGAATTGAACATTCAATAAGATTAGGTCAGAAAGAAGCATTTTAGATTAGGGCATTGTTTTTTTCGACTTTGAAGCAAAATTGTCCTACTGAAACATTGTGAACAAGTAGAGCAGATAGAACATAATGTTTCTGCTCCTACTGTGCATAGCATTCAGCATGGTTAAGGTTCTTTTCTGAATGATATATTACGCAAAACAGTTAAAATTGGCACTTTAATCAAACATCGAACAGCAGCTACTACTGATATCGTACGTGAAAGCCGTAATATGAATACGTTGGTGATTCCTCCCACACAAAGAGAGAACACAGCTAAATGTAGGGTGTCTCTAGGAGATCTCAACATTATAAAGTTATACCAAAAACTCAGAAAAACGTGCCGTGCTCATAGGCTTAGTATGACCCAGATTTTGAAACGACGTGGTCAATCATGGCGTCTATAACTCTGTCTTAACTGTGGAAAACGAAAAGATGTTTTCAGAACAGTTAATGTTTTGTTTTATTTAGATACATTCGACGTCTTGTTAGCTATGTTCGAACTACTGAAGTTTGTCATACGAGATGCATTTGCACCTGGGTTGATGATTTGGGCCGGAGTAAGTTACTACGGCAATACGTCTCTATTTTTTATCAATTAAGAGGTAAAAGTAATTGCACAAAATGTTATAGACAAAATGTTCTAGCCATTTCTATAAAAAATGTTCCACGTTTTTTTTCCTAGAAGGGAGAATGATATCGTATTCCATCAAGACGTGGCCTCTGGTCATATCGCTAAAATGACCATTAACTTTCTCAACAAATAGACTGAAAATATTGGAAATTTAACACATAAACTGGGTCCAGTGATAACGAAAATAAGTACTGAAAATATTTTTATGAACATTGAAATACGGGTAGATTGCGGTCTGGAGATTATGCATGTCTTTTTCTTTTCTTCTTTTGTTAAATAAATTGGTTGCTATGGTAAATATAACAATATTTGTGATATAAGTGAAAAAGAACCGAAACTTTTTATGAAACTTCAAATATGGATAGATGGCAGTATGATAAATTATACACATCATTTTAATCTTGACTATAGGGATTATATTGAGACGGGTCTTAATTACCGAACGTCGGCTAAACCGCGTCACAAGACACAAGATTATCAGAATTATCTCCCTTGAACTTAGAATTGTCATGCAAAAAAATTTGTTGTTTTTTTTTAAAATAAATTCTTCATTATTTAATCTACTTCAAACTTCATATATATGTTTCTTGTTATCACTCAAATCATTTGTGAGAAGGTTCAATACTCTATCTAGCAAGACTATCAAAAAAATACAAGAATTATGTCCCCTTTGAACTTTGAATTTTTTTTCGAGAAATTGGTATTTGTTATTCTAACTTCTTCAATACTTATAGGATTTCCTTCAAACTCCCACATCATAATAATATGACAAGAATTATAAATCTATAATCCATAGTTCCATAAATATCTCCTCCTTAAACTCCTCCTTAAACTTTGAATTTTTCTTATTCATTCTTTAACTTTCTTATTTCTTTATGGATTTACTTTAAATTCAAATAAACATTCATTTATTTTTAATTTTTCATCTTTGTAACTATACATGTTAAAGGTATATTTGAAAATTGTTATTTTTTCACTTTTCTTCTTTGTGACTATAAATGGTATCTTTAAACTTAAAATAATTGTTCTTTGCTACACTCGCATCATGAATGACAATGTCCAAAAGTCAAGCATCTTTATTTCAAGAGTTATCTCCTCTTTAAAATTTTTGCTATTAAAAATGCTTTATTTTGGTAGCAGGGATGTTTAACTTCAGCGTGTTCTTCAGTCGGATTGTCCGTCTGTTCATAAAAACTGTTTTTTGAGATCACTTTTCCAACACATTTACTTAAACTAGAGAAAAGTTAAAAAATTAGTTATACTTATTCATCCTGTGAAAACTGGACCGTTTGATTATCTGTTGTATAAACATAATTTTCTTACTAGGCAGGGAAACTTTATACATAAATATGATACAGACAAGCTAAGAACTGAAAAGATTAAATTTAATCATGTCATTCATTCATTTAATGGCATAATTGAATGACCAATGGACCTTCAGAATGTTGCTGGGGTTCCAACCGGTAGGGGACTTATGGATTGCTTGCAATACTATGATAATTGCTTGGTGGTTTTTTGTTTTGTTTTTCTTATTTTGTAACTGGGGTTTACTGAAAAGTAGGCTACATAAATGCAAGATTTATACTATGGCCGGTCTTAAAGAGGCTCTCAAAGACGAATGGAGCAATCTTGAGTTGCATGCACAAACTGGACTTTAGAAAGCTGGCCAAAAAAGGTGTAGACTGATTAACTATTGCCATGGATTCCAGATTGAGCATATGTTGCAATAAACCACACACATGCGAGTAAATAATAAGACAGGTTTTAAAACTGTTTCATAATAAATAAACACCTCTCGTATTTTCAAGCATTGGGCAAGCACTTTTCTGCTTTATTCATTATTTTTTATTTTACCTTTATGGACAAGTGAATCCTTGGAACTCCATTTCATATTTGCAGAGCGGATATTCAAGCTGGCTATCCTTGGAAAATTCAACATGACTACTTTAAAAAACATGTGACAAAAAAACAATAAACGTGATGCAGCGTATGATGTTTTTTTGTTTTTTTTTTCGTTTTTCGTTTCTCTTGTTTTTTTTTTCATTTGACCTTTTCTGAAATAGATATGCAGATACACTTTAAATAAACATCTAAAATCTCCAAAATTGCTTGTGTCTCCCTTTAAGACAAGAAGAATTAATGAAACTTTAGACTCCGAATTCAAAACGAGGCCAGTTGGTATATGGTATAGATGTTGGATGGTATAGATGTGGAATCTTAATAAAAATGTGGCTAGATGGGTTACAATTTGCATTATAGATATAGATTGTTTCAGACTATGATACAGGGAAATGGTGCAAGATGTGATTTGATATAAATTGTTTGGAAAATGACAAAGAAGCTAAATCGATAATATTGGAACCAATAAAAATTTCTTTTGGAACACCACTTGGTGCAAACATTGAAGTATTGCTTTATATTAAGAAAAATATTGCATTATCTTAACCATATACATATTGAGGGAAATTAGTTGAAAAAGTCATCAACCCCCTCTAAGGGATGAATTAAAAAAGTGTTTGCTCTTCCTTTTATCGTTTTATTGTTTAAGCTCTAGATGATTATACCAGATTTGTAACAAATGCTACTTCAAGAATGAATGTTTTGTTTGTTTGTTTCTTTTTATGCCTTTTTGCAACAGTATTTCAGTCATAAAGGCGGGTAGTTTCCAAACCATCGTTCCTGCAGAGTTACACCAGTACTAGACTATCTTCCTCCGTGGTAAATTACAAAAGCATCTCCCGGGGATCGAACCCACGCCAGAGGGGTAACTGGATTAGAAGTCATCGACCACGAAGAATGAATGTAGTAAACTTTTGTGTGAAATAAAAGATGGTATATTCATTGATTATACTTATATTAACGTCGAAAGCATTCATTGTCATAGTGTTGTTTAATTCGTTCATAAGCTAGCTAGCTAGCTAGAAATAATGCAAGGACAGACAGCTGCCGTTTTAGGAGCGCAGACCTTCCTTTGTACCCAAGCATTGGTTCGGCCTTATTTGGGTCGTGACTGTGTTTCTTTTTATGATTTCTATACTGTACAAGGAGTTGCACTTAACAATGGTTAAAACACTACAAGATTTCTAAGCTATTAATTTTGAAAACTATTCTTTTAAAATTCAAACGGTATATATTTATAACTTATTCATGTTTTCTAAACGCTTTTTAGGAACTCGTGCCAAATAAAGATATTGCTGCTTGCTTTTACAGGCTTAGTATACTTCCGAAATGACTTAAGTTTTTTCTGTAAAAAGGCAAGCGTGCTTTTTGTGTGTTAGAAATGTGACATATTTCAAGAAGTAATATAAAAATAAAAAAGGAAATGAAGATTTTTGGAAACGAAAACAAAAAAAAAGGTTTTGAAAACATTATCAATTGCTAATATTATTTCGCTCAAGGTTATTCTCTCTTCTTCACTTCTTTTTTAATTTACTTTGAATAGTTGTAAAATTGTTGCGAAGAGATGATATTTTCTTGTAGCAGAAAATTTTACTAATAATCATATTGACAATATTCAAGAAATAGAACACAACACTAAGGGTATCATATAGCTAAATAACTGTTATAATAACCCATAAGTCAGCCTTAAATCATTCCGAAGGCTGAGGTCCTTCCAAAGTTTTGGACAAAGTAAAATGTCATTATAATTTTATGAGGTCCAAAGTATGTTTTATATAAAACCGCTCTCTACTGGGATATGATAATAAAGGTTTAACAAGGAAAGCAATCATATTGTTCTGAAATATACTAAACACTTTTGGCAGTAATGTCGTATAACGTTTTTGTAAAATATTCCTTGCGGTATCCGCCCTAGAATTTAAGCAGTCCGACATAGGTATTGCAGAAACTAAGAGTATGTATTTTCAGTCAGGATAAAGGGTTTGCATGAGGTGTGCGTTCAATCCCTATTGGGAGACAACAATTTTATAATGTAATCGTTTATATATTCTTTTTGTTTAGTCGGAATATTTGACAGTTCTTGTATAAATAAATATTTGCAGATTTACAATTATGTTTTTTAGTGTTAAATAAGTAAAATATAGGAAAGTAATGAAACTGAAAATATAATTATGGTTAATCTCCCTTGATTATTTGCACAAGTGTTCGGAATTGATTCTTTATAATTGTTCTATGAAGATATACAGATGCCTAATAGAAAGATGACAACTTGAACGGGTTTTCTGAATCCGTCTTCATTTTTTACCAATTCTGACATAAACCTATGTTAATATACCAAAGAAATTATGCTTTTCTTTGATGCTGTTCTTTTTCAATTTACAATTACGGGTATTGTTTCCATTTCTAAAGTCTGATCATATAAAGATGAAAACAAAACTGTTCTTTCAATGATTTAATACATATTTGTCGTTGTTGTTCTACATAACTGATACAAAAGTTTAACTGAAATCGTTAATATCTTTTCAAATAAGATGGTAAACTTTGCCGGTCATAATAGGTTTTGTCTTACCGGTGACGTCATTGTGTATGATACATTATTCAAAGGACAGCTGGCACTTATAAACAGTGAAGGAAGAGATAAATATAATGCATAATTTCTAGAAAATAGTACATAGTACTGACGGGCTTATAGCATTATTATAGCATTATATGACCAATCAGTCAGCCAACAAACATAAAACGGGCTCAACTCTGAGGTCCGATTAGTGTTTTGGGCTGAATTGGAGGAATGCTTTGATGATCAAATTTCCAACATATTACTGCACCAACCGTTCCTCGGATATCATGTTACAAAATTTAAGATAGTTTTGTACGCCCTGAATTTAAAGGGTCGGATAGTAATTGCATTAAGTCGAAAAGCGTTTGTTAATTTCTATGTCTCTAATACTATGTTAACCATGTACGTATTTATTTTTTATGTTCAAATGCATAATTGATGAACGATTCGAAAAGCAATTCTAACGAATACGACACACAAAAAGTTTAAATTATTTGAAAATGTAATAAAACTAATGCTTCAAGTGCTCAAGTGGCTTTGAAAACTTCGTCTCTGAACAAAAATATTATGAAAATTTCTATATATCAATGAATACAAATAATAGGGAGGGAATTGCAGACTAAGTGTAAAAAATAATGATTTTACGAAATAAGACATCACGTGCTTGTCATCTGAATATAAGACAGTACACTGTGGCCTAAACACATATCGAAAAGATGGGCGAAAAACTTATAGAGATTAAACTGTGATTTGTCTTACCTTTGCCACCATTCTCTAATCAATTATACGTACGTATAGATAGAGTAGCGTAGTTGTGATACACTTAAGCTGCCACATTCATAAAACTGATTGCAAAACCACACACATAAGCGAACACGACTTTTCATCATTATGTTTTGTTCTGGCTTATTAACGTAATGGTTGTCAAAGAAACTTATCAGGAAATTGACTAAAATTATTTAGATTAACCATATTATTGTAATTTACTCGTACATAACTTTAGTTCATGAGTGTTATAAAGTTTTATTGACGGCATACCGATCTTTTAAACAACACATACATACGCCGTAGAAGAAAGACATTTCAAACGTTACATTTGATACTTCATCTGATGTGGATTTAAATATCTCTGGATATAACAACCCATTCACTTACTACTTTAGGAAATAAAAACACGTGCAAAAAAGATATAGTTTTATACAATAAAACTTTTAAATATTTTCAACCATTTTAGTAAAAAGCTATACCACTAGACATGATTTGATTTGTTATCTTACGCTTGACAATCAATATAAATTATAATAAAAAATATGGCAATATAGGTACACTTATCGGCTGTTTTAATGGTTTCAGAAATGATTATAGAATTATGTTTACTTGTGCTCACCCATATTCTAAAAATTACGGTTCTCACATTTTCATCGTTTTGAAAAACTGCTAATGCACAGTCTATAGAAAAGTGGCGTTTCTTGGATTTCAATCGTGATTACCAAATTTTAGGATTATCAAATCTTAATACACAGAAGTACTAGTATATAAAATTGAATCTGGACCAAAGATAGTACGAACACATCTGGAGATGTTTCATAATTAAAAGTATCATCAATACATGTTTAATTGTTAAATATAACTTAATTCTGTTCTAAGGTGGGTGGGCGGATGGGCTGGACTGTAGCTTGTATTTACCATTACCGTTATCAATCCAAGTCTGCAAAATTTTCAGTTTTGTCGTTTTTGCCGTTCTTTAGTGTTACCGTTTTCCTCAATTATGTGTGTGCACATATTTTTAACATGCAATCAAAGGAGTGATATAATCTTGCATTAAAAAAGATCAACATGCACATACATGTATTATATATCTTGAATTCTAGATTATATCTGATAAAAACCTAAGTCAATCCTAACTCAGCCGCACTCAATCACTACAGCCAACCTGAACATCTGTCAAGGCTCAATACTTTTAACTGACTTACGTTTAATTTTCATCATGATACCCCCATCTTTATAATGAACAGCCAAGTCAAGTTAAGATATTCGGCTAGTTAAGGGGCTTAGTGTTAACATTCTAATTGAAAACATCAAGTGATTTTCCAGCCTCAATGTAAAATACGACACAGTTATAGATAGATAGGTATATATTGATAGAGCTTTGGTTGGACTTTGAAGGACATACACATAATGTTATATTAACCTGGAGACAATTGGCGTCACAAGACATATACTAACAGCTTTTGTGTAATAACGCATTATGCCTATCCCCTCCCGAGCGAGATAAATCCGATTACTTTTATAGCTATTGATTAATCGTTTATAACTAGCAAGAGGGCTTTTATAAGACTGATGTACTATGCATTTTTGAGATTGTTAATGTAAATATACGGTGCATCTGTTATATTTTCAGACCGGGTATCTTGCAAGTTGTTTTTGACTTAAAGGAAATAATGGCTTATTTTCGAGGTTTATATCGGAATTTAGGGTATAAAGCCATAAATGAAATGAACACTTCAGCAGTTATATCAATTACAATTTTCTTATCGTTACAAAATTTCATAAATGCCTATGTCTGTTTAGAATACATGACGAAATTATGTGACTCGATGTAACCATACTTACATTATTTCCACAGACCATCATAAATTTGTTTTTAAGAATTTAAGACGGGAAATACACGTTTTATAAATTTCAATTAATTATATAGGCATTTGAAAACATATTTTGTGGCACAATGTTAGTGCATATTTTTACCACAATTATGCATAGAACAAATTCTGAAGCATGAATTAACAAGTTCAAAAGCTACATTAGACAAGTTTGTTATATAAGTAGAAACTTTTGTCCGGAACATGGTATATGTCATAGATTTCTGAAAAGGTTATATTGAGAAATTAACAAGAGTGGAACTGTATAAGATTTTTACAGAATATTCTTTATCGTGTTTCCTGCTGATTTGTTATACACTTCTTAATGTAGTCATATTGAATTTTCCTAGGATAGCCAGCTTGAATATCCGCTCTGTAATTAAAAAAGAATTTATTTTTTTCATAGAAGTTAAAATACAAAACAATAAAACAGAAATGTGCTCGAAAAAATAAAAGTAAATTTTTTAAGAACACTTAAGTTATACGATAGAAATTGTACAAACATTTTCGTAGTTAAGCAACAACTATCCGACCATTTGAATTCAGGCAGTACAAATCTCAAATTTTATGACATGGTATGCATAATTTTATGGAACAAGAAAGTGTCACCATAAGTGTGCGTGTGTTACTACTATGTGTGTTTGCACACTTGAATATCATTTCAAAGTGTATCCTACCTTGAAGTTCTTCACATGTTCCATAGTTACAATTCCTATCATCACAGCAAGCACGGCACAGCGAGGCAGAACGTTTTCCAACATTACGGCATGCCTGATCACGTGACACTCCAGCTGGAGGTTGTGTTACATTAGCTACACACATCTTATAATTGTCGAAAGCTTTTCCCATTAGAATCCCACATTCCTTAAAAATGTAACTTTAAACATATTCCGAAAAATATAGGAATAATTTATAAACACGTTATAAACGTTTAGGATTATACAGTTTTACATACAATTAAAGGTATGTGATATTCCAGCAGGAGTGGAATCTAGAGAAACATATAATTTATAGATAATCTCGACAAAAAGTTATGAAATATCAATTTAAGAAAACATATTTTTTGCGTTTTATACAACTAAATTGATGTAAAAAAATCATCTTTAAAGCTGCATGCCTCCAGATGAGTCAAAATATTTCAATAAAATCAAACTTGAGAAATATGTACTAAGATTTTAGGAAAAGTAAAATGATTCAAGATTTAAGTTATATTTTACATGTTCTGTGCGATTAATGACTGGTTTTTCGGGATTTACAAGTATATTTCTACTGCGTTACTAACGCAGTATGAGCTATCTATGCATATTTTGACCACTTTTTGGTAATTACAACGTGGGTTGTGTCATTGATAATGTGTAAATTGCTTCCTTTTGCTTATTTCACGATATTATACATTCAAATACATTTTCAAAATTTTCATAAAAATTAGCATGAATCTGGAGGCGTCCTGCTTTAAAACATATTACAACATTGTTTATACAGTACATCGACCTACGTCATAATTTTATTCAATACAGAGGCTGAATATAGCAAGACAGAATTTTAAAACGACTATCACAGTAATAATTGTATTCAAAACATGCTTTACAAACCATCTGTTGCGTTCTTTGGTAAATTGTCATTATAATTATATTACACATTACCTAAAAGTTCTCATTTTTATTTAATATGTAAATCTATGTTAGCATTAAAATATTCATGAGTAATTTATAAATATTATTAAATTAATATTCCTGATTACATCAGCTTTCTGACTCCACAATACAGTAACCGCCTAAGATATTATAGTTTCGTACGACATCTTAAATTTTGAAATTTAGGGTGTATAACCGGAAGAAATATTTTACAAAACGCGTATTTTACATGCTATTGCCAAATGGGTTTAGCACATGTTTACCAGTTTAAAAAAACCCAAAAAACTCGATGATCTTTTACAGTCAGGTTAATTTAAAATGTAATATAATGTTGGAAATTTGATCCTCATGTCATTCATCCCATTCAGCCAAAAACACTGAGCGGACCTCAGATTTCAGCCCGTTTTATGTTTTTTGGCTGGCTGGTCACTATAATGCTATTAGCCTCTGTACTGTGTACTATTTCTAGAGATTATTCATTACATTTATGTATTCCTTCACTGTTTATAAGCGTCAGCTGACTTTTGAATAATATATAATACTCGATGACGTCATCGGTAAGACAAAAACAATCCAGTAGATAGCGGTTTTAAAAAAACAGACATTGGACCTCATAACGACCTCTTACTACGTCCAAAACATCGGACGGACCTCAGCCTTCGGAATGGTTTAAGGCTGACTTTTGGGTCATTATAATTATCTAGTTGATACCCTTAGTGTTGTGTACCATTTCTTGAATATTTATAATATTATTTAACATTTTCTGATACAAGAAAATGCCATCTTTTGACAAGAAGTAAAGAAGTTAAAATCTCCTTGCATGAAATACTATAATCATTTGATTGTATGTCCATGTAGAACATTTCCAATAGATTGCATGACTTCTAATTGCAAATATATTTACTTAATAAACTCAAAAATAGATTGTTCTATTTTAAAGCTTATTAAAATAGAACAATCTAACAATGCATACAAAAAGTAATGTACATACATTTCAGACCAGATAGGATTAAAATGAAAACAGTATTAACATTATTTACCCGCTTATTTAGACAACCGTAGAAAAACATTGTCCGACCGCCAACATCGGATTCAGTTGCATAGCACATCTGAAGATTGAAAATGTATCACTTAAAAATACTAAAATTGCTTTACAATGTAAGGTTGTAAAAATGTAATTAAAAACCTCATATTACCGACCAGAAGCGCTATATATTTAAAACCCTCACATAAAAATTTGGTAGAAAAGTTACACCGTATAAAGCGTATATTCTCTTTTTCTCTCATTTTTATATTGTAATAAGCTTCTGCTGCACTTTCGTTGTCAACTTTAACAATCTTACCCAGTTACAAGAACCACGGCTCATCTTCTTACTAAGTTATTAAACTGACAATTAGTTTACAATTAACACATTGTACCCGTAATCGGTGACCTAAATTTCAATTATGATCATTTTTGGGCCATGGGCAGTATATATTTACCAAGTATTGTTAAATAAAATATTGAAACAATGCGATCCCTTCGAAGCATTGTTCATAACAACAAAATTACATGAAAATTGCCGACTAAAAGTTTGATGACAATGAACCAAACATACAGACGGGCCCAATCCATTGTAGTGTGTTCCTTACTTTTAAATGTTAATAAAAAAAGGATTTTTCAACTCTTGCACAGAGAAGTTTCATCGAAATGTTTTGTTTATCATTTATCTGTCTGAATCCATTAAAACGCTAAAAACAGCAAAACCGAAAATTTTGAAAACTCAGTTTGATTAAGTCAGACCGTTGATATAAATGTAAAGTGCAAGACTAGAAAAATGATTAAAACACGTGCAAAAAGGGGAAAACAATCAGAAATATGTTCTGCAAAGTGCTTTGTATAATGTTTTTTGTTTTGTTTTTTTGTTGTTTTTTTTAAAATACCTCCTCCGATCTACACGTAGTGAAAGTAACACAATGAGATGGATCTGCTACTTCGGACTGTCCAGATGTTCTGTGGTCACAATTATAGCACGTGTGGTCATGGATATGCGTGTCTGTAAAGAAGTGCAAAATGCCGTTAATATAGGTCACGCTCTTCTGAAATATCTTAAAACATTAGAAGAACTTATCATGATGAAAATGAAATATCATGTATCATAATTATACTACAAAAACAACAACAATCATCATCCTCATACAGATACGACAAGGAAAAACAGATGGCATGCATTGTCAAATAAAAAAAATCCAATCCTATTTGGCTTTCTTTTTTTTTAAATATCACAATACGTAAAGAAACACACATAGAATCGCATGTTTGCCTTTTTTACAGAAATAAAAACAACTTAAGGCACTTCGAAAGCATACTGAGCCTGTAAAAGCAGCAATACCTTCATAAGTACCTAAAATGCGTTTAGAAAACATTATAAAGTTTATAATATATTATTTGAATTTTAACCACTTGTTCTCAAAATAAACTGTTACGAAAGCTTGTTGTTTTTAAACCATTGTCAAGTGCAGCTACTTTTACAGCATAGAAACATTATAAAAAGAAACATTGCCATGACCCAAGTAAGGCCCAAACCAACGACACTTGGTTTCTCCAACAAGGTCAGCAGGTTGTCCCTTTGTGCATTATTTCTTTTGTAAGCTAGCTTATGAACAAATTAAAGAACACTTTGACAATTTATGAGCTTGACGTTAATATTAGTATAATCAATAAACAAACCATCTTTTATTCCACACAAACGTGTATTACACTCGTTCTCGAAGTTGCAGCATCTGAAACAAATTTGCTACAATTATCTTAGAGCTTTATCTACAAAACGATAGCATGTGGCGCAAACGCTTTTAAATTCCTCCTTGGAAGAGGTTGGTGACAAGATCTTTTCATCTGTATTTTCTTCAATAGGTATATGATTAAGATAAAGCAACATTTTTCTTATTTCATACCTAATTTATATATAAACTTGAAATTTATTGTTTCCACCAAGTGATGTTCCAAAAGAAATCGATATTGTATATAATTCTATCGATTTAGTTTCGTTGTAATGTTAAGAGTTCAAACAATCTATATCAAACGCATAGCGCACTCCATCTTGCGCAATTTTCATTTTGAAGAGTCTAAAACACTCTAAATCTAATGCAAACTGTAACCCATCTAGCCACATTTTTATTTAGATTCCCGAACATCTATATCATAGTCCACCTTGCTTTGTTTTGAATTCAGAGTCCAAATTTTAATAAATCCTCTTTGTACTTTCAGTAACAAGTTCTGACAAAAAGCCATCTGCTTGTGGTGTTAAAGAAAGAGGTCTTAATACATGGTTAGGAACAATATTAATTTTATTAAACTCGTATACAGCTGCAAAAACTATATCCGACTTGGCTAGCACCTCGTCCAATATAAGTTTGACAAATGTTTAATAGTTCAATAGGATTCAGCACTCTACTCAACAGTGTAAACAATCCACATAGTGTTTTTTTATCACCTTCTTGAAAAGGGTTGAAATTTTTTGAATGGGATACATTTTGAAATGTATATCTCAACAAAAACAAATTTTTAAAAACATACACTTATTGGGTAAAAAAAAAATTCCTTATATTTTGTTGGTTTCCCCCATCTAACATCTTTTTTATTTTAAACTATTAAAAACTATGTTTAAAAATGCTTATATCTTTTATATAATTTAAAATTTCAAACTATTATACATAATAAATATAGAAAATTTTTAACGTAGATAAAAAATAGTTTCCCCGAATCCCAAAACAAAAAATTTTCAGGGAAGGTTTGATGCAAAAACCAAACAAATTTTAAAGTTGCAATTTTACTTAGGTTTTTCCATACTTAGTCTTTTTAAAATAGTGGAATACCGTATATCAGGTAATTTTTGTGACAGTAAATTTCGTGATTTTAGCAGTAATCTAATTTAGCGAATTTGATTTTAGCGATTTTGCTGAACATATTTCTTTTTGTTTTGACAAAGAGATCTCACTCTTTTGTCGAAGTTTTTTAGTTTTCACAGGTTGAACTTTGTTTTCACTTTATCTATGATGTATCGATGTATGATTTTATTGATGTATCGCTTACAAGTATGTATCAGGTACTTCATACTTATTGTCTCGTCTCACCTTATAGTTAACATGTTATTGTAAAGCTGCCTATGTTTGTTATTACATCGTAAAATCGGGTAATCGGTAAAGAAAAATACCTGTTTGCCGACTATGTCACTCACGATTGTATGAATTTCAACAAAAAAATAAACAAACATGAATATCGAAAATAAAATATTTGATTAATTGCTTTGTAGGTATCATAATATAAAATACGACTTAACTAGTAAAAACAAAGCTGAAAATAAAGCAGATAGCAAAGACATTCCCCGTATTTAATTAAAAGAACATTTTGCGAATCTATTTCCGTGATATTCATTGAACGCGAATATAGCTAAATTAGATATTTGCAAATATAATATGATATTGTTACGGTATGATTGTTTGATAAAATACAGACATATATATTTTTTTCGATAAGAAGAACAGATATTTAACTGCTACGGTACATTATAGGTCCATTTATTGATACTACTCTGGCTGAACTACACAAGTAAAATAAGTGTTACGTACAACCGGTTCAGCTGCTGTACAATTACCGGTCTTTAATTGCAATTTTATTTAAACCTACTTTCTTTCAAAATAGTGACAGAACCAATACATAGGTATGAAATATTTAGTTGAGTTGTCTGCCAACAACTTCGCTGAACGTAAGCAACGAGCCTTGAAGTATGAAATGTTACATAAATATTTGTATTGAGCGAAATGTCTCGAATATTTGACTCTATTAAAAACAATAATAAGCATTTATTTAAAACAATACCATTTTTTAAAAACAGAATTTGCTTTTTCTCACTGGTGGTATGCTTCATGAAATTTATTACGGTTGAGTGTACACCTAACTTCATAACAATAAGTACAACATCAGACAAGTGAATCAGGGAATCGATTCTTTTTCTACGTTGTAACTGTATTTACAAACTCATGGTCGCGGGTTCGACTTAAATGTTTGCTAAATCATTCAATGCTTATATGTACAAAACATACAACCTTTGATCTACAACCGCCTTCAAACACTGTGGTTAGATTCTGAGTAATAAGCTGATCCATATAGCATTTCTGAAAAAAATGTGAATTCTTCAAACATTAAAATGTTTCTTTGTTTCGTTAGTTTGTTTTAATGACGAGTTAAATACATTCTATACTCATATCTTAGGGGTTGGACCCCTTCACAGACTCTCCTGGATAACTAGGTATACCATTTTTTCCGCAAACGACTGACTACTTATCTTACATAATTTGTAAATCAGCGGTTAGACAAGTAGATGTCCGACATCAAGTGGAAGAGGAGAATTGTTTCTATCGGGGACCAAGCTAGCGACCCCTCGATTTCAAATCTGATGCTCTTATTACTGAACATAGCGGCGGACTTTTCATAAAATGTCATTTAACTTATAAAACATTCATGTGTCTATTTTTTCAACCAAATTTAATTTGCGCGTTTATTATAGAAATGTCATGAAGTGCCTAACTGGCATTTCGTCAGATGTACTACGTTATGATCGCATTGTTGTATCAGATTGCTTACTAGACATGTATTTATTTCAATTCTTTTGTAAGTGATATTTTAACAATATATCAATCTGTGGTATTTTCGGGGAGTGGGTAAGGTCGATGACTCTGAATAGATTCTTTCTCCCCATTGACTTTAAATCCCTTTCTTGAAAAATTGTGATCTTCTTCTATCTGACTAAATAAATGTTAACAGTTCTACAATTCTACTATGCATGGAGAGGATTCAACGAGAAACTTCAGAAATCTCCCTACCCAGTAAACCGGAAAACCACATAATGATGTGAATAGTGTTTTTGAGACTTTGAACCTTTTAAAAGTTGCCTTTAAATGATTAAATGAAATAAGATATTGCTTTACCTCTAATGTTCCATCACAATTAACTACAGTATTGCAGTCAGACAGGGCACCTGCTCGGTGACATACACGGCATGTTAAAGTGTTGTTATATGCTGATACGGTTTGAACAGGTCCTAGTAAAACACACACAATATTGATGGGAATGCGGGTATGTGGGGAAATATGGGGTAGGTCATAAAGTAAATTTGGTGAGACAGACAATTGCTGGTGTTAAAAATTGGCGGATTTTTTGTTTCATTCATAATACTGGATTTCGAAGAAGCAGTAAAGATTTCTTTTTTATTTTGAAAACAAATATTCTTATGCTGAGACCACCGCAATTATTTATTACCTGTTACTTATTGAAATTATGTAGCTTTTGAAAACAAAAAGAAAGTATGTAGCTTTCGAAACAAGAAAAAGGCTTTTATTGCCTGGTGTTGATTTAAGTAGCTTTAAGTTTCATTCTTTGGTATCATTAACCTATTTCTCAATTATGTCAATAGAATATTAACCATACTGATTTTATGTTCTTAGCTGTCATTAAATGAAGAGAACAGCAATTATATATTATATATATTAAAAAATTCTGGAAACAAAGTGATCCCTCGGAAGCATTAATCACAACAAAATAACATAAGAATTGCAGACTCGGTTTGATTGAGTCTGTACATGAGGGATAATGAATAAGTGCAACATCCCTCACGCCCCCTAGTACCGGCTTGAGCGTTACTCAATTTTCAACACTTTATAGTGCTGGCATCAATGATCCCGAAGGACCAGAAAATATAACAACACTGAAGACGTAGACAGCTAAGTGTATTTTTTGTAAATTCCAAAAAGATATGAGTTCTCAAAGCATTTTGCAAATTCAACATAGAAAACATCAAAAAGGTCATCATCATATACTATATGAATTTTAAACACGTTTTGTCAAAATAACCTTATATAGGTATTTTTGTAAGAATTTTCTTTAATGCATTCCTCAACGTGCAATTCCTTGGGTATAACAAGAATGTTCGAGGACAGTAATTGGCTCGACTATTCAAAAATTGTTCACAAGGGTGTTTTTTTATTAAGTTATAATAATGCTTAATTACCTATGAATACATAAAATTGACCGAAAAGGTACAAAGGCTTATTATTAAGTATGTTTTATCAAGTAAATCACTGGCTTTAAAATTATTATGAATGCATAAAAATGTCCAAAAAAAGGCCAAAAAACTCTTCAGTAGTTATGGAGATAACAGCTTACAATCAAAACTTTTACCATGAATTTCTAAGTTGAAAAGGGGAGAAAAATCAGGCCTAAAATGTAAGATAGAATTATGATCTTGGTCCAGTGACCTACAATTATGATTCTAAATGCATATGTGAAGTTTTAAATAAATATCTTTTAATAGTTATTGAGATAGGTAATACTTGCATGCAAACATTAAACAAGAGACTAAGTAGAAAAGGGGAGATGAATCAGCCTAACTGCGAGTAGAGTTATGGAACTTGGTCAGTGACATACAATTATGACTCTCCAATTATGACCCTAAGTACATGTGTAAAGTTTCAAGTAAATATCTTTGAAGACCTTTAACCTTAAACCAAAATTTCTAAGTTTTAAAGGGGCAAATAATTCTGCAAATATTGCAGGCAGAGTTATGCATTTTTGCAAACTGATGTACATTGTTACTATAAAAAAGTATTGTAAATTTCAATTGAATATCTCAAGCAATAATTGAGATATTTGAATTTACAAAAAACTTTAACCAAAATTTCTAAGTTAAAAAGGGGCATAATTCTGTAAATAGTGTAGGTAGAGTAATCCAACTTGTTAATCTGATGTACATTGTTACTTTAAATAAGTATTGTAAGTTTCAATTGAATATCTCAAGCAATAATTGAGATATTTGACTTTACAAAAAACTTTAACCAACGCGGACGCTGACGCCGACGCCGGGGTGACTACAATAGCTCTCAAATTCTTCGAATAGTCGAGCTAAAAATGATAGAGGAAACATGGTCATGACCCAAGTAAAGTTCGTACCAACGTAACTTATGTTTCAAAACAAGGTCAACGCTCATACAACGCCAACTGTCCCTTCGTGCATTTTTTTTTCGTGATCTAGCTTATACACGAGTTAAAGAACAGAATGACAGTTAGTCGCGAAGATATACTATAATCAATAAACAAACCATCTTTTATCCCACACAAACGTTTGTTACACTCGTTCTCGAAGTCGCAGCATCTGAAACAAATTTGTTACATAATTCTATAAGAACTTTAACTACAATACGTTAACATGAACATCCAACACTATTAAATTCCCCCTTAGAGGAGGTTGATGACAATATCTTTCAATCACATGTTCTTCAACAGGTATATGGTTTAGATAAAACAACGTTTTTTTACCTTATCAAATATAAAACAAAAAGTTCGTACTTATCTTGTTTTATATTGATTATATACATGTATTCAGTGTTAAGATTATATTGAATGTAATCACTGTTGTACAGCGTCCACCGGATATAGCCCCTAAAAACTCCGAAAACGAAAGTAAAAAGGTTTACGTCGAGTTCACCTAAGATAATGTTTCATCAACTCTTCATCGATTTTTCCAAACTAAACAAATTTATGAAGCTAAATATGTCAGGGGATTAGAGCAGTATTTGCTTTTTTCTGCAAATTGAATACTTTTTGTTAAATTAGCGATATATTGTTCCGTTTTTGTTTTTTTTTTTTTTTTTTAGTTTTGCGAACGATGTTGATATTTACGTGTAAATCGGGTCCAAAAGGCTTTGTTGTATCAAAATCCGACTTAGATATAAAATATAGACTTCCTTCTACTTGTATATGAGTGGTCATCCATCAACTCGAGCTGCTTTTAGCAAAATTTGCGAAAAACGACATTGCCTTGTGTACAGAGTCTAGCACGGTTGTGTACGGGGTGTAGATGGAAAACTGTTAGCAAGTGTACGGGGTGTAGTAGGTAAACGAATGCTATATTTTCTTTAAAAATAAACTAAATAAAGTACCAGCTGAGCATACACGTACGCTGATGAAGAAATAACGATATATGCCAGGAGCAGGGATCGTAAAGTGAAACATTTATCATTTTTAAAAGGATAAAAATGGTACATTAATTAAGAAACATTATCCGTAGCATGAATAACAATGGTAGTAAACTGTTTCCGTCCTGGGCTAGATCACTTTTAATGCGTGACTTTGAGAAAAAATGTAGAATCATTATAGATAGGTACCCAAACCCGACTTTATAGTAAAAATTCATAATTTGTCTTAAAAATTCAAATTCAAGGGTTTTGCATTTTTTAAAAATAAATTTAAAAAATAATTTTTAATTTCATATTAATATACTTCTCAATTTTTTTACATCAAAATAAATACCAAATATACCAAAAAGGGTTTGGGGCCCAAACCAATTTTTGCAAATTAAATTTAAAGAGCCCTTCTTTTGTCAGATAAATTTTGCCACATATAAACATGGGAGTAAGGTCAATTTCAACCAAACCGGGGGAAATATACAAAATAGTTTTTTTTGTAAACGGTTTGGAAAAAATAAATTTTTTAAAGGCATTAAAAAATTATCAAAAATTTAAAAACCTTTAACGCAACTTTTCTCAAGTGTTTCAATTCTAAGTCGACACCTTGCTTATTCAATGTGGCTAAAATGGTTTTATGGAAGACACGTGCTAATGTCCTTCTGTGGAAAATGACGCCCGTGCATAATATTTAAAGTGTCTGATCAATTATCGACCTGTCTTCTTCTTTTCTATGCTTAATGAGGGCCCATCCGCCCTTTCATGCTCTGAGAGTACGGACCCCAGACATGTCACCAGTCATGCCCTTAAATATTATGGTGACTTATTTGATTTGAGTTCAGTAATTCATTGAATGATACCAAAGAATATGAAATCATTTTCATATTTTAATTGAGATAATGCACGGGAGGCCAATGAGACCATTATATACATTATATCCATGCGCTAATTAAGTGTGTAAGCATGTGATTGTGGGTCTAATCTAGCCTCCTCTAAAAAAAAACAATATAAAAAAGAACATAAACATATTATTATAATATATGAATCGACTATATTTGTTTTGATCTAAATAATGTCCTACTGTTTTTTGTAAGAAAGCAAGTGACCACCTTGAATGACACATTTTCATGTAATAAATGTAAGTAATTACTGAAGTGTACAATCAATAACTTGTGTCATTTCTTGCATCAGAATGACTGTCACTTCATAAAGGACTATAAAATTTAAAAATATGAGACTGCTAGACACCGTAACATTCTACTTAACTCTGAACATTAAACTTCTATACCCCGTTCACTTTAATTTGGTTTTCTTGCTAGACTCTGTACACATGGCAATGTCGTTTTTTCGCAAAGTGTGCTGAAAGCAGTTCGAGTTGATGGATGACCACTCACATACAAGTAGAAGGATTTTATTTTATATTAAATGCGGAGTTTGATACAACAAATGCCTTTTGAACCCGATTTACACGTAAATATCAACATCTTTTGCAAATGTCAACAAAAACGGTACAATTTATCGCCAATTTAACAAAAAGTATTCAATTTGCAGACAAAAGCAAATGCTGCTCTAAACCCTGACATATTTAGCTTCACAAAAGTGTTTAGTTTGGAAAAATCGATGAAGATATGATGGGGAAATAAGTTGAAACATTACCTTGGGTGAACTCGACGTAAACCTTTTTACTTTCATTTTCGGAGTTTTGAGGGGCTATATCCGGTGGACGCTGTACAACAGTGGTAATCACTATTAAAGATAATCACAGTTTGACGGCTTTGGTAAGGAAATTATTGTTTTACTCGCGTTTTAAGTAAGTAATAATCAATTTTAACATTCCTCGTGCGTTTGCCACTATAAACAAAGACGAGAAAAAAAAACGATGTTAAACTGCCAATAAACACTGGTTAGGGACTATATGTTTCTTCAGCTGTTATGTTTTTTTCCTCGATAAAGTTTACAGGGCCTTTTAAAGCAACAATAATAACGCAGTTTTATTGATATTTTCCGTTCTTAAATTGTTTTTTTATATAATGCTAAATAATATGTCACATACACTAACGCCACAGGTGTGATCCATATTAGTTGATGCAATTAATAATATACATGTAGCATTAAGACAAAATGGGACAGCGTGATGACGCCATCCTAAGTATGCAACTTACTCATAAAGGCGGCATAATGACTTCACTTTAAACTGACAAGAATGATTAATCGAAAATTGATGTACACAAAATACAATCAAGTCTGACACGCAAGTTCAAAACTTGATGTAATATGTTTATTGTTATTTCTTTTTGTTTATTAATGTATATATCTTCAGTAGGATACGAAATCTAACAGCGTTATACGAAAGTCGGCAGCGGAAGTAATCTACGCTTGAAACAAATTGCGTTAGTGATCCCCCTTATTTCGTCGTGTTGGTATCGAAATGATATCGGTATCAGATGTGTTTATCGGCTATTTTAAATCGGTTTTGTCGTTTCGATGCGAAAAAAATTAACCACTCAGACCGTAATTAGATAAGCTTCTTGCAATATCTAGGTGTAACACATCGGATGCATGTGCTTAAACTGATTTGATCCATGCTAAGTATTACACTTCAATATGTAAAATATTGGCATATAACTCTCATATGATTTCAATTTCAACTATTATACATGAATATAAAAATATAGTTATACCTCGAACATGCGACAAGATCAGAAGATCTTCGACCTTGGAAGGGCGTATTGCAAACAACCTACAAATATAATAAGTACGCATTTTTAATTTAAAGTTTACATTTATATTTCTTATTTGCTTCACCATTCGACCTTTGGAATATTACATGATTCTGAATACGATACAAACAGTTAGAATTTTGTCCAATGAGCAGTATACAGATTTATCTGCTATATGACATTATAATCCAATCTGGCTGAACTACACAAGTAAAATATGCTCCGTACAACCTGTTCAGCAGGTCTTTAATTATACTTTTTTTCAAAAAAATATATCATGCTCAAATTTGTAATTGAAAATCCTGGAAATTACTATAATACAGTCTCTTTTGAAATCTAAAATAAACATCTTTTGAATTCACACAGAGAAGATATGTAACTTTTTAAGTTCTACACACTACAGGTTACCACAGTTTGATTATATCTAGTGTCATTAAAAAACTGGGAGTTAATATAAGAATAGACAAGTAAAACAGTTTCTCAAACACAGTTTATACATTAAATACTGATTAAAATTAGACATATTCGGGAAGAATTTACTGGATTTCAATAAATTTCTGCAAAAAATATATTACCCAAAGATGAGCAGAATACATTTTTGTAATATATCTTTAAACCTACTTTCTTTCAAAATAATGACTTTTAAAAATAGAATTCGCTTTTTTTCACACTGGTGGTATGTTTCATGACAATTGTTACGGTTGAGTGTACACCTAACTTCATAACTATAAGTACAACCTCAGACAAGTGAACCAGGGAATCGATTCATTGACTACGTTGTAATTTTATTTGAAAACTTATGGTCGCAAGTTTGACTGTTATCTAAATAATTCAATGTCTGTGTACAAAACATACAACCTTAGACCTACAACCGCCGTCATACACTATGGTCAGATTCTCAGTAACAAGCTGATCCAGATAGCAGTCCTGAAAAAGGTAAATTATGCAGACATTAAAATGATTCTTTGTATGATAAGTTGGTTTGAATGAAGATTTAAATACATTCTATAGTCATATATACGCGGTCAGTCCTTTTACATACTTTCCATACCACTTTTATTCTGCAAGCGAATATTTATCTTACATAATTTTTGAATCAGCGGTTAGACAAAAAGACTAATTGTCCAAGTCTCACGAAGAAGTATCTTTCACCCGGGAACCAAAATAGCAAACTCTGGAATGCAAATCTGATGCTCTTTAACTGACTTTTCATAAAATGGCATTTAGTAATTTGTATAATAAACCTCCAGGTGTTTTTCCACTAAATCTAATGTGTGCGTTTATTTTACAAATTTCACGAAGTGTCAAACATGTACTATCTTATAATTTCATTGTTGTATCAGATTGCTTACAAGAACAAGACATGTCTTTATTTAATAATAATTTTTGTGTTTTTTTAATAATTTAACAATATGTCAATCGTTGGTATTTTCGGCTGAGTGGGTAGCTAGGGTCGATGATTCTGAATAAATTCCTTATCCCCATTGGTGTTAAATCCATTTCTTGAAAAAGGATGATCTTCTTCGGTCTGAGTTAAAGAATGTTAACAGTTCTAAGTTTTGCTATGCATTGACTTGATGCATCGAGACACTTCAGACATCTCCCTGTCCAATAAACTAGAAAGTCAAAAAATGATGTGAATAGTGTTGTTGAGACTTTAAATGATTAAATGCAACAAAATTTTGCTTTACCTCTAATGTTCTATCACAATCAACTACAGTATTGCATTCAGACAGTGTACTTGCTCTGTGACATACACGGCATGGTAAAGTGTTGTTATATGCTGATACGTTTTCAACAAGCCCTAATAAAACACAAACTATTAATGGGAATACATGTATTGTGTGGGTGGGGAATGGGGGGGGGAGGTTAAATCATAAAGTAAATTCTGGTAAGGCAAACACGTGTTGCTGTTAAAAAATGACGGATTCGGTAATACTATTTTTCATTTATACTGGATTTAGAAAAGTAAGTTTAAAGATTTCCTTTTTTCATAACAAAACAAATATGCTTATGCTGTGACCACTAGAATTGAAAATAACTGTTACTTATTGTAAGTATGTAGCTTTCGAGAAAAAAAGATTTTCTTGCCTGAAATTGGCTTTAAGTAGCTTTATGATTTTGGTTACTACTCTGAGCAAAATATGGTTAATGATTATCAAAGGTTTAGTCTTTGGTATTATAAAATATCTGTCAATTATGTCGATAACATATTAATCCTACTTAGATGACATAAACAAAAGAGGACAGCACATGTAATATATAAAGTAAGACGCTAGCAACTAAGAATATGCACAGGGGATTCTGTCAATTTTTTTCCATTCCCACTATATATATAATATAACAAGGGATACAACTCAAAATTGCTCAATTCATGAAAAAGTAAATACAACGCAGTATACAACAGTTTTTTTT
Organism: Ruditapes philippinarum; assembly: GCF_026571515.1. Lineage (NCBI taxonomy): Eukaryota > Metazoa > Mollusca > Bivalvia > Venerida > Veneridae > Ruditapes > Ruditapes philippinarum. The sequence continues at coordinate 464,177 of NW_026864520.1, read as the reverse complement.
CTTCTGATTGTTGGACATTGATGAAAGAATCGATAATTTAAAAAAAATGACTCACTTTGTTACATGGACAAGATATTATTAAAAATAACCTTTCATGTTTCATTTTTACACACGTTCGTAAAATTTCGGTTTGTAAAATAACACGTGTAAAACGACATCTTATGCAAACGTATGCTCATATAAGAAAGTTAAATCATGTAATCGGTTAAATATTAATTATCCACCAACATCAATGATGCAATCATTAACTTCTGGTACAAATTATTGTAACAATTTATGTTTGTTTTGATAATTTCTATCCTAGGCTTCCATTTTGATGTTGCCCGTATGTTCCAATGCGTAAATCCAACTTCTGTTAGTAACTGTCAATTTCATTGGCTAATGAATAATAATAATCCGGATAATAACGGCATATAGCCGCGACGAATAGCGGTTTTTTCATCAGCCAATGAAAATACTCGGAACATAAACACACATGCAAAATGGACGACAACTTGACAGCCAATGTAAATATTGAAATGTTAGCTATTTCCTGCAATGTTACAGGTTTTAATGAAGTGTTTGTAGTAGAACTTGGGTAATGACTCGTTCATATATTAATTTCTACAATAACTTTGATGGAATAGAGGATATTTTATACAGTTTACACGTGTGAATGCATTTTACGAACCCGTGCTTGGTAGTGCGAGGCCACTACTTGTATCCCTTGTTTATATTATATATATAGATTTAATAAAATAATGACAGATTTCCCTGTGAGAATATGGTGAGGCGTCATGCTTTTTTGTCAATCCGGAAGTAGATACAGTTGAAATATTTGAAATAATATGTTAACATATCGAAGACAAATAAACTTTTGTAACACACCTTCTGAAAAGTTAAATTATTTTGTCAATACACACACAATTAGTAGTCGATCACCAACGAATATATTTTGCTTCAAGTAATCACAAGAAACTAAAAGCTACTTAAAGTCAACAACAAACAATAATCGTGCTTAGTTTAGTTAAGTTTATTTTAGACCGAGAATGTTGTAACCCATAGAACCAACCAGTCCCTATATTAGCAATAATTGTAAAGTTTCGTGCTGGCGGAAACTAGATTTAATAGTATAAATCATTTTGCTCCACCGAAAGAACTAACGAAAATACAACAGATTGATTACTTTGTCGTATTTTCATGTTTCCGCATTTGGCTTCACGGCATACCAAACGAAAATACGAAATATGGACAGAGTGGTTACGTGTCGGCGTATTTTCGTGAACAAGCTACCATAATTTCGAAAGCTACAGGTTATATATATTTAAGTGGTCAAGTCATAAGCATATTTATGGGATAATATTGGTGAAAGCCAATGCAGAATTCGTAGCGTATAAATTATGACCTGCGTTATGAACATTTAATTATCGCCATTTTAAAAGAATGTTTTTTGGACGGCCTAAAAGGTAAAATACGGTAGGATAACTCTATCGCTCAAGAATTTATTTCTGAATAGAACTGAGGTGATATGCAGAACAAATATCGCAGCTAATACACTTAGTGTATTTAATAACAAAAAAGAGTCCTCATAGAATGTTCGCCTTATGCACAGGCACGAGTATCGGACCTGGGAAGAAAAAAATTATGACAAGATTGATAAAAAACCTGTGGTTATCTTAAAAATGTCAAAAACCAAACAAAAAAGCCTTTTAAAATATACTTAGTCTATTAGTTAAGAGAAGGCCGGAAACTCCAGATTCGAGCCTACTTGCAAGGGATTCATTTCCCGGGCCGTTGTGAAAACAATTGTCCAGACCATTAAAAAAACTTTTATCACTTTTTCACGTTTGTATAAAGCTTCCAAATGAGACTGACCCCAAGTCTCTAGCCATTCCCGTTCATGAAATATCTATCAGGAAACGAGCCCATTTGTGCTAAAATTCATTGGTAGACAAAATTACGGCACAACGATTCGGTACGTAAAAATAGACTAATACATATTTGTCAGCTGAGTACGTGTCAAAATCACTTGAATTTACTACATAATATTACTAAATACATCAAATGAGACCACACACAACTGTCAGAAGCATCTGATACACACAAGATTCGAGTTTCAAACATTTACACGGTCTTTCAATCGCTTTCTACGCACTTAGGCATCCTTGTGTGAAATGTTGCGGTTTCGTTGCTATTGACCGATCAGAAGACTCGTTACAAAATAACAAACAACTGGTTTACAATGGCGTAGAAAGGAATATTAAGACCGTGGAAAGGTTTAAAATTCGAATTTCGCATGTATCAGATGCTACTGACGGTTGTGAGTGGTCCAACTTAATGTATTTAGTTATATTATTTAGTAAATTCAAGTGATTTTGATTATTCGGGGGTATAAATAGAGCAAAGCCATGCGCGTTGATTTGCTCATTTTTTCAGAGTTTACTCATTGTGGTGACAGGGAACGAGACAACGATGGCAAAGTATGGTGACAGGTAGCGTCAATTTTAAATCCGCGAGAAATTTTATCGTTTTATCATGAAATGTCGCGGTCAACTAATAAACCAGCGAGATTTTTGCCGAAATCGTACAAAATGTCGTAGGAACGTGGCCGGTAGCGTCCATGATTTGACTCTACATGTTATCCCTCCTTTGTCTATAAAAAGTCGAAGAACAGAAAGAAATTCGCGACATTATTTTACATGTGTTGAAGAAATTCTACAAAAGCTCGAGGGTTAAAAGTATAGGCCGTGACCTTTTGTTCCTTTACTACGGTCTCATCAAATATCGCGACAAGAAATAACAATTTTCAGCAGCGACGTTTTGCGCAGTGACATTTTCCGGCATAAAAATTTGTGACTAAATGCTCAAACTCGAGTTTTTATAAGGTAAGCATAAAAAGATATCGCGGATTATAATGGCCGCAATCGGCCACCTGAAGTAGACGCATGTTTTCTCATGGCATTTTCAAGTTGGGTGGTTCCAATATTCCTACTTGAATAATGTTGAATAACCCTTAGGATATGTTGCCTCTTTTTAATTTTGTCTTTTGACATTTTATCTGTGATATGCAGGCTTCATAACCTCTTATCTCCTTTCAAAATTTCCTTTTGTTTAGTTCTGCCCATTGTTTTCTCATTTATGGTACACGCTTTTTATTAATTGGGGACCATACGCCACTTTTCAAGGAATGGCACTACTGTGTCACATTGAAGGTTCCATGAAAACCTCTTTATGAACACATCTGCAGACTTTTTTTTTTAAATTTTAAATTTTACCATTTCATGTTTAAATGACGAATCCTGCTTAACCCGGTGCGATGGGGTGTGGACGATAGTATGCACTTAACAGTACCGTTTTTGTCAAAAGAGAAATTTCACCTACTCTTTAAAAGTATCCGACGAAAATCACTAAATTCGCCGTGTTTAATACCAGCTGATTATTGCCTCCCTTTAAGCACGCCAGAAATTACCTTACGATCCCCCCCGCGCCCAGTAGATACTTTAATTATTATCATACTTGGCCTTTAGAAACAAGGCCTCAGAAACGATCAGAAAGGGTACATATGAAAGAGTTTTAAAATGGTTTAATAACGGTCTTGTATAGCAATAACCATTTATGTGATTATTTTTGTCACAAAAGTAGCAAAACAGTTAAGTAGTATTTTGACTTCCATACACAATACTAATTCAGAATCTAAAAATGCACTTTGTAGACGCAAAATATGCCTTTAAGATACTTAAATTTATGACTTATCATATAAAACTAAGACTACATACCATTTAAGATAAATATAGCAAGCAAAGGACTAGGAATCATGTCTGTAAAAGAAAATAATTAACAATAGGAAACCAGTTTACAGAAACATGACACTCTCAGGCAAAAGAAATATTTAACATTTTTACATAATTTATACAAACTGTATGTCAAACATGTCAAACACACTATCAAGAAACATTCATTTTTCATAAAATTCAAACTATTTCACATGTTGAGAAGTCGAGCAATGAAATGCATCTTAATTTTAAGTATTCTGTAAGAGGACACAATAATATATTTATAAAAGTACACATACCTTAAACTGTATATATATGTACCACTTGACTCTATGATGTATGTTTAATGTACAATTTAATCGTATAACACCATAATTTAATTAGAGCTAGATAACGGACCAAGATAACACGAAACCAAACATGTCGTTTTCTTTAATATCACGTGATCATGTTCACACCGTATTATGGGTGCAAGTGATGACAGAATAATGCAGTTATGACAAAAAGCTAAGATTTTCTGATAACTACAGGGATATATACATTTTGTATAGTTAAAAATTATCGCAACAAAAAACCAATGTCATTGCTATTGGCACACTGTCTAATAAAATGTATTAGGTAATTTTGGACTCTTTTAGTCAGTGACTTATATATTTTTTGACGTTTAAAATTATAGCTCCTAAAATCTATAAAAATTCTTATTCATTACACAAAATATCTTAAGGTTGAAATAAGTGAAGGAATTTCGTGCTGTACACTCATATGCATCATTAAGGATTATGCAAGCAAATTATCAACGCATTGTCTCTTTTCTAAAGAATGTTACAGGCGACCAAGCTAGCTAGGCCGGAGAGAAAATGTTGCCGTTGTAGACAGAAATGAACCGTCGGTCGGTCTGTCGATTGAACAGTCTCACATTATTATCAAATCAGGCTTACATGCATCATAAGCAAATGAAATTAAATTCTTGTATGTGAATTACTCTATTAATGGTGCAATTTTGTCGTAGTAAATCGCATTTTGACCTGTAACAGAATGTCAATAAAGTTAAATGGATGCACCTTTGAATGAACATTGTTAGCACGGATCATATATATGCAATATATCGACCGTTTTCATAACCTAAACTATCCGTAGAAATAAGTATCAGTAATCACGATAGATGACTATTATGCAGCCAAACCAACATCGCCGAAACAGTCTTTTTTATATAAAAAAAATAAATTAAAGCCGCTTGTTTGTTTGTTTGTTTGGATTTTTACGGCACGTCAACACATAACTGGCCATATCGTGCCGAATGCTATAATAGGCTTAAAATGTTATTAGAACTTTGTAAATGACAATAGAAATGAGCCAGTTAGATCCTAGAATACAAGTTTATCTCTTTCAAATAATCAATTATGTTTTTTACAGGAATTGTATTAAACAGTTCTTTGAGTGAATTAACAGAATAAAATCTATTACGGGCCTGTGAAAAATCATGACATTCAAGAAGAAAATGCTTTACAGTAAAATTTTCATTACAACCTACAAAGAAAGGGGCATTGTCATTTGTGAGGAGATAAGAGTGGGTAATTTTAGTGTGTCCAATTCGGCATCGAAGGAGAACTGTTTGATCTTTGCGGTTTGACAGAGATAGAGATGGTGACACATCAAGAGATGGGTTTATATCGTGAAGTTTATTAAAAAACGGCATTGTCCCAATTTGCTTTCCATTCAGATGATACGAGTTTATTTATAGCCGGCCAAGCAGGTAACAATAAGTCAGTTTTTTGAAAATTTAATGATTGTTTAGCTAAAGCATCTACTTTTTCATTTCCTCGTATACCTACATGACTTGAAACAAACAAACAAACGAACGATTCAAAGCAACTTTCTGTATTCGTACAAATAACGAGCATCATTTTTGCTTCATTACCATTTTTGTTGTACTTTCGTGTTTTCGTCTGACGCCCCGTGGAACGAATGATTGACAAAGTGGCCTCTTTGTCGTATTATAGTCCGACACCCTGTGGAGCAAAAGTACGAAATGGCACAAGTCAGCCACCATAGTTATGGATTTTATTATCTTTATTATTATTATTTTTTTTTTTTTTTTTTTTTGCTTTTAATTCTGAACAATGCATTTAATTAAGATGAATTTACTGTTAATTATGTTTAAGCTCATTATTGTTGCAATATGGAAGAAAGAGTAGGTTTTATATACGAAAGATAATCAAGAAATACCAGAAATTATAATTAAGCCATTAATTCAATACTAATTATCGAAAGTTTATTCAACACTTCATTATTATTTTATATTTCCATCTAATAAGGAAATAAAAACATAAACAATTAAACACACTAAACACCAATTCTACATATATTTACAGCATTAAGCATTTGATAAACATAAGAATACGAAACACAATGAAACACGCAATTAAGTTATGAACATAAACATTGTATCTATGTTATAAATGTACGCTTAGTTGACAATAAATGCTTTAACAATATTTCCAGTAAACTAACTCATTGTTTTATCCTTTGAAAACTCAGTATCAGAACAATACATAAATACAATAAATTCTGCATTAAATTTATCTTCATTAAATATAAAATATGACAATACACTACAATGCTCTCAATGGAAGCAGAACTTAAGGTATCTTCAACAGTCTTCGGGTTAACTTTCTAAACAATTGATGAACAAGTCGTAGATTAGTAATAGTTATAGTATATGAAACGAGTTAGTTACGAGGGTATAACACTGGCTGGGGCGACATCAAGGGGTGTTTCTGCTAAAAAATGGCGAGGCCGTTAGGCCGAGACAATTTTTTTTGCAGAAACATCCCGAGATGTCGCCCCAGCCAGTGTTATACCCCCGTAACTAACGAGTTTCATATACTATAACTGTTTTATCGCAACGGCATTATGTTTTCTTTTTTGTTTAGAAACAAATAAATAAATTAATCGTTAGCTACATTACAGTTATTTATCATAAGGCAGTTTTTCAAGTTGTTTTCGCTGGCCCAAAAAAATATACAAAAGACATCCAATATAATATAAGAGGCGGATTGTATACTGTTACCAAGATTGATTTAAGATTAAAGGGCTTTTTCATTTCATTAATTATCTTTGTTTATATTTTTCATTGTATTTATATATTTATTTTATTTTATTTATTAATTTCATTTTTTTTATTATTTTATGGGGTTTTTTTTGTTTTTTTTTTGCTACTTGGAATGGTCGTTACCACTGCCCCATTTGAGCCTCTATGAAAAAATCTGTATTGATATATACAAGGTGCGAAAAAAACTCGACCGATATATAACAGTCGAGTTTTTTTCCTATATGTATCAATGAAAAAACTGTACTGTTATATATCAATACAGTTTTGAAATGCTCATTGAAGTGTACTGAGTATAATGGGTTAGAAAGAACAAAGGAAAAGCTCACAGCCATGCGATAAAGACAGTTAATGTCCAAGCACAGCAAATAGCTTAGTTGCATATAAGCACTCGTAATATCTTTCACTGTTAACAATCTTTATTAGTGTGCGTGACAAAACAACTTCCTTGGTAAATATACAAAATATAATGCAGTAAATTTTCAACACAAACATGAACACTCTTTTTACAGAATTTGTAATATTTATTGAAAATTTGTGGGTGCTTGCCCTGTCAATTATTACCCTGTAAAATCCACTGGGATTGGCAATACTCATAAAACAACCTGCATGTATGTATTATGAATAAAAAATCATTTATTCGTTACAACATACCATTGAGGTATATATTTCAAATATATTACTTATATTTACAGTATAAATTCCATAGCTATTTTAGATGTTTGCAATCATACAGTATGACATTCCAAAATAATAACACTCTTCAAATCTACATTTAATTGATTTTTATTTGAAATGATGTATGTAAACAATTTTTTCACTTGGCAATTTAAAATAGTTCTACCCAAATTAAATTGATGGTTTATCTTTGAAAATTAAGCAATCATTGTTTAAATCATGTGGTGGGATCATCAGCAAGCTTGAAAATCGGACAAATGATAATTAATGTCGCGGCGTCTTCAATTAATTAATTAAAACAATTCAGTTCCATATGATGTTTTCATAAATAATATATAATGTACGCAATAAGATTAATAAGTTATTCATCAAGATATATTTCAGTTGTACCAGCGTGTACACCTATACCGGAAGTGGGTCTAACACGTCACAATCTCGGTCTCGTCTGTCTCGCGAGAATGACAGAACGCCAAAATGGCGGCGCCCATGAACTTATTTCTCAAGTAAAAATAGTGTCTTAAAACACGAATTTCTCACTTATAGGGTTGATGTCAACAGAAAAACTGTCATGGTACCTCTTTTTAAATGATGAATATTTATATTAGACAGACATCGATCCATCCATTCCTATTCCTTTAAGGGTTTTAAACTTATTGTTCAAAACAAGAATTTGAGATCTATTGTCATGTCGATAGCATTGTTTTTTAAAATATTCGTTTTAGTTAAAAAAGAGAAAAACGGTAAAACGTTTATAAAATAGAGGGCTAACTTTGCATAGCTTATCGCCGGCTCAATGATTGAAAAGTGCTATGTAAATATCATTTAGTTGTAAAGACTCGTAACTACAAGTCAAGCTAGAGGTCTTATCTTACTAGTTTTATCTAACTGACATTCAACCCATTTAAATCATTCTTTTAGAAAATACGTGGCAGTGCGAAACGGTAAGATTTTTAATCGACCAATTTTGTATTAGCAATTGAAGGGAAATTTTGAAATTAATTGATAAAGGAACTAAAATTAAAAATACCAAAAATCAATCCATGAAAGAGAGAACAAGTGGAAACATTGCATATAATGTTACATGGAATTTAATGCACTTTACAATATTTTCATGCGTATTAGACATTTTACTGTTAACACCAGTGCTAGAAAAACCCGCGGTTTTTATAATAAATTGAGATCTTAGGAAAACGTCTTTGCAGTCATGGATGAAATTTTTAAAAAACTGTTGTAAATTCATAGCTACAATATCTCCATGTGATGGACATGTTTCAAATGTATTTCTAACAGTGCAGTTTAATATATTACAGTGCACGTATATTCAAACAACGTTTCGAAAATATTTTTAATGATGCGTAGGACTTGACCACGAAGGTATGATTCAGATTTTATTCACTTTTGAGCGTTTCGATTTTTTTACAGGAAAAATGGTACGTTTTCTTCTTGCGTCCTTCATTTTTATGGGTAAGTAATAAATTACATGTGCGATGGATGATCCAGAATTACCCGGATTTTTGTTTATAATTCGGAATTAAGTTTCAAGCAACATTTATTTGAAAACGTCATCATTAAGGAGTCCGGAAAAGTTCGAAATGTCTCTTCAGAAACATTTAATATGACCCAAAATTCTCCTTATTCTACGGTGTTATGTTATGGCCAGCAAGAAGCATTACAGTACGATGATAACAGTACGATGGCGAAGCGCGACATACGATCTTGAAATAACGACAGTACGATGGCGAAGTACGACAGTTTGATATTGACAGACTATTATACTGTCGCACTGTAATTATCGTTCTGTCACTCTCATCGGTCACCGTCGTACTGTCACCACAGTAAACGGTCACCATCGTAATGTCGCACATTACCATCGTATGGTGGCCATAGTGTGTTTTGTTGTTTTTTTTTATGGTTTTTGTTTCCTTGTTAAATGGATATGTAATGCACTAATAAAATGTAAGATTAATGAAATATTCGATAATTTTGTATTGAATTTATAGCTTAATTCCTGGTTTTTCTTGATCTTCTCTCGTATATAAGGCTTACTCTTTCTTCCATAGTGCAACAATAATGAGCTTAAACATTATGAAACAATTTATTAACTTAATTAAATGCATTGTTCTATATTAAAAGCAAATACAATCAATAAAATCAATAAATATGGTGGCTGACCCGTGTCATTTTGCTCCACAGGGTGCCGGACAAACACACAAAAATAAGACAAGGTGACCACATTGTCAAACATTCGTTCTGCGGGACGCCTTTCGAAAACATGAAAGTACAATAAAATGGTGAATTTGTCGTATTTTGGTGATTTTGCATTTCGGTCCATGGGGCGCCAGTCAATAAAAAACGACAATGTTACCATTCTGTCGTATTTTCTCTCCGCAGGGTGCCAGACGTAGACACGACAATAAGGCAAAGTAAACACATTTTAGTCATCTCGTGTTTTCGCCTTTCGTCCAACGGAACGAAGATACGTCATGGCATAAACCAGCCACCATATATAACAGAAAATGGGTAAACTTGTGTGTGGCATCAATCGTTTTTTTGTATATTTTAAAGGACGAATATGATATTTTTCAGGGTTTGCTACTCTTGTGTCCCCATTAAGCACCATTAAGTGTAGGTTGTGTAACCAAGCGCGAACATTGGCTGATTGTAACAGTCTTGTTACTTGTGACGCCACACTCGAGGTAAGGCAACGTACTCTCATAATACATTGTGAAGTATTAATGTTAAGATTATCTAGAAAAATTGACCAATCTACTATAATGTGATAAAATTTATAAATAAATATGCAACATTTCCAGTATTATTTAGCATTGCCAAGTGTAGCATTTTCTGTTCTTTATCATGCAAGAATCACAATTACAAAAGTATGAATATATCGACCATGTACAATTTTTGAATTCTACACTTGTTACTATACATTGAATATTCTTCAAAGTATTCAGACAATAACACCGTACAATTTAAATAAATGTCAATGTCAAAATATGTTGCATTTTACAGAAATGTTTCATGGATGAATTCATAACACATCAACCAACAGTTGTATATAACGGCGGCTGCAGAGCTAAGAGTGTACGTGTTTCATTCTTGTTTTCTAATTTGATTTCATAAAATCAATATACAGATGAACAGATGAGCTGCATATCAGTGTGTTTTACCTACCTCTATAGCACTGTCTATATGCATAGATGCGCGTTGCTTTTTCTTGCGCATTCTGCGATACTGGATATACATTTATTATAGACCATAAAACAGACTTTACAAGTATAGTCCATGAATGACTTCTGTCTTAATTTATTAAAGATTTGTCAGATTTTGACTGTACAAGTAATACATTTTAAGAAAAACTCAAATTTATAAAACCATGTGGTTTCTGTTGCTTTCGGGTATGGGATTTTCGCAATTTATTAAATTTACAGTTAGCTTATGGGATATATTTTATCTTGATGTCAATAAATTATTAAAGCATGCAATTACGTTAGAACGTCTTGAAAAATAATTGCGAATGCGTTGTTTATTCCATAAAGATGCATTGATAAAGACAGCAAGGTAAACGTCGTGATTTGCCGAAAATGCTGCTATAAGCTATGGTCAGACGCGCTTACGAGCGTCAGTAAAAACATCTGCATGTGCAACATAATTACTTTGTCGTTTCGCACCGAGCTTTTACATGCATATACAATGATTTCATTTTATCAATAGATATAACATTGAATAGTCACACATGCGCACGCACGCACATACGCACGCACACACGCACCACGCACGCACGCACACACACACTTTTTCTTTCGGAAAATAAAGACCCACAATGTAGCTGTACATCTGTACTTTTCTTTCATGATATTATATATTTCTATTGAATTGATTCTTTTAAGGACCCTAGTTTATTTCTTAGGACATTCATTTCTTTACCTCATTAACACATTTTTCTTAATTAGGGCGTGTGAATTATCATTAAATTTTTATATACAAACAGGTGTGTGACATTAGTGGAGGGAAACGTAGTGACATGTTAGCGTGTTCAAGGTAATATTTGAAATTACAACACTTGCATTAAAATGTATAAAGAAACTTGTCTGATGCATGCAGTTCAAAATATTGTGTAAGTGAATTAAAAAAGAATAATAGAAACAAAGTACATTATGAAAGAAATATATTTAATTTCATACATGTTTATATGTCCGAAAGAATGAATGATGAATGCACGAAAACATTTAGTAGCCTATTTTTGCCGGAATCATGCGTACAAATCCATGCATTCTATGGGTTTCTTTTCGAAACGTTCGAGAACTGTCCTTAGGATTATGACAAAAAAACATTAAATGTCGCTTGATGCCTTGAAATATATTGCTTTTCGTGTAGAACGGTATATACCATGAGCAACGAACAATATTGAAACAAAATGCATTTTATCTCAAACAGTTATTATCCAATTATTCAATTCTCGTTCATTTAGTTAACGTGCGCGTATATAGTTCAGGAGTCTTAACACATCTGACTATACGAAGAAAGGACCAGTATTTAACGACACCAGAAATTGCCGTATAATCGAATTCTTAACCAATTTCATAATTCATCGATTCGACCAATTTAAAAGATTTGAATAAGACTAATGCTACGCGAGCTGTCCAAAGCCAGCTGTCTGTTTATTCCATCCTTTAAGTCAAATAGATAATAACATAAGTAAACATCAAATAAATACCCTTGATAAAATTGTTGATAAAAACAAATGTTGTCAATGTGTTAGACGAATACATTACAATAAACATGTCAGCGGCCTGGCTTATTGAAAATTTACACATTTCTGCATTTCAAAATTTTAAAAAAGAATTCCTTACATAATCTGGAAAATGTGACAGTTATAATTAAACAAAATATTATATTAATATATTAATCAAAATAAAAAAAAACAGCAACTTTTTTGTAATATATAACAGCTTATGACAATATAACTATTGAACATTATTACCTGTAATCACCGTTTAAACCGTGTAATATATTATTTTATCAACTGCTTTGTAGATGTTGTGCACTTGGAGATGACTGTAATAAACGGTTATGTGGAATCAAAGATGGTACGTTTAAACACGTTTTCCAAATTATCCCAGAAACAATAATTTCTGTTCGACATTTTTATCGTCTTAAACACTATTTTTATCATTGATTTTACTACAAGAAATAGCCTCTGCACCATGTTAACTTAACGGGATCAAAATAGATATCCGCTTTAACGCTTAAAAAAATTTTTTCTTCACAAACATGTACAGAAATATTCTCTATTAATTGTGAATCCATTTGCATCAGTTCTAGGTCTACCAAAGGGTGAATTTAAATCGGTAAGTCTGGTTTATTTATCAAATTCTAATTTTGGCCGAATGTCTTCATTGTATTATCAAGTAAAACTAAGGAAAGCATACCATTCATTTGACGAAAGGATTTTTTATCCCCCCCCCCTCTCAAAAAATAAGAAAAAAAAACAACGAAAGTTTTTTCAGTAATACTTGTGCTATTTCATCTGTTCAATTTAAAGATTTCAACTTTTCAGACACGTTAAACAGTACCCAGTGCTACAGCTGTGATCATCGGTCTTCGCAACAATCCGAAGTAAAAGATCCGAGTTCCTGTGTAATACTTGGAACATGTCAACCTAATGAGGTACATATATAGTCTATTGATACTTTTGAATTACAAAGTTCAACCGATGCTAGAGATATTAGAAATATTCAACTAGTCCCCATTGTCTCTCAGAAAAACAGATTTACTAAAACCGAGACAGAAATGTTCATATTTTTAGCTCACTTGAGGATAAAGTGCCCAAGGGTGAGCTTTTGTGATCACTCTCTGCATCCGTCGTGCGTCAACCAAGTCTGTTCAATAAAATATCCTAGGGTTTATTTGCCCCGTCCCTTCCCCGTTATTTCCTATGTTAAGACCATGTAATACAATTTTTGTTCTTCCTAAACCCAATAATATCCGGACTTGGCCCCCTCTGACCTCTACCTGTTTCAGAATCTGAAAAGCAGACTTCGTGGTAGACGTTTTGGTAGCAATAAAGGTGTCATGGAGGCGGTCAATGAGTTCTTTGAGGACCAAAATTTAGAGTTCTATTTTGAAGGATTAAGCCAGTTGGAGCACAGGTGGGCAAAGTGAATTGATATACAGGGCGATTTTATTGAAAAGTGAGACCATTAGTTGGGTCCTCTAACTACTGGAAGTACATCGGGCCATGAACTTTAGATCAATCATCGTATTTTATAATCATTGCACACGCGCTAAAGCCTTATCCTGAATAAGGGCTACATCTAGTAAATATAAAATTTATCCCATTTTAGTCTGTTCTTTTTTAAAGTGTAATTAACGGGTTAATCAAACACATTTTAATAAAACATATTAATTTAAACTTTTTATATCTTAGCCTGTCAAAGAACCATTGGTCAGGTGAGCGATCTAGGGCCATCTTGTCCCTCTTGTTTTTGTATGTAGTTATTACTTTGCATAAAGTTCTACCCATTACAAGTGTTTTAATTAAATTGGTGTCAAACCGGTGATGCTAAAAATAGACTTTTAGCTCACCTGAGCTTGGGGAAAAATATACTTAACAAGATCAGCAATGAAAGACGGTGTTCAATGAACGCAACCCCCACACGATCCAGCAACAAGAGCCAGTGGTAATGAGCCCAGGAGGACCCCAAACAAAACTAACAAAAACTAAACAAAACCAATCAAAACTATGATGTATAAACAAACATCCCTAGAAAACACTCTCAGAGCTGTTGATGCCGAGATGTCCGTACAAAATGCGACAAAACAGTTTAAATTTGCCGAGGTTGACGATTGGTGATCGCTAGTTCGGAAAGCATGGCTTGGGCACAAGTCATGGCAAATCACCAGCATTACCTGCTGCTGTAAAAGGAAAAACATGTAGGAAGCATTAAGACAGCCGCTGAATATGGGATTCGCCTTAGCCGTAAACATTTTGAGAGGAACAAATGTACTGTGAGACCAACTAAAGATCAATTCCGGTTGTAATGATTTCAAAGCCGGGAAAGCATGGTTCGAAGTGTTGAAGCGCCGATTCCAAGACCTTGTTTTGAGAAAGCCCGGGCAATTGCCAGAAATGCTGGGATAGTACTTTGACACACTTGAGACAATTGTTGCTGAAAACTATCTGCAGGATAAGTCGCTATACATCTGGAACTGTGATGAAGCCGGTTTTAACGTTGAACATAATCCAGTCAAGGTTTTCGCTGAGGAGAGAAATCTGTCGTGAGCGGGACTAGCAACAGTCATCGAATATTACGTTGATGGCTTAATTTAACGGCGCTGGTGATCGCATCCCTCCTATGTTTATCACCAAAGGCAAAACCAAACGGCGGTCTTTGCCGGAATTAAATACACTTAGAGCCCCTGACAAAGATGTCTCGACATTTCAACAGAATAGACTGATAAAGGATGAAATTGCTGAGGAGTAGTTTGACACTGTCTTTCCTTAAAAACTGCGGTCCTGGTCGCCCGCAACTTCTATCAATGAATGGCTATGGATTTCAATAAAATAGAACGGCCTATTAAAGAGAATATTGTCCTCATGAGTTTACCACCCCACTGTACCTATTTTCTACAATCCTTAGACCGTACAGTCTTTGGACCGTTGCAAAGGGCGTACAATCATGCACGTTCTTTTTTGCAGGAAAATGTTCTTCATATAGTTGACAAGTGGACATTTCCTGCTCTATTGCATATGCTTAGGAGAAAGCTGTGTCATTAACAAATGTGGAAATCGGTTTTAGAGCATGTGGTACCTCTATATAGGCGCGCCGTGCCAACAAGGGCTTTCTGTCTACGTAAGCTAACTGATCTACCCGTCACTCGACCTGTTTCAACTTCAGCAATTGTCTCTTCTAAAGACATTTTAAATCACTGAGCCTGTATTAGCATCGGAAAATATGTCCATTGGACAAGTTGATTGTTCCCTCAAGGCTGTCATAATTTCGAAAAATATCTTCTACGTATCAGTTATTCCTCTCCCAAAGCATGTCTTAGTTCTAGGCAATAATCCATTGAAGAAGTGAGTCTGCTGGCTCAAATCAATGAATCATTTGAAGAAGTCACATAGCTTATAACACAGTGACTCATTCGATGCAGACAATCTGTCTTCTTATAACAGTATCTTGTTGGAACGAGTTGATAGCTCACCTGCTCCAATTTTAGACATAAGTGAACCTGGTCATTTAATGAATATGCTTGCTGGCGCCTATCCCGTTGTCAAGGATATTATTTCTGAAGAAGAGAAAATTTCTGTACATAGCAGCATCGAAGCAATTTATCTGCCTCCACAAATTGTAAAACGTTGGAAGTCTGTAGCAAAGCGTCGCTCTAAGCCGACAAAATTGCTTTCTAGCTGAGAGGTTTTTGGAGCACAAACGGGCATTTTTAGAGAAAATCAGCCAAAATGACAATAAAAAGGCAAAAAAGAGCCGTGATATGGAAAAAAAACTGAAAAATAACTGAATTTTGTTTACAGATTTATTCTGAATGAATTATGAACGAAATAATCTAAAAACATAAACTCCCAAAGAGGTTGTAGTATTATAATACAACCACACTCTTGTAGTGTATGAAAGTTTCAACCTGTGAGTCTTTTTGTATTTGTGTATTTCATATTTAAGTCTATCAGACATTTAAATGCCTTTGCCTATAGTAATAATTGTACGGAGACGAAAATTGATACTAAATTTAATGTAATTATTTGAGAAAGAATATTTAAATAGTTGAACAAATTTTGTAATTAAATTTTCTATTGTCAATGAAATTATATATCTCTTTTCTGTTTCGTAATGATTTTCTTTTTTTAAAAACTACCAGAGTGTTCGTATTTTTCATAACATAAAGAAATATGTCCGTATTGTACATACCAAATGTCCGCATTTTCAGTACTGTGTCAGTATTTACCAGTTTCGACAAGAAAGATAAAAATATTAATACAGCAACTTTTTTGTCCAGAAATCCATTGGTTCAAAACGTTAATGAAAGAGGAATATGTTTCCAAATAGCTACATCGACGATTAATAGATAACGTAAATATTTTGTCTATCAGAAAGCTTCTAACGAACGCAATTCAAACTCTATCCGTATTATACAGAATTACAATATTTCTTGTTCCTTGTCATGTTCAGGTTAGCGATATTAATATTATCATGACCCTCATGTTTATAGTTCGTGGGAAACTTCCCCTTTCTAGATGTTTTAAAAAATATTAAACAGTAATTAATTCGTTTGTATGCGGATTTCTGAAAACAAATGAAATGTTTTTAAACATAGCTTATGACAACAATAGGTTTTTGAATTAATCTATTAATTAATGATCCTTCTGTTTAAATGTTTATTTTTACATTATTGTACTGAATTAACTAATGTTGATTTTCACGTGTTTCGTTAGTTAATTCAGATTCGGGTGCGTACTTTTTCAAATGCATGAAGGATTATTACTAAATAGGTGATAAAATACGAAGGGGAGGGGACATTTACGGGAACATTGGGTCACCGCTTAAAGGTATTTGTTATTTTGTTCGTACATTTTTCAATATGTGAGTACATTTTCAGATTTAGCTCTTGTTCTTTTCACAATATGATTGCATTTATTGTGTTAAGTGTTCACAGCATGTTTTCACCAAAATATTGTCACCATAATGGGAAAATTAAAAGAGCTAAAATGGACAGTTTTGTACCATTGAATGCAACTATATGCCTGGAATACGGTATATGTTTATAGTTCATGAAAAATAAGTAAATACCATTTAACCGTGACCTAGTGATAGCGTAAATAAACGAATCTGAATACTAACATATTTTACTATTTCGCATGGATGAAAAATTTAAACGATTAGTAAGTCCGGTTCAATCTTTATATTAAGTTTTAACAATGCACAGTTGATGCAACTGAAAATTGTTATTTCGATATTATAAAATTGTCTTTTATATATATGAATTTTTTTCGTTTATGATTATGCAGGTATGCTATACTTAACAGTCAGATGTCATGGGAAGTGATATGTTTTTCTTCGGTTGTAGGTATATGCCAGTAAGTCATTATGCTGCTTAATGCCATTTTCTTATTCATTTATTCATTGGTTGTTAGTATCATTGGCTGCTATTTCATTTCAATACTATTACGCATTTGATATTCAATCAAAATGCGTTCCTATTCTTCTCGATAAGTAGTAACAGTAGATATACAATGGGCCTCGAAAATATTTGTGTTTTTTCCTCTTTGCTGAGATATATATTTCAACAAATAATATTCAACGTATTTTTCTATAGTATCTGGCATTCAAAATATTTAATTAACACTGGTTCAAGATTATGATAAAAATGATTATTGTGTTCGACTTTATACTAGAAACACTGGTTTCAGGATAATAATAATAATGATTATTGTTTTCGACTTTATTACAAAAACAATGGTTTCAGGATAATGATAATAATGATTGTTGTGTTACTGCCATCAAAAACAAGCGCTAAAACTGGTTGTCAATTGATTCGAATGCTCTCTTTTAAACCCTATGATCGATATTGGTCTAACAGGCCATAACATATTCGAGTTGCATTAAATTACATTTGTGCATTAGCCACAGAATTGTCTACGTTTTGCATTCATCTTACATGCTTTGTGATTAAATTTGTGGTAAAGCATAAGCTTTTAAGCATTACCAATAATGGTAATTTTATCGTAAACACCAACACATGACTTCGTCAAGATATGAAGTGTTGATACAATAGTTTAAGATCTACCCGCAAGTCCGCACGTCTTTTTACCGACTGTAAGTCAGTCTGTCCGTCCTTCTTTCCTTTGTCTGTCTGTCTACTTGTCTGTCTGTCATTTCCAAAACAATTAGATTGTTTTAGCGATAGTTTCAATTTTTGAGATAATCTACTTTTCCTTTTGTCTTCAAAATATTCAGTTTATGAAAAACTTTTTCAACATTAAAAAATCGAAAATAAGAGCATGAAAGTTTATTTGCATACGGAGTGGGCATGAAAAGGATCCAACATAAGGAAACTACATTTAGATTAACCATTATATATCAGGAGGCTACGTTAACTTAAAGCAGCTGATCTCCAGAAGAACTGCCGTCTTGCTAATATTTCAAAATCCTCCCTTAAAAACATTATATAGTTGAAAGTAATCGAAATGACACTTCAAATGTTCATATTTTAACATTATTGCTCTGAAAACAAACAGTTCGCTTTTCCACCAACGGGAAATACCTTCTTTTATTTTACTGCAGAATTCTTTCATCCGGGGATTTTTTCTAGTATCACGTGTTCGTACAAGACAATATCGCTACCTGTGCTCTGGAACGCACGGAATCCGGGCTTTTATCAAACATATAGAGATACGAATAAATGCTTTTGTTTTTATATTTGTAGTAATTCATGGCACTTTAATTATAATTGAGTAATTATTTAATATATATGATGACCAATTTATCGATTTAGCTTGAAATGTGATAGGGGCCTACTAAATGACGAAAATTGATAAACGATCCCGGGCATTTCGGATACCGGGATTTTTAATGACCACTGTTGTGACACGTGACCGCGTTAAATGAATTATCTTCTCCTATTTATATTGGCTACTGCGTTAGTAATGTAGTAGATTTGGAAAAGTAAAACCCGATATATTAACGATTGTGTCAACATTCTTTCTTAAATAAAGGTGTCAGTAATGATGGATTTATAAAATAAACCTAACTAGATCAGTATTTACTGTTAACTTGAATTTTTTTTTTCATTTTTCCATCTGGAGGTCAGTGGCTTTAACAAGACTATCATTTGGTATTACAGCAATGTCACTTTTTGATGAAAACGGCTTATGAAGACTATAAAAATTGTGTTTCAAATAAAACGGCACTACCTCCTGGCCCAGACCGTGACAGACTTTGTGGTAATACCGGACGCGCCACATCACTTTGCCATTCTTGCTGTGCTGATGGTGGATGTAACTATGGCACATGTCAGGAACAGAATGGTAAGTTATATAACTAATAGATTAAATAAATGTGTTTAATTACATGACACATTTAATCTAATATTATAATCAGTACTCCATCGTGAATTTACTCAGTATTCTCTCTCACATATCCAGTGAATTACCATTCATATATATTTATTTTAAATACATGAAAATTACCGGAACATAAAATAATAGAAAATGCACTTAACGACCAGACAACTTTTGGATGACAATTAGTGTATGGTATTTATGTTGAACGAATATTTAGCTAATGGACAAGTGGTGTTGTTGTTTATTTGTTGTTGTTGTTATTTTTTGTTGTTGTTTTTTCGGCGCTAGTTATAACTCATATCGGGCATGCATCTATGTCTTACAAATCAGATATACATGATCATGAAGCATTTAATTTTTGTTTTATTTTAAAGCACGAATTTTCCATCTGGCAGAGGAAGGAAAGTTTGATATGGATACCTTAAAGATGATATAGACAATTTAAAGAGAACGGAAGATGGAACTTGTTTATGTTTTAAACAAATGAAACAAATTGTCGTTTGTTTTGTCTTTTTTTATACTTGATAAAAGGTAAATGTCTCTTGATTGTGTTTTATGGTATGGTATTTGTTTTTTACGCGATATGCCGTGCATATGGTAATTATTCATTGCACAGGTATACGACTTTTTTTAATCCAGTATTAAAGATTAGCCAAACAGTCTAACCAAATGTGTAAGGTATTACTCAATTATAAATAAAATTGCTAGGAGAAACTGTAGGAAATCTTGATGGAACTACGGAGCATCAACACAGCGGTTATATATATATATACTCCCAAAACATTTTTAAGGCGGACAAAATAAAATACTGTCTCAAAAAGTCCGCAAGTTGGCTGGATAGATTCATCACACAAAGGAATACAACTTCCAAGCTGGATATTTGAGCTGACAACGATTTTGTGAAAGTGATGTAAATTCACAAATGTCCTTACGTTGTAAATTCACAAATGTCCTTACGTTATACATTAATGCAGCTTAAGGTCGTCCGTGTTGACACCAGATTGTATCCTTTGTCGCCCCGTTCAAAAACTAATATCTAAAGGTTTAAACTTAGATCTAATTAAACGAACAAAGGAATCAAAAGAAGGGAATTTGTCTCATAGAACGACAACAATTAGCTTTACCCTTACTTTTGTGTGTTCACATTTTGCCATCATCATTTCATTTCTTAAACTTTTATAATATTCATACACATATATGATATGAGCATTTATTCGAGGGGTAATATACTTCAGCACAAATCATTTGCGTATTAAACTTCTATTTAAATTATTAAATCAGCGATAAAGTATAAATTTGATACCATTTACTGGCATGATATATCAGGTAAGGACTGCCAACTGATCTTCGCAAAGGGGGAGATCTGCAGAGAAATGATGCAAACTCTTCTTATATCACAGATAGAAGTTCTGCGTTCAAAAAAAAATTATTTTTATTTTAATGCAGATTTGTGAAAATATAATAACAGTATAATGTTGTAGACGCAAAATCTACAGAGGAACATTTTTCAATGTAATTCATGTCATTGCCATATTGAGCAATGTTGTCAATCATTTGTTTGTTTTTTACTACAAAATAACATTTGTAACCTTTATTACAAAATAACATTTGCAACCTTTATAAGTACGTAAACATTTAGTCAAATAAACTATTACCTCTTAAAGTTGACAATTTGGCAGTTTTAAACATGTGTGAAACAGACGAACAGACCAAACAATGGAACCTTAGGATGCCCAGACAGGTATGTTGGATGATATCCACAGATAGTCAAAGCTGACCTATATTTGTCATACATTAACATGTGTTTAAGTCATACGCATAAATAATACAGAATTCAACAAAAACCCTTAAAATGTGTGTGTTGGTGAAATATAACAAAATAACTCATTAAGAACTGAGTAATGATGTAAATAGTCCGTTAAGCCTTAATATTGCAAACTCTACATTAAAATTCATTTATGTGTATTGCTTCTCATATTTTCAACATTCTGATGAAGCATCACACACACAAATTTTTGAAGATACGCTTTTGATGAAAAAAATATATAGGCCATTACTTTTGCATACATGAAAGTAACTTGTATAAAATGTATATAGCTACTTTCTTGTACAAACATTTCGTAAGTTTTAATGAAATCCGTCCTGTATTGTAGTTGTACGATAAGATTTGAAATCGCAATTTCTTTCGTACCAACCAAATGTGTGAAAACATATTCTAATTGCCATTACTGCAGGATAAAAAGAGGGAAATTGGCTCAAAAATGAAATATTTAAAATTTTTGCAGAAACAACAATGTCAAGTCTGCAGAAATATGGCATGGAGCATCACCTTGAAGTCCATTCTGGCGCCCGCCCTACGAGTCACTTAGTATTAAAAAAAATATATAGGAAAAATACACTTAAGACTTCTTTGTCAGGAGTTTAAATATACTACTCAACTTTGACTAGGCACCATAAGTTAATTTTTATATTATCACAAGTATAAAACAGATTTCTTTCCAATTTTAAAAGTTCTGATTCAGCAATGTTTTGCGATATTCCCCTGACATTAATCCGTATTTATTTATCTGTTACAACTCGTCTTGGTAGCATGGAAAGCATGCAGCCTAATATTTTCATGTTTTTGATGGGGTGTACAATCACACGTTTCTTGCTATATAGCGACATTACTGGCTTATTGTCATTCAGTGGCTTACATGTCTTACATCTGTCACTTCGATATGGCGAATGCTAAGGCGGCATTTGAGAGAAGCAGAATTATGGAGGGCTGTAGGGATGGTGCAGCAGGGGGCCGACTTCCGCGAAGTTGGTGCGGCTCTTAGTGTCCAAAACGTCATCACCAGAGTCTGGGAGAGATACCGGCTACATGTTACACCCACAAGGAGGCATGCTGGCGGTCAGCAAAGGGTCACAACACCGGTTCAACATCGGTGTTTGGTCGTTCAGCAACTTCTCTTCGAAAAGACCTTGTAAATGCGGCGGGGATCCGTGTTTCCATAAAGACGGTACGTAGAAGGATGCATGAAGGTAATTCGCAGTCGAGTAGACCTTGCAAACGTATCCTCCTGTTGCGTTGACATCGCCAGGCCTGTTTGGAATGGACCTTGGAACACCGGAGACTCATTCTTTTCACTGATGAGTCCAGGTTTTGCCTAGACTCCACATATAGGCGTTCTAGTGTCTGGAGAAGGCCATTTGAACGGTTCCAGGCTGCAAATACTGCTGAGCTTTACCGCTACGAAGGTGGGTCAGTTATGAGTCTATTGAGCGCACTGACTGGCCAGCTTGCTAACCTGACTAATATAACACATGTTAAATGAGCTGCAAGTCAGAATTTCAGCTCGTCAGCTGCAATCTAGAACCATCCAGGAGCTTGGGGCCATGTTGGTCCAATAATGGGCAGCCATACCCGTTAGAACGATCAAAAACATATAGGGAGTATAAAAAGGCGCTGCAAAGCTGTCATTGATAGTCACTGGTCACTAACACGGTATTAAGTCTAAATCTGTGAACAAACAAATTCAATGTAACAAAGTCTGAAAACAAGCTATATATTCTGAAATCTTTAAAGAGGGCGCCATCCTCTTCTCTAGCGCAAAACAGTGTTTAACGCATTTAAATGATTAAATTCGATTCATCTGAATTGATAAAACAGTTAATCAACATTTTAAACATTTCGCACGGCCTAAATAGAATTATCCCAAAAATATATTCACACTCAAACATTGGTGCATAGCATAAATTAAGTAGTATATATTTGACATGAAGCATTTTCGAATTGTTTACCTCTACACAATTAAGTCATTCTCCTTTCGGTAAAAAATACAACCACATCAGTTTTAATAGACTTGTTTATTATACCTGCGTATAATAGAGACTAAACAGGTGATCGGCGCATGAATTGATCACTCCTCCCAAGAAACCTCCATATCCAAAACCTTTCCAAAACAATCCATAGTGCAGTTTTTGTCATGTAACATACGTTTTTATACTTAACATATAATTGTGATAACATTTCTATAATTTTCAGGAAAGAAGAAAAAATACAATATATATTTAGTAAAGATATTCATCTCGCCGCTCATCCAAATGTGAGATTAATAACTCATACATTTGTTTTACCACATTTCTAAATCATTGGAAATTGATTTCGTACATGTACCATTTTTAAAAGAAAAAACATTCAATACATAAATATATTGAACTATTTCTTTTTTCGTAATTAAAATATTAATTTACTGAAAGCAGAAATAAAGTTTTATACACATTATTAAAACATTTCAAATGTTGTGATTGATAGAACCTAACAGCGTGCATTCACACACAAAGTTTGAAGATCCTAGGTCAATGTAATTTTTATAAATGGTTACTTTAATATTTAATCACTACATATTCCAGTAACCTTGACCTTTAAGTTTTTTGAATTCAAATTAAGTGTTGCCGTTTGAAATCATCCATTTATTTAGTTCAAATCTAATAGCAATGCTAGTATTTTAGTGAATGTCAATATACGAAAGGTTAAATGAGGTCGGCGCTAACAAGTGGGTCATGACAATGGATCCGCTTTGTTACTTTAAATATCTATTGGAATAGTGTCTTTCAATGAAAGAAACAACTATTCCATTCTCTAAATTATAACTAAGATCTATTTATACTTTACAATAAGCTGAAGAAAGTATTTCAGAGACCTTAACTTTTCATCTGAAAAGCAGTGTCACTGTCATTAAGGTGCATAAATACAAAGGTTGAAGTTTAAGTTAATTACATTTATGTAATTGCTAGATTTACCATTAACCTTAAAGGTTATGAAGCTATATTTAATGAAATAAGTTAATCAAAATTAAAAAACGATATTGTTTCGGTGAATGAATCCGCCAATATTGTATAAAAACAGAATAGAAATGTTCTCGAAAAATACATAACATGCTGTTATTTTCTAAGGCATATTAATTTAGCGATGGTTTTGTGCATGCGTCATTTTGCTGTACAAAATTGATACAAAAACACAATACATTTTGAATAATTCTTTAATAAAAATATCAATTGACTAACAGCATCTTTATACACTTTATTAAAAAAATTGAAATGTTGTGATTGTGAGAATCTATCAGCATACAAAGTTAGAAGATCCTAGGTCAGTGAAATAACAATAAATGGCCAGTTTAATGTTTTATCCTTACAGATTCCAGTGGCCTTGACATTTGCGGTTTTGGATTTAAAATTAGTGTAGCAGGTAGAAATCAATCATATATTTTCATTTATAAAGTTGAAATCTAATAGCAATGCTAGTATTTTAGTGAATGTCTGAATACGAAAGGTTTAAGGAGATCGGCGCTGACTAGTGGGTCATGACAATGAATCCGCTGTGTTACTTTTAATATTGCTGTGACTTAACTTTAACCTTTTAGTGACAAGAGTCTTATCATCGCCTTATCTTATGTAGAGAATATAAAAACAAATCAGTATATACGTAGCACAGCAAAGTGGTAAGTTCTATTTCACAGCACTTCAATTTACCAATGAGTGATAATTAATCCATAGTATATAAACTTACAAAATTGGTTTGATTTGAGATTAACTGCATTAAATTCATTCATTCAGTATGAATATAAAAGAACATAATTTTATATTTGCGCGGAAAACGACTGCCTTCGTAAAACATCAAAATAATTTATCTTTGGCAAACATTATGTGATTTACTAAAGTTTGAAAATGTAATTTGCTGTTTAAGTTTTGTAAAAAATAAAATAAAAAATAAAACTGTATTTTCAATGTGAAAAATTTTTTGTTTAGTTTTTTGAATTTTTGGGGTAAAAATTCCCAAAAATTTTTTCCAGTAAGTGTTTTTTATACTTTAATTTTTAATGTGAATGATGTTTTGAATTTAAATTTTCATATATTTTCAACCTTTGTGTGGTGATTTCACATTTTATACTACAGATGTTTATACTTCAGAACAAAGAGAATATAAGTTTTGATCACTTGCAAGAAAAACAAAGGTCTACAACATTTCTGTGTCTCAAAAATCAAATTAAATCGGCTAATAAATGAAACATTAAAATAACAATAAATGATCAATTCCAACCGTACAAACGCCACTGACGTGATTTCGTTGTGGATTTAAAATTGTTCAAGTTTCGGGTTCTTCTTTACAGCAGTAAAAAATTGACCAAAAGTCTAGCGTTTTTAAACGCCTCGAGATTTCCGCGTAGGCATTGTCTCGTTTATTGACCGGCAATATTTTTTCTTTTCTATATAAGTTAAAGCTACATTAAATAAATTTCATAAAAAAGAAATAGCTTCATTTCGTTAATTAAATATGTTTCATATCAACTCCCGTTCTTAATATTTTGTCCAGACAACCAAGATGAGTTTTATAAGCCTTAAATCTACAACCTCATTGTGGCGAAAGTACAATTTCCTTTTGCATGAGAAACGCCACCTTTGGGTCCTCCGTACATCAAAAGAAAATTAACAAACATTTTTAAGTAGCAGTCCGAATTTTACGGTATATTTCCGCATAAAATTACGGGTGTTTTCATACAAATTCAATCTTTTTATGAGATAATGAGTTTTTTTTTTGTAAACAACAGTGCTAATGCACCGTGAAACTAAAACCTTGAAACTTCTTTAGATTTTTGAGTTTCTCTTGCGTTTATTTTTTAAACTTCCTTAAAAATATGAATTTTAAAAGTAGATTAAACCCGCAAACAAATACATAGAAAATAGTATTTGGGAAATTACTAAATTTCTTGCTTTTTAAAGGGAACTTAAACATTTTTTTTTCCCATTGGCCCAATAGTTTTCATTCGGGAAGAATCCTATAATGTTTGCATAATTGTTTTGACCACCCTTTTGGGTATATACACTAGTATTATGTTTTAGATAATGTTGGTTTTGTTGTTAAATCTTTATGTCAAATAAAAGTTAGAATAATCTTTGAACTTCACAGCCTGAAAATAAGAAAGAAATGCAAAAGAAAATATGCAGTTTGCATCTTTTGCGTAAAAGGGGTTGCTGCCCGTACCATTATTGTTAAAATTGTAAAAGGGACTACAACGCGTCCTTATCTTATGCTTATCTTGCCAAAAATATAGACATTACATTCATCGTTGGCGGGCAATTTAGGGTACATTTTTTTTAGAATTTAAATGTAAATATCTTATTAAAACATAATTTGGGGCCAAAACATCGTTGTTACTTCTCTTATATATGATAATCATATAAAACATTTTCAAATATTAACACCGTTAAAATTTTTTATAATGCTTTACCTTTTTTATTATTATTGTTTCTTCTATTCTTTGTTGTAACATTTGTTGTTATTATTTTTGTTGTTGTAAACACGGTTTTAATAACACCTGAAATGATTATACCGACTTGAAGTTAAGTATTTATTTTACTTATTAAATAGCTAGCTTTTATCATGTAATTACTTGCCTTGTTATCCTTTAGCATCTGATGTTTTCGTGTATATTTCAAGAGGCTCGGCACAAAATGGTTTCCTTTAGAAAAAGGTAGATTTGATGTATTAAAATAACACATTTATATATTACAGATAAAAGCATGAGTATTCTGTTTCTGGCCTATATTTTTCTTGGTAAGTCAAATAATTCCATAAAATCATATATAGATGTTTCTGTAGTTACTTGTGAAAAACTGTGTCCAAAATTAAAATTTTGATTAGATTTATATCAATCATTTTTTAAACAAATGCTGAAAATACGTTTTTTGATTATAATTCCTCCACGAATGAGTCAGTAAGAACATATAGTAGTGCGTTTCTATTTTTGAAACTTCATACAAATATTATGACGAAAATATGACTTACCATGTCTAGACCTTAAGATTAGGAAATTATACGACAATTTGTCGAAAAAGCTGTTGCTTTGAAGCTGTTTTTGTTATATTTTCTTTGTTCGTTTCTGTTCATCAATATTTTAATAACGCCAAATGAAATAAGACTCCAATTACAATCATATGCACAATTTGTCAGGACATTAAAATTCAGTTCATAGTATATGTTTCTCAAAGAATTTACCTTTATTCAACAGCTAGAGATACAATTAGTTTTCATTATCTTACTTAGAAATTCCTTGCAGCACATTCAATACATTTTTACGTACTAATTATTACAATGATGAAATCATTTAACAACCAAAATTTTTAGTTTTCAGTTGAACATATGTTATACTACATGCTTTCTTCAAAGATGTCATCAAGACGAGCATATGACCGGTTGATTATAAAACCACCTTTATAACAACAGTATTCAGCCTGTACGCAAAAATTAGTAATATGGGATAATTGAAGAAAAATAATTTCTCACTGTATCAACACATGTGCGTGTGTATAATTTGTCTTTTAAGTAAATGCGTAATAAAGTATCATAACAATGCAAGCACCTCCATGCAACATTGATACTCCTCTTGTGACTGAGGGGTTGCTTTTCATGGTTGAGGCCACCGAGTATTTATGTGTGGTCGTAAAAGGTCACTAAATGAGTTCGAATTACTAGAGTCTATGAGTATCTAAGCTCCATCAGGTTAGGTGGTTTTGACACCCAATGTTGCTTTAAGTTTGTAACACGCGAGGTTAGCCAAAATATCATCTTTTCTGTTTAGGCACCACATGGCCCAAATTGTGTTGGTGGGCTATAAAACCAAACAAACAAACAAAACAAATCACAAATGTGCCGTTTAAGATAAGCACGACGATGCAATTTTGAAACGGTATAAATAGTTAATAGTTGTTCCGTACTTCTTCCCAGTGTTGTTATGATTTCTTCTGGTCCCTCTAGATCATAGATGCTCGTACTTTAAGTGACGATGATTTAACCCAGCTTGAACTGGTTCTAATAGGCGTGTATAATGTTAAACGATACAATACATCTCACGGCAGACTAAAAACACCGAGTGCGCACTTGCTGTATGCTTTGCTCTTAAGGAACTACTCTCCTTTTCCAGTCTTTTTATAAAAATTGAAATCTAACAGTGTCTTTTTCAGGGTTTGCTAATTTAGTAACATCCCAGAGCACCATTAGATGTAGGTCGTGTAACCGAGCAAGTACATTGTCTGATTGCAACAAGCTTGTTGTTTGTGACGCCACACTCGAGGTAAAGCAAATATTTCTAAATTACCCAGTGATATGTACCGATTGTTTCCACAAATAACACGGATAATGTCACAATACATCTTACATAAAGAGGAATCAGAATCAAATAGCATAACCTATCTTTTCAACTTTGCTTCAAATACTTATGTAGGTAGCAATCGATCGTGTTTAGTAATAGAAAGAGCACCGAAACACGAGGTTATCTGATTTGTACGAGGGGGCGTAGCCCCCGAGTATTAATCAGATTACCGAGTATTTTGGTGTTCTTTCTCTTTTGTATCATAGTCAAACATAAAAACACGTTCCCTGTTGTCACAATATGAAACCCCGGCAAAAATGAACCAATAAACGAACATCTGAATATGATATTTCTGTCGCTTTCCCTTTCTCTGCCGTCACAATATGTAAACCCCAGCAAAAATAAGCCAATCAATGGGCATGCTCTGGAGTGCGGGTAACTAATACCCGCACTCCAGTTAACGCACGGTGCATGTATATGTATACGATTTTACCCTGACACATTTTCAACAGAAAGGTCTCCGAACTATGATACAATTAAATGATAGATGCGCTTATAGATGTTATGTCAATCTGGCATAAGTGATATTTTACAAAAAGCAAGCAAAGGCTATAAAATAGTCAGTACGAGTCTGCCAGTTGACCTCTGTGTGTCCAGATTATTTTGTACTCGTATTCTAAATCAGATGGTTACAGAAATATTCTTCACCCATTTTACAGCAGTTATAAAAGTGCCCGATGATGTTTTTTTATGTTTTTTATGGTTTTTTTTTTATTTTTTCACCAAAATGAAATATATCTTAAAAGGATTGAAAAGAATTACCGCTTTTAATTGACATTATGCCCATCGAAAGGTATATAGTGAGTTAACAGGTGATAAGTCTCCATAATGTCTATTTCCTTTCATTTTTTTTAATTTTCTTTGTCTGAACGATACATGACTCACGTAGACCAAGGAAATTTTTATAAACACAATTCGGAATTTACCTGTAATGTTCAAATTATAAAAAGAATGTTACAGGATTTTTACATTTGAGGCAGATTTATATCTTGTCTTTTTGTATTTTCCAATGTCAATTGTTGGTCAGGTACAATTATAACAGTCAATTGTTTAAATTCAGAGTAAATTCAAAGCTATTGATGTTGAAGATCCTTTATCAGCATGCAAACATATAACAATAAAAAAGCTGGTCCTATTTCACAAATGTACCAAAATAGAAAATAAGGAACAAATTCAACAGGAAGCTGAAAAGATAGTCAGATAGTCACAGGAACACACAAACTCGTCTCTATTGACCAACGTATGTCCGAATTGGTTCGGAAACCTCAAAAAAAGTGTAAATAAAGGCATAAACTTATATATTTTACAAAAATTAAACATAATCTCACCCCAGACTATCTCTCCGATGTAGCCCTGTATTCATTTGGCCCCGAACCCCGATTTCCCGTAAGGAGTACTCAATATACACAGACCATTCAATGTACTAAAGATTTTTTGTATAAAAATACAAATATTCACAATTCAAGAAAAGTACTTGTTATTTTTACTTCACTTTTTATTTTTCTCACATATTTGCAGTACTTGTCACCATATTTCAACTGCGTGACTGACGTAGTATGGGCAATATTTGCATATTTTGACATTTTTGGTAATTTTCGGAGATTTTAAGTACCGTTTTCAATACTACCTTAAATTATTTAAATTATAGCATCACTCTGTCCAATTATGTTCTGCTTTAGTGTGTTCATGATCTACATGTATATACATGTATATCTTTATTTAAAATATGTTTAACCCAATTACAAAGAGCATAATGTCACTTTAAAACATTTTAGTATGAAACGTATTTATCGAGAAATTTGATCTACAAACAAATGTAAAACAGAGCAAAATACTCGGATGTTTTGATTGTTGAGCTTGTTAATTTTATGGAAAGTGGTGACTATAACATTTTACGTTTTGAACAAGTTACTACAAACGCAACAATTTTTTCTCTGTCAAGTAACGGCTAATTTAACTTCTGTTATCAAGGTTTTGCACTTATGAGTAATGACAAATTTATTTATTGTTTTAACAGGATTGCTACATGGATCAGATATTAACGGATCAACTAACAGTTGTGTATGAAGGCGGCTGCAGAGCAAAGACTGTAGGTTTTCAAATCCCTATAGCGCCCGAACCTTACTACTATATTCTTAGCATCAGTGTTAATACTTAATTATCGATTTTGTCGTTAACTAAGAAATAACTTAAAGATCTTTTAAGACAATTTTTTTTCATGGATTTATTTAATAAAAATGATGCTCAAATTAAGATTTGTCAATATTGTAAGTTCCAATAAGCATTATTTATAAAGATATTAACGAATTTAACATTTAATGTAAATAAAGGGTGGTAATTAGAAATTTATTTTCTATAAATTCTAAGTCAAATTTTCCGATAAGAAACGAATGCATATAATTAATTGATTAAATATAATGTGCACAAATATTTGCAGTACACATTTTGCATACTAGTATTATTCGATGTTTGAAAATTGTTTTCTTTGCATGATTATATACATATATAATTTTTTGCAAGTGTGGTATACACACAGTAACAATATCTATCACAAAACATACAGGATCTTTAATACTTAAATTACACTGTGAAATATATGAGTATCTCTTTGAAAAGTGATATTACACAATATGATATTTTAAACCCTATTGTTTTGAAACTTTGATGAAAAATACACAAGTCTTAGATTATATTTTGCTCGTGAATCTTTGTTAAAATATTGTCTCTTTTAAGGTGACAACAGACCCTTTCCGTGGTACTCACATAAATGTCATTTAAACCAACTTATTTCAGTAATAATTGTTATTTATTTAATTTTTGTGCATTAAATGTCGTTGATCATCATAAAAAATAACATATTTGAAAAAAATGCCTTTGTAAATGATTGATTTTTAATAAAAATCTTAAAATTTTAAATCGTCATATCAAAGTCATTTTCTATTTTTTTGTCATCAAACTTTTGGAAAAAAAAAACATACTTATAATATCTGGGGAACCGTGTCTCAAATTTTTTCTATCTTTTCTCAAAAAAATATTACGTAACGTCAAACATTTTATGCGACTTTTTTCACCATACATATTACGTAATTAAAGATAATTAAGTCGCTGATTGAGCAAACAAAAATCCCTGACACGGTTCCCTCCGTAAATGAATTCCGTTTCATGTGCTTCAAACCGCATGCTAATTGCTTGATTATTAAAAAAGTTATGCCGATTCAAAGTTAGTCCGACCCGCATCAAACGAAGCGTCATAAATCGGCTGTTCTCTCTCGGACCCCTACGTTTCACGCTAAATAATTGCATAATACACAAATATCGCACCAGAGAGGGTCACAAGTTGCGGTAACATACTCTAACAACATTTTATGACCCAGTGACACCTGACCAATTAAAAAGTTGCTGATTAATATCAGTTTATAACAGAAATTTCTTCAAATCTTAACGTGATTTACCATCCGTCTGATATCGGTCGCACATGTCACGTGACTTTCGGTAAAATTTGAGGCACTCGGTGGGGGGAAATGGAACGTATTTGCGCACCGCTAGCGGGGTATTTAATTGTTTCACTTTTGAAGTTTATTATTATTATTATTATTATTATCATCAGCATTATTATTATATATATTATATACTCTGTGTATTCGTTTATGAAATTCCGTTAAAATAACAAAAAACTGAGCTTCTGACGGTCTTTTAAAGTCAATGGTAGATGTACAAATAAGAACGGGATATTATATATTTTTTCCTCCAAATTCATTATTGATATAAATGCTTCACATATTTTAATAGAAATAAAAGGTATCACTCGATCATTATGATCTGACCTTCTTGACTTCTATTATCATGAATATCATCTATGCATCTGAGCACGGCATAGATCTCGAGATCCAGTTTCTACTGGGAAATACAATAAATTCCATACTTTGTCCCAGGTTTATTAGTACTGTGTTCGATTTACTGGCGAACAATTTATTCAAAGCATTCACTGATAATATATTTTATTATCTTTTTTTATTGATTCATAGAGAAATAATCACCCTAAGACAATCTAACATGGTTTAGAAATTTGTCAGGGACACCTTACCACAAGTCATATAGGCGTTCACATAAAAAATGTTGTCTGTTTTTGTTGTCGTTTAACTTGACATTGTTAGAAAACGAGGTTGAATGTAAAGCAAGCCCTTGAATCCGTACAAAAGTCCATAAACTCAATGTAATATCTATCAGATTAACGGGACAGACAAATTATTTTCACACATTATGGATATTTTAGCAACTATATTTTTAATCAACCCCGTGGTCGTGCGATTTGCCGCTATTCTATATTATTTATGTTTCATACATTATGTTACGTACATTGGCCGACAATTTCTTATTTTATAAAAAGGCTGAATAAAAGGTAGACGATATTCGGTATGTGTATGATACATGAATTACGAGTAGTATGGACCAGTATGGACCGGTAATTCACGCATATATGGAACTACCGATTTCCCTCATTGATGCCTCAACAGGGGGCGGAGCGTTATCGATAATTGACAGGTTACGCGAATAGCAGATAAAAATGGTACAGGTACCGTTTTGAAACGTTTAAAAACACATTTTTTGGACTAACTGCTTCCAAAATTAAATCACGAATGTGTTCAGAAAAGATGGATAAATCTACTAAGCAAAAAATCTCATTTTAGGTATTTTCAGTGATAATTGACTCCGTTGTCACCTTAAGAGAAAACATATAATTTGTGTATCGACAGGTTTGTTCCAGTAGTGGAAGAAAACGAAATGACTTCATTGCATGTTCAAGGTAATATTGGATCTTCTTCTATTTAAATATATCATACAGGAATGTTAACGGTTGTTTGTGTGTTAAGCATAAAATATCGACAGGAAAGAACAGCGTCAATAGAACGCAGCTAGCACAACAGGAAGCGGCACTGGGCCGCATAACTACAATATGCCATCAGTGACTGTTATTTGCAATAATTAACCGTTTTATTTTATTTTTAACAGTTTACCGATTCTTCAATTATATTCTCTTTGGTAAGAGTGAAGTGCAAAGAAACTTTCCAGACGGTCAATATGGGTAAATCTCTGGTTTCCAATTGAAAAGTTGTTTTTATTATGCTACCTCAATAGATAGTTTTCAAGATATTATCTATAAAGGCCTTATTTTTAAGACGTCTCTTGTATGAATACAGCAATTCAAAATTATATCGAAGTTCGACTGAATGTCTAGTCCTTTTTTCTGCTCCCCAAAAATTTTCGTAGGAGCATATAGTCGCCGGGTTGTCCGTCCGTCCGTCAGTCTGTCCGTCCGTCCGTACGTACGTCCGGAATTCGTGTCCGGCCCATACCTTCGTTATTATTTGAAGTCGGATTTTACAACTTTTCTACAGAAATGATCTACATATTGAGACGACGTGTCGCGCGCAACATTTGGTTCGCTACTTTGAAGGTCAAGGTGACAGCATGATCTTTCAGTAAAATGGTCTGGCCCATAACTTCGTTATTTGAAGTCGGATTTTACAACTATTTCACAGAAATGATCACCATATTGAGACCATGTGACGCACGCAACATTTGCGTCGCTACTTTGAAGGTCAATGTCACAGCATGACCTTGCAGCCCAATCGTGTCCGGCCAATAACTTTTTATTTGAAATCGGATTTTACAACTATTTCACAGCAATGATCACATTATTTAGACGACGTGTCGCGCGCAACATTTGGGTTGTTTTTGCACTTTGAACTTTGTTTGTGAGATTACTCTGACACTACAAGAGGTATACCTTCCTGTGTCCAAAACCTATTCGGGGAGCATCACCCGGTTCAACCGGTTCTTGTCTGGAAAAGCTTTTATGAGATAAAAGTGTTGGATAAGAAAAGGACAATGTTCATTAATTAAATAAAATATTTCTTGCAGGTGTTGTGATTATGAAGAGGATTGTAACAGACATTTGTGTGGGATTAAGGATGGTTTGTTGAACTATAAATATTTATTTCATAGTATTCAATATGTCAAATGTCATTAATTGTCCATACAATGCTCCTTCATTTACACAAACACTATATTAATAACGTGTACATCTTTTGCCATTTCTTGAAAGTTAATGAACTTTTTCAAAATGTAACATATTATCGTCTGCAATAAGTTTTATCATTTCACACTTTATAGAATATAGCTAATGCACTTTCAGCATTGACTGCACGTGATGTTCCAATCACAATCATTATCGTATCCAATCTTATCAATTTTAGCCCCGTGTTCATTTCCAGAGTTCAAAAAGTCTATATCAAATCCATATCACACACCTTATAGACTATTTTTGTTTCCAGAGTCATATAGAATCATTAAGGTTTATATAAATTTAGCATCACACTCCAAATAGCTTCATATTCATTTCTTGAGTCCAAGAGGCAAAAGATCCATATCAACGTCATATCGTACCCCGTTTATCGGTCATTCCTTTTTTTTTCTTTTTCTTTTCGTTTGTTAACAAACATGCATAATAATCTCATATCATGTTGTACGCTTTGTCACACCCAAAATGGATCCTTCGAATAGAATCTATATTCGTTAAACTGCTCACCATATGCGGAAAGCATGTGCAACGTCGCGTCAAATAGAGCTTTCGTAAAGAAATGATGGATGGCAATGAAACCTATCATTAACAACAGAAACATAAAAAAGGAGGCAGTGCCTTATTTTATGGATCTGTGTGTAATCTCGGGCATGGTTTACGTTTTCATTTTTGGCTTTTTAGCAAAGCACTTTAGAAGTGTTCTTTATATATGAAACACCTAAAAATATGAATTTTACATATTCATTTAAAACAGTTGTAGGTATCCTCTCGTTATGGATTATATACACATAGCATTTAATCTGACTAACAACATACCGACAGACAAACAAAACACAACAGAAACAGAAATCTGAACAAAATCAATTAGTTATATATTGTATCTCAAAATAGACAACCACAAAATGTCCTATTGTTTTATATTAGACAGTCGCAAAAATAGACAGACAAAAAACAAGACAGAAAACAAACAGCTATACGAAAATTCCCCCTTTAAAAGATTGAGTATCTGTATCCGGAAAAAAGCAACAGTTCCTCCGAATTCAGTACCTTATCAAATTTTGTAGCTGTATTCGTTTGCGTTAAAAAAACATCCCTAGAATCTTTATACGCAACAACTACGAATGTTGCACCCGATGGTGCTCTATCTGAAAGAATCCATATAGGGTATAAAAATGCTTAATCATTAAATCCGTATCTATTGCTACAAATTTCCAGTGAGTTTTGTCATTTATTTAATATACTATTATTCTTATTCTTCCTCTGCCTGTGTCTTTGGCTAAAACCTAAAGAAAGTAATATAACTGAGCAGGACGTACTATCATGCTTTTAAATATATTTATTATACTGTTGTTGTTTTACGTAATCATTAAATGTTTAGTTACATAAGATAATTCTTATAGAAATAACTTTTTAGACACTATAAGCATCAGTCAGTGCTACAGCTGTGATTATAGGACCTCGGAACAGTCCGAAGTGAAAGATCCGAAATCCTGTGTAACTCTAGATACATGTCAACCAAATGAGGTACATTACATTTCGTATTATACAAACATATATTTAAAATGTTCATACATTGTTGATGCTTATTTTGTAACGGTTGATGTTTCTTGTGAGAATTTTAGATTCTGTTTTTTAAGCATCTACGTGGTGTATATTCGTAAGGAAATGTTTTACTTTTAATGTCATCATTTCAACAAATTTGCTTATTTCGAATATCTGTCCAACAGCATCAATATGTCTTAAGGTATTGGTGGATACCTAATGCAGTATCTCCTGTCTGGCGAGTATTCATTTGCATTGATGAGACAGAGTTTTGATAGGGCATGGGTTTAAACCCCAGTTTGTCATAATAAGATTTTCTTGATAATTTGTAATTAAAGAAATTGATGTTCTATATATATATTTACTGTGAAATGTATGAAATTTGATAGCACAAAGAATTAAAATGATTATAATTTAAAATCAGCATGATAAACTTTTCTTTACATTTTGCACAAATGTTAAGAATATTATCTAGATAATCATTATTAAAAATATTTTGATGCTCCGATTACATTTGACAACATCTGACGGGTTTTCTTACCCCAATCTCTTCCTATTTGATGTAAAATGTTGTTGTTGTTGTTGTTATTGTTATATGAAACCATTACAAAAGTTGAACTTTAATTGTCGATATTTTTCAAGCAAAATGGTAAACTTTTGAAATTTTTTGTATTGATGTCCATAATATTGTAAAGTTAAATTAATGAATAATCAACACCTTTTGAAAAAGTGTCAATATATCTTAAAATTTAAATTATAGATTTTGTGTTATATAATGGGCATTTATATATGTATTTGTTTTTTCGTTTACAAATGTTAAGGTTTGCTATGCTACCATGTCAGATATTGGCGGGAAAGACACGTTTTTCTATGGTTGTTTGAGCAAGCTTGTAAGTTTTATGTTATTTGTCAGTTCTCCTTTATATATATTTTAATTTCAATTTCACTATTAATCTTTAAATTAATTGATTAATTGGCATACACTTATCCGCTCACTTAGTATAAAGTACAGATATAATTATTCAAGCCGAAACGAGTTATTCTTTGCAAATGTAAAAATATAATAATGTATATACAGATGTTTATATATAGAAAGTGACACTTTGCTTTGTGACAATACACACTATTACAAAATTGGAAATGTGAATGAAACTACATACGTTCAAATTATGTAAAACAAGTAAAATGAGTGTCCAAAACTATGTGTTTTATAATATTCTCTTCTTTTATAAATGATGCTTATTTCATAGTCACATTTTACTACAAACTTTTTCCATATCCCATAAAGTACTTGAATTAAGTAACTTATTTTAGTCCGCAGATAAAAATACAAAGTTTTACGAAATATTGATTCGTTTATACGAAATATTAATTCGTATTTACGAAAAATTAATTCGTTTTTACGAAATATTATTTCGTAATTACGAAATATTATTTCTTATTTATGAAATATTATTTCGTAATTACGAAATATTAATTCGTAAGAAACGAAATGTTATTCGTAATTACGAAATATGAATTCGTAAAAACGAAATGTTATTTCGTAATTAAAAAATCATAATTCGTTTTGACGAAATATTTATTCGTTTTTACGAAATAATAATTCGTTTTTACGAAATATTGATTCGTAATTACGAAATATTAATTCGTTTTTACGAAATCTTATTTAAGGTCATTGTGAGCTTGACAAAGAACCTACTTATCCCACAAATGGGTCAATGAGTGAGAAGAGAAGTCATTCTCTATCCAAAATGGTCTCTTTTTCCCTTTTGTCAAATACATGTTCCTATCAGCAATGTTTTAATGTTTCAGGCAATTAATCTTTTATGACATGTTTCTTTAAAACAGAAACATGCTTTATTATTCCTTTCTTCTATCATATACATAAGTAAAACTAAAGAGGCGAGCGGGGGGCTCCAGACTTTCACTAATCTAATCAATTAAAAACAATATTTCCTTACAATTTATGTATGGGCACCGTGCGATCATAAAAACATAATATTTATTTCAAAACTCAATAATTGCGATTAAACGAAACAGAAAAAAATGTCCGTGTTTGGATTTGAAGCACAGGACCCCATTTCAACTAAATTTTCCACCGCATGTACTATCACGTCTGTTGCTCAACGCTATTGATAGGTGATTATTTTAATTTATATACAATAGTGTTAAGTTAAAAAAAAAACTTGGGGAGAAAAAAATCACTATTTATATTGCATTTACATGCCTTATATTCAGTCAGGAACTTAGTTTCGGAGCCTTATCTATAACTATTGCAAAACTCTTTGAAACTCTAGAAAAAAATGAATTCGTTTTTTTTAAATATTATTTCGTATTTACGAAGTATTATTCGTAATTACGAAAGAACATTTCGTTTTTACGAATAAATATTTCGTAATTACTAAATAATATTTCGTAATTACTAAAAAATATTTCGTTATTACGAAATAATATTTCATAAAAACGAAGTAATATTTCGTAATTATGAATTAACATTTCGTAAAAACGAATTTATATTTCGTAATTACGAATAAATATTTCGTACAAACGAATTAATGTTTCGTAAAAACGAATTAATATTTCATAATTACGAGTTAATATTTCGTAAAAACGAATTATTATTTCGTAATTACGAATTATTATTTCGTAAAAATGAATTTAGTTCCGGTGGGAAAAGTGTGGAAAATGTCACATTAGGGGCTCCGTATGAAAGTCATGTTTACATTAGGTACTTATTACAATATACCACAACATTAAAGTAGTCATTAATCCAAAGTGCAACTTAGTATATTTCTTTTTTCTCAAAACAGCCAACGCTTTAAGTTTTCACGAAAAGTACATTACATTATTATATTCCTAAATTTAGTATGATAGTGCTTGAGAGACACTTTTTCTTATTAAATGCATGATATGGAAACGAAGTCAACGAAGCAGAATGATCAATTTGTGAATTACGTGAGCAAGATTACTATGACAAACAGCATGTAATTTTAATACATATTCATGATGAGTCATTGCCATGAGGTTTCCAGATTTTATCAGATTTTATTATGATGCATTAAAAAGAAAATAAGCTGCACCTGAAATCGGTAAAAAAAGGGATATCATATTCATGAAAATAGGTATAATGTTGTTTGAAATATCAGGAGATTTTCATTGGAACATAAAGACATGTTACTTGGAACATCAATGAGCTGATTCTACAAAATGATCCTGATCTTAAGTTGACAAATGAAGCCTCAAAATTTGAAGTAAAAAGTCTTTGTGAATATATTTGCCTTATATTTGTAGGACTTGATTGTAATAAAGTAATTGTCTTAGGTTTATTAAGTGTTTTTCATATTCTAAAATCATATTGGAAACAGAAAATCCATAAACTGTCAGAATTGCAGACAACTAATGACATCATTTGGGATTGCTTAACTTGACTCGTTTTGGCTGTTAAATGCGCTCAATCATGCTTTTCAATAACTATAAAATGCAATGATTTTCCCTTTTATTTGAATATATTATAAGTAAGTAGAAAAGCTTTTATTTTATAAAATATTGAATAAAAGCTTAACAACTACAAGATTCAGAAAATAATCCAGTACTCGGGTACTTTCTACAATGTTAAGGAAGTACTTACTGTTTATATTGACAACTTATTATGTCTAATCAAAGTTAAATCTTGCAGACATTTGTCCTTAAAATAAACAAGAATAAAAGTGTATGTTGTTTGAAATAGAACTTATATATTTACTTGTCCACGATGTTTTAATCTGCACATTTCAATTTCAGCAATGTCGTTTTTTGATGAATAATGCTTACAATGAATATAAAATGTGTGTTACAAGATCAGTACAACCTCCCCCTGGAATGACATATGATCAGGCCTGTGGTCATATAGGAAAACGTGCGACATCACTTTGCCATTCATGCTGTGCTGATGGTGGTTGTAATTATGGGACATGTCAAGAATTAAACGGTATTTTAATTAAGATATAATTTTTTTTAAACCAACACTTGTTTAGTAATGTACATTGAATTACGTTAATTGCCGTTGGTAAATTAATATGCTAAAAAACATTTTGTAGTTATTTCGCTTTCTGATTTAAGGGAAAAAAATAAACAAAATGTGTATGTTTTATATTAAGGTAAAGAATGATTCTGCAAGAAAGTGTACGCTTTTTGATAAAGTAAGATATACGTGATCAAGATAGTGTCACTTTATGATGAGGTTTAAATATAATCAAGCAAATAGTGTATGCTTTATGATAAGTCATCAAGATAATACATGTATATGATTTATGATGAGGTTGAAATATAATTCATCAAGAGAGTATCTGAATTATGATGAGGCAAAGTATAATTCATTAAGATAGTGTACGCTGTATGAGGAGGTAAAATACAAGTAATCATGATAGTACAGTCATATATATGATTTATGACGAGGTTGAAATATAATTCATCAAGATAGTGTATGATTAATGATGAGGTAAAATATTTTTCATCAAGAAAGTGTACGCTTTATGATAAAGTAAAATATAAGTCATCATGATAGTGTCAATTTATGATGAGGTTTAAATATAATCAAGCAAAATAGTGTATAATAAGTAAGGTAAAATATAAATCATCAAGATAGTATACGCTTTATATAATGAGATAATATATTATTCAGCAAAATGATGTATGCTTTATTATCAGATGAAATATAATTCAGTAGTATAAGTTTAAGCTTTGTAAATTACATATAATTCACATGATATTAGTTACTAGAACGTTGATAAGAATTATTTGAATGACATAGATGATTGTACATAATTATGTCAACCAGCGCTTTTATGCTAATAATACTAAATTGGATATTCATTCAATATGTATTTCATATTTGTATTTAGACAACAAACTCGTAAACGTTTATTTGTTTTCTTTTTTGTTTGTTTTTAAGCTCGGATTTTCAGACTGGCAGATGCAGGAAAGTTTGATATGAATACCTTAAAGGTCATATAAGAAATTGCTGCAGTGCACATACCATTAACTTGTTTATCGATTAAACAAATAAATGAAAGATTGAGATGATTTTTGTTGTTTTCCTACCATTGTTTACCACATCATAAGTTTATAAGGCCGAGTACGAACAAAAAAGCATTAAATCATTAACAAATGATATGTTTCTTATTTCCTTGTTTATAAAATGTCTACCAATGATTGATGGATACCTTTATATTAAAGACGGTTCATTGTACCACGTGTATACAAAAACATCTTTGATCTGAAATTTAAATAAGAAATACTTTAGTTAGTAGATTTAAACAATTAGCCCTTAATTCACCTTAGTACACCCACATTTGCAAACAATATATTTGTAAATGAACGTGTATGCCAAAACAACATGTTTCAGCAAATTTGAAAAATATGTTTGCTTATTTACACCATAGACGGGTTTGATTTTCGGAAAAGACCCTCCGTTAAGAGTCTAACGGCATTTTTTAGTACAAGCAGGTAGTCAATCGTTTTTGCATAATTCGGGTACGCTGAATCCATTTTTTGCTCTACCACGGCTGTACTCGAAGTCCTTGACCTTCTAAAGGTCAAATCAAAATGGCCGCCATTGTCCTTTACCATCTACTTAAGAAATTATTATTTCTGGTACATATCGTATCGCATGTCCGTTAATCTACATGGAATTAAGTTTCAATTACTTTTAGGAATAATTGGCTGATAATTATACATGCTATACACATTGACTGCTATGCCGGCCATCTTTGATTTCAAAATGAACACCTTTTTTAACAAATATAAGTAAAGTGCTTTTAAACAAATGGATCATTCTGTAAGAATGAGTATCAAAAATTGTATAATGATATGAGCAACATGTCATGTTGAATTGTATGTGCTGTGTAGGTATACTGCACACTTTAATTTACATCATTACTTTAAACTATCACAGGTCATCTTTTTGGACAATTAATATATATCAGGTATCTGAGATCCCAAATGCCTTACATAAAACCTGAACATTTTAGTTTACCATTAGATGTTTAAGTTTTCTTTATTTTGATAGAATAGCATTTTTGTAAAACTTTATGGACACTAGATCATTTTATAATTTGAATGCCAAGAGTCAAGGTCAGTATGTAAATATTTAAAAAAAAATTGCCTGTCATCTTCACAGGTCAGCGACTATGTTTCTGAGCCCGCATGTCTTTGCAACAATATCTATTGTACGACCCGATTTAAAATAGAAAACAACAACAACAAAAACAACAACAGAATCCCTAAAAAAACGATCAAAACGGCAAAAAAGAAAACGTTGTAGGCTCGATTTGATTGAGCCTGTACATGGACGCAACTGGAAATTGCAAGGTACCGTCCAAGCACCCTAGCACCGGCCTACGCAAAATTCATATATCCAAGGGGGAAATTGTCAAATTTGGAATTAAGAAACATCCGCAGATGTGTTCATACGATATCTTCTATCGTTGTTTTGATATAGCTACTTTATAAAGGGTCGTATTTATCAATCAAACTTTAAGCATGCCTATACATGGTTAAAAACAGAGCATCTATTTATTAACTGAAATAAACTTAATGAATGGTAGTCATTTTAATCTTTATTGTATTTCACTTTGAAAAAATGTCTCGCAAACATGAACCATAAACAGTCTACGAGCTTACACTGTCTTAATGAATAATATAAAGTAAAACATTATAGGTCTACTGCGGGTATTTGATGATGGTACATGCATAGAAGATTAGACAGTTAATTGATACCAATTCTGCTATTAATATATTGACGATTCACTGCTGTTTACCCTTTTTTATTAACACAGAGAATTTTGGATTTTTGCTACTTAATCATGTAAAATATATGTATCGAAGCCTATGTGTTTAAATTTTATTAACTTACCTGAAAATACGAGTTTTTTTTGCGTTTAGTCATAGCTCATTGGTATTCATTCATTGTCTTAGTTAATATCAACGTCTACATTATAATTATGCCACTTTGCAAAGGACGCTGAGCCTTATTCTATCTTACGTTTTAAAATCATTCAAGTGACTAAGATATATTCAAATCTTCGTACTTATATGTTCTTGGCTATCTTTCAAGAAATTGATGAGTATCCTATTCCATTATGATATAATATATTTTGATGTCATTTGCCCCAATATAATTATTTTATCTCATATTTTTTTCAACTATCACTCCATAAAATTACTTTTGTACTTCTTAGTGTAATTTTAGTCACTAAAATGTGTACCAACTATTT
Source organism: Ruditapes philippinarum (assembly GCF_026571515.1). Taxonomy (NCBI): domain Eukaryota; kingdom Metazoa; phylum Mollusca; class Bivalvia; order Venerida; family Veneridae; genus Ruditapes; species Ruditapes philippinarum. The sequence goes on along the minus strand of NW_026864520.1, from coordinate 420,485 downwards.
TTGCACTATCCTGACAATTATGTAAAACAAAGAGAAACAAGGTCGTGCCACTTGAAATGTCTCCGAAGCTCAGCTCAGTTATGATCCATTAATGGTTAATGATCCATTTGTTGCTGGGTCGTGTTGGGGTTGCGTTCATTGAACGCCACCTTTCCTTGTTAATCTTGTTTTCCTTTTTTTACATTGAAGGCATGTATACTGTAGTCTTAAAAGTTTTACAAAAATAAGAAACATTAAGAAGCATTTATTTATATCTTCAGTATTTCTTATTATTTTAAAAAAGCGTCCATGAATAAATAACCAATATATAGACACAACCATCAATGTTCTAAATTGACCTATCTAGCTATCAACCTAGTGTTTAAGCATTACAAGTAGTCCTAATGTGCCACAAATGTATGCAAAGTTACGCCAATATCCATCCAATGAATGACAGAATTCATGACCGGACATGACCTTCAAAATATTTATTCTCACTCAAGACAAATTATTTCAAAGTACCATGTATTTATTCTTAGCTCTTGCTGAATAACACATATATGGACTGGACATGGCCACAAATGCACTCTCATATCATTACTTTTGAAAGGCAAGTGTGACCTTGGAACATTTGTCCGCTACATGTCGTCTTACAAAGAGGCGCCGTATTTAACCCGAATGATGTTTAATTCATCCATGAATGACAAAATCGTTTACCAGACTTTTTAGACACTTTAAGGAAATAGTTTGTTCGAAGTGAAAGTATGATTTTGGTCTTTGATTAACATCATCATCCCGGTTTAGCATGTGACTCATTGTCCCAATGTGCCATTTATTTATGCAGAATTATTTTAAAAGGCATCAATTAATGAGAAAGTTATAGATCGGACACAACTATCTTGTTACGTTTATATCATGATTTATAAGTTTAACTGTAGACATAACCCTGCTTGTGCATGACACGACCTTTTCAAATTACACATTTACGCAAAGTTATTGTCGTTCAAGTACTTTTATGACTTTTTTAAATATCAGTTCGTGCATCGAAAATTGTTGACCTGGTTCCCCACTAATGAGCTTTTACAAAATTGTCTTTCTTGATAGACATGACCCTGCTCTTTGGATTGTCGAATTGGCTCTCGAGCACTACTCGTCCCAGTACATGTTCTTGCGCAATTGACATTGACATAAGAAATAACCAAACAATTTTCATGGTATCCCTGTTTGAAGATTAAGTAATAATATAAAATACATCATTTCCCAATCCGTTATAGGCTGTGTATTTATGCTTAACTATTTCAAAATTCATCTCTTAATGACAGAATACTAAAATGCACATCTTTTTTCAAGCACTTTCAAGTATAACATGAGGAGTTGAGCTTCAAATCTGGGCTTTTCTTATGACATTGTATCCATGTGCCACACATTAATGCAATTAATTTCAAAATTTATCCGAAAATGACAGATATGGACGGGATTAAAAACGGACAGACAGGGACAAGCTCTTACTGAGAGATTTGTGAAGATGTCTGTTATCTTCATATTTGTTTCTTACTCCAAAAGCAGCCTTTTGCCTCCCATAACCAATGATTCATCCTATAGGTCGGGGGTATACGGAATTAATCTAAACGCCAAATTGTGATCGCGAATACCCCTAACTGACACAAGAGGACGCTCGGACAGATGGACAGACGGGCAGAAATTTGAGAAGGTCCCCCCTTAGGGCGATACAAATCCAATTTAAAAACATCGCAATAATTTAAAGAAGTGCATTGTATTCTTAGAAGTATAAAAACAACATCTAAATGACGAAGTGAACGCAAATATGACTCATTTACGTTGTATTAGGGTATAAATTGTCACCTTTTTCACCATAAAGTTTGGAGTTTTAATGGATGATTTTCAAAGTCTGCACTTGGTAGTCTTAATTAGTATCATTGCACTTCTAAAAAAAGAAAACATGCCTAGTAAAATGCCTTCTTGTGCTTGTTTACTTTAATTATAAAACAGTGTATAAAACATAGGAAATTGTCAGCCATTTTGAAATCCAAGATGGCTGCCGCTATAAATTTTTTGTTTTTGCATCTATTCTTCTCGTCCACACTTTAGCAGACTAAAATTAACAAAACCTTAAATTAAGATGCCAAAAAAAATATGTATATATCTCGCCCATGGGAGAATTAAAGTAAAATTAAAAAAATCAATGGTGGCCATTTTGAAATTGATTTTTAAAGGTCAAGGACTAACAGCTATGGTAGAGCAAAAAATGAATTCAGCGTACTCGAAATAGATAAGTTAGCCCAACTACCTGTTTGTACTAAAAATGCCGTTAGGATGAACATTTTACCAAAATCAAACCAGTCTACCATGTCGTTTTGGTTTTGTTTGCCTCAAAAATGCAAAAACAGATACGATAAAGTCAAAATTTGGCCTTTGACGTACTATGTGTTGCCGCATTATCGAGGTGAAAAGGCTTGCTTGCGGCAAATTCAGGCATAAATGCTAAATGAAGAACAAATATGAAAACAATAAAAAACCTATACAGTCACATATTTTCGTGTCAAAAAACCAACAATACAACATGGCGAAAATCAGCCACTATAATAAATTGATACAGAATGATTGTATAGACTGTCACCTTGCTAGGTAATTATGAACTAAGTATTGTTGTTTGAAACAACATTTTGAAACAGTAAGTACTTTACTTCGTTCAAGTATGTCAAGTGATTCATCTTTAATAGCATTGCTCCTGAAAATTGGACTTTCAAAAAAGCAGTAAATTTAAGGCATAGACAGATCTTAAAAAGATTATATTAATCCAATACATTTTTACTACATTGTTTATTATGAAGCAACAAAGCTGTCTGATATGTAGCACCTTTACAGTTTTGTAGACTTATCCTCAGACATTCTTAAGTCAAATATTTATGTTATCTTTTCAAAATGAATGTGATGTTGACTTGTCCATGCTCTACTGCGTATCGGGCGAATGTACCGCTACCATTGAAGTAACGGTAGTGAAGTCGATTATCTGCTTAGGGAGTGTAACATGTCTAGACACAATTTTTGTCTTCAAAATGTCATGAAATTATGTATTAAGTCGATGTTTACATACTTATACCTTATCTTAATATATCAATAATTCATGTTATCTTTTTTAATTGTGGTTTAGTCTTATCTAAACACAGTCTTGTAAAGATGTGGGGTCGCTTTATATAAACACTTATTATTTTGTCATATTGTCATCTTGTTTAAATGTTGTTGTAAATTAATACAATTTTCATATGTCATACTGTCGTGATATTTTGTCCTAATGAGGTATTCTAACTTATCTAATCATTGTCTTTTTTTGTCAGGCTGACAAATTGTTTTGTTCAAATCCGGTGGTATGTGTCTAACCACTGTCGTTTTGTCATCTTGTCAAAATGTAGTATAAATTTGTCTAATAATTGATGAAAAATGTTTAACAGTCAAGTTATCTTGTCAAAACTTCGTGCTGACTTGTCTAAACGTTGTGTGATAATTTCAAATATCTATTGATATCTTTATAAAAATTTGTATAGGTCCACTTGTCTAAACATTGTCTTAATATTCTGTCAACCTGTCTGGTTATGTTGTATAATTTTGGTTTTATTCTGTTTGACTATGTCCAATAAATATTTTATTTTTCAAAAATCGGATTCATATTATGTAAAAATTGAATTATTATGTGAAACAGTACAGTCGACTCCCCGATTTATTTTTTGTCTTAACACTTCTCACTATGTTATTCAGTATTGTCATCTGTCAAAACGTGGTATTACCTTTTCTAAATACTGTCTTAGTTCGTGAAATTGACAGGCTATTTTGTAAGATTTTTGCGCAAAGCTGCCAAGACAATGCCTTATTTTGCCAGCATTTCATGCTTAATTGTCCAAATTCTGTATAAACCGTACCTAACAACCACTTATTTTGTAAAATAGTGGTTGTTTATTGGCAAGTACTGTTGTTTTATCACTCAATTTTGTCAAAATAACAGAGTGGCGGGGCCGAGTGGTTAACGCTTCGGACTAGTAATCTATTGATAGCTAGCCGCATGGGTTCAAACCCCGTCAGGGGCAGGTCGTTGTTTCCTTGAGGAAGAAACTTTACACTCATTTCTCAATACCGGTTGGTTCTAGGGACGGATTCGAAAGTTTGTACATAAGCTTATAGCTTCCTACACAATCGAACTAAAGTAAATTCTGTATAACCCAAAATAATTCCATTTTGTAAGTCCTTGAATATACATGTATACAAATTTGATTTCCACATGCATATGAAAAGAACTTTTAATCATACTTCTTTCTTATAAGAGAATATAAAAAAATATCCACAAAATAAATTATATCATTTGCAAATAGAGCAAGCAAAGGGGGAACTCATAAAGACTTTATGATTTAAAGGAACGCCCCTTAGGTCCAAAAAGCCTAAAGGACAAAATTTTGCATTTCTGACATAGATCGCCCGGGGTGATTGATACAGAAAGATCTGCAAAATATCTTATGTTTGTGCTTTTCTTGGCCCGATTTTAGTAAAAAGCATTGCAACCCTTTTCAATTTCAGACAATTTTTCATAATTATAGTAATTAATTATTCTTGAAAATCGGAATGAATGTTTATAGAAATGAAATTAGAATCTGAGTCTTGTCAATAATACATTTTCATCTCTGAACTGGAATATTATTGAATCAAAACATCTAAATTCACCAAATAATAAACCAAGTGAACAACATTGTGTGTCAGCAAATGACATTTTCCCATAAGAAGACTTACCATGTTTGGAATTTTGGCAACAATTGTCTTCCATACGTGTATATACCTACATACGTGTACATTTCTTTTAAACTTATCTTTAGAAACGTTAGTCAACTTCCGTTAATTTGTTTCCATGCCATTACAGGCCGAAAGAGCCCCTCCTTTATTAGTAAAGAGGAACTATAAAGAATAATTAAAAAAAAAGACAATAGTAATAAAGTGAATTATTACACTATAAATACACAGCATAAATTTGACGTTAATAAACTAAATGACTGCAGAAAAATTATATCTACGCTGAATGTAGTTCAATATATTTTTTATCAATTCTCGTTTTAGCAGCATGTTGAAATTGAATAAGATATGAATCTACTTACATTACAGTAGAACGATGTACAGTCTATCATTCAAATGCAGTGTAATTAATTAATCTTGCCTATCGATCTTCCTTACTATATTCCTGCGCATTTGAACTCGAATCGTACATAAATCTATAACAATGCATTCAAAATTGATATCTATTTCCTTACTAAAGGATATAATATTTTGGAAAATGTTATTCTTACACACAATGTTGTTCACTTGTAGAATATTCGTTAAATTTAAAATGTTTTGATTCAATAATAATAATAAACCAGTTCAGACATGAGAACTTGATATTGACAAGACTCTGATTCTAATTTCATTTTTATAAACCTTACAAAATCTACAATACATAGGTCATACATTTATCAATTTCAGAAAATACCTCGAGTTACTTTTTGAGATCAATGAGGAATATTAAAGTGACTACACTGAGGTTATTTTTTTTATTAATTTTATATTAATTTTTTTTTTACATTTATGTTCCATTTGATGTAGGTCTAGACCAATATCTTGTGTGCAAACGTTCTTCATTCCATTTTCCAAGGATAACTAATTATTATGATTGTGAAAAATGATCTGAAATCGAAATGCCTTTTAGCACTTTTTTTCTAAAATCGGGCCAAGAAAAGCACATCTGTATTAAGTACCCCAATCGATCTTTGTCAGAAACGCAATGTTTTAGGCTTACGAATTCAGACCTCAGGGGAGTTGTTATCAATCAGTCTTTATTGGTTCTCCCTTTGCTCGCTGTTTTTGAAAAAAATATGATGCCATTTTTGTATATTTAATGTTATATTCTCCTTTAAGAAAGAAGTCTAATTAATATAGACTTTTTTCGTGTGCATACTCATATAAATGGAATGATTTTGACAACAATGGGTGATAATACAATTATTTATTGTCTGGAACAGTCCTCAAAAAGGTTTTCTTTCTTATAAGATTGTATATATTATAGATGTATGACTAACAAATCCACATGCAATACCTCTTCATCAAATTCAATTATTTTCCTACCGTGAAATACACAATTATTAAAATTGCGGCCGCTTATATCACACAAAGCATGGTCTAATATTAACCTCCGCTCAAAATAACAAAATATGGTCGGATGGTGTGAGTTTTTCTTCTTCTAGAATTATTTGGGTTTTTTTATATTACAAATATTACAACAAGCGATCATTCATAATTATATTAAATAAATATTGTCATCAAAATTTAACTATGATTTTTAACTTATTTTTTAGCTCAAGATTTCATGTATTTATGAGAAATTCATCTGAAATTGAAAGCTACCAGTGGGGAAAACAGATTTGATATTTCTGTTAATATTGATGAAATTGCACTTGAAATGGTTAAGAATAAAATGAAAAGAAAATTTGTTTATTTGTTGTGTAAGATATTATTTTATTTCATCTTACACAAAAACAAACAAATGTTCTCTATAGAAATAAGTTATTGTTCAAACAATACAACTTTTAAGTTTAATTTACATTTTTTGCGGTATCCTTGACATAGTGAATTATAGTAAAATATTTGTACAATAAAGTGACATAGAAGACCAACTTATCGCTTGCTTCGTGACTCTACAATTTGAAATACCGGGTCATGTGTCTTATCTTACTCATATATATGAGCCACTTAAACCTTTTAGGCATATTAAGGACATTCGTGGCAGAAAAAACGGTAAGATTTTATTTTATTTTTTTTGAAAGGAAAAGAAAATAATAATGACCAATACTGTATTGAACATTAGAAGGGTAAAATCTTGAAATTAGATGTATTAGTAACTATCATTCAAATGTACTGACTTTCAACATTGTAAAACTTAACAAGTTGAAACCCTGTTAAAATAGTACATGGCAATCACTTTATTTTATTATAATTTCTGTGCAGCGCTATTTCTTAAATACTTTAAAATGTGTTAACCAGCTTGATAAAAAATAGCTAACGGAGATGTTCAAATATTTGTTTGGAAAAACTGCAGTTAAATACGATGCGACAAATATAATGAACGTACTGAAACATTCGTTTTATTTTAGAAGAAAGACTGTTACCAGCAATATAAAATGACAGCAGGTATGCATTACATTAAATAAGAATGACGTTAATTCAAGTTTTATTTATTTATCATATACTTTATTTTATCGTTTTCCTTTATCATTCATGTTTATTGTTAAATATATTCAGACTTTTCATGCAAGGTTTTCTATAAATTTATTCAACTTGTAATTTTGGTAAATGCGAGAGAATTTTTGACTTAGATTGTATATATCATTTTTATCATGCAACTGCTATGGTAACTGCCCGATAACACTTGCCAGATAATTATTTTTGATATCAAGTCAGTAGCCTGATATCAAAAATTAGCCCCGCCCATTTTAACGGACTTATTTCAATTGCTTATATTCGAGCATTTTCATCAGCATGTGAATCCTACAATGTAATCTCATACCCTTACAAGTCATGAATCAATATGCGAAATTTATTTATTTATTTATTATTTGGATTTCAATTACGAATAAATTAGATAGCGAATAGTTTTAGCACCAACTAAATGAAGTGACGTCATAATTTATATTGCAAATGACATCATCGATGTTTACGTCATACTATACATGTAATCATAACAAACTGGCTGACAATTTTCTTTGAGAACTTGTAAATGTTTACTAATTTCGCCGGATTATTATTTACAGGGCTGGGAATCAAAACTGCGTCGTATCCTACAAAATGTAAACAAACGCCGCCATCTTGGAACGAAAAACGTATGTTTTTGTTTATAACTCTTTTTGTTGGAAATGACTGAAAACAAGATATATGTATTAACACGCTACACTATTTTCCGCTTCGTTCGGTATATGTTGCTTGCACAACTATTTTGTAAAACAAAAGTTATAGCGAACTTGCAACTCGAAGCGAGGCAGAATTTTTATGAAAATGTGTGGATACGATGCAGTTCATATTGCTTTATCTCTCGTTTTTTCCTTCAAATCAATTATATATTTGTTTCAGAGTTCACCATAAACTTCGAAATACATTTTTGCATCATTTACTAAACTTTTATTAAAAAGAGATGTTTATTTTCTAAGAAAATAATGATTTTTACGAAATGATACGACGCAGTTGAAAATAAAATATGATACGACGCAGTTGTATTTTTGGCAGTCTTTTCAACAGGGATAATTTTGGCAATATTTTTCTATTTTATGGAATAATCACTTGCGCTAGATAAAAACCCAGATCATTTGCGGTGTAAACCAATGTTCTGTTGATTATTTAGAATACAATGTGTCATGTCCAATATAACATTTAATTTGAAAGTCTACATTGCGGAAGCTACTTTTCAGTTAAACATGAACATGTTACCTTATTGATCATAATATCTGAAATAATTTCTTATATTTTCCTGTATGTTCAATATTATCCCTAATTATTTTCGCAAAAAAAAATAAATGTAGAAATCTATTAACTTAAATTCATTTTGGCTAGCTACGCTCTAAGTTAACTGTGGTTCTGCATGTTCTGGGTAATGACTGCTTTTTTCACTCTACACATTAGCTTTACTAGGGGCGAGGACCTCAGGTGCGCCTTTGTGCATTATTTCAGGCAAAATGTTGTACCTGCAGAGAACCGTCGACATTTTGAAACTAGCTTGATAGGTTTTCCACACAAAAGAATAAACAGTCCCTGGTGGTTTTCGAATTCATAGCAGTTCAGTTCAAGTGATTTGAATTCAGTAAACATAAACAGCTCGGCCTCGGTCGGACACACCTGTCTGATTTGTTTTTTCAACAAAATTTGTTAACGTCAGCTGTACAAATTAGCAGCTTTTTTATTAACTTCTGGCGTGAAGTTTTAAGATTATAAATATTTGAAATAATTATAAAGAGAATAAAATTTAAATTTCTTATTTCGGTATTAATAGCAGAGAAACTTTCAATGTAAACAGGGGGTAATCCTCTGTGAAGTCATTTTCTGAAAACTTTTGTTTAAGTTTTCAGGCAATTCATTATCAAATAAAAATCACACTTTAGTATGAAGGTATGTTAAGATGTCATGTCTCTAGTCTGTTGAAAATTCGATACGATAATCTGACATTTTCTGTTCAATATTGTGAAAACTTAATAATTCTTCAATACTGTTGAAAGATCATGTCTGCCTATATCTGTATCAAATTTATCGGTGCATAGCGTAAAATACCTTTGCAAAACGGACACCTTTTTTACAAAATAATTTGTAGTTGTATCATATGTAACTCGATTTTGAAAAGTTTTTTGATGGAGAAGAATGATACTTAAGTGCAAATATAGAAAAAATACATTCCGTAGACCTTTCCTCATCGGCGATAAAGAAACGCAGGGGTAAAGTTCCGCGGCGCTGAACATAAAATGACTAAACGGAACGCATAACCTACTTGCAAAAATATATTGTAGCTTAACCATTTATAATATTATTTAAAAAAAAAATGTTCAGTTTCAAATAATAAAGCTCATCTGTCCTCGTCGATTATTAAGAAAATGAATACAATAAAATTGGCACGTAAAAGACATAAGTAATAACGGAATTGACGGAAATTATTGCTCATTACAAGTAACAACGGAAGGCATGCAATTTGCGCATTCCCGTTTTCAAAATGTGTAATGTTTTCTCTTTTTTTAAGAAAAAAGTCATTCCTGATTAATACAGGGTCCAGCGGAGGTTACACTGGAATATTGAATTTTGTATCAAAAATAGTAATCACTCCCATTTCGAACTCATGGGAACAAGTTTATAAGCATGCTAAGGCAACAGTAGAACACGTTGTCATATTGGTGTGCGATCACGTGTTTCAATGTATATTGCATTTGATACAGCTTTTCGGAATTTGTAGATGCTTATGATTAGTACTAAAATGCGACCGAAAAATGCAGCCTTAATAGAATTGTATTACATTTCCATTTTTATGAAACCAATGAGTGACCTCTGCTTTTGACTTAAGTTGTAAACAAGAAATGTTGTAGGACGTTATTGGCATACCCAGCATATAATTTAAATAGTTTAACTGCAATGAAAATACAACTGCGTCGTATCATATTTTATTTACAACTGCGTCGTATCATTTCGTAAAAATCATTATTTTCTTGGAAAATAAACATCTCTTTTAAATGAAAGTTTAGTAAATGATGCAAAATTATGTTTTGACGTTTATGGTGAACTCTGAAACAAATATATAATTGATTTGAAGGCAAAACGATAGATAAAGCAATATGAACTGCGTCGTATCCACACATTTTCATAAAAATTCTGCCCCGCTTCGAGTTGCAAGTTCGCTATAACTTTTGTTTTACAAAATAGTTGTGCAAGCAACATATACCGAACGAAGCGGAAAAGAGTGTAGCGTGTTAATACATATATCTTGTTTTCAGTCATTTCCAACAAAAAGAGTTATAAACAAAAACATACATTTTTCGCTCCAAGATGGCGGCGTTTGTTTACATTTTGTAGGATACGACGCAGTTTTGATTCCCAGCCCTGATTTAATAAGTGACCAAATTGTTTCGTTTAAAAAATAAGAAGCATATTTGTTTAGCTTGTGTTTGATTGCCGATTTGACTTTTCTTTGATTGAAATTATCGTGAATTTTGAATTTGACAATTCAAGACAAAAATTGCAGTAAAGTTTAGTTTATGTGATTCTAAGCGGATTTTTGGATCGATGTTTAAATTAAAGGTAAGAATGTTATCGTATTAGGCCTACATTCTGTTGTATCTTTTATCCGAGTCGAAAGAAAAAATGGCCGCCAATTACAAATTCTAAGTGTCAGGGGCGGAGGAATTTGTTTTCAAGAATTATTTCTTTGAACAAAAATTCCCCTTTTTAACGAAATTCGCTATTTAAAAGTAGATTATTTTGTTATTTTGACAGTTATTATGTGTTACATGATAAATAGAAAAACATGCTACTGTCTTTTGATATCAATTTTATCAGGCTCGGCTGATATGGGCAGAAAGGGCTCGGCAAGCCTCGCCCTTTGTAGCCCATATCAGCCTCGCCTGATAAAATTGATATCAAAAGACAGTAGTATGTTATTCTCTATGTAAATTACCATAAAGGTATCAATTAAAATGACAAGTGTTCACTGCCTTAGCTAATTGTTGATATGATAACCTGTTTTCAAATTATCTTTTAATCATACAAATAGCATCTGTCAACAATATAAAGGATGACTATTAAGGGTCAAACATACAAATTATAGGTTTCCCTTTGATAAAAAATGATACCATAATTTTTCTGTTTTTATTACAGATAAAATAGCATGCTTTTTGCTTTCGTCCTACATTTTTATTGGTAAGTTTAATTCGATATGTTTATGTGCTTTTGTGCGTAATTGTGTGCGCACTTTTTTTTAGTTTAATAATATTTTATTGCATATATAAATATGCGCACTAGTGTGTGTTCAGTTCAGTTCGTTCAATATTGAAACTACATGTATAATGGCTTAAGGTTTTTGACATTGTTTAGAGAAACATCATTACAATATGAGAAGAAATCATTTTACTAAAGTTCTCGTCACTTTGTTCTTTACATTAATCTAAAACAAGGATGAAAGAAAATGAAATCGAAACGAAACATTTAATAACAGATCAATGTATAAGGTTTTAAAAGACCACAGTTCATTTCACTTATAATCATGTTAAGTAAATAATAGCAGCTTCAGTACTTATCGGGTTTTTTTTTCGGACTCGACGGAGAACGTAAACTCTAACCAACGCAAATGAAGGCCATGTACTGAACATAATTCAAAGTCCTCTGCCCGACATACACTATGAAATATAGGACGTAAAATGCGTAACAAGTGAATTTCTCTATTACGGGCATATTCTTCATAAGAATTTCGCATATTGATGAAAACAATAGAAATGTATCTTTTCGATATTCTTATATATAACATTCATTAACAAAATTAAATTATTAAAGTTGTTAGTGATTTAGTATGAGCAGTTTTATGATAAAAAATAATAAGTTGCTCAGTATAGTGTCTGCTATATGTAAATATGTATCATCGGATGATGTATAACGCATTTGTCCACCATATCCACATATAAAACTATCGTGGATTGTTTGGCCGAGCTGTTTTGGTCGTTGTCTTAAAATCACTTGCCCCTCAGCGCTGTGGGTTCGAGTCCCGACAGTGACTTTGCATTCATTCATGTGAGGACGCTATCCACCTAGTTTACGGAAGATTGATGCTTCTGAAATAATGCACGCAAGAGCAGTTGAGGTCTTCATTCGCCAGTAAAGCTGGAACGTCGCCATATGACTGTATTGGTTCGACGTAAAACCCAACCAAACAAACAAATGAAATGTCGTTGTTGTACTGTCTAATGCTAAATACTGCCAACATAATTATTTATCCTGTCACTTGTAGCAATTTCGGCCCGATAACAAGGTACAGTATATTTTTACTGATCTACGGCACTTGATCACGTGGTATGCATGTTTGCCGGACTACTTTTCAAGAAAAAATATAAAAACTGTCGTTAAATCTTCTGTGTGTAGAATAACGAATTTTGGAAACGTTGATAAAACTTTGTTTGTTTATTTTAATTCACTCTATAATTTTTCAAGCGAAATAGAAATTATTAAAAGTGAAATAAATGTAAAACTTAACTCGTTTGCGACATTAAAAAAGCGTACTTGATTTGATTGTTTTGCACGTGCTATTTGGCGCTACATTGTGACGTCACGTAAACAATACTTTAAACGTCTGTACAGCGTTAACGACTGAATAAAAGATATTGGTGTTCGAATTCATTTTCTTAGTTTGACCATTTTCTTTCATTCTAGATAGTTTTCACAACAAAATTCGACAAAAAATTGTTTTTATTTATCACATTTTTCAAACAAAATGGCGCCCTCAATGTGAAAATACACAGGGAGATAATAAGAACGGCGAGTGCATTGTTGTAGAATAATGCACGCTTCGGGCCTTCTTTGTTTATATAGAAACATTCCCGATAGTGTGATTAAAGGTTTGCCTAATAAAATTCTTTAAAAACACGGTGACAGGATAAATAGAATAATAGATTGGTGCCGTGGATGGAGAAAGTTTATCTGGCTCTGCTCCGGAATTTATTGGGTTCGCCTTCGGCTCACCCAATAAATTCCTCCGCCTCGCCAGATAAACTTGAAGGCGAACCCAATAAATTCCGGAGCTGAGCCAGATAAACTTTCTCCATCCACGGCACCAACCTATTATTCTCTATTTATTGTATTACATGCCATTCATTAAAGAATAATTCACTTTAAAATGTTTGTGAGAAATCGAGTGTACAAACCCTCTCCCCCACAAAATAATAATAAAATAAAACGAAAAAATAATATATAATATTTTGAGCAGGAGGTGCTACTCTCGTATTATCACAGAGTACCATAGGATGTAGACAGTGTAACCGAGCAAGTACACTGTCTGATTGTAACAAGCTTGTAACTTGTGACGCCACACTCGAGGTAAACTAACATTTTCTTACATACTTTATCATGAATCTTAAAATATTACGGTACCCATGTACTAATTATTTAGCTGAATAATTATCAAAAATGCAAATGCATTAAAACCAAGTTTAATATCGTTGGTCGCCATGATTATTATTTGCATATATTTAAACATCTATTATATTCAAGTGACGTAGTCAAATAAATAGAAATTCTATGATACAATAAGGCTACATATTATATAACCTAGTCCAATGTTATCAGACATGATTCTGTCTTTGCCAAATAAATTCACTTTTATCTTTTAAATTATATATCTTGCTTTTAACAGGAATGCTTTATGGATGAGCTAATCACAGATCAACTATCAGTTGTATACAACGGCGGTTGCAGAGCTAAGGCAGTATGTTTCGTTTTACTTTCTGACAACAATTATTGTATAAAATACAAGTTTGTAAGCTCTGAGTGACGTCTGACATTATCAGTTTGTTTAATAGTTTATATTTTTAGTAAATTAATATATAAAATGGTCAAAGACGCATAGTTCTTGTACCAACCTGAACAAAAATTGATCAATTAAAGTTGTAAGAATAATGGTAAAAATGAATATTATATACGGTTTCGCGTAAACTCTGGTTAAAACATAAGCGGAATATTTATTCAGCGACATTTTCGAGCTGTCCGTGTTATAATTACGGTTTAGCTACAAACCTATTGTTAAAACGTTGTTAATCCTGCCTTACGACTAAAATGAAATGAGTGTATTCGGCCCGAATTTTATCGCTGCTTAACATTCAAGTACTTTAAGACAATAAGATTCGGCAAAGTAATCGATTAAACTAATTACATCATTCCGCATAACATATCACAGGCATGGCTTCTACGCATTCCTGAAATGTAGGTCCGTCAAGGATTCCGATTAAATGTTTTTATTCTTTAATTGAATAATAATAATGACGTCAATTTATGGTATGTTTCTATAAAGAGTCACTAATTTTCAAATATAGAATTATGTGAAAAACTCTTAAAGATCCTGTAACACAATTTTTTCATGGTTTTATTTCATAAATATGATGCTCAAATTAAGATTTGTCAATACTTTAAGTTCCAATAAGCATTATTTATAAAGATATTACCCATTTTAATATTTCATGTAAATAAACTATTAATAAAGGGAGGTAATTAGAAATTTATTTTCAATAAATTCTAAGTCAAATTTTCCAATAAGAAATGAATGCATGTAATTAATTGATTAAATATAATGTGCACAAATATTTGCAATACATATTTTACATATTCTTCGATGTTTGAAAATGGTTTTATTTGCATAATTATATACACATTTAATGTTTTGCAAGTGTGATATACACACAGTAACAATATCAATCACATAACATACAGGATCTTTAACGTACCGTACTTTCTCAGCATTAGACCAGTTACTAAACTTATTTCTGCTGGAAAATGTAATTAATGCACAATTACAAGTCCTTATAACACATCCTAGAGGATGAATTTCCTATTTGCTGCAACAGAATTATAGTTATATACATATTGACAGGTTTGTAATACGTTGGGAAGAAAGCGAAATGATTTAGTTACTTGCTCGAGGTATGATCATTACTAATAACTGCATTAATTTTCAAATGGTTTATTGAACTAATTTATAAATGTAATTAAAAATATATTTGTTTCATATTTTCTCTTACTTACCACAATAAAGCGGTGCTCGAAAAGAATTACGGTATAGAAAGGTAATTTTGGAATTTCTTAACATTACATTATTCGCATTAACATTTCATTAATTATTCCAATTCAAACAAATTTCTTATCGTGCAATATATTGTTTCACGACCTGTTATTCAGATGTTGTGGAACCGGACTTGACTGTAATAAACGGTTATGTGGAATCAAAGATGGTACGTTTAACATTTATTCTAAATTATTTTAATTGATTTGTCCATTATTGACAATAATTTACTCCTGTCTTTCCATTTCATTCAAAACCAGTACTTGTTGTTTGCTATGATTGAGATTATATACATTTAACATACCTAACAGTGTACTGAACAAAAAATGTAGATTCAGCTCTTTTGTTACCTTTTCCACGATCATCTGTTTTAAACAAAAATGTACATACCGTAAGTATTGAACTACAGTTACTTCAGCCTTCAGAGAAGTACTTTCTCAAAGAAACTGCTTAATTGGCGTCACGTTAGAAGTCATATCATGTGTAAGCATTCATTCTCTTAGATCGTTTGATAGTGCACACCGTCATTCTAAATAGTGGTTAAAGTTAGATAAGTTGAAAAAATACATTTTATTCTCCCGAAAAATATTAATTGATTTAGTACCTACTTTTTAAAATCACAATTCTAATTGACTTATACTCTAAATGATATCTCAATTGTAAACGACAAAATATTCATTTTACGAATTCAAAACTTTCCTTTTCAGACACGTTAAACAGTAGCCAGTGCTACAGCTGTGATCATAGGACTTCAGAACAATCCGAAGTAAAAGATCCGAAATCCTGTGTTACACTCGATACATGTCAACCAAATGAGGTACATTCAGACTTTTATTATACAGATGTTTCATGGCAAATTATTCGTTCATGTGTCGTTAATTTTGTGACTGTTTAAAACGAGACTCCTACTAAAAACGTCTTCAAAATCGGTACTTATGTAGATCTCTTAAACGAGGTTTAGAAATGTTTCAAAAGAATAGAGAAAATGAGAATCTCATAAGAAAGTCCAAACGGCATAATTGAAAATGTTCAAGGTTCGGTTTGATTGAGCCTGTTCATGGACGGTACTGTCAAGTACAAACTACCGTCCACGCCCCCTAGCACCGGCTTAAGCAGAATTCAGCATTTAAACATAAAAATGGTGAAAATTTGAATTTCGAAACATCGGCAGATGTGTTTATACGGCGGTTACCATGGAACCTTCCACCTTCTAAGTGCCATTCCATGAAAAGCAACGTATAGAAGCGTGTGCCCTAAAGAAGAAAACAATCGGAATGGAATGGAATTTTGAAAGCGGATCAAATGTTTTGAGGCCCTAAAACCCTCTGCGTCATAATTATACAGAAAATGGGCTGAGGTTGATATTACAAAAAAATCATTCACGTCAAATATTTTCCAAAAATCGTAACATTCGAAAGGAAAACCGTGTAAATATATGCACTCTGTCATTATAAGACTTAACTTTGCTATTTATATTTTGAGTGACGTAACTCACAGATGAAAAGTTCTTCCTAAACTCCACCCATTGTATTGTAAAAAACAATATTTTATTGGCTGTTTGTAGAACATGTTATCCCTATCGACAGCCAATTAGTCATGTGGTCAGGTTATTGTGTTTGACTTTAGACCTAGTGACCAAAACATAAATAAGGGTTATCTCCTGGTCATGACAAGTCACAAGGTAATTGTGATCGTAAAGGTTGTATGCAGCAATTTTATGGCAAAGTTATCACAAAATAATGTTTGTATAATTTTAATTTATCATCTAGGCCTTCTTAATGACAGCCAATTTGTTATATTTCATTATACCTTGGAATGTGTATACCAAATGCACTTTTAGTTTAATAAAAAAATATCAACCAAGGCAACTTGAGTTGTTGAGTTATTGGTCAGAAACCGTTTTTACGTACAAGATCAATGTGACTTTGATCTTTGACCATTAAATCAATAGTTGTTATCTACTGACCAAGACTAATGCACCTGTGAAGTTTGAAGGTGAAGGGCCCATGAGTCGTTGAGATATTGACCAGAAAGTGTTTCTATTTATAAGGTCAATTTTGTCTTTATCTTCGACCCCCTTACCTAAAAAATTCATTGAGGTCATCATTTAACCAAAACCAAAGTTTGAAGGTCAATAGTACATGTGTTGTCTAGTTAAAGGTAGGAAACTGCTTTGTTATACAAGGTCAGTGTGTCAGTGTGACCTTAATATTGAGCCCCGTTACCCCCAAATTAAAGAGGTCATCTACTGGAAAATGCAAATGTACATATTCAGTTTGAGGGCCAAGGGTCTATTGGTTGTCATATCATTGATCGGAAACCGTTTTTACCTACAAGGTCAATATGACGTTGACCTTTGTCTACTTTACCAAAGGGGCCATATACTTGCAATGCCGTGACCAATCCACCTAAGACATTTGAGGACCAATATTCCATGGGTTGTCAAGAAATTGATCGGAAAATGTTTAAACCTACAAGATTAATGTGACCTTAACCTTTGACCCCTTGACCCAAAAATCAATATGGGTTATCTACTGGCCAATACCTTTTTTATTTTGATGGCCGATGTGTTGTCATATCATTGATCGGAAACCGTTTTTACCGACCGTAAGACAAACAAATGCAAAGCAATATACCCCCAAATTCTTTGAAGGGGCATACTTAAAACAATTGAAGTTTAGAGATCTTTTTCTATAAATACTATTCTTTAAATAGATTAAGTTTAATAAAAAATCGTTAAGATATTTCATACCAATAAGAATTTTTTTCCTATAAAACACGCAAAAGCCATGCTATCACTAAAAATGAAAATCAATGAATTAATCTGTTAATCTTATGACGAAGTATCATGGTACCTTTTATCTAGGAATACTTTGTCACAGCCAAAAGAAGGATTTATTTCTCATAAGCCTTAAGGGAATTCATTAACCTCACAAGACAAATTGTATTTAAATTTTAGTGAAATAGGCATTTTATAGCAAACAATATTCAAAGTAATGTGGTGAATTTGTTTGACGTAAACAATAAAGTTTCCATAATTAAGAAATTTTATTCTTCTTAAACGTAATCATATCTTTAACCGACATAAATATCTTCTGTACATTTCATGGAACCAAGATTTATCATGCAATGCAAAAATAAAATTTTCCGTAATTGACATGCTTTGGTTTCTTTATTGTAAGGTTTGTTATACCACCCAGTCAGATATTGGCGGCAAAGATACGTTTTTCTATGGTTGTCTAAGCAAACTAGTAAGTTATTTCACAGCTTTACATCAATTTTGTTTTCTTTTAGACTTGTATTTCGTTATATTTGATACATAAAGCATGTTTAATTAATGTGATATCTAGTGAATTGTAACCCTCGTATTTATTGAGGAAAAAATTGTATTCTTTCTCACCCGCAGAGCGAGTAAAAGAAAACAACTTTATGTAATCAGGAGAAGCAGTACAATCTACTAAAATAACACATTCTTGTATTTTTCCTTTTATCAAATACCTTCAGTTAAACTCATGTTGTATATCTGAACAAAATTGAATGAATAGGTTTACTTTATTGGACTATGCACCTAGTTAGTGTTATGTTGTGATGAGCAGCGCTTGAATACACTTGCCGTAATGTGTCGCATGGAGCTTCTTTTTACCTGGTATTTAACAAAGCCACTGATCCAAACTAAATTATTTTATTGATTTATTTGTGAAATTATAAGCATTTATTATAATTATTTACACGTCTAAGTCATTTACATCGATATTATGTCATTTCAAAAACAATAAACTTAAAATAAACTTTAATTTGTCCCTCAACTGGAATTCGATTGGTTTCGTTAACAAGTTAACAATGAAACGTACTGCGCATTGCACGCAAGTCATCCGTGACTATGTTTGACATTATGTTATTCATGCAAGTATTCCGTCACTATTTTTGACATATAATACACGCAACAAGGCTGTACAATGTATTGAGTACAGTTCGGGATCTTTTTATATCTTGAGTGGAAAACTACTATATTTTCATTAGAAAGTTTAGAGTTATATAATAAATGATGGTAGTGGGCTCGCTAAATAGGTCAGGCAGATGTTTTCAAATATTTATCTTAGGAACCCAACATTTAGTACAAAATTAGTACAATCTAACGTTATCGCCTTAACCAATTACGCTTGTCTCGAGTCTTATTTAACCAATTTTATCACAGGATTTGTCATTAGTACAAAAATAAAAATAAGAGAATAGCCGGTATCTTTTACAGCAGGTTGCCCATTTGTTGGTAATTCTCGGTCATCACCAAATCTTTCTTACACGGACATATGATAAATTGATAAATTTAATGAATATTTCAGTTACATATACAACTGCTTAAACTCGTATTATCATTAGTTTCCATAGAGAATGAAAGATCTATTACCTATAACAACTTTGTTCTGATTGAGATAAAAACATGACAAGTAAACTGATAGTTTTTAATTCATTTTCTTAATCAAGAATAATTTTACTTAAGATAGTTTAGTTCCCAAACTGTTTATCTAAGTAAGCAAGAACAATGATTTATCATTTAATATGATAGAGGCCAGGAACCAATCATCGCTAGAATCCACAGTCCAACGTAATGGCATCCTCAAATTGTCATTTGTAACAATTATTTACTAATCCTGTATCAAGTGGATTTGTATTCATAAAAATTGTTATGCTGTTTTAGATCTACTTTGATGAAAAATAACTATTACTTTTTCAGCAATGTCAATTTTTGATGAAAACGGCTTATGAAAACTACAAAAATTGTGTTTCAAATAAAACGGCACTACCTCCTGGGCCACAACGTGACGCAGTGTGTGGTGTTATCGGACACGTCACATCACTTTGCCATTCTTGCTGTGCTGATGGTGGATGTAACTATGGCACATGTGAAGAACAAAACAGTAATTTAAATTACATAAGATTACATAATAAATAATAATACTTATTTTTATGAGTATTTTCGTCACAAGAAATGATTTTTTAATGATTTAGACTTCAAATGTATGTGTGACAAAGTATCTCAAAATTGAGCTTATGGTAACTTGCTTAGTGGCGTACTAGTGCCGTTAATACAAGTAGGGTATTTGACAATTAATTTTTCCAAGTAGAATGGATATGTATACTATGATTATTATCTAATTGTTATTTATTCATTCATTTATTTTTTTTATCTATTTATTGATTTATTTAGTTTTCTTTGTGTTTTTTTTCTTTTGAAGATCGGATCTTCACACTGGCAGAAAATGGAAAATTTGATATCAAGACATTAAAGGCCATTTAGAAATTTTCAGAACTGATGTAAACCATTTATATTTATAAAAATAAATGGAGGAAAAATAACTTTTTGTCTTTTTCAACCTCAGTCTATATAGCATGATCGACAAATGTTGACAATTTGCTGTCCAATTCAAAATGAAAAACTTAAGCTAAAAAAGGGATAAATTGGAATGATAAAAAACGTGTTTATGTATTTGTTTGCTGTAACGAAATTTACTAGCACTATTGCCAAAATACACAGTCAGGGGTGATTAAGTTGGATTGACAAAATTATATGTCTAATGCGAAACTAACAATAATGTAATATCAAGAATACTCTAGTACAAATTTCGGATATTATGGCACCTTAAATATGACACGTTCGTGCCGTTCCATGAAAAGCGGCGTATGGTCCCGAAGTAAAGGCATACATGAAAGCGATGGTATTTTGAAAGATGATCAAATGTAATGAAGCCTGCATTTCACAGACACCTCAACCAGACAAGTACAAATGTTGCTGCAATGCAGCAAATGAGACGCTCCCGCAAGAATGAATGAGAGAGGGGCCATATATTAATTTTTTAAAAATATGCTGTCACTGATGCCTACCTGGTAAGGAAAGTGATTCCAATACAAACAACAATAACAAGACTTGAACGGTAACTTGCACTTTCCAGTACCGTCCATGAACAGGCTCAATCAAACCGAGCCTGCAACATTTTCAATTTTGCCGTGTTTGGCTTTCTTTAGGGATTCTGTATTTATCTATTTTATGATCACATCTGTGTTATTTGTGCCGGGTGGCGGCTGTAAAAAGTATCCCTGTACATTTAATCAATGATGTTAAATTTTCGATCCTTGAAGATCGTTCAGCACGACATTATTGTTGTGCTTGTGGTATTTTTAGTTTCAACTTTTCGGCATTTTCTAGTTGAGTGGTTCCAATATTCCTACTTGAATAATGTTGAATCACCCTTAGGATATGTTGCCTGCTTTTTAAATTTGTCTTTAGACGTCTTATCTGTGATACGCAGGCTTCATAACCTCTGACCCCCTTTCAAAATTCCATTTTATTTAGTTCCGCCCATTGTTTTCTCGTTTAGGGCACACGCTTTTTATTTCTTGGGGACCATACGCCGCTTTTCATGGAATGGCACGGAAGTGTCACATTGAAGGTTCCATGATAACCGCCGTATGAACACATCTGCAGATGTTTCTAAATTCAAAATTTTACTATTTCATGTTTAAATGTTGATTTCTGCTTAAGCCGGTGCTATGGGGCGTGGACGGTAACTTGCACTTTCCAGTACCGTCCATGAACAGGCTTAATCAAACCGAGCCTGCAACATTTTCAATTTTGCCGTGTTTGGCTTTCTTTAGGGATTCTGTATTAATCTATTTTGTAATGTGACATGACAGTAGTGCAACATTGTTCTGTTTGTGTCACTATTGTAGTCAGTAATATTAGATGATAAAAAATATCAAAGCATGTACATTTTCTTTGTCACCTATAATGCTACTCATTTTCTATATGTTATCAACACCTTATCATGGTAAGAAATATAAAAATCCATATGTAAATAAGCCAAAACAAAGACTCTTTTTTTCAAAATGTACGTTACATATTTCGCGGCAAATGCTATATCATGATATAACAAGAAAAGCATTGATGCAAAGCATCAAAAGGCGTCCAAGCAAGAAATGCAGCAAGTAGATGAACTAGTAGACATCTGATGACAAGATTTTCTTTTCAATGGTTGATTGGATTTTACCAGAATTGTATATCATAGGTGAATAGGCGAAAGAAAGACATTGTTCATCATGATTTTTGGTAGGCTTGCCAGAGATTTAAATATTTTATGTATTTTCTTTGGAACATACAAAACAGTAGTCAAAATAAACAAAGTCTGTTTTTTATTATAATAACTGTAACAAATGTACAAACAGTATATAAAAATAGTAACAAAAGGGACTGACTAATATAGTACTATGACATGCATTTTTTTCATGTCAAATTAAATGGTTTCTATTTATACCGGGAAATTAATATACAGTAGATAAATACTGAAAGTAGAACACCTACTGGAATGAAAAATTTAGGATGAATTCTAAAAAGACCAATTTCAGGATTGTTTTTGTTATACGCGTTCACAAAAAAATGGTACATTAAAATTAAGAAATAATATATCCCAAACAGTGATTTTATCGCTCAATAGCATCACTGTTTGGAGTTCGGGCGCAAGGAATTATATCACCATTACACATCATCTTAAAATTGCAGACAAAAGTATCTGTTGTTAAAATGTCACAGTATTCGGCAAATCAACATTCCACTCAAATCACCATAAAGCCGATTGCCTTCAAACAAAATAAAATCAACTTCCTACAGCAATAATTCAGAAATCAGAGTCGATTTAAATATTCACGATAAAATATGTCAGCCGTGGAAAAGAAAGGAGCTATTTTGCCGGAAAGAACCTACGGAAAAAACAATTTCAAAATTATAATACTATGATATAACAATTCATAAAAATGACCTACTTCATTTTTTCGATAAATTTATAGAGTGCAACCTATTGTTGAATATGTGTGCATTTCATTTCCTGCAAAATTTTCCAGTTCTTTATATTTAACCATAGCGCGACACGACTGACCGTTTGGTTTAGTTTCAGACTCGCTACTAAAACTGCTTCTATTCATAGATTTTCGGGCTTACACAATGTTCAGGTCACCTATTTATACATTTCGAATTCATGTGCAACAATAAAATACAAACATAACCCACAGGGTACTACAAAATAGTTAGTAATTCCCTGTAGAAGATACAAATGTAAGAAATAACTTACCGAATTTAAGTTTTTTTGTTTTCTTCCCAGCGGCTGAGATGTTGAATTTGTTCATGTTCTCATTCATTAATAAGACATAAGGCGAAACAAATATATGACTTTAATAGAAATGGGAAGGAATTCTTCGTTCCGAATTTATTTTTAGCTGTAAATCGAATGGATTAATTGATAAAAATCGGGTCCATGGACAAATGCTATTATATATTGTCGACTGAACATGGTAAATATGTAATGAAAATTTAAAAATAGTTACACTTTATATAACGATTTACAAATTATGTGAAGTCTAAATTATGAATGCTACGAATACACATTTTATTGAAAAGGTAAAAAAGAGAGGAAAAATGTACCAAAAAGAAAGATTCGCAAATATCAAAATTGTTAGTTTAAACTTATTAATCTAAACACATGCCCTATTAAATAAATAGATAAGTCAATACAATGAAATATAATTGCAAAAACAAATCAAAAAGGTATACGTTAACGGCATTGTGTGTAATTGTCCTTAAAACAATGGCAGTTTATCTTATAATCTATTTTGAACGATAAACGTATATGGTTTGTTTTAAATCGCATCGTTAACAAGTATGGAATCATATTTATAACAGAATAACATGGCAAATTCAACTTTAGTTAATTAATGGAATACTTACCAAAAGTAAGTAAATTTCACGCCTACATTTATGAGTTAATATTTTATTTTTTTATTTTTACTTTACTTTTTTGAGGTTTTATCAAATGATATTAATATGGTAAGGTTCAAACAATCGTGTGTTTACATGATGATTATACTGTCACTCGTATTTTGTTCAAAATATGGCAATGATAACCTGATGCTTACATTTGGGGAGGGGCACTGCGTCCATGGCCGAATAGTTAAGGTCTTTGACTTCTTCTATCAGGAGCTTTGGATTATTTCATATGTGGAAGCTATCCAGCGAGCTTACGGACCGTTGGTGGTTCTACTTAGGTGCCCCTTTGCGCCTGATATAATGCACGGAAGGGCACCTGTGGTCTTCCTCTACCAGTAAATCTGGAACGTCGCCATATGGCGTAAACTTTGTTGGTTTGACGTAAAACCCAATTATTTTTGTGGTATTATTTATTTGAAGCCTGTAACTTTTACCATTCAACCTTTTTTATAACATTACCTCTTTCTTTATAGCGGTCGATTCCAACCCATTATCTAAGCCTCGTTTTCATTTTCCTGTCGTGCATACCATCACCTGTTTATGGAGGTTTGTTAAATTAGTAATATAAAGTATGACATTTACAGTTTATAATGAATTTTTCTCGTTTTATTGCAATTGGAAGTTGGAGAAAATAAAAAAAAAATTATTAATTTTAAAGATACAAATGTACTTTATTTTACAATTTTTGTACAATATCATCACATGTAAATTAAAAGATGCGAAGCGTCAAATAAAGGATAACAAGTCATACATGTATTTGATTTTCGTATAATATAATGTAGTCTAAATATTTAATTGTTTCGCTCCTAAGTATTCAGATAAGGAATATGTTTTGTGATAGAATGTTAATGTTTTTTTACAAAAGAAAACCAAACTTTCATTGGACATGTTTGATTTCTTCAGCATCGTTAGAATGATAATTAAAGCTAACTGAATCAAGTCTTTATCGAAAGATGAGGTAAACACGTTTCGTTCATTAATAACATTTTGTGTGGCCAATACTTTTGCAGTATCCCTGGGGGATCCGTGTATGGCTAACAGTGATTGTAGCGACCTTGGAAATTCCGAGTGCACCCGAATATTTGATTGCGTCACCGGAAGTTGCACGTGTCAATCTGGATATGGAAACGAAACTGGAACTGGATGTAACAGTATGAATTTATGTATACTTTATTCTGCACAATTTTGACTCATTCCACTATATGGAATGTTTCCGTTAATTTGAGATAAAATAGAGATAAAAGGGTTGAATAATTTATGTCTAACCAACTAGTGCGTTTTGCAGGGTCCGTATTCGACAGCTGCATTTTATGGTGGCTGAATTGTGCCATTCGTATTTTAGCCCCGCGACCCCGCCAAGCGAAAAGTCGAAAATTAACAAGTTAAAATGGCGGGGTCGCGCAGCGAAAACACGCTAATTAGCGAGGGCGCGGGGCGAAGTTTGATAAATAAAACTTCGCCGCGCGGGGGCGCGAGAGAGATTAAAGAAATAAAACGGCGGGGGCGCGGAGCGAAAACACGCTTATTAGCGCCCTCGCTAATTAGTGTGTTTTCGCTCGGCGCCCCCGCCATTTTAACATGTTAGTTATCGACTTTTCGCTTGGCGGGCTCGCGGGACGAAAACACGCTAATATGCGGGGGCGCGCGGCTAAGTTTTTTTTTATTAAACTTCGCCCCGCGCCCCAGATAATTATCGTGTTTTCGTCCCGCGACCCCGCCGTTTTATATCTTAAATCTCGCACCGCGGCCCCGCGGGGCGAAGTTTTATTTATTAAACTTCGCCTCGCGCCCTCGCTAATTAGCGTGTTTTCGCTCCGCGCCCCGCCATTTAACATGTTAATTATCGACTTTTCGCTTGGTGGGGTCGCGGGACGAAAACATGCTAATTAGCGGGGGCGCTCGGCGAAGTTTTATTGATTAAACTTCGCCCCGCGACCCCGCTAATAAGCGTGTTTTCGCTCCGCGCCCCCGCCGTTTTATTTCTTAAAATTCGCCCCGCGCCCCCGCGCGGCGAAGTTTTATTTATTAAACTTCGCCCCGTGCCCTCGCTAATTAGCGTGTTTTCGCTGTCCCCCCCCCCCCCGCCATTTTAACTTGTTAATTTTCGACTTTTCGCTTGGCGGGGTCGCGGGGCGAAAACACGAATGGCACAAATCAGCCACCATAGCATTCAGTGTCTTAACGAGCGGAGGAACCCTTATTAAACGTATAATTCATTTAGTAGCATACTTGAAAATACACAACAAAAGAATCATATCCGGATGGTATTGATAAGTGTGACATTGTTTTTTCAAGAAATATTTTGTAATAAGAATACATTTACATCTACATCATACTGCTTCAAAATCGTAATCGATTACACTAAGCAGGCGCGTTGTCTGGGAATAGCTGTTAAAAACAAATATGTTAAGTGCAAATTTATAGACACAAGGTAAAAGCAAGTTAAAAAGAACTACAAGACTGAGATAAAAGTTAAAATCAAAGCTGGCTTAGAACTGTTAAAAAGGATGCAGCTGCCCTGTAAAGAGGTCTTAACTTGGACTAGCTTGTAAGGACACAGGAGACCATTCCACAGATGATTACATCTGGGGGATAATTAATAGGAGTGATATTGTGTCCTTGAATATGGAATTAAGTAGTTCAGGTTTCTAGTTGGTGTCAGGTGGTGATGGTCGACCCTCACAAGATTGTGTTGGATTTTGTAGAGCTGATGTAGCGCCTCTTTTCTGGGGTTTGCTAATTAAGTTCACTTATCATTATAGATACACTACTGGTGTGAATGTAGTCATTGTATACATATATGGCAGCTGACCTTTGAACTTGTTCTATTGAATATTCGAATGACATATAGCTAATATTTTATCGATATTTTAAAATACTCGTGCAAAATGTGCCCAGTGTAGATCAATTCATATTAATTGTCACTTTATCAAACAATGTCGTAATTGCTTTAATATTTTGGCACAGAGAATATATTTAAGTTATTCATTTTATATTTGTTTTGAGTCGAAAGTAAACGTAGATTTTTTTATATAGAGATATTAAGCAGTTTTAATGAGCCATGTCGGACGGGGTATTACTGTAATGAGGCTAACCAAATATGTGACACAACAACTGGTCGTTGTGCTTGCACCACGTGGTACGATTACCATTCGACGGCGAAAGCATGGGTTTTGAGGACTTACAAAATACTGAAAGAGTCTTGCGGAGGGCAGTATAACTTGCAATGTCTTCAACCGCTTCTTGATTCGGGTATAACTTTGAACGTTTATTTCATTTATTGTTACTCATGCAAATTTATTATCATTTGCTAAAAAGGGGGCTTGAACAATTCATTGTTCAGTGTGTATTTTATCAATATGTTTTGTGCAATTAATGAATGATTTTGCCGTTTATAAAACCATATTTCTATTGCAATTCTAACGTACATGGATTGTCAGTGCCGTATGCAATGTGAAAGTTACTTTCTTTGTTCAAATTTTTAAATACAATTTAAATGTTTTCATGAATATTAGCGTGAAATTGAATATTTGTTGTGTTTAAGCTGCACGCCTTCAGATGAGTAAAAATATGAATAAGAAAATCAAACTTGAGATAAAATGTTCTTAAATTTTAGGATGCTTTTGCGATTAAACACTGATTTTTCAGTATTTATACCTACATTTCTACTTCGTTACTTACGCAGTAATGGCTATTGTATGCATATTTTTACATTTTTTGTAAGTTAAGTGGGTTGTAAGTGTTATTGATAATGTGTAAATTGCTTCCTTTTGTTTCTTCAAAATATTATACTTTTAAAAACATTTTGAAAATTATCATGAAAAATAGCATAAATCTGCATGATTATACCTTATTTCAAATTGTAAAACACATATTCTTGGTGTTAGGGTTATTCAATTTTCGTTTTCAGGCGGGGAATGTGACGGAACTTGTGACTGTCGATCTGGATATGTCGCCGACACATCCGAATCTTACACCACTTGCAGAGCACGTGAGTTTAATATTCTTACTGCATTCCCGGCGATAAGAAAAATACTTAAATCTTTTATAAGTACTAGTATCCTCCCATAGTGTAATCTTAATTGTAAACATGGATGTAAACTCAGGAACCACTCTCTGCTTTATAGAGGATAGAATTGTCTCCATTCGATCACGTCATTTGACGTCATTTCCTGTCAGGCCTTTTGGTTATTATTTATCAAATTGCATATAGTTCCCAAATACACATGATAGTGCTGTGGGTACATTATATGGATCACATATTATTGCTTATAGCATCGACTATTTATAAAAGTAATTCAAAATTTATAGCAGTACGTGGTTATCTATTTCACAGTATATAAACGATTTGTACCCCAACCGGATCTTGTGAGAAGCTCTCAACATCAGTTCCGTACAAACAGGCGGGGTGACCCATAAAACTTTTTAAGACGGCTTGCATAAAATCTGTGACGGTATACAAACATTTGAATCATATTAAGAAATATTTTTTCTTTGCTTATAGATACATCTATAACCAGCGTCTTTATATTTATGCGCATTAAACGCTGTGCTCTTCGCTTCGTGTTTTGTTTATGTCAACACACGCCGATTACACAAGCAAATTTATGCCTAAAATTGTTTTATTTCACTTTAACTGATATCTGAATCTTAACTTTATTGTCTTACCCCGTGTTACCCCGTGTTACCGTGTTACCGCAAGGCACTTGTGTAGATATCTTTGAATATTGATAAAAACGTAGTAAATAATAGAGGCGAACATTCTGATAAATGTATCCGTCTTGTTAAAACAATTTTAATGATCTGTACCCTACTTGTGTTTTTACTGAACCATAACTTGCGAGTAACTTTTAATGATTTTTATTGTTTTTGTCCTATGTTCCAAATTACGTTTTGCAGAATATGAAGTTATTGTGTCACAAGAACATGATACACTTTTTAGTTCTATATAAGTAACCAATACTGCACATGAATGGACCTTCATCATGTTTTCACTTTCCGTGGATATACCAGCATGAAGTAGCTGATAATACGAATTAGGAAGAAAATTATTTCTTGACAGGAATTATCAACCAACAAATCTTATCTTCATTTACCATTCATTTTTCTTTGAAAAGATATAAGGCTAAGATACAACTATAAGTACTATAAACGTTACTACTATTAAGTTTAACGGCATTGTTGTTGGTTTTTGACGTGACCGTTGTATAACGTCACATATCAATCCATCCTCCTCGAAAGATCATTACAGGATTTTTTGGCAGATTACTTACTAATATTTCAACATGTTGAAAGCTTTTACACATACCAATGATTATAATATGCTTTTTTAAACACGTTTTATATTCTCATAAATGCCTTGGTTTTCTTTTTTCTGACATGCACGACTAGGATTACTCTTAAGGAATCATTTTAAGGAGTTACCTGCATATTGTTTATAAATGTCTAAAAGGTAGTTTTCACTCTTGCAAGTTTATTTCCACTTATTTTTTATATAGTTTACAGGCTTGCCAGTGTCTAAGATAGCTTGTTAGTTTTCTTTTCACATAACTTAAAAAGTTTATCATTGGCTATTATAAGTTATTTTACGTCAAAAGATATATAAAAAAATTCAGTTCCTTTCTATAAATTGCCATAAACATGTATTTCAGATGGATTTGGGTGAATCATTTGAAGTTGAGGGTCTTGACAGTAGCTTTCGTGTGAATAAAAAACCATAAATGTGGGATCTTTGAAATAAGTTGTCAAAAGTTAAAACTTAAACTCTTCGTCATTTGTACTGAAAACGTATCTTTTGTCGATATGTGAACATCTTTAACAGACGTTTTGATTTTTTGACATTTCTTGATTCAAGTTCTTCTTGTCTTGAAATTTTGACTGTTTTTGTAATATCATTTGCTTTTTAAGTCCTTTTTAATTTTTTCAGTTCTTTTGGAATAATTATAAATTCTTTTGAGTATGATTTTAATGTTTCTGTTATTGTTGTCAAACAGTGAGCTTTTGCTCTGATGTCGAAATTATGAACAATAGTGTTTCCGATTTTTTTTAATAGAAAGGGGGCAATGAAGACAACTGAATTCTTCCAATTTGCCTTCAATAAACAAATAAATACGTTAAATAATTAAAGTTCTCTCTATTAAATCTTTTAAAATACTCACAAGTCAGGGTACAGATAAAATTCGTAAACTCACAAGTAGGGTTCACAATCACCAGCAAGTAACGTTCAGTTTACAGAATTGACCTCCGTGGTTAAACTCTTAATTTAATGTTCAAAATGCAGCAATATTTTTTGCAGATGACTAAATTTTCGTTTGTTATTGATTATTTTAGTAGTTCGATATAACAACTCAATGTTTAACTAAATAAACCTCGAAATAAGACGGATTCTTGCTAGTGTTCAGTGTTGATCACCTGAAAGCAGTTCGTGAGTTTCGATTATTTTATAGCTTTGATGCTAACATTTATATTTTGCATAACTAAAACACTGAATAAAGTTTCTCTTCTACGATGTAAATATAGATTTATTAACCTAACGTTCATAAGTATCAATATAAATACTAATATATCAAACAAGTTAAGCGTCAGAACATGGCTGACTCTGACATCTTCTCACAAGATCCGGTTGGGGTTCAAATGGTTTATATACTGTGTATTTGTACGAAGGGTGAAATCAGATAGCCGAGCCTAAGTGTTTGGATGTTCTTTCTGACGAAAGCACAACGCATTCCATGTCGTCCTCAGAAAAAAAGTTAACAATATGCCAGCAAGTTAACATCATTGAAACATTGCTTTCTTTATCCTCAAGTAGTCGTTTCTGTAAGTGCACTAGGACTGACATATAGACATATATACATTGAATGTGTTATAGTGAAAATTTATTTTATTACATATTCAAAAAAAGAATTTGAATATTTGGCTGAAAATTAAGTTTTGAATTCTCAAATTTAATGAAGTCAACTTCGAGTTTTAATTTTTACTTTTGTAGGTTACCGGAGTGCAGATATCTTTCACTCGCCATCTGCAGTTAATCAATTTTTTTTCTCTTTCAGCGAGATGGGGTGAAAGTTGTCAGTGGTTACCACAGTGTGTTATTTCGTTCGATACTAAGACGATATCAGACGACACTTCAAACAATGTGCCCACGTGCAGGAACAATATTTGCTCGTGCCCTCCATCCCACGACCATAGATATGTAAATGGGTACCATCTTTGCCTTAGTAAGTTTAAAGCCACAGATTTAACAATTGATATTTAGATCAAATCACATATCTTATAGATGAAAGTTCGTCATTACATTTTACACCGGACTAGATCACTCTCTGACATATATTTTACTTTGTGATATCTATGTGATTTACATGATGTGCCTCTTCATTTTGTTTCTCTCGACATGTACATATAAGTTTTATTCACTTTGCCTTTGATTATGTATTCAAATCATTGTTTTGTGGACGAGGAGTTATGCTTAAGTCTTGGGAAAAAGAAACACTTGCTCTTTTCTGTCCTCTAATGAAAGGATATATAGTTAGGGAAGCTATCAAGCTAGCTTTCGGTGGTTCTACTCACGTGCGTTTTCGTGCCAAAAATAATGCACGGAAAAGCACATGAGGTCTTCTTCCACCAGAAAAGCAGAAAAGCTGGAATGTCGCCATATTACCTATACTGTTGGTGCAACGTAAAACCCAATCAATGATAAAGAATATATTTCTGTGATATCATATATAAAAAAAACATTTTATTTATTTATTTATTTATTTATTTATTTATAATTGACACAATTAAGCGTTTCTATTACAAAAAGATGAACTGGTAAAAAGTAAACAATAATGATCAGAAAATGTAAAAAGTTTGAACGTAATAGTGAATTGCAAAGTTTTAACTGCTTGCTGCCGGAGAAGCAACTAAAATGAAATTTTTCATTTACATATTAACATTTTCAGATAAAGTTGACGATGGATTTGAGCGGTATAAAATCGGTGAAAATTGTACACACTTCAGCGAATGTGAAAGTTTCTTATGTGTAAAATGTCCTGGTTCATCAAGCGGGATATGCATGCAAGGTATGTCATTCCTTAAAGAGTTAAATATGTCATTTTCAGTAAAATTGCCAAATGGTCGAAAATGCAATTTACCAATGATTTAAGGAAAACTCTCGATACCTCTAATTTACCGCTCTCTATATTTAAATAAGTAAATATACCGACGCGTTATAGAAAACTCTTGGGACGTTGTTTTAAAGAAGACTTAACAGTCACATGATGCACTTTTTTCCAAGCTAAAATTACTGAAACAGAATAATTTTATTGTTGTTGTTTTTTTCCAACAGAAGATATAACTTGAAGGACGCTTTAAAATAATCTTTATATATTATTAAAGTTGGTTTTCTATTGTAATAATGTGTTTATTATACTGATGGAGACTTTTTACAAAACATGTACTGGCTGAAAAATGTTCAAACAGTACAAACTAAAATAAAATCGAGGAGATTGTTTACAATTATAGACCTCTTAAATAATATTGATCAGAGCTTTTTTGAAACCTTAATGAAAGATAAGATGAAATCATCCTTGTCTGAAGGTTTTCTGATTGTGTATCATGCTATGTAATTGAGAGTTGAAATTATTACTAATGCTGTTCATTCTTAAATTTTTTTACCTCTCGAACACTTATTTTCTTGGAAATATTGTTAATAAATGTGGTTTGAACAGTATTTTTTATTTACTCATTTTTATTAATATAAATGATCAAAATGCTATTCTTTGTATGTTTTTGTGATATCTTGACCATTCTTTGTATATTTGTAAATGACCAAGATATTTTGTATGCAGATATGCCAAAAAAATGTGTATTTTGCTCAAAGGGACTGACTCCATATTGATGTTTTTTGACATGATGGGACTGGAAGTAATTTTCAAAATTAATGTTCCATTTGATCTAGGTCTATACCATACCAAAAGCTTGTGTGCAAAATTTCAGATCTTTCGATCGCTTCAAAGTTTTTCCCAAATAATTATTCTAATTGAATGTGTAAAATGACCAAAAATAGAAAATCCCTGCAATGCTTTATCAAATCGGGCAAAGATTGCTTCAAACATACGGTTTTCAATTTACTTCTGAGTGTGTGTGTTTTTTTTCTTTTGCATATCTTTCTGTTTTAAGTGACCCAGCTGATCTATATAAAACATTCAACTATAATGCTTTTAGCCTTTTGGATCTTAAGGCCGGTATTCCATTCATACGGGAGCGCGACGTGAACGTTTTGCGTGAGCGTGAGGCTTGAGTTTTCACGCTCTCACTATTCCATTCATCCGGATAACGTGGAAACATTTGTTGGAAAGAAAATATGTCAATACAAAAGCGTCATTTAATTCATGCTCACGCCGATAAGGAATACATACAATAGAAAATTGTTTGTTTGATTTTTCACGTACGCGCTTCACGTTTACGCTAAACGTTCCCGTATAGATGGAATACCGGCCTAATGCACGTGTAAAAGTTATTCAATGTCACCGTTACTAGCAAAAACATTGGATTTATTTAGTCATAGGAAAACTCAATTGTTTCCTTACGATAAACGTATGTATATTGCTTTTTATCAAACAGATATTCAAGATAAAGGTATTCTTGCATGTTTTTACACTTTTTATTGTAACATTTTTTTGTAGAACAGAGAAAGTTTTCAACTTTATATGCATGTTTTAAGAGCAAATAAATGCATGAGTTTTGGTGATCCACTTAAATTATTAATTTAAAGCACTTTACACTTATGTGTTTTTTTTGTTGAAATGAATTCCATATAGCTAAGATTTATAAAAAAGACTGGAAGAATATAAGATGCATGGGTTGGAATCTTGTCACGGCATAATGCATGTATGTACTAATGATGATCGAGTACAAGACAT
This sequence comes from Ruditapes philippinarum, assembly GCF_026571515.1. Lineage (NCBI taxonomy): Eukaryota > Metazoa > Mollusca > Bivalvia > Venerida > Veneridae > Ruditapes > Ruditapes philippinarum. Next base: position 386,428 of record NW_026864520.1, on the reverse strand, counting down.
GGTTCATGATTTTTTAATTACTAAACTCAGAAACTATCATATTACGTGTATATAACTCTTTCCGGTACATGCAACTTAAGATATTTGAGCCCTCAAGAGCTCGTTTATACTCGACACAATTCGGCAATTGTGACAAGTCGCAACAAACTAGTGTTATTTTACAGAGAGGTAAAACGAAGCCGAATGCATGCGAATCATTATGGAATTAATGTAATATCTACATATAATCACATTAACAAGCATTGAAATTATAACATTTCCGAAAATGTTAGTTTGTACTTATCATGTCAGCATAGTACATAGTAAAAACTTTTTTCATACCATACTGTAGTGCTTGCCATGAAAAAGGCAGATACCTGAGCAGAACCACCGACCTTCCATAAGATAGTTGGGTAGCTCTCTCACATAAAATAATCGGAGACGCTGGCCATGCTCGAATTACAGCGGTGAGAGGGCAAGTGCTTTTAGGCCAAAGACCTTAACCACTGGCCACGGACGCCTTTTCTATTTGCTTTGCTCCTATATATTTTTTCTGTATTATTCTGATACATGACAGAATATCATGCTTTATTTATTTATTCATTTCAGATTCGGGAGTCTCTAGTTTAGGACTGTTCTCATCCATAACTTGGGTAATAATACTACTGCAAATAATTGCCGGAGATTTCTGATGATCTTCTGTACTTTAGCCGTCAACAAATAGGAAGTTATCAGAAAATACCGAATGATAATAACATTTAAATATACATGTATACCAGTATTTTATTCATCATCATCATCACCATCATCATCATTACCGGTATTTGATTCATCATCATCATCATAATCATCATCATCATATACATTTTGCATTACATGTGAATTTACTTATTTTGAGTTTAAAATTATTAACACTGTTTTCTTTCAATCAAACATAATCATATACAATATTCATGTATAATTTCAATCAAATATAAAAAAATGACTGAGTAGAAAGTCACAAGTATTTTTAAGAAAGGTTTTCCTTTATTTATTGTTGTTGTTGTTTTTCGAGCTTGTCATCTTTATTATGATCAACTCTGTAATCATCATCAGGTACACAATTTTATAATATGCGAGAGGTAGTAGGTAATGAGCAAGCTATTTGATGTTTGTTGAACAGTCTAATGTAAATAAAATAAATCCACCAGTATTTGCAAATACTTTATTTATACGTTAAAAATTTAATATTTATAAAATCATTTCATGCATTTATATGTGAAACATTTATACAATTGTGTATCTTCTTTGATGTTAATGTTACTTCACAGTGTATTGCATTTTGTAAATAAACAAACTGTAATAACATATATCTGAAATTATGTTGTTTAATGGGATCACTTTGTTTCCAGATTTTTATCAATAAACTAGAGAAGTAGATTTGCCCGATATTGCACGTGATTTACGTGCAGTATGTCTTTCCTTTTCAGAAGGCTGTCGGTGATTTTGTCATGCGTATGTCACATCAGCTTGCATATCCTTGTAAAGTCAATTTAATTATCTGATTTATAACTTAAGATGGGAACTTAAAAGTACGATACCAAATACATATCTTCACACACTTAATTGGCCAGTAATAATGCCTTTTTCTCTCTTTTTATTAAAAATACATTGACATATAAATGTTTAAACACATGTGTGTAGCTGATGGACCTATTAAATATACCCAAAATATATCAAATCTTTAAAAACTTCTAATCTCTATGTATAAAGTGCCAAATGATGAAATCATAATATTATCGGCATTACATAACAAATTAATTTCATACTTAGTTTGCCCTCTATTAACACTGTTGCTTTGATGAGTAACATTCTATGCTTAATACGAGACATATTGCAATATCTCTACACTTACAGCTTTGACATAGTTGATAAAAATATGCATCCTGTTCGAAGCTAACTTCAAAATTGGTGAGCATAAAACGTGCACTGTCCAGATAATATATATAACAAAATAACAAACAACATAATGACATTTACGTAACTTGCGTCCAATCTTGAATTTATCCAAGCGTATATGTCATTGTTTTATTTGAGTAATGCTGTATATATATATATATATATATATATATATAACATCATCACAAATCAGAACATGAGATTCAAACGCTGGTCTTTTTCGGAGCTCCTCAGCAAACATGCAAAGCCCAAAAGTTCCTCCCAGTGACTATGCCATCTGATCCTGAATGTCAATCATGTTCCCTTGGTTAGATACAATCTCAACTTTTCGGCCATTTCCGTCAGTCTTCGGATAAGGAAGTATGAATACACAGAACGGATACGGTATTTCGGAGAAACCTAACATGTAAACAAGCAATTTAATACTAGGAGTTAAAGACTATATTTATACCAATATATCAAGTAAAAGTCCACCTTCAAAGATATGACAGTAAACAAAACATTATTTCTATACTTCTTACTATGGTTAAGTACAAAATGCCAATCTGTTGACATTAAGTCGGATTTGTTTACAATTGTTCATCAATGGGCATATTTGAATTAAAAATGGTTGTCAGACATATTTCCAATCATAGTTGTACCGAAATAAACTATATTTCCCTTAAGATGTCAAATATTTATATTCGTTTTTCATTATCGAAGATAACATTCTCTGTTTCTGTTTACATCTGAAACCACGTGGTAGATCTACTGTCAAACCGTATTGTTTCCGAGGTTATTATGAATTATAGCCGAGAATGTTCCGATTGGGTTAGATATTTTTCTGCTAAATATTTATCTATTGTCACATTTATCACAACTGAGATTCGTGTTCTGGTGATTTGGTTTTGTATATATCAACAACTGATTGAGAATTAAGCCTTGTCAAAATACAGTTTACAACAATTTAAGAAATACATTGCATGACACAAAATGAAGAATCCATAGCTATTATCACTCTATTTATGACTGAAATTTTGTGAGTTACACTTTTGATACAAGAAGCTTCGTATATTGTTTCGTTGTAAAATGAAGTACATTTATTACGTCTTTTTAATTTACCTGAATCACATTTACAACTATCTAATACTTTAGTTGATAATTCACATTCTGTCGTGTTCTTTTTGTGATAACACCAGTCTGTTAAATCATTGACACCACAGCACTTAAAATGTTTTTGTTATTGTAACCAGCAGTGATCACGTGACGTAAATTCTCTTTTCTCACCCATGGCGAAATCTAGATGTTTTGCCATGGAATTTGGTAAACGTGATGTTGCCAGGTTGTCAAGGACAACAGCAGATAACACATTGGCAATCTCTAGAGAAAAAACCATACCTAGACCAACAACGAAATACCGGACATGACAGTTGATGTGCAAACAATTTGTCCCGATTATACTTAACAATGCAACAATCACTGAACTTGCACCTGAAGCAGCATGTGTGTAAATTGACGTGTAATATTTTTGCAGAAATGTGCATCCTATGAAGTTTGTCATCAATAGCCAAATTGACGTTGATATTTGCACCAAGCCATGTAACACCGCACTTTGGGGTCAAACGCACTTTGGGGTCCGACCCTAAAGTGCGTTACGTACTTTGCGGTCCGACCCCAGAGTGCGTTACGCACTTTGGGGTGCAATTTTGATCCCAAAGTGCGTTAAACAGGTACATGTGCATTTTTTAACATCAGACAAGGGACGCACTTTGGGGTCATAAAAGGTCAATCAATAAAAATGAACTTTCATGACGTTTTAAATGATAAACTGTAGTCAAAGCCAATGGTAAACATAAGTCAAGGTACAAAATAGACGCAAGACATGTGCCCTGAATTACAGTAAAATCGATGGGAATTTGAAATGATCTTGATCAGTTAGTGAAGAACTTTCATCAAATAATTCTTTTTTGTATCAAGTAATAAGCTCAAAATATTTTTTTTTCTCTCGCATTTCCAGTTATTTTAAAAGAATGTACACCTTTCATTAACTCCATTGTTTTAGTTAATTGCATCATTTTTCCGTTTTTTTATTTTCACATTTTATAGAAATATGATAGTCTTATAAATCCTGGAAAATTTAAATAACACATTTCAGTAAATAAATGTGCCTGTTAAAATGTTGAAAGATACGGTGGCACAAATGTGACATGTGTGTGTTTTTATTTATCTCGTGTGCACGAGATACTATGTCGTGGCCACAAGTTACTAATTATAAGTCGTGGCCACGAGAAAGCTAAGTCGTGGCAACGAGATACTAATAACTGTGTCGTGGCCACGAGATACTATGTCGAGGCCACGAGATACTATGTCGTGGCCACAACATACTATGTCGTTGCCAAGAAATACTATGTCTGACTGGTCAATAATTTTACATTTAGCGTCACTGTGACCCTGATTTTTGACCCAATGACCTCGAAATTATTAGATGTCATCTACTGATCAGGTGCAATGATCTTCCTGGGTTATATAAACCATTGCTTATCCCTTCTAAAGTATTCACCAGACAAAGATTTGTGAAGTGTCATGGTTACCTTGACCATTGACCTCAAACATCCTTATAGGCTATATACTGTCCATGGGCAATGTCCCTTCCAAATAAAATAAACCAGGACTTATTCCTCCTCATGTTATAAACAAGGTTAACGTATAAACAAGGTTAACATGCCGCAGTACGTACAAACCCAACAAAGGACTTTAGTTAAAATTATTGTCTGATGGACCTTGGAAGGTGATTTTCTAATATGATCCTTAAGACAAGTTCAAGGTAAATATCTTCAGTATTTTCCAAGATTAATGTTGCATGTAAAAGTAAGTTGTTAAGTTTAAAAACTTTTTCATAATATTATATAATATTCTGATTGGTTAATTATCTCGTTCCCACGAAGTACTGTTGTTTTATCACTCAATTTTGTCAAAATAACAAGGCCGAGTGATTAACGCTTCGGACTAGTAATCTATTGATCGCTAGCCGCATGGGTTCAAACCCCGTCAGGGCTAGTCGTTGTTTCCTTGAGCAAGACACTTTACACTCATTGTTCAGTACTGGTTGGTTCCAGGAACGGATTCGAAAGTGTGACTATAAGCTTATAGCTTCCTATACAATCGAACTAAAATAAATTCTGTATAAACTAAAATAATTCCATTTTTGTAAGTCCTTGAATATACATGTATACAAATTTGATATGGACATGCATATGAAAAGAACTTTTATTTATATGTTAATCATACTTCTTTCTTATAAGAGAATATAAAAAATATCCACAAAATAAATTGCAAATAGAGCAAGCAAAGGGGGAACTCATAAAGACTTATGATTTAAAGGAACGCCCCTTAGGTCCAAAAAGCCTAAAGGACAAAATTTTGCATTTCTGACATAGATCGCCTGGGGTAATTGATACAGAAAGATCTGCAAAAGGTCTTATTATTGTGCTATTCTTGGCCCGATTTTAGTAAAACGCGTTGCAACCCTTTTCAATTTCAGACAATTTTTCATAATTATAGTAATTTGTAATTTTTAAAAATCGGAATGAAGGTTTATAAAAATGAAATTAGAATTTGAGTCTTGTCAATAATACATTTTCATCTCTGAACAATACATCTAATTCAACGAATAATCTTCCAAGTGAACAACATTGCGTGTCAGCAAATGACATTTTCCCATAGTAATTTTCAAAAATAAGACTTAGACTTGGAATTTTGGCAACGATTGTCCTCCATATGTGTATGTACCTACATACGTGTACATTTCTTTTAAGCTCATCTTTAGAAACGTTAGTCAACTTCCATTAATTTGTTTCCATGCAATTACAGGCCGAAACAGCCCCTCCTTTATTAGGAAAGAGGAACTCTACGAAATAAACATAAAGAATAATGTTAAAAAAGAATGAGTAATCAAGTGAATTATTACACTATATATACACAGCATAAAAATCGAATGCCAACATATTTGACGTTAATAAATTAAATGACTTCAGAAAAATTATATCTACGCTGAATGTAGTTCAACATATTTTTATCAATTCTCGTTTTAGCAGCATGTTGAAATTGAATAAGATATGAATCTACTTACATTACAGTAGAACGATGTACAGTTTATCATTCAAATGCAGTGTAACTAATTAATCTGGCCTAGCGATCTTCCTGACTATATTCCTGCGCATTTGAACTCGAATCGTAAATAAATCTATAACAATGCATTCAAAAGTGATATCTATTTCCTTACTGAAGGATATAATATTTTGGAAAATGTTATTCTTACACACAATGTTGTTCACTTGTAAAATATTTGTTAAATTTAAAATGTTTTGATTCAATGATAAACCAGATCAGACATGAGACCTTAATATCAACAAGACTATGACTCTAACTCCATTAAAGGTCATACATTTATCAATTTCAAAAATACCCTGTCGTTACATTTTGAGATCAATGAGAGATATTAAAGTAACTACACTAAGGTTAATTTTATATTAATTTTATATTAATATTTTCTTAACATGTATGTTCCATTTGATGTAGGTCTAGACCAATATATTGTTCCCAAAAGTTCTTCATTCCATTTTCCAAGGATAACTAATTATTATGAATGTGAAAAATGATCTGAAATCGAAATGCGTTTTAACAATTTTTTCTAAAATCGGGCCAAGAAAAGCATATCTGTATTAAGTACCCCAAGCGATCTTTGTAAGAAACGCAATGTTTTAGGCTTTCAGACCTCAGGGGAGTTGTTATAAATCAGTCTTTATGGGTTCTCCCTTTGCTTGCTCTTTTTGAAAAATATGAAGCCTATTTTGTATATTTGATGTTATATTCTCCTTTAAGAAAGAAGTCTTATTAATATAGACTTCTTTTCGTGTGCATACGCATATAAATGGAATGATTTTGACAACAATGTGTGATAATACAACAATTATTTATTGTCTGGAACAGTCCTCAAAAAGGTTTTCTTTCTTATAAGATTATACATATAATAGATGTATGACTAACAAATCCACATGCAATACCTCTTCATCAAATTCAATTATTTTCCTCCCGTGAAATACAGAATTATTAAAATTGCGGCCGCTTATATCACACAAAGCATGGTCTAATATTAACCTCCGCTCAAAATAACGAAATAAGGTCGGATGGTGTGAATTTTTCTTCTTCTAGAATTGTTTTTTTTTATATTACAAATATTAAAACAAGCGATCATAGATATATTAAAAAAATATTGTCATCAAAATTTAACTATGATTTTTAACTTATTTTTTAGCTCAAGATTTCATGTATTTATGAGAAATTCATCTGAAATTGAAAGCTACCAGTTGGGAAAACAGATTTTGATATTTTTGTTAATATCAATGAAATTGCACTTGAAATGGTTAAGAATAAAATGAAAAGAAAATTTGTTTATTTGTTGTTTAAGATATTATTTTATTTCATCTTACACAAAAACAAACAAATGTCCTCTATAGAAATAAGTTATTGTTCAAACAATACAACTTTTAAGTTTAATTTACATTTATTGCGGTATCCTTGACATAGTGAATTAAAGAAAATATTTGTACAATAAAGTGACATAGAAGACCAACTTATCGCTTGCTTCGTGATTCTACAATTTGAAATACCGGGTCATGAGTCTTATCTTACTCATATATATGAGCCACTTAAACCTTTTAGGCATATTAAGGACATTCGTGGCAGACAAAACGGTAAGATTTTTTTTTGAAGGAAAAGAAAATAATAATGACCAATACTGTATGAACATTAAAATGGTAAAATCTTGAAATTAGATGTTTTAGTAACTATCATTCAAATGTACTGACTTTCAACATTGTAAAACATAACAAGTTGAAACCTTGTTAAAATGGTACGTGGCAATCACTTTATTTATTTTACTATGATTTCTATGCACTTTAAAATGTGTTAACCAACTTGCTAAAAACAGCTAACGGAGATGTTCAAAAATTTGTTTGGAAAAACTGCAGTTTAATACGATGAACGTACTGAAACATTCGTTTTATTTTAGAAGAAAGACTGTTACCACCAAGATAAAATGATTGCAGGTATGCATGACATTAAATAAGAATGACGTTAATTCAAGTTTTATTTATTTATCATATACTTTATTTTATCGTTTTCCTTTATCATTCATGTTTATTGGTAAATATATTCAGACTTTTCATGCAAGGTTTTCTATAAATTTATTCAACTTGTAATTTTGGTTAATGCGAGCGCATTTTTGACATTGGTTGTATAGGTGTATCATTTGTTAATTACCATACAGGTATCAAAAACAGTGACAAGTGTGATGATTACTGTATTACCAATTTTTTATATGATCACCTGTTTTCAGATTATGCTTTCATCATTTAATAGCTTCTATCAATGATATAATAATTAAGTTATTTTTGTGTAAGTAATCATGACTATAGAGGGAAAAACATATAAAATATGCATTTCCCTTTGATAACAAATTGATACTATAATTGTTCTGTTTTTTATATTACAGATAAAACAGCATGTTTTTTGCTTTCGTCCTACATATTTATGGGTGAGTTTATTTCTTTTGTTTGTTTGTATGTTTTGTGCGTATTTGTGTGCGTACATGTCTGTGTTCAGTTCAGTTCCTTCAATTATGAAACTATAACGGCTTAAAGTTTTTAACTCTGTTTTCAGAAAAATTATGACAATGTGAGACGAAAGGCACTTTACTAAAGTTCAGTTAACTTTGTTATACGCATCAATCTTAAAAATGATGAAAGAAAAAGAAATGGTAACGATAAATTTAAAGAATCAATGCATAACAATTCTAAAAGTCCATAGTTCATTTCAAATGTAATCATGTAAAGTATATAAGAGAAGTGGCAGTGCTGTTCGGGCTTTTTGGACTCGGCGATAAATGTCAACTTTCGCCCGACTCTATCGTCGGTTACCCACAGAATATATATCGTGGGTAACCGGCGATGGGGCCGACTCCAAATGACGCGATGTATTGAACAATATTCAATTTATGTCTTATGCCTCACATACAGAATTAAATATAGGACAGAAAATGCGTGACTTAAAAGTCGATTACCCTACATAAGGCACATTTCATTTTCCATAGAAAATAAATATTGATGAAAACAATAGAAATGTATCATTTCGATATTTTTATATAATTTTCATTAATAAAGTTAAGTTATTAAAGTTGTAAGTGATTTCGTATGAGCAGTTTTATGATGAGAAAGAAATAATACTTTGCTCTGTATAGCGTTTGCTATATAAATATATGTAATATCCAAGCAAGATCCACATATAATTTCATCGTGGTTTGTTGTAATGTCTGATCCTAAATACATAATGATTTATTGTATTGCAGACCTTTCAATATATATCAAATCACTCCAAAACGTTTGTGTGAAATCAAATGTATAAAGTACCCCCAAAAAACATAATAAATATGTTATATTTTGAGCAGGATGTATTACTATCGTATTATCACAGAACATTTTAAGATGTAGGCAGTGTAACCGAGCAAGTACACTTTCTGATTGTAACAAGATTGTTACTTGTGACGCCACACTTGAGGTAAACTAACATTGTCTTACATGCTTTAATACGAGTGTTGAAATACTACGGAAAAATCTTGTAAAAAATTAACATACATGTATTTTATTTCTTTCTATAACAATTAACATTAAAAACACCTTATAGTTTAAAGACGACCTTTCTCTCATTTTTTTAAGATGATGTATCCCATGTTTTTTATTATCAGCTTGATCATATTCAAATACGTAAAATAATAAAAGAAAAATTAAATATCGTTCGTCACCATGATAATTATTTGCATATATTTAAACATCTAGTATATTCAAGTGACGTAATCAACAAATAGAAATTCTTAGTCCAATGTCATCAGACATTTTCAGTCTTTGCAAAATAAATTCATGTTTATGTTTAATGTTGCTTTTAACAGGATTGTTTTATGGATGAATTACTCACAGATCAACTAACAGTTGTATATGTAGGCGGTTGCAGATCTAAAGATGTATGTTTTGGTTAACATTTTTTCACTATTTTTTTCATTATAGAATAAAATATGAATTTGCAACATCTGAAATGACATTAATGACGTATAAAATGATCATTTTTTTTAAATATTTTGCATTGTTCACAAATTTATAATCACAAAACCAAATATATTAGAGGGTGAAAAACGCATAGTTCTAGTTAAAACCTGTAATAAGTTGATCAAAAGAAGTTGTTAAAAATACGTTTCGCGTATACTGTGGTTAAAACATAAGCGGAATATTTATTCAGCGAAATTTTAGAGCTGTAGGAAATGCCCACAATTTGCCGTTGAGTTACAGACCTATTGTTAAACGTTTTTAATCCTGCCTTACAGACGGATAAAAGTACTTTGGGCCAAAAAAAATCGGCAAAGGAGTCGATTAACCAATAACAGCATTCCGCTTAACATATCACAGGCATAGCTTCTACGCGTTCATGAAATGTGGGTCCGCCAAGAATTCCGATTAAATTATAATAATGACGTTAATTTATGTTAAGTTTCTATAAAAGAGTCACTAATTTTCCAAAATAAAATTATGTGATTTACTCTTAAATTATGTGATTTACTCTTAAATTATGTGATTTACTTTTAATGTACGGTACTTTCTCAGCCTCAGACCAGTAACGAAACTTATATCCGCTGTAAATTGTAAATAATGCACAATTACAAGGATGCATTTCCTATTTGTTGCAACGGAATTACAGTTCACTGACAGGTATATATTTACAAATTTTAATGTTACTGTCATTCTTTTTCCCTCTGTTGAATATCTACGCTTATTTGTCAGGTGATTTCGCAACCCGAAAGGTTAAATATCTTTAAATGCACAAAGTTTTGAATGTTTTTTACAGGTTCCTACATTACTTGGATCTTGCGTGAAATATTTTATCGATATACAGTTTCAAATATCCTGCGAACGGTATTGGAGAACTCTAATAAATGACACACTGTCAACTGTTACATGCCTATCTATTGTAATATTTTAGGACAAGCGTTCGGTATGTAAAGAAGTTTTCATCAGAATTCGAAAAGCACAATTAAGTTTTATATACTACCTAAACGGCTATTTTTAGTCTGTAAATTTTTGTAAAGATCAAGACATTAATCAGTTTATGACACATAAGGTTTTGTTTTATCTATTTGAATTTGTTTATTTGATAAAACCTGTGTAAGAGTCATCTCTATGGTGGCTGATCTGTGCCATTCGTGTTTTCGCCTCGCGACCCCGCCAAGCGAAAAGTCGAGAATTAACGGCGGGGTCGCGGGATAAAAACACACTAATTAGAGGGCGGGAGGCGAAGTTTAAACAGTAAAACTTCGCCACGCGGGTACGCGGGACGAGATTTTAGAAATGAATCGACGTGACGCGGAGCTAATTAGCGTGTTTTCGCTCTGCGCCCCCGCCATTTTAACTTGTCAATTATATTATCGTTTTTCGTTTGGCGGGGTCGCGGGGCGAAAACACGATAATATGCGGGGGTAAGCGGCGAAGTTTTATTTACTTCGGCCCGCGTCTCTGCTAATTAGCTCCTTTTCGCCTGCGACCTCGCCGTTTTATTTCTTAAATCTCGCTACGCGCCCAGGGTTGAAGTTTTATTTATTAAACTTCGCCCCGCGCCCTCCATAATTAGCATGTTTTCGCTCCGCCCCACCGCCATTTGGCGGGGTCGAGGGACGAAAACACGCATATAAGCGGGGGCGCACAGCGAAGTTTTCTTTATTAAACTTTGCCCACGCCTCCTCTAATTAGCTATGTTTTTGTCCCGATACCCCGCCGTTTTATTTCTTAAATCTCGCTCTGCGCCCACGCGGGGCGAAGTTTTATTTATTACACTTTGCCCCGCGCCCTCCCTATATAGCGTGTTTTGCTGCGCGCCCCACCATTTTAACTTGTTAATTTTTTACTTTCCTCTTGGCGGGGTCGCGGGGCTAAAACACGAATGGCACAAATCAGCCACCATACATCTGAATTATATATTATTTAACTGAAACATGAGTGTAAAATCATTTCAGCGGGAAAATTAAAAAAATCAGGAAATTTGTAAAAGTGGTTAATTTTCTGAAGGCTTCATGGAATAAATTTCAATATCTTGTAAAGTGCCCACATGTATTAATTATAGCCTGCCAGTGCCTGTACGGTAAAGGGGCCGATTGATCTTTTATTGTGGAATTCTATTCCACTCCTTTTGAAAGGCAACACGAATTCTGCAAGAGTGACCGGATGCACATGAAGACAGGAAAAAGTCATTTGAGGCATCTTCAAATCATGTTAATTTTTTCCGTGATCTGGCAGGCATGCTCGATTGTTTCACATGCAAGGAATTAAATAGAGAGGTGGGCAGTGTGTAGCCGAGCATTGTCCTGCATTATGATATACCCTGGACCCGCTGCAATTGTATACTGTCATACATGTATGGCAAGATTCTTGCGGCAAAATTTAGACTCAGGATTGTCGTTACACATGATGACAGGCACAATACTTTTTGAATCAAATGTATGTTCTTAAGAATGTTATTGGATAAACTGTAAGTGGGGAAAATAGAGGTCCTTATCAATTATAAGTAGTTCACATTTTACAATATGATACTTTATCATGATAAACGTTCAAAATTCAACTAACATGTATATATATATTGACAGGTTTGTAATTCGTCGGGGAGAAAGCGAAATGATTTAGTTACTTGCTCGAGGTATTATCATTACTACTAACTACATTAATTATCAAATGGTTTATTGAACTAAGTTTTAATTGTAGTGAAAAAATATGTTTGATTTATATTTTCTCTTAATTACAACAATAAAGCGGTGTCCGAGAAGAAAAAAAAACGATAGTAATTTTCGGTATTCCTAAACATTACATTATTCGCATTAATATTTCTTTAATTATTCCAAATAAAGCAAATTTTTTACCGTGCAATTTATTGTTCACGAACTTTTATTCAGATGCTGTGGATTCGGAGATGATTGTAATAAACGGTTATGTGGAATCAAAGATGGTACGTTTAACATTTATTCTAAATTATTTCTATTGATTTGTCCATTATTGACAATAATTTACTTCTGTCTTTTAACTTTATTCAAACCAGTACTTGTTGTTTGCTATGATTGAATTTATATTCATTTAAAATACCTAACAGAGTACTGGACAAAAATTGTCCTTTTGTTACCTTTTCCACGATCATCGGTTTTAAACAAAAATGTACGTAAGTATTGAACTACAGTAACATAAGGCCTGTAGAGAAGTACTTTCCCGAAGAAAATGCTTTATTTACGTCACATTTGACGTGATATCATGAGTAAGCATTATTTTTTTTAAATTGTTTATAAATGCACACCATCATTTTAAATAGTGGTTAAAGTTAGATGTGTTGTAAAAATATATTTTTATTCTCCCGAAAAATATTAATTGATTTAGTACCTTCTTTTCAAAATCACAATTGTAATTAACTTATACTCTAAATGATATCTCAATTGTTAACGACAAAATATTCATTTTACGAATTCAAAACATTCCTTTTCAGACACGTTAAACAGTAGCCAGTGCTACAACTGTGATCATAGGACTTCAGAACAATCCGAAGTAACAGATCCAAAATCCTGTGTAACACTCGATACATGTCAACAGAATGAGGTACATTCGTACATATTTTATTGTTATACAGATGTTTCATGGCGAAGATTTCGTTCATGTGTCGTGCATTTTGTGACTCTTTCAAACGAGACTTCTCCTTAAAACATGTTTGTAAATTCACAAATTGGTACTTATGTTGATCTCTAAAACTAGGTTTAGAAATGTTTCCAAGAAATCGAGAAAATGAGAATTTCTTAAAAAAGTCCAAACGGCATAATTGAAAATGTTTTAGGCTCGGTTTGATTGAGCGAGTTCATGGACGGTACTGTCAAGTACAAACTACCGTCCACGCCCCCTAGCACCGGCTGAAGCAGAATTCAGCATTTAAACATAAAAATGGTGAAATTTTTAATTTCGAAACATCCGCAGATGTGTTCATACGGCGATTACCATGGAACCTTACATGTGATATAAAGTGTCATTCCATGCAGCGTATAGAAGCGTGTGCCCTAAACGAGAAAACATTCGGAATGAACTGGAAAGGGGATCAAATGTTTTGAGGCCCTCAAACTCTCAGCGTCATAATCATACAGAAAATGGGCCGAGGTTTAAATCACAAAAAAAATCATTCACGTCAAATATTTTCCGAAAATCGTAACATTCGAAAGGAAAACCGTGTAAATATGTGCACTCTGTCACCAGACTTACATTTGCTATTTATATTTTGACTGACGTAACTGATAGATGAAAAGTGCTCCCTTTACTTCATCCATTGTATTGTAAAAAACAAACAATATTTTAATGGCTGTTTGTAAAACATGTGACCCCTATCGACAGCCAATTAGTCATGTGGTCAGGTTATTGTATCAGACTATAAACGTAGTGACCAATACGTAAATAAGGGTTATCTACTGGTCATGACAAGTCACTAGGTAATTGTGATCGCAAAGGTTGTGTGCAGCAATTTTATGACAAAGTTATCACAAATTCAATGTATAATATAGGCCTTCTTAATGACAGCAAATTTGTTATATTACATTATACCTTGAAATGTGTATACCAAAAGCAATTTTAGTTTTATAAAAAAATATCAACCAAGGCAACATGAGTTGTTGAGTTATTGGTCAGAAACCGTTTTTAAGTACAAGGTCAATGTGACTTTGACCATTAAATCAATAAGGGTTATCTACTGACCAAGACTACTGCACCTGTGAAGTTTGAATGTAAAGGGCCCATGAGTCGTTGAGATATTGACCAGAAAGCGTTTCTACTTATAAGGTCAATGTGATCTTGACCTTCGACCTCAAAAATTTATTGAGGTCATCTTCTAACCAAAAGCAATGCATCCGTGAAGTTTGAAGGTCAATGGTTCATTTGTTGTCTAGTTATTGGTAGGAAACTACTTTGTTATACAAAGTCAATATGACCCCCCTGACCCCAAAATCAATAGCGGTCATCTACTGGCAAAGACAAATAAACATTTTCAGTTTGAGGGAAACCGTTTTTACCAACAATATCAATATGACCTTGACTTTTGTCTACCTTACCCCAAAATCAAAGAGGCCATCTACTTGCCTTGCCAAGACCAATTCACCTAAGAAATTTGAGGACCAATAACCCATAGGTTGTCAAGATATTGATCGGAAAATGTTTTAACCTACAAGATTAATATGACCTTGACTTTTGACTCCTCGACCCAAAAAATCAATATGGGTCATCACCTGGCCAAGACCAATGCACCCTTTTATTTTGAATGCCGATGGGTTGTCATGTCATTGATCGGAAACCGCTTTACCGACCGTAAGACAAACAAATGCAAAGCAATATACCCCAAAATTCTTTGAAGGGGCATACTTTAAACAATTGAAGTTTAGAGATCTTTTTCTATATATATTTTTCTTTAAATAGATTAAGTTTAATAAAAAAAATCGTTAAGATATTTAATACCAGTAATTATCTTTTTTTTTTCTATAAAACACTCAAAAGCCATGCTATTACAAAAAATGAAAAATCAATGAATTAATCTGTTGATAAGAATCTTATGACGAAGTATCATGGTACCTTTTATCTAGGAATACTTTGTCACAGCCAAAAGATTGATTTATTTCTTATAAGCCTTAAGGGAATTTATTAACCTTACAAGACAAATTGTATTTAAAATTTAGTGAAATATGCATTTTAAAGCAAACAACAATCAATGTAATGTGTTGAATTTGTTTGACGAAACAATAAAGTTTCCATAAATAAGAAATTTTATTCTTCTGAAACGTAATCATATCTTTAACCGACATAAATATCTTCTGTACATTTCATGGAACCAAGATTTATCATGTAATTCAAAAGTAGAATTTTCACGTAATTGACATGCTTTGGTTTTTTTATTGTAAGGTTTGTTATACCACCCAGTCAGATATTGGCGGCAGAGATACGTTTTTCTATGGTTGTTTAAGCAAACTAGTAAGTTATTCCACAGTTTTACATCCATTTCGCTTTCTTTTAGACTTGTATTTCGTTATATTTGATACATAAAGCATGTTTAATTAATGTGCTATCTAGTGGATTGTAACCCTCGTATTAATTGTGGACAAAATGTATTCTCTCTCATCCGCAGAGCGAGTTAAAGAAAACAACTTTATGTAATCAAGGGAAGCAGTACAATCCACTAAAATAAAACACATTCTTGTATTTTTCTTTTTATTAAATACCTTCAGTTAAACTCATGTTATATATCTGAACAAAACAGAATGAATTGTTTTACTTTATTAGACTATGCACGTAGTTATTGTTATGTTGTGATGAGCAGCGCTTGAATACACTTGCCGTAATGTGTCGCATGGAGCTTCTTTTTACCTGGTATTTAACAAAGCAACTGATCCAAACTAAATTATTTTATTGATTTATTTGTGAAAGTATAAGCATTTATTATAATTGTTATTCATATTTTATTTACACATCTATGTCATTTATATCGATATTACAGTATGTCATTTAAAAAAAAATTAAAGTTTATATAATTTGTCCCTCGACTGGAATTCGATTGGTTTCGTAAACAATAAAACGTACTGCGCAATGCACGCAAGTTGTCCGTCATGATGTTATTCACGAAATTATTCCGTCACTATTTTTGACATGTAATACACGCAACAAGGCTCGTACAAAGTATTGAGTACAGAATGAGATCTTTATATATCTTATGTGAAAAACGACTGTATTTTCATTAGAAAGTTTAGAGTTATATAATAAATGATGGTAGTGCGTTCCGCTCGATAAATAGATCTAAGGGACCCAACATTTCTAAAGTAAACTTTTGTACAAAATTAGTACAATCTAACGTTATCGCCTTAACCAAAGTCTTATTTAACCAATTTTATCACAGGATTTGTCATTAGTACGAACATTAAAATAAGAGAATAGCCGGCATTGTTTAAAGCAGGTTGCCCATTTGTTGGTAATTCTCGGTCATCACCAAATCTTTCTTACACGGACATATGATAAATTGATAAATTTAATGAATATTTCAGTTACATATACAACTGCTTAAAATCGTATTACCATTAGTTTCCATAAAGAATGAAAGATCGTATAACCTAAAGATACTTTGTTCTGATTGAGATAAAAACATGACAAGTAAACTGATAGTTTTTAATTCATTTTCTTAATCAAGAATAATTTTACTTAAGATAGTTTAGTTCCCAAATTGTTTATCTAAGTAAGCAAGAACAGTGGTTTACGTTCAATATGATATAGGTCTGAAACCGATCACCCCTTCGACCATTAATCAAACGTAATGGCATCTTCAAAATGGCCACTTTTAACAAATATATTAATAATTCTCTATCAATGTGGGGTTTGTCTCTACGGATATTTTTATGCTGTTTTAGATCTACTTTGATGAAATATAACTATTACTTTTTTCAGCAATGTCAATTTATAATGAGAAGGGCTTATGAAGACTTCAGAGATTGTATTTCAAATAAAACGGCACTATCTCCTGGGCCACAACGTGACGCAGTGTGTGGTGTTATCGGACGCGTCACATCACTTTGCCATTCTTGCTGTGCTGATGGTGGATGTAACTATGGCACATGTGAAGAACAAAACAGTAATTTAAATTACATAAGATTACATAATAAATAATAATACTTATTTTTATGAGTCTTTTCGTCACAAGAAATGATTTTTTAATGATTTAGACTTCAAATGTATGTGTGACAAAGTATCTCAAAATTGAGCTTATGGTAACTTGCTTAGTGGCGTACTAGTGCCGTTGATACAAGTAGGGTATTTGACAATTAATTTTTCCAAGTAGAATGGATATGTATACAAATGTACTATGATTTTTAATTAATTATGAATGTATTTTCTTTGGAACATACAAACAGTAGTAAAAATAAACAAAGTCTGTTTTTTTATTATTATAACTGTAACAAATGTACAAACAGTATATAAATACAGTAACAAAAGGGACTAATATAGTACTATTACATGCATTTTTTCATGTCAATTAAAAAGAAATGGTTTCTATTAGTATCTGGAACTTAAGATACAGTGGTTATATTTCAAGTCCCAGATTAATACTGGAATGAACAATTTAGGATAAATTCTAAAAAGACCAATTTCAGGATTATTTTTATGTTACACGCGTTAACAAAATAATGGTACATTAAAGTCATGAATAAATTTGCATGTCATGTTGATATTGTGGAACATTATTTATCAATATAATGGAAGACTGTTAACTGAATTTTAGACAGGAATGGGGTTTCATGCGAGTCAAAGTTATAAAAGCTACATGTACTTGACATAGGTGATAAACAAAGAGTTAATGTTAATTGATTTATTGGGAGATCAATCTACTATTTTGTTGAATTCTTCAAAATCCTCGTCCGACCAACCAGTGTGATTACATTCCTATCAATAAACCATCACATATCATGTTAAAACTGCAGATGAAAGTTTCTCATGTTAAAATGTCACAGTATTCGGCCATTCAACATTCCACTCAAACAAACTAGAATCAACTTCCTACAGCAATAATTCAGAAATCAGGGTCGATTTAAATATTCACGGTAAAAATAATTAAGTAATTATGGCATATGTGAAGAACTAAACAGTAATTTAAATTACATAAGACTACATTATAAATAATAATACATATTTATATGAGTCTTTTCGTCACAAGAAATGATTTTTAGTGATTTGGACTTCAAATGTATGTGTGACAAATAATCTCAAAATTGAGCTTATGGTAACTTGCTTAGTCGCGTTCTAGTGTCGTTAATACAAGTAGGGTATTTGACAATTAATTTTTCCCAAGTAAAATGGATATGTATACTATGATTTTCATCTAACTGTTAATTATTCATTTATTTATTTATTTATTTATTTATTTTCTTTTTTCTTTTGAAGATCGGATCTTCGCCCTGGCAGAAAATGGAAAATTTGATATGAAGACCTTAAAAGTCATTTAGAAAATTTCAGAACTGATGTAAACCATTAATTTTATATTTATAAAAATAAATGGAGAAAAAATAACTTGTTAGTTTATATAGTATGATCGACAAATGTTGTCATTTTGCTGTTGAAAATCAACTTTAGCTAAAATAGGGATGAATTTAAATAATACAAAAACGTGTTTATGGACGAAACTTACGAGTACTTTTGCCAAAATACTCATTCAGAGGTGATTTAGTTGGATTTACAAAAGTCAAAGTCTAATGCGAATCTTACAATAATGTAATATCAAGAATACTCTAGTTAAAATTTCGGATATTATGGCACCTTCAATAAAAGCGGCGTATGTTCCCGAAGTAAAGGCATACATGAAAGCGATAGAATTTTGAAAGATGATGAAATGTAATGAAGCCTGCATTTCACAGACAAGAAAATCAGGACAATTTAAAAAGCCGGTTATATATCCTAAGAGTGATGAAACTATATTCAAGTAGGAATTCTGGAACCCCTCAATCAGGCAAGTACAAATATTGCTGCAATGAGGCAAATGAGAAGCTCCTCGCAAAAATAAATGCGCTCATTACAGATACCTTACCAAATCATTCATAGACAAAGGTCATTTTCTATTGAGCTTCAGTACAATTGCACATTATTCCGGATGTTTCTGTAAATTATTTAAGTTTGCATAATTATACTTATCGTATGCACTGTCCATGAGAGAGGGGCCAGATATTAAATTTTAATAAATATGCTGGCTCTGATGCCTACCTGGTATGGAAAGTGATTCCAATACAAAGAACACTTACAATACTTGTAATGTGACATGACAGTAGTGCAACATTGCTCTGTTTGTGTCACTACAGTAGTCAGTAATATTAGATGATAAAAAATATCAAAGCATGTACATCTTCTTTGTCACCTATAATGCTACTCATTTACTATATGTTATCAACACCTAATCATGGTAAGAAATATAAAAATCCATATCTAAATAAGTCAAACCAAACACTCTATTTTCCAAAATGTCAGTTACATGTTTCGCGTCAAATGCTATATCATGATATTACAAGAAAAGCATTGATGCAAAGCATCAAAAAGCATCCAAGCAAGAAATGCAGCAAGAAAGGATGAACTAGTAGACATCTGATGACCAGATTTTCTTTTCAATGGTTAATTAGATTTTACCAGAATTGTATATCATAGGTGAATAAGTGAAAGAAAGACATTGTTCATCATGAACTTTTGTAGGCTTGCAAGAGATTTAAATATTTAATGTATTTTCTTTGGAACATACAAGTAGAACACCTACTGGAATGACAACTTTAGGATGAATTCTAAAAAGACCAATTTCAGGATTATACGCGTTAACAAAACTGATGGTACATTAAAATCATGAATAAATTTGCATGTCATGTTGATATTGTGAAACATTATTTATCAATATAATGGAAGACTGTAAATTGAATTTTAGACAGGAATGGGGTTTCATGCGAGTCAAAGTTATAAAAGCTACTTGACAAGGTGATTAACAAAAAGCTATTGTTAATTGATTTATTGGGAGATCAGTCTACTTTTTTTGTTGAATTCTTCAAAATCCTCGTCTGACCAACCAGTGTGTTTACATTCCTATCAATAAACCATTACACATCATCTTAAAACTGCAGACAAAAGTATCTGTTGTTAAAATGTCACAGTATTCGGCAAATTAACATTCCACTCTAATCACCATAAAGCCGATCGTCTTCAAACAAAATAGAATCAACTTCCTACAGCAATTATTCAGAAATCAGGGTCGATTTTAATATTCACGATAAAAATATGTCAGAAGTACAATCTGTGCCGTGGAAAAGAAAGGAGCTATTTTGCCGGAAAGAACCTACGGAAAAAAAACAATTTCAAAATGATAATACTATGATATAACAATTCATAAAAATGGCCTACTTCATTTTTTTCGATAAATTTATATAGTGCAATTTATTGTTGAATATGTTTGCATTTCATTTCCTGCAATTCTTTTTCAGTTCTTTATATATAACCATAGCGCGACACGACTGACCGTTTCGTTTAGTTTCAGACTCGATACTAAAACTGCTTTTATTCATAGATTATTCATAGACTTACACAATGTTCAGGTCATCTACCGTGTACCGTGAAATCGGTTGGGTATCACTTGCAGACAGAAGGAAAATGCAAAAATTAATTCTAGTTTTTAAACATAACCAAGGCGAGCTTCCCTGTTATTTAAGTGATATTTTTCCAGATATAGTTCGTAATACTAGTACATATAATTTAAGAAACAACGAAAACTACGCAACTGTTACCCGACGTCTAGAAATTTACTCAAAATCAGTGATACCATCTTCCATTAAATTATGGAACAGTTTAGATCTTGAAACGCGAACGTCTCCTACACTTTCATCTTTCAAAACCAAAATTAAAAAAATCTTTACGCCGCTTCTAGTTCCGATATATTTCCTTACTGGTGACAGATTTTTACAAGTTCACCACACACGTATAAGAAATAAGTGTAGCAATTTAAATGCTGATTTGCACTACAATCACTTACGTGACAATTCAAATTGTGAATGCGGTTTTTATTCTGAAGACGCAGACCATTACTTTTTCAAGTGTCCATTGTATATAAACCAAAGGCTAACGTTATTTATCAATACTCGTGATTATCACCCTCTTAGTGCCCATAAATTGCTTTTCGGTATCACTCATCTTAGTGACGAAGACAATAATATGTTATTCCTTCACGTTCAAAATTTCATCAAATATTCAAGGAGATTTGAAAATGACTAATTTTCAAACTACGCTTGTAAATTGTTGTCCATAACTTATATATATGCTGAGGACAGGAACTGGGCAGTAATCTCCTACATGGTGCTTATTCTTTCATTTATTCAATCAATAAATATTTCTTTCTTTCTTTCTTCCTTTCTCTTTTCCTTTTCTTTATTATTTTTTAATTCAAGTTTTGTTAGTCTTTGAACAATTTTTATAATCAAATTCTATTTTCTCAAATAATATCATATTGATTGCTGATATATACATTTATGGAATTCCAATTACAATTGAATTTATGCACATCTTTTTACTACAAGTTAGACGTTTTGGGAAGGGCCAATTCTCTAATGTTGTCAAAACTTGTGGCCCGACCCTTTTGCTTTTTTATAATAACTATAACATCCATGTATTAACTGTAAATGTATTCGTTACTGTTTTGTAGTATGTTTACATGTGACAATGTATCTGTTTTTGTATAAAATGTAAAAGCAATAAAATATGATTAAACTAAAATCTATTTATACATTTCGAATTCATGTACAGCAATAAAATACAAACATAACTCACCGGGTACTACAAAATAGTTAGTAACTACCTGTAGAAGATACAAATGTAAGAAATAACTTCCCGAATGTGGAATTTGTTCATGTTCTCATTCATGAATAAGACATAAGGGGAAACAAATATATGACTTTAATAGAAATGGGAAGGAATTCTTCGTTCCGAATTTATTTTTAGCTGTATATCGTATGGATTAATTGATAAAAATCGGGTCCATGGACAAATGCTATTGTATATTTTCGACTGAAAAATAAAATAGTTACATTTTATATAACGATTTACAAACAAATTATGTGAAGTCTAAATTATGAATGCTACGAATACACATTTTATTGAAAAGGTAAAAAAGAGAGGAAAAATATGTACCAAAACGAAAGATTCGCAAATATCAAAATTGTTAGTTTAAACTTATTAATCTAAACACATGCCCTATTAAATAAATAGATAAGTCAATACAATGAAATATAATTGCAAAAACAAATCAAAAAGGTATACGTTAACGGCATTGTATAATTGTCCTTAAAACAATGGCAGTTTATCTTATAATCTATTTTGAACGATATACTTATACGGTTTGTTTTAAATCGCATCGTTAACAAGTATGGAATCATGTTTATAACAGAATAACATGGCAAATTTAACTTTAGTTAATTAATGGAGTACTTAACAAACGTAAGTAAATTTCACGCCTACATTTATTATTTGATATTTTAAGTCAGTGGTTATATTGTTATGATCATTTTTTATTTCTTTTCAATTTTTAAGGTTTTATGTAATGATATTATTGTAAGGTCTTAAAACCATGTGTTTACACGTCGTATTTTGTTCATAATATGGCAAAAAGTACCTAATAATTAAATGTGGGGTGTTGCGTCCATGGCCGAATAGTTAAGGTTGTTGACTTCAAACTACTTGGCCCTTACGACAGAAACTTTGGATCCTTCATGTGAGAAAGCTATCCAGCGAGCTTACGGAGCGTTGGTGGTTCTACTCAGGTGCCCCTTTAAGCCTGAATAATGCTCGGAAGGACACCTGGGGTCTTCCTCCACCAGTAAAGCTGGAACCTCGCCATATGGCCTATACTGTGTTGGTGCGACGTAAACCCCAATCAAACAAACAAACTTATTTTTAGGAGTATTATTTATTTAAAGTCTGCAACTTTTACTTTTCACCCTTTTTTATAACATTACTTCTTTCTTTATAGCGGTCGAGTCCAACCCATTATCTAGGCCTCATTTTTATTTTCCTGACGTGCATACCATCACCTGTGTATGGAGGTTTGTTTAATTAGTAATATAAAGTATGACATTTACAGTGTATAACGAGTTTTCTCGTTTTATTGCAAGAAAAGAAACGCATTTTTTATTAATTTTAAAGATACAAATGTACTTTAATTCAAAAGCTTGACTTTACAATACACGGTATTATCACATTTAAATTAAAAGATGCGAAGCGTCAGATAATAGATAACAAGCAATACGTATATATGATTCTCATATAATAACATTTAGTTTAAATATTTGATTGTTTCGCTCCTAAGAATTCGGATTAGAATTATGTTTTGTGATAGAATGTTAATGCTTTTTGCAAAAGAAAACCAAACTTTTATTGGACATGTTAAATTTCTTCAGCATCGTTAGAATGATAATTAAAGCTAATTGAATCAAGTCTTCATCAAAAGATGAGGTAAACACGTTTCGTTCATTAACAACATTTTGTGTGGCCAATAATTTTTTTTGCAGTATCTCTGGGGGATCCATGTATGACTAACAGTGATTGTAGCGACCTTGGAAACTCCGAGTGCACCCGAATATTTGATTGCGTCACCGGAAGTTGCACGTGTCAAACTGGATATGGAAACGAAACTGGAACTGGATGTAACAGTATGAATTTATGTATACTTTATTCTGCACAATTTTGACTCATTCCCCTATATGGAATGTTCCGTTAATTTGAGATAAAATAGAATTCTTGTTTATCGATAAAAGGGTTGAGCAATTTATGTCTAACCAACTAGTGCGCTTTGCAGGGTCCGTATTCGACAGCTGCATTTAATGGTGGCTGATTTGTGCCATTCGTGTTTTCGCCCCGCGACCCCGCCAAGCGAAAAGTCGAAAATTAACAAGATAAAATGGCGGGGGCGCGCAGCGAAAACATACTAAATTCATTTAGTATATTATTATAATTATTATTATACATGTAATTGTTTATATTAAACTTTTTAGAATGCTATCAACATTGTTTTTTCAAGAAATATTTTGTAATAAGAATACATTTACATCTACATGATACTGCTTCAAAATCGTAATCGATTACACTAAGCAGGCGCGTTGTCTGGGAATAGCTGTTAAAAACAAATATGTTAAGTGCAAATTTATAGACAAAAGGTAAAAGCAAGTTAAAAAGAACTACATGACTGAGATAAAAGTTAAAATCAAAGCTGGCTTAGAACTGGTAAAAAGGATGCAGCTGCCCAGTAAAGAGGTCTTAACTTGGACTAGCTTATAAGGACACAGGAGACCATTCCACAGATGATTACATCTGAGGGATAATTAATAGGAGTGATATTGTGTCCTTGAATATGGAATTAAGTAGTTCAGGTTTCTAGTTGGTGTCAGGTGGTGATGGTCGACCCTCACAAGATTGTGTTGGATTTTGTAAGGCTGATGTAGCGCCTCTTTTCTGGGGTTTGCTAATTAAGTTAACTTATCATTATAGATACACTACTGGTGTGAATGTAGTCATTGTATACATATATGGCAGCTGACCTTTGAACTTGTTCTATTGAATATTCGAATGACACATAGCTAATATTTTATCGATATTTTAAAATACTCGTGCAAAATGTGCCCAGTGTAGATCAATTCATATTAATTGTCACTTTATCAAACAATGTCGTAATTGCTTTAATATTTTGGCATAGAGAATATATTAAAGTTATTCATTTTTGTATTTTCTGATCGCAGATCAGTAAATACATAGCTAACATCCACGGTCTAACACATAATTTCCTAACAGACCTAACAACGCAAAGTAGTTCTCACTCAAAACTGCTTAAAAACCAGCAATTTAAAAGAATGAACAATTGTCCAACAAATTACTACACATTCAAACTTTAAAAGTAGCGTTGGCTTATAGAATTGTCAATAAATGCACACTCACAAATTACACGGACGAATATGATTTCAATCAATGAAAATGCTATTTTTAGCGATGTCGATTACCGAATACTACACAAATAAATCTGACTGCCGAGTAGATGAATATATAGTTTCTACATGTTGGACTGTTTGGGCGCAATTTTAAAGAACAAGGTTTACCCTGAACAAAATACCTCGAAATTACCTTAACCCGAAATGCTATGGAAATTCTAAATTTAGAATGACTTGATTTTATTCAGCCTGTGCTGCTTTAAAAACCCGAAATGCAATGGAAATTCTAAATTTAGAATGACTTGATTTTATTCAGCCTTTGTTTTTAAGACTTCTCCGTGGTGCAGGGGTAACGCGCTCGTTTAGTGTGTGAGAGGTCTGGAGTTCAAATCCCAGGCGAGTCAACATGTTTTTAATTCTTTTTTTAGTGTCTTTGTTAAGGAAATAGCCACGATATGCAAGGATAAAGTGTGGCTATCATAAAAAATGAGCATAAATGATTTTTTGATGCAACTCTAGTTATGCAAAATTCCGTATGTATCAAACTCTGGTGCCATGCAAGATGAATTATAGTACATAAACATAAACTTATACAGGAAAACATATACAGATATACAGTACGATTTAGATTGCAAAGATCAGAAAATACCACAGAGCTTGCAGCCCTTTGATTAAATTTGTTTTGAGTCGAAAGTAAACGTAGATTTCTTTTTTTTATATAGAGATATTAAGCGGTTTTAATGAGCCATGTGGGACGGGGTATTACTGTAATGAGGCTAACCAAATATGTGACACAACAATTGGTCGTTGTGCTTGCACCACATGGTACGATTACCATACAACTGCGAAAGCATGTGTTTTTAGGACTTACAAAATACTGAAAGAGTCTTGCGGAGGGCAGTATAACTTACAATGTCTTCAAGCGCTTCTTGATTCGGGTATGACTCTGAACATTTATTTCATTTATTGTTACTTATTCAAATTTATTATTATTTGTTAAAAAGGAGTCTTGAACAATTCATTGTTCATTGTGTAATTTTCTAGCAGATATTTTGTGCGATTAATGAATGACTTGCAGTAATTATCACCATATTTTATTCGCAATACTAATGAACATGGATTGTACGTGCCGTTTGCAAAAGTTACTAAAGTTGTGAAAGTTACTTTGTTCACTCTTTTTAATACATTTTAACTTTTTCCATGAACATTAACATGAAACTGAAGGCTTGCTGCTGTAAGGTTGCACGCCTTCAAATGAGCAAAAATATGTCAAAGTAGAAAATCAAACTTGAGAAAAAAATGTACTAAAATTTTAGGATAAGTAAAAATATTCAAGTTTTAAGTATTCTTTTTCATGCTTTTGCGATTAATGAGTGATTTTTCAGTATTTATATCTACATTTCTACTACGTTACTAACGCAGTAATCATGGCTATTTTTTGGCATATTTTGATCTTTTTTAAGTTAAGTGGGTTGTAAGCGCCATTGGCAATGTGTAAATTGCTTTATTTTGTTTCTTCAAAATATTATACTTTTAAATACATTTTGAAAATTATCATGAAAAATAGCTAAAACTGGATGATTATATCTTATTTCAAATTGTATAGCACATACTCTTGGTGTTAGGGTTATTTATTTTTATTTTCGTTTTCAGGCGGGGAATGTGACGGAACTTGTGACTGTCGATCTGGATATGTCGCCGACACATCCGAATCTTACACCACTTGCAGAGCACGTGAGTTTACTTTTACTGCATTCCCGGCGATATGAAAAAGACTTAAATCCTTATTAGTACTAGTATCCTCCCATAGTGTAATCTTAATTGTAAACATGGATGAAAACTCAGGAACCACTCACTGCTTTAAAGAGGATAGAATTGTCTCCATTCGATCACGACTTTTGACGTCATTTCCTGTCAGGCCTTTTGGTTGTTATTTATTAAATTATATATAGTTCCATAAATGTCAGCCAAAATACACCTGATAGTGCTGTGGGTACATTATATGGATCACATATTATTGCTTATAGCATCGACTATTTATAAAAGTAATTCAAAATTTATAGCAGTACGTGGTTATCTATTTGTACGAAGGGGTGAAATCAGATAGCCGAGCCTAAGTGTTTGGATGTTCTTTCTGCCGAAAGCACAACGCATTCCCTGTTGTCCTCAGAAAAAGTTAACAATACGCCAGCAAGTTTTATATCATTGAAACATTGCTTGCTTTATCCTCGCGTAGTCGTTTCTGTAAGTGCACTGGGGCTGACATATATACATTGAATGTGTTATAGTAAAAATTCATTTTATTACATATTCAAAAAAAAAAGAATTTGAATATTTGGCTGAAAATTAATTTTTGAATTTTCAAATTTAATGAAGTCCACTTCGAGTTTTAATTTCTACTTTTGTAGGTTACCGGAGTGCAGATATCTTTCACTCGCCATCTGCAGTTGATCAATTTTTTTCTCTTTCAGCGAGATGGGGTGAAAGTTGCCAGTGGTTACCACAGTGTGTTGTTTCTTTCGATACTACGACAATATCAGACGACACTTCAAACAATGTGCCCACGTGCAGGAACAATATTTGCTCGTGCCCTCCATCCCACGACCATAGATATGTAAATGGGTACCATCTTTGCCTTAGTAAGTTTCAAGCCACAGATTTAACAATTGATATTTATATTATTTCACTTATTTTATAGATGAAAGTTCGTCATTACATTTTACACCGGACTAGATCACTCTCTAATATATCTTTTACTTTGTGATATCTATGTGATTTATATGATGTGCCTCTTTATTTTGTTTCTCTCGACATTATTGTACATGTTAGTACTTTGCTTTTGATTATGCATTCAAATCATTATTTTTGTTGACGAGTATGTATTCTCAAGTACGCAAAAAGTTCTGTTCTATATGTTGTAAGAATATAAATAGTTAAGGAAGCTATCCAGCTAGCTTACGAAAGTCGGTGGTTCTACTCAGGTGCACGTTCGTGCCTGAAATAATGCATGGAAGGGTACCCGAGGTCTTCCTTCACCAGTAAACCGTGTGTGCAGCACAGTTTATGTTTTAATTCCAGAGGGAAAAAATTTGAATTTCCATTGCAAAAAAAGATAAACGGGTAAAAAGCACAAAAAAATAATCAGAAAATGTGAAAAGTTTGAACGTAATATAGTAAATTGCTTATTTTCAACTGTTTCGTTGCCGGGGAAAAATACGAAGATAATCTCTAGAATTATTTTGTTCATTTACTTATCGACATTTTCAGATAAAGTTGACGATGGTTTTGAGCGGTATAAAATCGGTGAAAGTTGTACACACTTCAGCGAATGTGAAAGTTTCCTTTGTGTAAAATGTCCTGGTGCATCAAGCGGCGTATGCATGCAAGGTGTGTTGTTTCTTAAAGTCGCCTTAAGGGTTAAATATGTTAGTTTTAGATAAATCGTATCATAAAATTGCCAAATCAAAAGAATTAAGGTAGAAAATGAAATTTACCGACGATATAATACATAAACTATAGGGTAAACCCTCGATGTCCGCTCTATATTTAAAATTGGTAAAGCAGACGATTTTTTTTTTCTTGAATTAAAAGCTCTCAACTCTCAAACACTTTTTTAAAATGTAAATCAATCTGGTTTGAACAGTTTTTCTTATTTACTCATTTGTATTCATATATATGGCTGAAATGCTTTTCTTTGTATGTATTTGTGGTATCTTGACCATTCTTTGTATATTTCTAAATGATCAAGATAGTTTGCATACGGATGTGCCAATAAATCTTAAAGAGACTGAGTCCATTGATGTTTTTGACATGACGGGACTGGAAATAATTTTCAAAATTAATGTTCCATTTGATGTAGGTCTATTCCATACCAATAGCTTGTGATCTTTCGATCGCTTCAGGTATTTTTGCAACGCTTTTCACTCAATAGCACAAACTTATTTCTATGTATTTTTAAGCTGTCTTTTGCATATCTTTATGTTTTATATTTTAAGCTGATCTATATATAAAAACATCCAAATAATATGTTTTTAGGCCTTAATGGAGTTCCGTTAATGTACTATGTTTACTTTATGTTAGATTATGCACGCACGGCGTTATTCAATGTCACCGTTATAAGTATAAGTTTTGTGCAAAAAAGCATGGGATTCATTTTGTCATAGGGAAAATCAATTGTTTTCTTATGATATACGTGTGTATATTGCTTTTTATCAAACAGATATTCAAGATAAAGGTATTCTTGCATGTGTTTACACTTTTTATTGTAACATTTTTTGTAGAACAGAGAAAGTTTTCAACTTTATATGCATGTTTTCAGAGCAAATAAATGCATGCGTTTGGTGATGCACTTAACTTCTTAATTTTAAGCACCTTACACTTATGAGTGATTTGTTGTAATGAATTCCATACCGCTAAGATTTATAGAAAAGACTGTAAGAATATAAGATGCATGGGATGGAATCTTGTCACGGCATAATGCATGTATGTAGACTAATGATGATCGAGTATAAGACATGGTTCATGATTTTTTAATTACTAAACTCAGAAACTATCATATTACATGTATATAACTCTTTCTGGTACATGCAATTAAAATGCAGTTACATAGTTTTAAAGTTTCTTAATTATATTTTAAATTAACTTAAGATATTTGAGCCATCAAAAGCTCGTTATACTCGACACAATTCGGCAATTGTGACAAGTTGCACAAACTAGTGTTATTTTACAGAGAGGTAAAACGGAGAAAGGAAGTAAGCCGAATGCATGCGAATCATTATGGAATTAATGTAATATCCACATATAATCACATTAACAAGCATTGAAATTATGATATTTCCGAAAATTTTAGTTTGTACTAATTATGTCAGCATAGTACAAAGTAAAAACTTTTTTCATACCATACTGTAGAGCTTGCCATAAAAAAGGCGGGTACCTGAGCAGAACCACCGACCTGCCGTAAGATAGCTGGGTAGCTTTCTCACAAAAAAATAATCGGAGACGCTGGCCATGCTCGAATTACAGCGGTGAGGGGGCAAGTCCTTTCTTAACCACTCGGCCACGGACACTTCTTCTATTTGCTTTGCTCCTTTATATTTCTTCTGTATTATTCTGATACATGACAGAATATTATGCTTTATTTATTTATTCATTTCAGATTCGGGAGTCTCTAGTGTAGGACTGTTCTCATCTATACATTTTGTAATAATACTACTGCAAATAATGGCCGGATATTTCTGATGATCTCCCGTACTTTAGCCGTCAACAAATAGGAAGTTAGGAGAAAATGCCGAATGATAATAATATTTAAATATACATGTATACCGGTATTTGAGTCATCATCACCATCATCGTCAATACCGGTATTTGATTTATCATCATCACCACCATCATCATCATCATATACATTTTACATTACATGTGAATCTACTTATTGTAAGTTTAAAGTTATTAACACTATTTTCTTTCTGTCAAACATAATCATATACACTATACATGTATAATTTCAATCAAATATTAAAAAAATGACTGTGTAGAAAGTCACAAGCATTTTTAAGAAAGTCTTTCCTTTATTTATTGTTGTTGTTATTTTTCGAGCTTGTCATATTCATTATGATCAACTCTGTAATCATCATCAGGTACACCATTTTATTTCCATTATCATCATCGTCATAATCATCATCATCATCAGATCGATTCTTTTCCGACTAAGTATATAACTATCTTCGTCTAGAGAAATTAAAGGATTATTATGATATGCGAGAGGTAGTAGGTAATGACCAAGCTATGTGATGTTTGTTGAACAGTCTAATGTAAATAAAATAAATCCACCAGTATTTTCAAATACTTTATTCATACATTAAAAATTCAATTATTATAAAATCGTTACATGCATTTATATGTGAAACATTTATACAGTTGTGTATGAATACACAGAACGAATACGGTATTTCGGTCTAACTGGAGCTAAGAAACAAAACATGTAAACAAATAGCAATTTAATACAAGGAGTTAAAGACTATATTTATACCAATATATCGAGTAAAAGTCCACCTTCAAAGATATGACAGTAAACAATACATTATTTCTATTCTTCTTACTATGGTTAAGTACAAAATGCCAACCTTTTGACATTGAGTCGGATTTGTTTACAATTGTACATCAATGGGCATATTTGAATTTAAAATGGTTGTCAGACATATTTCCAATCATAATTGTACCGAAATAAACTATATTTCCCTTAGGATGTCAAATATTTATATTCGTTTTTCATTATCGAAGATAACACTCTGTTTCTGTTTACATCTGAAACCACGTGGTAGATCTACTGTCAAACCGTATTGTTTCCGAGGTTATTATGAATTATAGCCGAGAATGTTCCGATTGGGTTAGATATTTTTGTGTTGCTCCCTTGGTTAAATATTTATCTATTGTCACATTTATCACAACCGAGATTCGTGTTCTGGTGGTTTGGTTTTGTATATATCAATAACTGATTGAGAATTAAGCCTAGTCAAAATACAGTTTACAACAATGTAAGAAATACATTGCATGACACAAAATGAAGAATCCATAGCTATTATCATTCTATTTATGGCTGAAATTTTGTGAGTTACACTTTTAATACAAGAAGCTTCGTATATAGTTTCGTTGTGAAATGAAGTACATTTATTACGTCTTTTTAATTTACCTGAATCACATTTACAACTATCTAATACTTTAGTTGATAGTTCACATTCTGTCGTGTTCTTTTTGTGATAACACCAGTCTGTTAAATCGTTGACACCACAGCACTTAAAATGTTTTTGCAATCGTAACCAGCAGTTCAAATGATCATCGTGACGTTAATTCTCTTTTCTCACCCATGGCGAAATCTAGATGTGTTGCCATGGAATTTGGTAAACGTGATGTTGCCAGGTTGTCAAGAACAACAGCAGATAACACACTGGCAATCTCTAGAGAAATAATCATACCGAGGCCTACAACGAAATACCGGACATGGCAGTTGATGTGCAAACAATTTGTCCCGATTATGCTTAACAATGCAACAATCACTGAACTTGCACCTGAAGCAGCATGTGTGTAAATCGGCGCGTAATATTTTTGCAGAAATGTGCATGCAATGTAGTTTGTCACTAAAAGCCAAATGGACGTTGATATTTGCACCAAACCATGTATCAAAATGGACAGCACAAATGTAAACGTAACGTACTTGCTGGTCTTTTCTCGACCGGTCTTGCTGAAGTGAGAAAATTTACACATTCTTCTGTCGTCAAGCCAACAGTACAGGTGAAACACATCTAGATTGCGTCGACTTCAGTCTTGTGTCCGAACCTTGTAAGAAAAAATAGATCTATATAACAAGCAAGCATTTGAGGGTTGAAACATTTTAGCCGCGTACTTGAGTGTAAGAAGCTAGGGGGCGGGATGGGGTAAGGAGCTCGATCCATACCCAATAAAAGAGTACTTCTGCGATACATATTACTTTTTGTTCAAATAATTTAAACATGAATTATTTAGAAAAAGGTTTTTGTTATATTTGACTCATGATAAAAACAAGTATGCTTCTATAAAATTTACTTTGATTCGACGATCTATCATGTTTCTTAAACGGACATATTTGAAATTGCACACGTTTTAATTGAAACGTTTTTATTTATACAACATAAGTATATATAGTCTAAATTCACATTTGGTTAATGCCACTTGATCCGTGTTAAAAATAACGATTCCAAATTTAGACAATCCCTACTGACAAAATGTTACAGTTGTTTTACGGTAACCAATTGGATAATCAACTGGCGTTGTACTGACAGGTGCGGAACGGTCGATACAGCAGCAATTAATATTAGACGAGGCGTATGTATACATGCAGTACATTCCGAGGACTATGTACATATTAAACCATGAAATGTATCATATGATATATTTTAAAAATACTAATATAGTTTACTTCATGCCCAGAAATGTCTAGATTTAAGCTTCGCGTCGTGTATAAAAAAAAGTACTGATAAATTGTGATAAAATATAAAATCAAAAGATTCTAATTATTCTACCTAAATAACTGTTTTATTGAAGCGATATGTTCAATTTACATATATCCAATACTCCAATACCCAATGATTTATTTCCAATTTTCCGTACATATATTATTGCCAAAAAAAGAAAATGAAGCATATACATACATGTAAAGACAGTTACAATACAATGGTATAACATATTTGGCAAAATGCGTTGACCCGCAAGTTTTCTCAATATTAGCAACGGTCTTCCATTTCCATAGATCTATTTACAAGAAATATTTCAGTCCATATCACATGTTTTATTCCCAAGTCCATGCTTGATAATTATCCTACTTCCCAACTTATCTGACATCTTTAGCTAAGTTACAAAGAAAATAATAACATTATTTCGCCTGTAAAATGCAGTCGATTTCATTAATCCAGTAACTACTTTCACTCCTTATTGATTTACCGTTTACGGTCAATATTTCTTTCATGTACTGGCACAATTTCATTTATTTACAGACTCCGATACGCTGTAAGCCAATACAAGAAGTTACCTGTTATAATCTGATAATGGTATATAATGACCAATACGTTACTGTGTGTCATTGTATATTCCAATAGAAGATTGCGTACAGTATTGCTGCAGAATATACTTACATGCTATTCAATGCATGGAGCGTTATCTCCTCATTAATATGTATGAATTGAAATGTTATATACATGTAAATGGATTTAAGTTAATACATTAGTTAATATGTATGAGTATGTAACAGTTACTGACATTTGGATACCTTTTTACGTGACTTATTTGCCCGTGTGCACAGCAAAAACATCTAACTCCAAACTTTTGAAATATGCAGACCCTGCTCGTACATATGAACGAAATTGCTTGTTTTACCAAACCAAAAATGACTAAAGAGCGACAGAATTAGAAAGGTGCGCAATTTATTGAGAGTTCTTACGTTAGACCTCTTAATAGTTGCCAAAATTAGCATGTATTTACTCTAGTAAATATTTCTGTAACATTTTAGTGCCCTTTATAATTGAAAATGTATTTTGAATTTTTTAGGAGTTTTTAATGTAACGTCTGGTGACTTTAAAATTTGTTTTGTGTGTATATTTCCGAGAAACTCTTTTCGGGTGAAAGGATTATATACTACGTGCCAGCATTTAAACGGATTTAACTCACTTCAGTGCTGGAGCAGTATCCCTAGACACTTTACCAGAAATCATATCACATTTAAATTGGGCAATTTTAGAAGTGACACAAAAAACGAAAACTTCTGAAGCGTACACGTGCTAACTTAATATATATCTGGACAGTGATGACGTTTAAGGTTGAAGTCTATTTCTAGCTCAACAGAGACTAGACTCAAATGTAACTAATTTTCTATATGATACAGAGGGTGAGAATTGAGTGGGCCAACGCCATTTTATAATGTCCCGAAATCTGGTCCGTATAGTGTTATTGATACCTGCATGCAGGCCAAACTGGGCATGTGAGAAAACAACAATATAACAAAACATTATTAAACAAAGTAAAGTGATATAATTATAGTAATGTGAAACCATGGCAATGTTATGAACATATGTACACAAGAAGAAGAAAAAAATAGAAATAATACAATTGCAGTTATAGAATGGTAGAATAAAATCATTATGCATGAAAATATCTTTACAGAAGATTGCTAGATTGAGTAAAACATTTTTGATTTCACTATTCATCAACTTTGAAGATTTAAGAATGTAAGATTTGTCTAAATAAATCTTTCACGGGTCGTGAAAAAAGGAACAGTTAATAAATAAATAATTGAATTCATCACCTAACGAATTATTAGATCAGAAACTACAAAACTCTAAGACTTCTATCAAAATTTAAAAATCTACATGTTTCTATTTGCATTTTATGTTTCAAACATCTCAATTTGAAAAACGCAATTGCTAAATCTGATGGAATTTTTAAAAAAAACATATTCCGTTTTAAAAATTATATAATTCAGGCATTTACTGGACTCATACATAAATGTATACATGTAGAAGTTTGCCAACACTAAATTAACCGATCTTTTATTTTAACAGAAACGAATATGTTTGAAAAGTCCAATAACTTGACAAACCGAGATAATCTAAAGAAGTATACACGAATTTTTATTTTTTTTATCATTTATTAATTTGCCCCAATAGTTTTAGACTTTATCAAGGGGCAGGACGTGAAGTGGTTGCACACTTGGTTCAAGCGAGCGAATTTGGTTGCAAACTTGACAAAATGGCGAACACGGCGTGATTTTTTGAAACGGGTGAACGAATTTTTGCCAGGCAAGTGGGTTTCTTTGTTATTTTGAAGTTCATTAGTATGTCTATTCCATAATGCAATATATATGCCACACTCGGCTAAAGGTTTCAGCATCCTAGATTCTGTTTTGACGGAGTTATTGAAGATATAAACTGATCATGTAGATATTTTGAAATTTGACATGGGACTGATCTGGTCGGTTTTGCTCCTAATTTATTCGAATTTGTAAGTTTTGAACTGCATTTAACAATAACAAAATATGTTTATGTCAATGCTGTACAAAAGGTTTATTTCGCAAGTCCGAAGATAACGTTCAATACACAAAAATATCGTGTTCAAGCACATTTTGGTTACAACCAATTCGCTCGCTTGAACCAAGTGTGCAACCACTTCACGTCCTGCCCCTCGTTTATTAGACTAATAATTTTGAACCCTTAATTTGACTCATTTTGATTTTCTGGCATCAGAAAAAAGCACTATAGACAATTTAAGATAAACTTTAAAAGCATTTGTGCTTAAAGTATCGCATACTCTTTTCGACAGAAAAATTAAACCTTAAAAAGGTAGGGTGTCCTAAATCTGGTCCGAAGTGTCTGGTACGAAATATCCATTGTGCGAAACGTCCAATAATCAATTTTAGAACGGGTAATGACACGGAATTTAGATAATCGCCAAATGAAAGCGTCCAGCGTTGAAACAGAAGAAACATGTTTCTAGACCCGTATCTATAAAATATCTTCATTTCTGTATAAAGCTAAATTGTTTTGATAATTAAAGAAATGCAATTGACATTTATTTGTTATTTAAACAATATTGAGGGTTTGCGCTACATGAACTTTACCCAAAAATACAATTTAGTCTACAAAAGAGGCAACCGGTGTTCCTTACCCCACCCATTCACTTAGAGTTTTGAATTGACGGTCAGTATAGAGATACTTAACACCTAGTCTGAGTGTTGGTTATACGTTAGAATTATACTTTTTATATATATTCAAAAGCTAAGTCCCATCTCATTTATTAAACATTGATGAAACCTGTTAATTTTTACCATTCTGTTTTGACATTTGCTTGTGAATGGTGACCTTGACACCTGGATTTCGCTTGTGTCACTTTGGGCTATCATGTCCATAGTAGTTAAGTGCGTAGCTATGTAGGTAACTAGTACCCAGAGTCCTCTATATCACCCTAAAATAATATGAAAAGGCAAAGCCTCAAAGCGAGCTCGATTTACTTATACCCTGAAATAGTCGTTCATTTTTATTTAACATTTTCCGTTTTAAAATTGTCATTCTGTATTTTATACACTGCTTCCGTTTATTCTGGTTCCCTGTCCTATTATGGTTCCCATTAGTCCAATATATTAGACGTTACAGGCTTGTTATAGTTTTTGTCGGTCAAGCCTGACGTCTAATAGTTATTGCTCAAAAACGCATAGCATCATAAAAAATTCCAAAAATGTCTATTGTCTTGCCTTTCAAGCTTTATTCAAAAGCTTATCATATTTTCTTTCAATTTCATGCTCAATCATACACAAAAACTTTCAAACGATGTACTTATCAATTTAAAATAAAATATAAACATCAATCTATATATGTCTATCAGCCATACTGGTTAAGCAAGGTGCTTTACAGATTGATCCCAAATTTTTGAACGGAAAAATATATTCGAACACACTGACGGTGCATGGACAATTATTTCGTTAAAAAATTATTCCGTTAGATTGTTCTGACTCAGTTAAACGCTTGCATTTGAATTAGCCAATCAGATTTCGCGCACTTTACGGCCGCCATTTGTTTATCGGCTGTAAAAGGAATTGAAATACATGAGAGGATTAAATCATGATTTTTCGGATATGACAGTTTAATTATTTTGACAAAAGGTATTTATTTTTAAGTTTTGTTCATAAATAGGTTAAAAATTATGTAAATACACGCTGTCTTCATTGTTTTTCGTTCCGCCCGATTTTCTGGCGGAACATGCTATGGGTTTTTGAGCAATTTCGATATGACGTTGCTTTGCCCAGAAGCAAAAATATCTCAAAGCGACGTCATATTTATAGGACTAGGTTCCCATATAAGTGCACAGGACACCAGTCTAGGCTTCCGTTTTCAATCAGAATACCTTGGCTTTTATCGTTATCTTGTAATTTGAAAGGTTGAGATGTGTCAATTCGGTACTTCGGAAGAAAGTTTTCAAAACCATCACTGCCTAGAAGCATACATGCCATATTGTCCGGGAAAGTCCCGGAAATAAGGTGTCTGTCTCGGAGATGTTTTAGGTCCCTGTAAAAAAAAAATCTAAAATAATCTACTTTGAAGCAGGAAATTTTACATTTTTATATAATTTTATTGTCAAGTTTTTATAAACTAGTCTGGAACGCTAATAGCAATGATTATCCCCTTACAACACTAATCCTTTGATTGGTATATCTATGTGCCCCTTCCAACAAACATTTTATCAGCAATTATTTTGATCAATTAAAAGATTGTTTACCCCCTGTGGCTTCCTGTGCGAAGGTGTCATACACTGTAATTAACAACTGGCCAGTATGAATTTAATCCGCCTGCAGGCAGTTATCAGGTTATTAGTGGTCAATCACCGTGAAAATTACCGCTAAATATGAGGTTATGAAATCTACAAAATTCAGCGAATGTTTCAGGTAAACAACATGGCTAATTGTCCTTACTTAACATAGTTTTATTCTATTCTGTGACTGATTGAATTTACGACGCCTAACTACTTAAAAAAGATAGAAAAACTGTTAATAATTATTGACATTTTGTCTTTTGTTTATGGTGTCCTTAAATTTGCAAGTTGTAAATACCGGTAATATAGGTTGTATGCCACTATGTAAATTTAAAAAAAATTACGTTTGCTGATCAATGCCCCACCTCTAAATGAAAAGTGTCCCGGAAATGAGTCTAAAAATTATGGCATGTATGCTAGCAGGTACTCGCGTTACCGTACAGCTTGCTTTGCGAGCAGGCCTTCCAGGCCAGTTCTTCGAGCTTGCTATTAATTTGATTAAATTCATGTGTAGCAATAAAATATAATATCATTAAAATTACAGAACTAGCCAAAAGTTTTAGGTGTAGAGCTTAATTTAAGTACCCACAAAAATTTCTTTGTGACAAAAGCACAAAATTTCATTTTCATGAATTTAAGTGAATTCACACTATTTGCACTTGCATGAAATGTCTTAGTGATATATCATAATGAATCTTTCGCTTAGTGAAGTAACATGTTAACTCCTATATTGTTTCCAAAGATGTTAACTTTTTATTGCACAAAGATGACAACATGTGTTTTTTTTATTTTGCAGACTTGAGGTAAATATGGCTGAAGATAGTAGTAAGAAAATCAAGTATGTTCCTATGGTGTTAGAGAAGTCACAAGTCCCTAGAGGAGCTATCAGGGTTTCCCAGTCGGATGTTATAGCAATGCAACAAGCTAGAATAAGAAGATGTAAATCTATCTCTGAAATGTACGTATCATTGGCATAGCCATACTGTAAACTTTCTAAATTCATATCCCCTTACAGGGAATTATAGGAAGGTTTTAATAAGGCAAAGGGATACAATATAGTGGGACTGGCGATTAGCTTTGTATTATGTTTTCATCCAAACAGGCCCATGCGCCACCACTTTGTCTTGCTGATCATTGTGAAATGGTATGTTTTTGTTCATGGAGTTCTTTAGAGAAATATGACATAACATGTGTAAAGTTTTCACAATCCATTCGTTTAACATTATGCAATGAAAAATCCAAATTTATCAAGTTATTATTTTTATAATAACAGCATTTAACACTAGGCTAATCAATCATTCAGTTGCCAATTGGAAGTCAACATAAAACTACATATATAATTATGTAGTCGAAAGTTGCTATACCATAGTAATTTTTCCAAGGTAAAACATATTAACTTTGTTTCTGTCTGTCTCAATCTGTTTGTTAGCCAAGTGGGTGTCAAACAAGACGGTTTCTGGTCAATAACTAAAAGTCAGATTAACCAATATAAATCAAACTTTTCCTAGGTGGAGGTCAATGTAATTGTTACAATAGAAATTTGTCTAGTGAATAACTACAGTTAGAAATGAAATGTTTTCAATGAAATTTGGTGTGTTGCAAGATTATGTGAAGACCTCACTTGGAAGTGCTTTTGGGACCCTAGGGGTCAAGGTCACTGTTACTAAAAATAGAAAATTATGTTTCTGGTCAATAATTAAGCCTTAAATTGAAATCGTTGCAAGGGTTTTTGCTCTAATCAGGAGAAGAATAGCATTTTATTGCTGTGCTTATTTCTTAACTATATTACGCATATCTGTTTTAAATGTACCAGCTGATCTATGTAAGAAGTTCTAATCTTGGTATTTTTAGGCTAAAGTGAATGGCGCATGCACAAAGTCATTGCTGAACAAATAAAATCCGACATAAAATAGCAAAATAAAATTTTGTGTCTGAACATTTTATTCTGTATTATACAGTTTATGTACTGCATTCATTTGTGTGAAATAACAGAGACATTCTATGTTTTAACTTTTTGGAGAGAATCGACCATGGAATCAATATAATTTATATACTGTTAATGAATTTTATTAAAATATTTCATAAGATACAGCTTTATACCCTTGAAAGTAAATCAATAATATATATATTTGAAAATTGTGAGTAATTGTTTGAAATTGAAATATCCTAATATCATAAGTTTCATTAGTTTTATTAAATTATCAAAAAAGCTTTTCTTTTTCTTTTCATTTTTCAGAAGTGCTTTTCGATTTGCACCACATATACTCGGAGCTTCAACTGCGTTAACTGCAATGTCTATTAATTCACATTTTCGGTTAAAGTTTCAGTTAATGAATCTTGGAGTGATGTTTAGTTACGGTCCAGTAGTGGTTGTTCCAACCTTAATGACTCTTTTATTGAATGATTTTTTGTCGACCAAGGTGCTTTTACAACCTGAGTGTAGGGAGTGCCTACAGGTGAGAAGTGGTGTTTTTCAAGTGGCAACCTCTGTGTTATATAGTTCTGTACTTGCTCCGTTAACCAGTATTATATTATCAAGGAGAAACTTCACATATGCAAATCCTAGGAATAGATTTGAACCAAACATATACCATGCATTAAAGACAAATGCATATGTACGTGGATGCTTGGCAGCTTTAATGGCTGCAAATTTTACACTAGGGGCTTATGTACGATACAAACAAAGCCAACAACTGGATAGTTTAATGGAGAAGGAATCCCACGTCGACACAAAGAAAATTCTAGAAGAAATAAGAGACTAATTTTAATTACATTCATTTGATATTAGATTGTTGCATCTGTTCTGTTACTTTTTTATTCATGATAGCATGTTATGAGTTCTATATTTCAGCATTTTTCAAAAGTCCTGTGAAATTAAGAAACAATTTGAGCCGTGTCACGACAAAACCAACATAGTGCATTTGCGACCAGCAATGGATCCAGACCAGCCTGCACATCTGCCCAGTCTGATCAGGATCCATGCTGTTTGCTATCAGTTTCTCTACTTGTAATAGAGTTGGTAAGCGAACAACATGGATCCTGATCAGACTGCGCAGATGCGTGTTGAAAAAAAATCATGATAAAACTTAGTGACATTATGCCCATCCTAAAGTATATAGTGTGTCTACAGGTGAAAACCAAATAAGTTACATTTTGCCATTATTCTTTTTAATTTTATTATTTACTTCACACGAATAATAAATAACTCACATGGCCTGAAAAAAAACTTCCTGTAAATATCCATCGGAATTTACATGTGACATTCAATATTTTAAAAAGAATGGGGCAGTCTTTTTTTTATATTTTGGGCAGATTTTTGTATCCTTAACATTTTCCAATTTTTATTGATGATCAAACACCATTAAAACAATCAATGTTTTGAAAGGTGTAATAAGTTCAGCTCAACTTAACAATTAAATAATGAGCATAATGTCACTAACCACCTACTTATTTTCTTTCAAAATAGACTTGGTGTATGTTTGATTTTACAACTGTATGTTATAAAAATTATGTTTAAAGCCTCTAAAGTTTATGCTGTTGTTTTGAATAATGAAATATAAGTGTTAGTAGCTGATACAGAAAGAAATGGGGGAAATGTTATTCAGTTTGCCATAAATGTTTTACAGTTGAGTTTATGTTTGAAAGCTATTTGCACTGCCATAATCATGAAATGAGCCGCGTCACGAAAAAACCAACATAGTGGGTTTGCGACCAGCGTGGGTCCAGACCAGCCTGCGCATCCGTGCAGTCTGATCAGGATCCATGCTGTTTGCTGTCAGTTTTCCACTTGTAATAGAGTAGGTAAGCGAACAGCATGGATCCTGATCAGACAGCGCGGATGCACAGGCTGGTCTGGATCCATGCTGGTCGCAAACCCATTATGTTGGTTTTGTCATGACTCAGCTCAAATGGTTATAAAATGATCAAATGTTTAATTACCTATAAATTATGAATGTTGCACTTTATATTAAATGTGCTTTTTGAATTTGAGGTAAAAAGTGCTCAATATATAATTTATGTATATTGAATGTTTAGATGTTAAGTCTGGACAATTGAATATCAAAGTGTTTTAAGTTAATTTTAATAATAAAGCTAGAAATGAAATTTGTGTCACTTGTATCATAGTTTAGAGACATTTCTATTGAAAATGTGTCAGTTAAATCATATACCCATAAATGCACAGGTTGTCAACTTATCTGCTTTCCACTTACAGGACTGTCTGCCAGGGATGAAAATAGAGCATAGTTAATTAGCTACATTTTTATGGGGTTTACTTATTATGACAACAGGGAAAAGGATGGTGGAAAAATTTTAATCAGATACTGAATTATTCTGAGGTTTCATATTGTGACAACAGGGAAAGTGTTCTTATTTTGCCTATGATACAACACATTTAAATTTAAACAGTCAATTCATTCTTTTGCTAAGTGCTTGTAAGGAATTAAAAAGAAAAAATGGTTACCTCCCTTTACCTATAAAATTCATTTGCATACATTTGTATTAGTGATGAAAAAACAGAACAAAAATGATCAAGGGGCTCCAATGAAAGTATTATACATATCTGATATCAGCAATTAATGATATTTGCTTTGTGACTATCTTTCAGTTTTATTCACAGTAACCTTATTGGTCATATTTCAGCACTGTTTAAAAGAATACTCTTATCAATTATTACTCTGGACCCAATCAATGACATGCATTTAACTTAGTCTCCATTGATTTCTGGTAAGACAGACATTTATTCTGGTCAGCTGCTTTATACATTCATATACAGTCAAACCTGGATTAAAGACTGACTCTGAGCGAATAAAGACCATTTGAGAAAATAGGAAAGGTAACTTCCAAATAAAGACAACTTGTCTGTAAATACCATTATTTGTCTCTCTTTTGGGTGTCCTTTGTTCACAGGTTTCATAACAATTGCATACATTAACTCTATACACTATCTTAATTGGACATTGGGTGTCCATGGCCAAGTGGTTAAGGTCGTTGACTTCAAACCACTTGCCCCTCACCGCTGTGGGTTCGAATCCCAACAGGAACTGTGAGGAAGCTATCCAGCTAGCTTACGTAACGTTGGTGGTTCTACTCAGGTGCCTGAAATAATGCACGGAAGTGCACCCGAGGTCTTCCTCCACCAGTAAAGCTGGAGCATCGCGATATGACCTAAACTGTGGCGATGTGACATAAAACCCACAGCCTTACAGCTTACTCAGTAGTATTCCTTTATGTATTACTTTCAAAACACCAAGAACTATTCTGAACCTTTAAAAATATCTCCTCTCTCAAGCAAATGCTATTATGAATCCATTATACAGTCAGTTATGACATATTTTAAGATTGCTAGTCTTGATTAACCCATAACCTGCTCTTTCCATGTGACCAATACAGACTAAGATCACCTATCTGATCATGGTAGTCTCTGGTTGCTGTTCTGCAAGTTCATAGATTGAATGGACTTCTTTTACTCAGGGTGTCCGTTCTCGGGATTTCATGGCTAGTGAACACCCTGTTTACTTGAGACTTCTATGAATAAAATTGCTTTTTGCAGGGAAATTTGAAAACAATGGTGATATATTCCCTTCCAGAGGACAATATTTATATGCTGTACATTATCCTCATTCCAGAAGACAATATTCATTTACTGGTATATGTATATCCCCCCCATTCAAGTTGACAATATTCATATATTGGTTTTATCCCATTTCAGAAACAATTTTCGTATGCTGGTATTCCACTTTCTTACTTCTAGTAATTCCCCATTCCAAAAGACAATATTTATATATACCAGTTTGAGAAGGTAACATTCATATGCTAGAAAATATCCCTCTGCCCAGAGAACCATATTCCTATACTACAGGTATACCCCCATTTGAGAAGACAATATTATTATGCCATTAAATCCCCACATACTAGTATATCCACATTCCAGAAGCTTCTTTACATTGTTGATCTATAAATAGTTATTGTATAAAATGGACAGACCATGGTATCAATATACAACACAATCAGATATTTTGCAAATAGTTCTTTATTTTTCAATATCTTATTCTTGAGCTTATTTTACAAGAATTAACCCTGCTAATGTAAAATAAATAATTCTACAACTACTAATCTTAGGAATACACAGACTGTCAATTTAAGTAATCAAAAACATACAAAAAGAAAAATTCTTCATTATTTACTGTTCCATGCCTGTGTAAACAACAGATAAGTTGCCAATTTTAAAGTTGAACATCCATTATCTTATAAAAGTCATTGTTATAAAAAGAAAGCAAATGCATGTCAAAATTTAGATATCCAATCAAATGTAGACACAGATGGCTGGAGACTGTGCTATTCTAAGGTGCTGCTCAAGTATAACTAAAACCAAACTATCGATTTTGAATAGATAATACTGAATAGACAGAAAAAAAATCTGAATAAAGCAATTTGTATTAAATTATTTGAACAATACAAATAGCTAATTTAAAACAAAAGGGTCACCACCATTTAATAGAGCCACCTTGCACGTTGGAGATTGATCATAGCTATAGATTTACCACCAACAATACAACTTGCTGGATGACAGACCTATAAGCAGATGACCCAACAGTGTGAAATGAAAACATTCA
This sequence comes from Ruditapes philippinarum, assembly GCF_026571515.1. Classification (NCBI taxonomy): domain Eukaryota; kingdom Metazoa; phylum Mollusca; class Bivalvia; order Venerida; family Veneridae; genus Ruditapes; species Ruditapes philippinarum. Next base: position 341,467 of record NW_026864520.1, on the reverse strand, counting down.
AGAATCAGGTGTTTGTAAGAAAATATGTTTGTTGTTTACTCACAGAGTGAGTATCATCCTTAACCTTTTAAGCTATTTGATTAAAGCGGCCTTGAGATTTTCTAAAGGTTAAATAAGTTTTTGTTCTTTTAAATAAATCATTTTATATATTTGTCAAATCAAAAAATGAAATTTGCCAATGACAAAATACATAAACAATACGTAAACCTCTCGATGCTTCTAATCTACGGGTCCGTTCTCTGTATTTATATTTAATAAACCCAACAATTTGTTTCCCAATCCTTAATTTTTATAAACAAATGTCACTGTTTTGAAGAAGGCTTAACAGTGTTTTAATGCATCTTACCGAGATAAAATTACTTCAGTACATAAGTTTGAATCAACACAGACTTGTTTATTAATCAGAAAATAAAAGCTGAAGGCCGCTTTAAAAGCTTATCACAACTCTAATCAATCTAAGTATATACATTGTCCATGTATGTTATAACAAAAGAATCTTTTCTTGTAAAAAAATTAAAATCTACCTGGATTACAAAATTCGAAAGTTTACAAATTGTAATTATAAAATGTGTCTGATATAGGCATTATTTCAACAGAAATAAACAAATTTTGATTACATCAGTATATCTGATCATCTCTAAAAATGGTCATTCTTTTAAAGAAATTAAAAAATATTTAAATTAAAAAAAAACTAATGAGATAAATGTGAATTGACAAGCAGAGATTTTATAGACATTTCTATCTGATCACAATTTCCTAAACTGTTTTGACCTAATCACAAAAATTTCTATGTAAACAGAGCTGTCGGGACTGAAAGTTTTTTATCATTAATCCTTAAAATTAGAATAACAGATACTACAACATTATCATCCTTTTATATCAACTCATATTTGCTCAGTGGCACAGCACTGATGCAGTGGGACACGCCACAATTGTACTAAAGCACAAACTGACCTTCTTTTCCCTTTGAGTTGCATAGCCTGGACAAATGTCCTCTAGAATTCTGAGTTAAAATATTGAACAGTTAATTTCTTTAAAAAAACAAAAAAAAAGCAACTGGTCTAGTAACACACAAAACAAAAGCAGAGATTAAAATTCTTTTGTCAAATAAAGCTCTTTCAAGAAAAAGATACCTATTTCTTTCAGTTTATAATATTTCAAATATAACATTCTGTTTCAACAACAAGAAGACAAAAAATAAGCAACAAAACATGTTTATAAAACACTTATGTCCATGTCCCACATCTTTAAAGTGACATTATGCTCATTCAAGTGTAAATGATCATTGAAGAGGTTAAAAATGAAAATTATTTGACAATTAACAATAACTATGTTTAAATTTTACCATGAAAAATAATTAATCATATACATTACCATTGGAAATTTCTATAAATATCATCCAGAATGTATCAATAAATTTTATTTTTTTCTAAAGTGGGGACAGCCTTTTAATAATTTAGGTGTTTTTATATTGTATCATACACAATTTGTCCATAATCAAACATCATTAAAGAAGCCAATCTTTTGAAATATATACTACTAATTCAACTAAACTTGACAAGTGAAAAAGAAATGAGCATAATGTCATTTTAAATGGATAACAAAGTATATGGCAAACTTTTTCTGAATGTTGACCATAAAGGTCAGTGTTACTTATTTGTCAATGCATTAAGTACAGCAATCATACACAAATATGAGCCGCGATATGACAAAACTAACATAATGGGTTTGCGACCAGCATGGATCCAGACCAGCCTGCGCATCCGCGCAGTCTGATCAGGATCCATGCTGTTCGCTTAAAACCCTATAGCAAGTAGAGGAACTGATAGCGAACAGCATGGATCCTGATCAGACTGTGTGGATGTGCAGGCTGGTCTGGATCCATGCTGGTCGCAAACCCATTATGTTGGTTTTGCCGTAATGCTGCTCAATTATGTTTCTTCTTCATATGAAAGCTCTAGTAAATGAGTTGAGGTTGTTGTGGCCAAGTTTTAAGTTGTTGCAATAGAGGCCAATAAAAAGACATGATAAAATTATTATACCATGTAGGGGCATAAAAAAATACATAAGCAACTTAGCTTTTATATTAAATGTGACAACAGCGTGAAGCTAAATGTCAGAACAATTTTATTTACAGAGAAAATACATACATAAAAAATTGACAGCATTGTGCTTTGCAGCATGATTTCAAACATTTCACTCCAATCGTTTTAAATTTCTTTAATGCATTCTCCATTTAAAGAAAGATGAAATGTGATTTAAAAAAACAAAACCTCATGATAAATCATTTTCATTATGCATTTATTATAGTTAAATTTAATCAAATACAGCTAAAAAGAAATCTTGAAAAAGAAACTTTCCCTACAATGAAAAGAAAGCCCCCTATTTGTCATTTAATGAAAAGATTTTCTACCATTTTTGTGTTAACCAGATATCCTATATTTATGCATATTTTATCAAAAAATCGATACAGTAATCCAAGGATTTCAAAGTTTAAATCTACATTAAAGGCACGAAATATAAATGTATACAGACCAAAGTCTAAAAGCTTTTTTCTTTTCCATTTTAAGTCTAGTTAAAGTAAACTTACAACGATATAAACTTTCTAAACACCACTTATAATTTAAAGAAAAATATAGATCTTTAATCTAGTCAAAAAATTTAAAACAATTTTTCAATTTCACATTCAGTTACATAAAATTCAGGATCTAACAATTATAAATGAAAATTTGTGTCGAAAAACAAAAAGGTATCAAAACAATTGTATCATAATTTGTTTTCATTATTAACACAATGTAATGAACATAATTATATGTTTCTTAGATTCCAACTAAAATTTTCATTTTAAAATGGGAAACACTGTCAATTTCTTATAAGAGATCAGACTTCTTATCATGACTATAGCAAAGGCTTATCAAAAATATAGCAAAACAATAAATAAAATATTAGGCCACTTTTAAAATAATGTTTGTGTACTGTCTCCTGACCATATTTCTAATCATTTTTCCACTTCTCTTAATTTTCAAAAAAAGGTCTCTTTTATACCTTTTGCCCTTTTATATGCATACACACAAAATCACATATTTCTTAAGAAAATTGATATTATCTAGACAATTAGGAGACTGTAAACAAACCGGATTATAACATTGGCCTTAAATGTCAAATATTTACAGTGAGATAGCTTTAAGCGAATTATATACATAACATTATTATAATATATAATTATGTATAAAAGTGGAGGCATTTTGAAGCTTTGTGATATATCAAATTGTTATTTTACAAAATATTTTCATGGAAAGTTTTTGTGTTGTTTTTTGTTTCTGTTAGAAAGATTATTTTTTAATGGCAAGAAAATATGCCGTTACAGTTCAGCAACATGGTTGCTATATATAGTACGTATAAATATCTACAATTTATGTGTGTTAATCAATGAAATACAAGGTATTGTCCAATGAGATATGAAAAATATCACCCACTGTAAACAATAAACACAGTTCATCATTGAATAACATACAATAAATAGAAAATATGCTACATGAATATGTTTTATATCTCATATCAATGAATTGTAAATGTTTATATTTCACTATTGCACAGCACTAGTGACAATATATTTGCAATTTTTTCACTACTTCATAAGATACAATCCATATTTCACTGAAAAATGAACATATATACCACTTTAAAAGTTAGTATAAATATAAATAAATACAGTAAATCATGGCTCTAGCAAACAGGACAAAAAAATCAACACTAAGTTTGGTCTGTTTTCAATATTCACCTTAGCCCTGCTAAATTTGTATAAGTCTCGATGTTAAAAACCTTATACTCGGCGGTCTTGCATCTCTGGATATTCATTGGTCAGTGTACATTTTGTGCCTGTTTCTAACATAAAAAAATAAAAAAATTCTTTATAATCTTCAACTCCTGTCTTTCTTTGCTTAAATTAAATGGACACCACTGAGGTTTGCTGACAAGCTAGGAGTGAAATTATTTTTTCAACATTTTTGTACCACTTAGTGTAACATAACCAGCTTGCAAAATTTCAAGTTATTCACAAAAATGCTTAAAGTAAGCAGTAAAAGGTATTGTTTGACCGTAAAGCACAAAGATACTTGATGACCCGATTGACCCCGACCTGGTGACAGGATTAATGTACAACCAGCACTAAGTGGCGTGTGTTTTTTTTATTGATTTATTTTTTTCTTTACAATCAATAATCTACTTTATAAAATCATTTTGAGATCTGAGTTGAAGCTATAACCATGTTTACTGTAAATAAATACCCGTTCTTACAACATCATCTTGAGAATTTAAAAGTTAAAAAATGATTTTCTGATTATTTTGAAGCTTTTTTTTTTCAATTAACAGTCGTAACATTATTGCCATATCAACTGAAGTAACACTATAAAAATGTTTTAAGACAACCAATATATAGTCTTTCTATAACAGAAAATACAGCTCTTCAACATATCAAAATTATCTTAAGTGTATGAAGTTAGCAGTAAAAGAAACCAATGTATTAAATAAGACTTAAGTGTCTATTTCATCATTTTAACAATGAAACAAAAAAATCGTTTTAATCAAAAAGTTCTTTGAAACTGAGATTCACCATTAAGTAGACAGTTTAAAACTCTAGTCATCTCCCTTGGCTCCTACATTTATCAATACTGAATACTTTCTTAAAATCAACAATCTATTTAAGTTACCTCCCTTTATCTATTAATTACATTAAAACTTGTCCATAGTAGTTTTCAAAAAGACTTGGCAGCTCTGCTTTTAATAACAATTTTGATCTTGAATCACTTAACAGCTTATTAAGAAAGAAGATTCATAACTAATGGACAAATGGATTTCAGTTTCTTGTATAGAACATTTGTTTGATCTTATAAATATAGGCGTTATATACATATGTTATGTACAAACTTTGGGGTCCGTACTCTCAGTGTCTGAAAGGACAGATGGACCCTTATTAAAACCTAGAACACGCACATGTACAAACTTATCCAAATTCTCTGTCTTAATTTAACACTTGGGTGTACAATTATGTTATTCGTATCTTCACTGCATTAGCTCTTACTTTCCATTGATAAAAATCTTTCTTAATATTATATTAAAATCTTCAAAACAATAGTCATTGTAGAACAGATTTTTTAACCATCTCTTAGGTCAATGAAGTTTAAAAAAAATCAAGTATTCAACAATCTACTCCAAATTAACATTGGTCTTTGTACATGTACATCTTTTAAAAATTACCACTCATTTTCTGACATCAGAATTGATTTCTATAAATAGAACAAATACACGAGTCTGAAGGCCAGTGGACTTTACAAAAACAGCATGTATAAAACAACGGGAGAGAGACTTCAAAGATGGAGTATTTTTCATATTCAAACTGAAATTCCATCACTGAGGCCAAACATTGCACGCTTGCCAAGAAAATAGTACAAAGTATTTTTTCCAATAGGTTTTCCAAAACAGAAATCGCCCCTTGATCTGTTTGGATACATTGAGGTTGTTCTAATTGGAGGCTGTCATTTCACGTGAGCTTCTTCAGTTGTTCGTAGGTCATGAAGAAAATGATGTTCCAAGGTCCAAGTCTTAGCCAGTTTGGTATGAAACCTTTATAAAGGGCCGTAAGACCTTCTGTTTTTACCGTCTGAAACAAAAAGCACATAATTCATAACAGTTTTGTTATATTGTAGATTCAATATATTCTTTGCCTTTTCATACTTAAATGGCTCTTATCAAAGTTATATTCATTCATTAAAGCTGTGCATGCCACCCAGATAAGCCAAAATATTTTTTTTTTTAAATCAAACTTGAGAGAAAAACGTACTAAAATTTTAAATTAAGTAAAAAGATTCAAGATTTATGTAATAATTTACATATTATAAGGGATGAATGATCTTTCTTTTCAATGACTGATCACCATATTTCTATCACATTTCTACTTCAATATATCTATTTTTTGCATATTTTTTTCTTCTTTTTGGTAATTTATGTCAATTGTTTGTGCTGTTTGTAATATGTAAACTACTTTCTTTGTTCACTTCACAATATTCTACTTTTAAAAAACATTTTCATAATTTTCATGAAAATAAGCATGAATCTAGAGGCATGCTGCTTTAATAGGCAATACTTGTACGCCTCAATCTAATAAGCAAGAAATTCATTTGAGCAAATTAATAATAAAATCTTTGCTAATCCAAGACATTGCAGTTTTTCTACAACAACTGCATATGAAACTATCAATAAAAGTTTTTTAAAGCATCTATAATCAGAATACTAAAACTGTGCAGCTAACGCTATAAGGGATGTCAGCAGCCAAGAATACCTCTATACTGGAGTCCTAGGTTACGTAGCATCATCTTATATATGAGCCGCGTCATGACAAAACCAACATTGTGCATTAGCAACCAGCATGGATCCAGACCAGCCTGTGTATCTAGGCAGTCTGATAAGGATCCATGCTGTTCGCTTACAGATGATTATTATTATTATTATTACAAACCCTATTACAAATTGAGAAACTGATAGTGAACAGCATGGATCCTGATCAGACTGTGCGGATGCGCAGGTTGGTCTGGATCCATGCTGGTCGCAAACCCATGCGCGGCTCAATTATATTTCATCACATGTATTCAGCTACAATTGTACATATACATCATAATGTACATGATGTAACAATTATAACTGATTATAACAAATTGTAAACAAGGAAGTCACAAGATTAAATTCATACTTTATGACACTTCCATCTTGCTCCTAGCTATATGTGTCAACATGAACCAGAAAAAATCCTCTACATGATTTAACAAAACACTTCCTATCTACTATGTTATCTTTTCAACACTAGAGTGGTAATGAAAAATATATCTTATTTTGGGGGAAAATATATCTTATTTTGGGTATCAAATTCTTTCATTTTAAATATAAATATCAATTTAACTTACAAAGTTAAAAAGTAACTATAATGCAGTTAACAGTTTTGAATTATGTCACACTGAACATATCTGGTAAAAATAACAACTTTTCTGGTAAAACCACAAAAATTACTTGGTATAACCACCAACCTGTCAAAACTTAACAGCACTGATCAAATATTATTTGTTCAGTTATAAATCATGTTAAGTTGGCATTATTGAAATTTGGTATCCAATAAGACCCTCTAAGAACAAAGACACCAAAAAATGATATATGACAATCACACACTCAGATTTACTTTGAGTCTGTTGACAAAGAGACAATGAAAAGTACATCATTTACAACGGAATTAGAATCTCCTTATATAGGCAGTACTCATTATCAGCCAGTGTCTATTCTAGGAAGGGGGATTCACTCCTTTTTTTTGAGATTTCCCCCCTATTTTTTCAGAGGCAGGGTGAAAATTTTACATAGAGAAAGAAGGGGAAAAAAGTAAATGTAATAAATTCTCCCTTTTTGCATGTTTTGATAAAAATCCCCCCTGTTTTACAAATCCTAGAATAGACACTGTATCAGCAATTGGAATTAATGACAATATTATGATTATAACTGCTGACTTTCCAGTTAAGCTTATAGAAGAAGCCATCAAAAACTGTTTTTATACCATACAGTAACAAGTGACATTATGAACGGAAAGTATTTACCTGTGTAAGGCAGTGGAGAGAAGATGTATAGATCGCTGGAACAGCAGCTCCCCCTTCCAGAACAACATTCGCCTTAAACTTACGTTGGTTCATCAAACGTGTCTGAAATAGAAAAGATCGATTTAAGACACCAAATCTTCTGAAACCAAAATTCTATGCAATTGATAAGAATAGGTTTTTGTAAAGATTTGAGAATAACACATTTTTTTTGCATCAAAAAAGATTTTTAGAATTTTGAGGAATTTTAAGGAAATTATATTGTTAAATCATGTTGTTAAAAGTGTTTCAGAATTTGAGAATCTGCCTGTTCCCCACATCTCCTTGTGACAGGTCTTCCTTAATTCTTCATGACCTTTTACCAGTTTATGTAGGAATTTACTTTAAGCTTGGTCCGAGTTCTGTACCATATTGTTACAGCCATTTGATCATGCACAGAAAAATTCAAAAAGACTACGACATAAATTTGTTCATGAATTTATTGTTCTCTTGTATTTTTGCTAGCCATGTGCTGTTATACCTGTAAAATGTTTACGAGTCAAGGGTCAAAATTATACTGTATGGCTTTAAGCATACCGTCTTCAAAATAATCATGGTACATTGAAAATACATATAACGAATCTATGATATTCATAGCTTTAAGTACATGTACCTTCCAATTGGTTGAATCAAAAATAATAAGAGCAAGTCTTATATCACTGGAATTCTAGGTCTATACAGTATTTATTTTAGTTGGATTGTGTAGGAAGCTATAAGCTTACAGACACTCTTTCGAATTCGTTCCTGGAACAAACCAGTACTGAGCAATGAGTGTAAAGTTTCTTGCTCCAGGAAACAACGACTTGATCCCTGACAGGGTTTGAGCGCCATACAGCTAGCGATCATTAGATTACTATTCCGATGCATTAACCACTCGGCCATGCTGCCACCTCAGAATTCTTACTAACTCTGCCATTAGTAATGTGAATGACATTTGAAACATTTCTATCCAATGATAAAGTACGTCTTCTACAATGCAGCACAGGTGACGTTTTTTACAGTTTGTTTATAATGTCAGACTTATTATGCCATTTAATTATATGTAACCTCTTCAAAATCAAAAAAATAACATAAACAAGGGATGGGAGAGCAGGCATTTTCTATATACAGCAAGGGAATGGTTTCATTTTAGAAAAAAAAATTGGCCTTTTCCCTTCTGTGTACGAAATTTACTTTATTATAAAATATTATCTATTGTATAGGTTTCTTGATTATAGATAGGTAGCCAGTTTTTGTTTGTTTATAATGTTGACATCTGCATTTAAGTGTCACAGCCTGTAGCAAACACTTTATTATTCATGAACTGTTTAAAAAAAAGTTATAAATTTGTATGATTGTGTTGTTGTTTTCAAAAACAAAATTGTTTTTGTAAATGTCTAAATGTTTCTCGATTTTGAAATAATTCATTTTTTTTTTGTGTCTGTTTCCCACAAATAGATCTATATGTATAGATAAATCAAAGATAATATATCAAAAGACTTAAAGTTTAAATAAAAAATTAGACATTGAAGTCAGTTATTTCAATGAGCCTGTATGTATTATATATATCTCTATTTACACTCAGTTACCCTCATGTAGTCTCTATTCCATAAAAAACAACTTATTTTAACTGTTTGATACACTGTCATAATTTTCAACAATTTGGCACAGTTTTAATACCCTAAACCTTACAGCTTCGAATTGTTCTATAATCTTAAAACAGGCATAAAAAATATTTTCAGAGTCACTTGTCCTACAGGACGAGTAGCTTTTAAACCCATGGTGCAGGCAACATTTTTCACCTCGTCCTGCATCATATTCTCTTAAATTGTACTCGAATTTATGAGCTGAGCACATGAGTGGAATTTTTGATCACTGCAGAACTACATAAATAATTTCAAGTTGACCTTTTAATCATGTAAACTCTAATATAGACTTATTTGTGGATTTAAATGATGGGGGCAAACTGTTAAAATGTAATAAGAGCTAGTCATATAAAAATATGCAAAACAAATGAGGCATTGGTTAAATGGCACACTGATTTTGATTTTGTGCTTGATGTTGAAAATATACAATGTCTTATCAAAATCAATTGATTTCGGGTCATGCTGGTAGATTGGAATTTAGGAGACCTTTTATTGGTACTAATTTGCGTGTAATAATTCCAAGTTAAAAATTTTAGCAGCATATTATGCCTTAATTTCTTGTAACAAAAAATTCCTGCTTTAAAGTAAAACCATGATTGTTTGTCTTTATTGAGTATGAAAGTGTGCAGCACAAAAACTGAACATAAAACCTCAGTTAAAGTCTGGTCTTCAAAAGTTAATAACCAATTGTAGTTAGGAAAATGGACTCTAATCATGGTCTCTTGAGTTTCATTCTGACAATGTTAAATCACATGACCTCTTCGATCATATTAACTTGCCTCAATTACCAACAATACATAATTGTCAGTAAATTACCTATAGCTTGTCAAAACTTGTTTACATGATTGTCTGATGTTTATTTACCTATAGGTAATTGGCATGAAATTAAAGTGGTATTATAAAAACAGGTACTTGAGCTACTTGCACATGCACTCGTCATGCAAGTTTTTTAAGTGCATGCAACTTTCATAAACTATATCTTAATTGCACTCAATGGCCATATTTTATCTTGGTTTTAAAGCAGGTAGAATAACAGTCCAACAAATAGGAATCAAAATGGTGGAATTGGGGAAATACAAACTTTACTGAGATATTTCATTATTTACAATGTACAAACACTAGATTCAAGTTGAATTATATATAGAAACGAATATGATCAAATTCACTTCAAAGCAAAAATGATTTTAAAAAATTCTAGCTACTATTTTGTTATGGTAAAAGATAAAATAAAATTTTCAAAAGATTTCTTTTGCTTATGTAAAAGAAAGATGCAGATGTCATCATTATAAATATGGTGAATTTGGTTCTGTTTTGTGAACGCTGTTGTAAAAAAATTATAAATATTAATAAAAACAGAACAGTATTAATAGTACAGGATATCTTTAACATTACTGTATTTACACGTTATAGTCACGCCCCGAAAATCAGAATGATGCATTCTGGGACGCAATGCAGCGTCCCGGCACTTCTCCGATTAATCGTGGGTCGTCCATCTCTGCAGCAACATGATATTTTCTCGCTCGGAGTCCTACACCTTCAAAGAAGTATAACAACCAACCAAATGTAAAAAATATTGTGGTCTTGCGACCACCATACAAAAAAGAATTTTCAAATGAATTAATGACAAATCTTTGCTATTAACAAATTTTGGGTGTAATTGTGTTTTTGATTTACAGAAAGTAGGATGCATGGTCTCTAGATATTGATGAGTTGAGTAAAAACAAGTCTTTTTACTGATTTCCAAGCATTCTATGTGGCATTTTCTTTGCCTCATTTGAAATGAAAAGAGAAAAATTTCACAACAGTTTTTGATATATTAAGAAGAAAATAAAATAAACTAGAAATGTGTCATCATGCCACGGATGCCCCCGCATGCAGCCAAAATTTCAGATGTTATAATATTTAGTTCCAAATTTGTTTGCACAAATTATTTTTTTCATTTGCAGTTCAAAGCCCTTAAAACTTTTCAATGTTAACACAAACCATTTTCATACAATGTTCAAAGCACTGAAATTATTCAGTCTTAACCTTTTGAAAATAGCATATTTCATATTTGTAGCCAAAATAATGGCTACATACATTTTCACAAAAGTATGAGTGCTGAAACTGAAAGTTCAAAATTTTTCCAACATTCAAGAAAGATAAGTTTGTCCAAAATCATTGAACCACGACCAAATTCAAACTTTCCACAAAAGTATGAGTGCTTATTCCTAAGATGCATCTATATTATTTTCAAAGTGAAAGGGACATAACTCTGCCAAAAAATCATCGAACCATGACCAAATTCAAACTTGACCTGCCCATTCCTTTGACATATCCATATGTCAAATTTGAGTTGAATATGTAACACAGTTGGGTAGATAATGAACAGAAACTGTAAATTTCATATTATTTTTAAAGTAAAAGGGGCATTACTCTGCCAAAAATCATTGAACCATGACCAAATTCGATCTTGGCCTGGGCATTCCAAAAACATATCCATATGTCTAATTTGAGTTGAATGTGTTGTACTGTTGGGGAGATAATAAACAGAAACTGAAAATTTCATATTATTTTCAAAGTTAAAGGGGCATAACTCTGCCAAAAATCATTGAACCACGACCAAATTTGAACTTGACTTGCCGCATTCTTTTGATGTATCCATATGTCAAGTTTGAGTTGAATGTGTTGTACCGTTGGGGAGATAATGAATGGAAACTGAAAATTTCATATTATTTTCAAAGTAAAAGGGGCCATAACTCTGTAAAAAATCATCGAACCATGACCAAATTTGAACTTGACCTGCGCATTCCTTTGATGTATCCATATGTCAAGTTTGAGTTGAATGTGTTGTACCTTTGGGGAGATAATGAATGGAAACTGAAAATTTCATATTATTTTCAAAGTGAAAGGGGCATAACTCTGCCAAAAATCATCGAACCATGACCAAATTTGAACTTGACCTGTATTTTCTCAAGACATATCCATATGTCAAATTTGAGTTGAATGTGTTGTACCTTTGGGGAGATAATGAACGGAAACTGAAAATTTCATATTATTTTCAAAGTAAAAGGGGCATAACTCTGCCAAAAATCATCGAACCATGACCAAATTTGAACTTGACCTGTATTTTCTCAAGACATATCCATATGTCAAATTTGAGTTGAATGTGTTGTACCTTTGGGGAGATAATGAACGGAAACTGAAAATTTCATATTATTTTCAAAGTAAAAGGGGCATAACTCTGCCAAAAATCATCGAACCATGACCAAATTTGAACTTGACCTGTATTTTCTCATGACATATCCATATGTCAAGTTTGAGTTGAATGTGTTGTACCGTTGGGGAGATAATGAACGGAAACTGAAAATTTCATATTATTTTCAAAGTAAAAGGGGCATAACTCTGCCAAAAATCATCGAACCATGACCAAATTCGAACTTGACCTGTATTTTCTCATGACATATCCATATGTCAAATTTGAGTTGAATGTGTGCAACCGTTACTAAGATAATGAACGGAAACTGATGATGACGGAATGACAGAATGACGGAAGGACGGAATGACGGAAGGACGGAAGGACGGAATGACGGAAGGACGGAACAGGGTAACACTATATGCCCCGGCCATTACATGGCGGGGGCATAATAAATAAATTTTTAAATTAGGATAGTATTACTAAATACATTTTTCCTAATTATTTTTTCAATTAAATCTATTATCTAGAGATAATGGTAAGTCTCAATCAGTGACTTTTCACCTAATTTAACACAGGCCTATGAAAGGCCTCATCTCAAATGAAATTTCCTTTAAAATCATAAAGTTTATTTACACCAACTTTTTCGCTTCCCAAATTCCAAATTTTAACAATAAATCTTTCCAAAATTAAGAGGCTGTGGCTCCTTACCAATTATGTGAGAAACACCACTTTTAAGGAAATATTTTGTGTTTGAAATAGTAACATCATTTGATCAAGTGGCTTCAGAAATCCATGAAAAGACTTGTCTATTACTGTTAGGCAAGGAAAATGTGTAATACGCCTTGTTAATCACTGTAAATATATATATATATATATATATATACTTTCTCATCACTTAAATTAACATCACTTTAATTAACAATTAATAATATTTTTAACAGATATTATATTTTCCATAAAAGCAATTTTATCTTAACATTCTGCATATGATATCAACTTAACAATATAAAGTATTCAAATTTTTAACAGATATAATTTTGAAATTTTAAACAACCATACAGAATTGCACTCTCCTAAAAGGAGGTAAGAAAATAATTTATTATGTTTCTCTTTATAAATTCTTCTTTTTTGAAGATATTACACACAAGTTTAATTCACCTCTGAGGAGGAAACTGGCAGGTGTAAAATTTTAAAAAAAAAATCAATTTGAAAAAAAAAAAAAAATCAACAAGATCAAAGATTTATCATTATCAAAAAATTCTACATCGATAAACAGTAGGAAATTAAACTTGAACCGAATAAATTGTACCACAGAGTATTGCTTATTTGAATAAAAAAATGTTTGATAAAGGAAAGTGCAAATCTGTTCACATAGCTTTGAATCCCTTCAGTAAATACTCAAAAAATCTCTCAAACACGTTATATCAAACTGTATTTATATCAAAATGACTTATTTTATTAACACTATTCACAGTACAGTAAAATTATAATGTCATAACAATGGAACATGATTTTACTTCAGAGCTTAAGAAGGTTACACAAAAAAGTGACTAATATAGGTAGAAAAACTTGATGTATATTCTGCCCTACAACAATGTTACAGAGCAACAAGGCATATTGATGGATGATATTTAGTATACAGAATGTCATTTATGATGTCTCCCAAACTTTTGCAACCATGTAAAAATCTATTATACACGAAATCATTAACATTTAAAATGTCTCAATTATTACTTAAGATATGGAAAAATATTTTATTCTAGAAGAATCTAAGAGAGTAACAAAAGTGACTGATAAACATTCAAGTCACTAAAATGCTTACAGTAAGTCCAGTTTTGTATCTATATAAAAGTTAATGCTCCTTTTTAAACAAAATAACAGCATTTAGTAACATTATACTGTCAGAAAAAACAAGCCTCAGCACTGGGAATTAAGTTAACGGACCTGGATTAACATATTTCATACCAGAGCAATTTAGCTTTAGTGACTTGCATACAATTTTTGCAGCTCAAATGTGAAAGGCATTTTGTAAGGTATAGGAACCCTTAGAGTGTTAATAGCAATACTGACTTATATGGTCAGAATTAAACCAGGCTAGCCTATGTGTCCTTGCAGTATAACCAGGCTCTACATTAATGACAGCTCAATATGGTTATATTGATACTAAAATCTCTAACAAGACCTGTGAGTAATACAGCGTGCTCAACAGTAAAACAAAAGCCTGCAAAAAGTAGAATTTTCTAAGTTCAAAAAGGGGCTACAATTCTGTCAAAATCCATGTTAAAGTTTTGCAACTTGGCCAGTGACCTCCTATTAAACTCTCAAACAAGTGTATGATGTTTCAACCCATTCCCTTCAGTAGTTTTTTTAAATACCAACTGGCATGCAAATAACTTGTGTTTACATTTAACAGTCATAAGACTTCTTATTATCATATTTAACTATTGTTATTCTTTCTGTGTATAAACATGTCAAACTTCACCATCTAATTGCCACTTAACATGTATACAGGCTGTTGTTAAATCTATGAAACAGCTTTCATTTAATTGACAGGCTAAGTAGTTATATCGAAAATAAAAACCACAACAATTTCTACTTTGTTATAAAATCTTTTTATTATTATATTATATGCATGATTGTGCAAAAAAAGATAAAGGGAAAAATGCCTAGCACATGCAATATGCATTCCTGCAATTCAATGGACAATAGCCAAAGCGAATCTTCTAATTGCCAAGAATATGCATTCTTACATACTAGAATACTCAATAATTTTTTTTTTCTGTTTTGTGTGTTAAGCCTTAGTTTAATTCAAAATCGAGTTTTTAAGTCTTACACAGTTAGGGTCAAAAGGCAACCTTTCAGTTTTACTAAATAAAGAAAAGTCCCAAGATTTCCCCATTGGTCATTATTACATACATGAGCAGTTGTCTGTAGTGTATAACTAGCAACCTTTTACTTAGATTCACAACTTTCTCAAATACAAAGTCCTTATTACATGGCAGGATTTGAACCCACAGCCCTGAAGGACAAATGATTCCATTTGACCAACCCTTACCACTTGGCCTTGCAGACCCTTACAACTTTAAATGTTACCATTTGTGAAATGCAATAGGTTAAGAGTAAAAATCTCTTAATTTTTACAAAAACAAAAAAAGACTAAATATATATGTTAACAATTCCACACTTATTCTAGTCTTTGTTTTAATCTTTTGCAATAAAAATACTTTCCAAAAATAAGCTTATTTTGTGTATCAGTGCAAAAATTTACAGAAAACAAGGATTGCAAAAGCAGATTTTGAGACAACATCACATAAACCATTCTGCATGCTAAATTCTGTTCTTTGATGATTTGTATGAAATGAATAAAGCAATGGCAAGTTATAATAAAGGGAGGTAATAAAATATGATAGTTACCTTGATAACGTCAACTGGTGTAGAAGCTACAGCCCCTGCCAACCCTGCGATGAAGCTGGACCTATATATTGATATAAAACGGGGGTAATAAAATACAAATAACATATAGGGAAAGCAGCCGTTCAGTGTACACACTGTGAGACCAATTATTCAGGAGGGTCACATGTTCAATCAGCAGAGACTTTAGCTAAAAGTAATTAAAAGTCTTTTTGATGAGACAACAATATAAATCATGACAATATCTCTAAATTTTCTTCTAAAAGTTGCGTTAAAAAATGAAATTGACCATAATTTCTCAATAAGTGAAAAAATAGCAACTTTAGACAAACAATCCTCTATATAAATAAGGTGAAGATCTTGTAACAAACTTGCTAGGCTATTCATGCCTATAAAAACAGAGAAATGATTGATGCAATGAATTTTTTTCCAACTTTGTTCAATAGTGATATCATTTTCCAAACTGACATCTAGGTTTCCTAGGTAAGTTACGCAGACATGTCAAACAACAATAATAGTATACATACGTGAAATGGTTTGATTTCGTATCTCCCATAATCTCATGTGTGAGTAGGTAACGTTTGATCATATCATAGGCAGGTAACTCGACACCCACCACAATCGCTGCTCTCTGTGCCGTTGGTCCTACACCCTATAATAAAATAACATAACAACCCTATAATAAAATCACAACCCTATAATACAAGCCTACATTAAAATCATACATTAATAATCATGAATAATGAACAATATTTCATTGGTTTTATTTGTTGTTGTTGTTGTTGTTGGTCAGTTTTTTTTTTGGGTTTTACGTCTCACCAACACAGAAAAGGTTTTATGGCACTTTTCCGAACTCAAACTTACAATGGTGAAAAGCAATCTTTTTGCCACAATAATCTGAACCACTCAGACATATTTCTTATTCTATAGTGTAAATCTAATTTATGTCATAAATTATGTCTAGAAATGAATTTACCAGTGTTAGACTAGCAGGCTAGTGCAAGTTTTGATGACTTATTGTTTTATCTAATATCAGCCCATTCGAAGCCATGAGGTCAGGTTCAAATTTAGTACCCAATGAACAGTTGAATATTGAGTTATTCCAGTTGAGCATGTACTTCTGTAAAGCACTAATTTTGAGCATGCAACATAGGTAGAAACTAACAGCCTCCAATACAATGGAAGGATAACTTAATAGCATGTAAACAATTATTGTTATACTCAGCCACAGAGGTCTAGAATTACATTGATAGCTTTGCTCAGATACAAAGACTTACCCTCCATAATCCTGGAAGCCCTTCCTGTCTGAAGATGTCTTGGAATGCTTGAAACATGCTCTCATTACCCTTCAGGGAGGATCGTGCTTGCATACGAACCTGAAAATAAATCAATTAAACATTGTACATGGTTATCAAAAATATAAAATTCCCACCTTATTTGGTTTTAGACTTGATTGATAGATATTGAGTAACTATCTCCATGGAGGGGAAAAAAACACACAACCTATTGTCTATCAATAGAGAAAGGTTAAAAACAATATTACCAATATATATAAAATTGATAAGGGAGCATTTATGGTAAAGTTATAGTTTTGTACACAACAATATCAAAATATGCAAAAATTTTGTTGCAAAAGAAAATATTAAAACACAAGTATTTCAGTTTAATAAGGTACTTAAAACCAACTAAGATTGTGGTTACATATTTTCATTTATGCATATGAATTTTCCTAGTTTTTTAGTTTGTTTATGGACATTTAATCTTGATATAAATGTCGGTCAATTGGTAGCCACTTGCCAAACTGTTTTCTTATGTTACATCTAAATATAGCCTATTAGGTTAGTTATAATAGGTCCAATGACCCAGATAATACCAGTAATTAAGAATGTTAATGTTCAAGATATTTTACATGGTATGTCTTGCTCCCAGTCAATATTTTACCATACAATTTCTATTAAAGCAAAGACAGAGGGTAAAATGGTGCAACACCTAAAATTGCAGAAAAGAAATGATTAAAAAAAAAATCCATTTGATTTATTATCACATCAAAAAAAATAATTATATCTCTCAAAAAAGATCTTGTTTCTGCACAGCAGTACAGTTCATGTCAGATACTATTAAAGTTTCTATCCAGTATTTCGTTTAAACATTCCTGTATTTATAAGTTTGATTGCAAAACAAGTTATATTATAACTTTTGAGTCCGCTTAATGGATCTAACCAGAACTGGTATCATACCCCATTAAGTCTAGAACACACAATCCCTGGGTTGACGGGCAGACAACTTAACCGGCACTAGGCCACAGATTCTTATAATACATGTACAAAAGAGGCCTTTGGAGGGCCTTCAATTACAAAATTTGCCATCATTCCCTACCAAAAATAGTGTCTATTTTTTCCTATTATTTTTTTTAAAGCTTGTCTTAATTTTTTTTTTTTTAATTTCACACCTGCCAACAGTTAGAAACCCTAAATAAAATCATAATAAAATTTGCTTTTTGCAAAATAAAATAGAGCTATCTATTGAATAACAACTTAAATATTGTTACTCTTTTATATCTATGCAGCATAAGTCCCAACATTTCTCCCTGATCTTGGGAAAACAATACCAAATCCCTCTCCTACCGGTACTGGACTGTACCCCAAAACAGAGAGAAAGAAAATATTTTTATTGCAGCAAAATAGCACAACCTAGTTTAGCTCTGTATAATCAGTATGCCTCTGTGTTTATTCACAAGCCTTGTTATAGATTTCTAAGTCTTGAATAGGATTCAAACCCAGTAATCAAAGTTTAGAAGTCACCTATATACAACAGCCTATCGGACCTCTAAAGTCATATTTTGATAAACTGATATCTTTTAAACCAAGGCCATGCTACTGAAATAACTATTTTGAACAATAATTAACCCAGATTTTCTAAAGTGGATCAAACTTAAAAATTCTTTTACAATTGTATATTGATTTAATTCGTTCAAATGACAGCGTGTCATTTCTTTTAAAAATAACATAATAATCTTTTTTGTACCAATTCAAAACAGTTAATTATAGTGATGACTTCTATCTAAGATAATATTGAACCATGTAAGCCCAATATAGATTTACATTGTTATACGATATAATACATTGTCTCCTTTATGCAGTAATGGATTAACTCCTTATATTAATTAATTGGACTTACTGCGTTACTGCACTGAGGTGACAACATATATCAAGTTCTCAAATTTGAAAAAATGCCAAGCTTGCTCTTAAAATACCAGTGATAAGCAATTCTTTCAACTCTAAAATGAATGCCAAGTATTGTATGTCCTCAAATAGTCATAAAAATTTTATGATTACATGTTTTATAAATACAAAAATACACTAAATTCATCGGTTGAAATCGGGAAATTACCTTCTTGGGTATTACGCTTTAGTTATAATAACAAAATTTTTACAATATTAAAACAATACAATTCTTTCTTATAACCCTTTTAGCCAGGTAAAATACCCTGCAAATCGTTCCATGGGCTTATTCCTATCTGGGTTCAAAAAATGTCAGCCACAGCAAAATGAGGGGGCAAATGTTGGGGTGTGGGGGTTGGGAGGCAGGCAAGGGGATTAAACATCCTAGAATCATTTTCTAGCGAATTACTATTTGATCTGTAGAGAGTTTAAAGTATAACCCCAACTGGCACATGGGTTTTAAGCTTGTTGGTTAAGATAAATGGTACTCTGGTTGTGCTTGCAGGTTTGGTTCAGGGTGTATGGTACTGTAACATGGTTCACTGTAACAATTGCAGGAGAGGTAACCTGAGGTCAAAAATGGTATTTAATTGATTCTCAAAAAAACCTGTTTCACTTCAGCTACAGAATTAATTAATATTATATAGATCCGTAGGCAAGGAATTCACCTTTCCAGCATTAAGTTATCAATGTTTTATTAATACATTAATATTGCATGTACATGAAACATGGCAACAGTATAAGGGCGATGGAAACATCGGTTAATGACTGCCTTAGGATCTTCTTGTGCTTATTAATAAGTAAACAGTCTCTTGACCTGTAAGTCCTTAGTATAGCTGTTAGCATAGTAGAAATGGTAGAAAATAGTCAAAATACATACACATGAGTATTTATATATATATTATATATATACATACATATATACACAGTTAACAGAGAGGACTGAATAGAAGCTTTGCTAAGCTTATTACAGTAAAGTGTATGCTTGAGTAAGAAGCCTATCATTCCAGTTCACCTTCCGACTCAAAACTGTTATTCAGTCCTATCATAAGCCAACAATGGTGTAAAAAACTTCAGTTTCAATATATGACACATAATTAAATCAATTTATATAATTTGAATTTTGTTTGCTAAATAGACAGACAGACAATTTATTTCAATCAAATAAGGCTTATAAGCCCAGAAATATATCAATATTGGAACCAAGGAAAATGAACTGGATTGCCCTTTTCTGTGTTATTTATTTACATAAATGACAGCAATTTTGGTATAAAGCCAAATCATTAGTTTTATATTGACAGCATTCCAAAAGGTATTTTGTATCATAGTGATATGGAGAATAGGAGTGTATACCTACGCAGTTACAAACTGAAGAAATAACTTAATAAATGTATATACAAAGACAAACTCTAATCCCCTGCCAATTATAAATTGGTTACTGACAGACTGAAAATTTAAATCCATTAATAGGTTTATCTTCAATAAAAAACTACATTCCCTTTACAACTTTTTTTTCTTGTAATTGATTCATGTTTAAAAGTTGAAAGTAGTCCCAAGCTTCCTTATCTAATTGCATCTAGAAACCTACATTAGGCTACCGTTGAATACCTCAATTCATGAAAACACTTAATGAATAACATTTTATTATCTCCCTTTAAATCAAAATTTTGCATTGAAGTAAGAAATATCAAAGCTTTTCAAAATGTAAATGCTTGTAGTGTAGGTTACTAGGTGTTTGCAAACAATTATTTAACTGGAAAGTTGCCAGGGGGCCTCCTGGTTAATAGAGTAGAATACCATTTATGAATGAGCTGTGACCTTTAAGGTCAAACTAGTCTCAAAATAATTTCTATAGTCTGTTTCAAAATTTGGAATTTTAAAATTATTTACAATATTCAATTGTTAAATACAATTGATTTCATTTTAAAGCCAAATAACTTTATGGATTAAACTACCCTTAAATTATATTATAACCACATGGAAACAATCCAGATAACAAATAATTTAATGGTATTTTAAGACATGAAATAAATACCAATGAGAAATTAATGCACATTAAATAAAATTGGTTTTCACAAATAAAATGTTTTTATCAATGGCTATAGTTAAAACTTATTATTAAACCCAAACTACATGTTAAACAGACAACTTTATTTATCAAATAATTTCAAAGTAATCACTAAAGAAACATGGAAAAGAAAATTGTCATCACTTATTTTGAAAAGTCATTTCTAACTGACACACTGATAAATCTACAGTTGCCATGTATAAACACAAATATTTATTTTCCTTGCATTTTGCTCTCAAAAGAGGCATAACAAAATGACATTTTCCTTCTAAATTTATTTCTTAAAATATACATGATCATCATATTTCTTAAATTTGATGTCATTCAATCCATTACATAGAATGTCTCGACCTAGTGATTTTTATACACATTATATCATTTGCCAAATCTTTCCATCTGACTGTTTATTATTTTAATAATTTAATATATACTTTAAACATTAACATCATGTAAAACTTGGCAAACAATATCAAGGTTTTAGGGCATAATAAAATGCTATTCTCCAATTCAATACAAATTTGTCTGAAAGATAATAGGTAGTCAATTAATATTTACATTAAAAACATTTTTTTCTTTTAATTAACAAATTTTAGGTCATTGATGTACTTTCAACAGCTGGGTTTTTATGTAAGAAAATGTTATATATATACATGTATAAAGTCTTTGTTTACTTTTTCATAATTTAATAATATGGAAACTGCAGGTATTAAGTCACTTTTAGATAATATATATTAAAATTCAGACTGAAATATGTTAATGGTGACTTTGGAGACAAAATAATAAATTAAATTCACATCAAAGTCCTATATCATTTTCAGTTTCATAAATTTGCCTAAGGGGAATTTTTTTGTACTAACCACTTCCTTGTTTCTGTCCGAAGTTTTCAAAAATGGAATGTTAAAACTGTATTCTTATTCTTCCTTGAAATGATAACTTATGAAGTTCACTTGACATAAATGATAAATGATGTCAAGTATTTTTCTTTAAAGTGGATTTTTAGAAATTATTCCACAACTTAAATGCATAGGCATACATATTATACTATATGTTAAAGTTGCAACTTTCTCCACACAGTGGTTATAACTAGTGCTACACATACATTATATCATAAATCACTGGAAAGTCAATTATAAGATTTCACAGACTCTCAGCTTGGAGATATTTACACATAATGATCCACAATACCATAAACTAAACTTCTTGTTATAGCAATCGTTTAACCCTCACCAAACTAAAATTGCCCATGTAATGCCATACATTATTTTGATGGAAAATTCAAAATATGTACAGAGAACCGGACGACTGTTTCACTTTGCACTTAAGTTGCAATGGTAAAATATTTTGCTGCCTGCAGACTAAGGGTAACAGACTTACAGGGCAAGTATCATATAATCATCACAATCCAACTAAAGTATATAAAAAATAAATCAATTTCATCGATACATATTTAATCCTTAGTCAGATATGATGCCTAATTTCAGGTCATATAATGACTATTAAAAGCCATTTTGAACTTTTATGAAATAGAATCAAAGTTCAGTTACATTTTACTTGTATAATGCCCATGAATTATTGAATAGTGGCCTGGGTAAAAACTTGGGACTTTTGAAGTATGCTACTATCTTACCAAACAAAAAAATATTCAATTTCACATTCTCTAGGATTCAAACTCATCACCAGAAAGCCAAGTGATTACGACTTTTCCCATTCTGCCATGGAAATGTCATCTATCAAATATAGTCACCCGCGAGATATATCATACTGAAGCTCAGGATAACTCAGCTGTTACCAGATTAATACGCTGTTGCTTACTAAGCTGGCACTGAGTACCTGATTACTACCTACTCACGCATTCATAGACTTAGTACACAAACACCTTGAAAATAGATCCTGAATAACATTGTATGCAAATTTCTACTGCCTTCACCTTAGGAATAAAGGTTTGTACTTGTAATTTCTAACACCCTCAAACAAATGTAGTATTGCAGGATGAATTTTTTTTCTAATATTTGGCTGACACAGTTTCAAGAGAACTCTAAATATCACCGAGAAATCCAAGTGAACTTTTTGAACCTGTTGTTACGAAACAGTTACAATAATAATAAGCCTGCAGTCACTAAATTATAAGTCAGTTACCCTATTTTTCTAATAAACATGTTTCATTTCAAACAATAATAATAATTATAGTGTACACAAAATATTACAAACCTCAAGTACGTAATAAATATCGTAATAGATTAAAGATATCATTTTATAATACAAAAAGGTTATAAACTTGCATGTATTTTTACTCTCTATTAATGCTACCAAAAAAAGGCCCGGGGCATTTGTCCTCTAAAAGTATATGCTTTATGCTCATTCCTTACAAGCGCTATCTGAGTGGTAGTGCACTCCATTTTTCACAATCTGAGTGGTAGTGCACTCCATTTTTCACAATCTGAGTGGTAGTGCACTCCATTTTTCACAATCTGAGTGGTAGTGCACTCCATTTTTCACAATAATTTATAGTATGATGAAAGCAAATGAGAAAACTGGGCATATTTCTGATAAATTGTTTGCAAGTATTTCAAGTTTGAAGTTAATATATGTGATGATTTTTTGTGAGAATATAATGAAATTATAGAAAAATAAGAGTGGGATTCAAAAATGCCTTTCAGGGCTATCTGTTCTTTAGTTTTTATAGTAAACCTGCATTCCAAGTTTAAAGTGAATATCTTTTGAAAGTTTTTGAAAAATTAATCTTTACAAAAACTGAGAAAACTGACCTTAAACTATTACCTATTAAAGGTCATAATGACCTTGACCTTTGACCTTTAACTCATCAAGGTGTATCCACATAAGAAGTTTCAATATTATAGCTTTATCACTATTGAAGTTAATGACCACCAACGAAAACTTAACCAAAAAGGGTGACCAACACCAAGGACGAGCAGAACAATATCTCCAAAAATATCTTCTATAAAATAGAGTTAAAACATGTCATATCTATATGATAATTGCTATGGAAAATATAAGGCAACCTGCAGACAGCCACAATTTCAAAATCTAAGTTCATATACCTCCCCCACTGTCTGAGTTCATTGAAGACAAATATTAAGACACCCTATTAGGAAGATTGCCAATTTTCCCTGGCATGTAACTTTGCATGCTATATCAATCAATATAGAACTTTCTACAGAACAATAATCTAGCTCTCTAACAAACATAGGATTCTGTCTCAAGTGAATATTCCTCAATTTTAAGTATTATTCATATTGGTAACAAACAGATGCCTCGCTTTACTTATACTAATTAAAGTGCATTGTCTTGTATATATGTATAAATTTGATAATTTTATGTTATAGATACAAAGTGTAAATCTCATTGTAGACGTTATATGACAATTTACATTTTCGAAAAAAAATAACAACAGCATCTACAGACCCGAAATAACAATTTTTTTCTTTTGCATGCAAAGGGGCAAAATATTGTTCTGTCTGCAAGTACTTCTTAAGCCCAATATAATTAGGTCTGTGTTGTAAAAATTAACAGACTGAAACCCAAACTTTAGTGCTAACTTATAGATATTATCTGGACAACAGTCTACTGAAAATAAATAAAATTGACCACAAACTTATTCAAAATTCATTCATATTTGCTAAAAGGAGTGTGCCGTACTACATTAGGTTAGTAGAATGTCTTTAAAAAATAAAAAAATTCTACCCAAATGACTGATTATACATGACTGTCCTTACCTTGAGTACATCTGTTGGATTTGCCACCGAGCTGGACACGATTCCCGCCACAATGCCACAAAATACATTGACTGGTAGAGATTCATCTGTAAAACAATGAAAGTATATGACCTTGAGAATATGTTCAAATTCATGTTGTCAACTAAAATGTATTCAATGAAATCAATAATAAAATACTTAATTCAATTTTATACACTGGATCGGTTAACTTTAATTCAATATACAGTTACTCTGGAATTTAGGAAAAATGGGAATTTCCCCGACCAGTCCGCAGTACAAACTTACAGTAACAACGCTCTGACATGGCATATTTTATTACAGTCATGCAATAGCTATATAATTTTATTGGGCCTATAAGCTTTAGATCTGGAAACTTTATATGATACACAGCAAAAAAAATTGTTTTATAATATTAACTTGCTTTCTAGGAAATCACTGCTGAAATGAATGACTCATAACTTCAATGATCTACCTTATATACAAGCAGTTATGTAACATATGATATAGGATTGATTACTTCAAATATAGTTATTTTTTTGGTTCCTGAACTGATTCACCTGTAAAAAACCATGTTATTGAAAGCCACTTCAAATATTTAATTATCTTTTATTACTGTTTCTGTTTTCAATCTACAATTCATGAATCGTTTCTCTTGTTCTCTATGGGGGATATTCAACATTGTTCTACATATAAAATACAGGATTTATTTTCAAGTGGCAGTTGTCGAAATACAATAATTTACATACCACAAGATGAACATAAAAGATGGGAAAAAAATCCAGTATTTATAGAAAACAACTTTAATTTTCTGTTTATTAAAGGGCTCCACTGAGGTTTTCTTGACATGACAGGACTGTAGAAATAATTTTGCTTGATAAATGTTTCATCTGATGTAGATCTACACCAATAACTTGTGTACAAAATTTTAGATTATACGCCCATGCCGTTTTTTTTCCAGAAAAATTGAAAAGCGTTGCTACACTTTTCACTCAAATCAGACTAAGAATGCACAAAAATATTTTTTTCAATTTATTTTCAAGTATATTTCTTGCTTATCTTTTGCAAATATTTCTGTATTCAGCTTGAAAAGTGCATGACTTTTCCATCACAAGGGCATCAAGTTCAACCATTGCCCTAAATATATACATATAGATGACTTCATTATCAATAATTCAGCAAATTTTCTACCACCGTCTGAACTATTGATCACCTCTGCTGTTGAACTACTGGTTTTCATTGTTTAGTACACAATATACATCATTGAACTTTTACAAATTTTAAAAGTTCAATTTCATGACAAATGCATGATAACTATGTCATTAACTAGGGTAACTGTGTCACACTGTTGAACGAAGATGCTATTTCGTTGACTAGTCAAATTTTATCTACAATGGAGTCAAAAATTGTGACTTTTTAATTTGCATATAGTGTTGAACTTTTCCATAGATCTCTCATTTATCAATGAGTAGTAACTTTCAATGATGCACAGCTTTTCTATTACAATATATATTTTCATGCATGAAGATTTTAGTTCATGAAATTTATTTTAATTGCTCACTCTGGAGTATCTAGGATCTACTTTTTATGAAAAATATTGTGATAAAATTTTGACTATGAACTGAATACTTATGATCACAGGCCTAGACATTAACTTTTGAATCAGGTTGTCCTGTCGGGCAAGTAGTTTTTAAAACTACTTGCCCGTGACCTAAGACTTACTTGTCCTGACCTAAAAATGGTAAAAAATGTATAAATCAGAAAAACAAACAAGCTCATAAATATTTTTTGTATATTTAGTAGTTTTCTAAAAACATCGTTCATCTGTTTATTCAATGTGAATAATACTACGGTCATGTACATTTGTTGATATAGGAAACGGAAGGAAAAATATGAGCATGCGCCGCGGTAAGGAAATTCCCCGTTCAAAATCATCAAGTCAACATCCGTAAACGAGTCTTCGTTTACTAAGTTCATAATGTTGTTATATTTAGATTAAACATAATCATTTTTAATGCAAAAACTTTATTTAACAATTATATTTAAAGATCAATATGATTATCTACATATTTTCAATGATATCTTTACATGCAAACATCAAAATTTAAACAACAGCATAAACCCGGGAATTACCTTGTACAAAATTAGATATAGTCTATTATTAGAACAGAGAATTACCTTACCGCGGCGCATGCTCATATTTTTGCTTCCGTTTCCTATATCAACAAATGTACATGACCGTAGTATATTCACATTATTGATAATAATTCATGGTGTATTTTTGTTTTAAAGATGTTTATAAATGAAAAGATGTTATTTCTATTCATTTTGTACATGCATTTTGTCAATGATGCTTTTTATTTTGGAAAAGAGTCAACTCGGCCCTATACCAACTCGGCACGGGTCAACTCGGCACGGGTCAACTCGGCCCACTTTAAAAAAATATATTTAACGTAGTAATATTAAAAAAAATATCAAACAAAAACTTTGTTTACTTAATATCATAAATTAAGGACTTCTAATTAATTGCAGGTGGTCACTAATTCAATTTTAGAATGAATGCGTCAATCATAATATATCACCGTAATTAATCGGTATCCTTTACGAACACACTGATTGATAATAATAGCCTGTGACATAAGAGTCCTTTAATGTCTTTTAACCCAATTTCATTAATTTGTTTCTAATTGTCAAAAAGCTGAAAATTATCCGTGTATTTAACTAATTACAAGATATTATAAAAATAGTGATTACAAAAATAATATAATAATTGAAAAGTGGGCCCCGAGTCTGACCCGTGCCCGAGTTGGTAAGGGGCCGAGCTGACCGGGCGGTAGTTTTAAGGGCGAGCTGAACCCCCCCGGAATTTTATTTTGACTTGCCCTGTGGAAAGGTGCTTTCAAGAATACTGCCCGGACCAATAGCTTTACGTATGTCACGGGCAGTCGGGACAAACGTATAATTCGAGCCGAAATGGATTTAATTTTTGATATTACAGTCAAGCAGAATAAATTAGCAAACTCTGCAGACTTTAAGGTTTTTTTACTGTTGTTTTTTATAGAAAAGGCAAACATGTTGTATAAGTATATATAAAAAGTGTATGTAAGTCCAGTCCTGTGATCAGCAAAAAACTTCAATGGAAAGGGGCATAATACTCTTTGAAGTCATTTTGCAAAAATTTGGTTGGCTTCTCCTATATGAAAAGATAATTTTTATGTGTCAGACATTTCATTCTCCTAGAAAACTCGCCTCTTTAGCATAAAAATTCTATTTTACGGTATGATTAGGGACCATTTTTCAGAATATAAGTCTATAGGAAAATCAATATGATAGCCTGACCTTTATTAAACTAGTTTATTCTGCTTGTGGCCATATTTGAGTTTTCAGTAGTAAAAATATACTATTATTAAGTGCATTATCATTCTGCCAGTGCCACTTGTACTCATTCAATTATGGCTGTCATTGAATAAATATCAATATATGAAGTCACTTTTCCCAGTTTTCTTGGCTAACTTAAACTTTAAACTAAAACTTTTCAAATGTAAATGACAAAAATAACAGATAAACAAACTTTCTGTTAGTTTTTAGTATTTGTAATGTCTAATACAGGCATGCATAACACTATGATCCCAATTTATAACACATATTTAAATGTTTTCCATTGTATCTACTGTCAAAGACAATATATCTATATATCATCAATATTTGACTCTCGATATATATATATTGATACAAAATTTTCCATCAATGACAGCCCTACTTTTCAACAGTTATAAATTGAAAGTTTGAAAAGTTAAATTCGGAACATGGTTTTTTTTTTGAAGGGTCAAGTACAGGACATGGAAATTTCTGTGTAAAGTCCATACCGAGTCAAACTTACTTGCAGCACTATGTCACTGCATGATGTGTTATTAATAATATGACTGCTAGTAGTTAAATTGATAATCTGTTTGATGAATTATATGTAATATTGTAGGGCATAAAGAGGAAGGCCTCTTCCAATTTATTCCCAGTACAGCTCAAATAAATGGGTCCATCTAGATATTTTCAAAATAACATTTAAAAATGTATTTTATTCTTTTTTGTTGGAACTTGAACTAGAGATATCCAGTAACAAATAACATACATTTTGGGAAAAAGCACCTGGATTGAGTTTGAGAAATTTTTGGCATATAATGATATATTTGCAATTGGGAATGGGTCTGATAGCCTGACCTGTGATGACACTGGGAAAGGTCTGATATGTGACAATCTAAATGCACTAACTGAACTTATCAGAATTTAAAAACATTTACTTTACCTTTTTCTGATTCAGCGAAAAGTCTTTTCATGTAGTGATAAACACCAATCTTTATAGTCCCATAGCTTGCCTGACGCAGTAACGCCGGTGCTATCCTGAAAAATTCACAGAACTTAAATATATTATCTTTAGGTCCATTGGTAAAGGTCATCATAATTATTTCAAAGCTTCAACATAAATCTCTTGTCCAGTGTAATCATTTGTGGGAGTATTTTAGCAAAAGAAAATTTATTTATACCCATGTTGTCCTCAAAGAGACAAGAAAGGACATGTAAAATATGCCTTCAATCTATTGATCAATTTCATGGTGTAAAAAGTTACAAAATAATGAAGATTCTTACCCTGAGTATAACGCAGTTATTCCTTCCTCTCTAAAGATTCTATAGAAGGCATGGATCATGCCATTGTACTTCAACTGAGTTAATCTTGCATCTATTGTCTGACCTTGAACTTGTAAACGAATTTTCGTTGTATCTATTGGAAAAGTTCCACATTCAGCAGTCACCGATGCTAATCCACCAAACAAAAATGGTTCCCAGTTAAGTTTTCGCCCCATTAAATGCCGAGAGCCTTACGTATAAAAAAACCTTTTCAAGGAAACTCTGAAAAGAAGCGAAAAGAATACTCACATATGATAATTGTACATAAATGCATGCTTGAGTAACAAGTACATTCTGCTGCCAAATAAAGTTTACATACATAACAAAGCAGACATGTTCTTTATTAATTTTAAACAATTCTAATTTATCCTTTATCACATACCTATTAGTTTAAATATAACATTTTTCAATGATTCGAACATTAAGACCTGTCAGCATCAAAATAAGGGAGACGGGGGTTGGGTATGTGCAACTGTGCAGACATTTAGCTAGCAAACACTTTACCATCTGAGTGGTAATTTTATTGTGCAAAATTCAAGGTCCATTGAGGAAGACGACCAGAGTTAAGATTAATTGGTGATTTCCATAATGACATTAACTTCTTTTGAAAGTTTTCATTCAATAGAAATTATAATATAGTACTCCCCGCTGGTACCGCGTCCTTGCCCATTCCGATGTAATCAGAAAATTTGTTTCTTTACACATTGATTGACGATTGAATGTCACCAAATACTGTTTCCACCATTAAAGTGAAAGTGGAAGTGCTGCTTTTGTGAATTTGGATAAAAATTGTTAAAATTTTTTTTCATTTCAAATAAAGTTTGTCATTCATAGGAAAATCGAAAGCTGCCTGTGTGTGCTGAAAAAACTTCTTTATTTTACCCCATATTTAACAGTTTAACTTATAATTTCATGTTCCAACAGATGAAAGTTGTCTGCTGAAACTGTAATGACAGCATATTCTGTTACAAACAATTATACTGAAGCCAAAAAGGGCCATCAATTAACATACCACGGTACCATAGTGCTCTCCGTATAAGCTCCCATTCTAAACATGGCTGACCGACCATAGATGTTTCTAATTAAAATCATTGAGTTATTCTATGATAGACATGTGTATTTTAAAGTCAAGATGCGAGGGCTAAACACAATTCAATAAAATAGTAAATATAAGATATTTTTATTTGTACAATTTACTGGAAATAATAAGTACAGTGGTACCATAGGGGACCATCCTTCAGCACTACAGTACTGCAGTAATACTATAAAAACATTTCCTAAACTACTAAATGTGTAGTGGAATCCCCATTGTCTAAACCAGGTGTACATATATATGACGAGTTTCATTGTGACTTTCTGTTTTATTTTTGAAATATACATAGGGGTCTAATCCAGGAGATTGCCGGAATTCTTGT
This sequence comes from Ruditapes philippinarum, assembly GCF_026571515.1. Classification (NCBI taxonomy): domain Eukaryota; kingdom Metazoa; phylum Mollusca; class Bivalvia; order Venerida; family Veneridae; genus Ruditapes; species Ruditapes philippinarum. The sequence goes on along the minus strand of NW_026864520.1, from coordinate 310,471 downwards.
AGTAAAATGTGTCAATTTACCCTAAACGACCCTCAGTAATTTGATACAATATATGCAACGAAGACAAAACACCCGCAATGCGTCAAAACTATATTCCAAGAAGACGAAGTAAACACAGCAATAATTTCTCATTTATTCACACTTGAATAAATTATTTTTCAGAACAACATATGCTTTTCTCTCAAGTCTTCAATTATGTCATACAATTTCGCGACTGTCTACGTGACCCGTCTCGAATTTTGTGATATAAAAAAATTCTTTTCTAAAGTGCAGCATGAATAAAAAAAAATGACAGACAATAAACTTAACATTGTATGTTAAAATAAACAAGTGTCTCACCAAAATAATGCAGATAAAACGCTCCAAGTTTGGTTATTTCTGAAAATCCGGCTTACGTTCCCCGCTCCCACTACGAAAATTACACATAAATAAACAGCGCTACTAGTGGTGACCTCGCGAGGTCAAACTAGACTATAGTCTATTCTAAAATAAGTAATCAAATGTGTTGGCGATTAAAGATGTACACACATTTCATATTTCGGCATCTAACGAAAATTTTAAGTAGAAAATTTACAATACAGTAAATCTATTTTTTTTCTAATTACTAAATAGACTGTTTACTGTATATCCTAACTACTTCGACGCCGCACTTTCCAACATATGTTCGCGCGCTTTTCAGCATAATAGATCTATATATTTTATATATGTAGTGTATTCTTTAGAAAAAAAAACATAATTTATTTGAACATAAGACCTTTAAATTGACACATTATCTTAATTAAATGAAATCAACTTACACACATAAAGTAAAACACAATAAAATTCCAACACTTATCACTAGATTTCTCTAACAATTTTGATAGAACAATATTCCAAAATTTGCTCTATCAGTTAGTCAAAGTTTGCAACATTCTATTTTAAAGAATAAACTGTAGTCTAATAAATGTCCATGTTAAAATATGTCTAACATAATTTTTAGAGAAATATATAATAAGAAATCTATCAAAACCATCAAATATTATCACAGTACCAACAGCGCACGAAATAAAGTGCCACCATTGGTGTGCACGTGTTTATGTGTGCACGCCACCGTCGGGAACAAGCTGTGTTAAAGCAGAGACATAGATATCTATGTATCTGATTAATTAAAGAAACATTCGACCATGGTCAGATTCACCATTGATTATGTAATCTTAGTTGAATTAGAATCGACATACTGTTGACCTAAAGTGAAGTTAATTCATAATGTTGCTGTAGCCCAACAAATTGTGCTTTGACACAGGGCTTTTTATTATATAAAATTTAATGATGGTCGCTCTTCGCAAATATTTCCCGGTAAATGACTCTTTTTGAAACAAAAGTATTCTTTCCACGGTGATCTAAGTCATAATAGATACGCTGACATTAATTTGATATACATGTATATATAATCTTTCAGAACCTCACCGTCTGTACGCACCGTTGTCCGAGGTTCGAACCGTTAAAAGATGGTAGCCATATCTGCTAAATTGATAATTTACCTTCGTGCAACTTTAACAGTTTTAGCCGAAAGTACGTCACTGTATAGTGTTTAATGAGCACCTAAACGTACAGTAGCCTGTGACAATAGTGAAAGGAGTTTAGCCCTTGCGAGGACTGTCTGATGAAAGCTGTTGGTCTGCCTTTCAAGTCGTCAAAGCGTACTAGAGGTTTACGTACCCTAGTACTCTTCCTTATTGTACCTGCCTACTTTGTATGGCCACTCTACCTGGCTTCTGCCAGGACATCGGCAGCTAACTTCATACACTAAGTCGTGCTGTAGGAAAAGCATGCGAACCTGGCAGAGGGTCTTCAATCATCTTCTATACACAGTGCCTCTCCACAACGTGCACGGGTGAGAGCGTCGGAACACTGTAATCGATGTATTTCCACTGAGCTTATCAGTCAGAGTTGTTCTCGGTATATACCCTGTATACCAAATGCTTAATGCCGTTGCCACTTGTTCCCTTTTGATATTGCAAAACTTTGAACCATAAAATTAACGGTGATCAAATTTGATGGCGAATAGCTTCATCATAAAATTCACGTGGTTGACTATCTTAAAGGCCCATTAAGCCACGAAAATACTAAAATGCTACCATAATTTTCATTTTTTGATATCTTGTTACAGTTTCCGAAACGTTACTCTTTGCTCATATATTTGAACCATATTCGTTTTTTCTTTATTGGCAATTGGTATTATTATACTGATGAAGTTTCAGAACTAATTTCATTTATAACACGTTCTTAATCTATTAATTGTTTAACTCAATCAAAGTCTTTGTTTAACACATGCCTGGCCTTTCTAAAGTATTGAAATAGTATTGATATGGTAAAAAAAACACTGATATTTATACCTATGACATTTTTTTTTCATTCATATTGTGTAATTATTAAGAAAAAACAATGTTGTTTCTTTTTTAATAAGCACGATACATTATTATTATATGTTACTGATAGACTGTATCAAGTTATTTTGTATTAGAAATTCACTCGCAAGATCTGAACAGAACTAAACATATTGTTTACTAGATATTTAGAACATCGTAAAGTCACTGCCTGATTGGTAAATATAACTCAAGACACGCTGTCAGATTCCAGTTTAATTAAATCTAACTTTTTTTAAAGGCACACTATTCCTCAGATATCCATATTTCTAATTTTGTTTAGAAATGTCAAACATGTGTTGATCATGTTTTAATAATGGATTTATACCATGTTAGATATTTATTAGGTGTATAAAGTAGCAATGTGTCATAAATGTACCAAAATGAAAACAATGTAGTATTTTGACTTCCATACACATATACTAATTCACTATAATTTAACCAATAAAGAAGTAAAGACAGTTCATCTACATGGCAAATGAATATTTTTAAGCTGTGTCAAGATACCAAATATATTTAGTTTTTGTGAAATAAAAATGATCGCATTATTTTTAGACAAAATGGGCCTTTAACCCTTTACCACATATATACGCGAAACAACGCACTTTCGACCCCCCCCCCCCCCTCCCATTTTTTAGGCCTCAAATAGTGAAAAAATGTCCTATGTGGGCCCCAAACATAAGTTTTTGTTTGAGAAATGTTGCTAAAAAAAATGAGCACTTTTTCGGCGCCGCCCCCCATCCAAAAGATACATCAGGGGGTTGACAGAAGGGGGATGTGCCCCCTTCTGTTAGGGGGGTTTGAAGGGGGGCGGAGTCCCCCTCATCGCCAAGAAAATTTTGGACTTGTGAGAGGCTAAAAATGACGCGAGGTCGATCATAATGTAACGTTTAACCAACGCTGAAAAGCCTTTGACTCTATCTCAATCCCTTGAGAAGTTGCAGCACTTTGAAATAAATTTTGATGGAAAAAATCGAGGCAAAATAGTGATTTTTGGCAATTTGGAGATGTCCCCTCGTTGCCATGGTTACAGGAAATTTAAGACTGAGCATGTCGTTACAAAGGCAATGGTCCAGTCAACATTTGTGCCAAGTTTGATAAGTATTGAAGCATTTTTCATAGTTTCATAGCAGTTTGAACTTGTAACAGGAGGCTTTTCAGTGAAAATGGCCATTTTTCAAAATATGCTCATGGGGGAAAGGGTTAACTAAAAAAAATATAAATGTTACAAAACAACAATTTTTCACCAAAATTAGGTGAAAGACCACATGTTAACATGGAAAAACTAGTTTTTAGGTGATTCCAAAGTTTTTCATCATTTTTTGTTAATATGCGCTATTTTAGGTAATTTTGGTAGTGAGAGCGGGAAACGTAAGCTGGATTTTCAAATATACAATGACGTGCTTTTGGCTCAAAATTTATTGGCTATAAGACTTGAAATCATACTTATAATATTCATTGTTAAGGAAATACTTAGATTTCTTAGATTTTGTTAATTTATCCAATGATATTTATACTTAGAGTAGATTATCTGTCGAATCCCACGCAAGGACGTAGACAAACGGTCGGCGCGTTCAGCCGCAAAGAAAAGTAAATATTCGAAATGACAGAAGACTTATATAGTGTGAAATGAGCTCAGCATGTCGGAAGACTCTCCCTAATGTGCTGAGATGACCCTCTATGGGGATGACGACTAACATTATAGTGAGTTAATTTGTACATATATGTACAATCTTTGTCATTAAGACGATCTAAAGTCTACAACAGTCCCTAAAGTCGACACCAGTTGAGAGGTAACAGTGAATGGGGGTCCAAAGTCAGATTTGATCCAACTCGCAGATCTTTAATCTGATATATTATTTTATTTTATATTGCATTATGTTATATCAAATCATATCATATCATATTATATCACAGCTTTGTGTTTTTGGGACCATGCAAATATCAGATGCATAATTATACTAGTTGTGGTCGCACAAAAAAAAAAACATATGTACGTGTCATTGCTTTATGGGGTTCTTAGTATCACTTAAATGAACTGCGGAATAAACGAATTCTTGATTTGACTTAAGGAAGAGGGGGGGGTGTAGTTTCGTTGTATTTGGTAGTGACAGTATTGTCAGTTTCATTTGGTTCGTTTATTTCTTCTAGGTATTGTTGATGATCCACCTTATTTCTCCTTTTAACGTCTAAGAATGATTAATTTGCGGGGTATAATGATTTTTTGGTCGTTCTTTTTTAAGGCTCTCTTAGGAGCCTTTAATGCTGTTTGTTATTCCGAGGTTATTTTTGTAAGTATAAATTAATCACTGAGTTCATTTTTATTCACAAGTAAATGCACTTTGATTGAGAAATTTAATCATTGTGTGTTAAGTTTAGAGCATATATACTCCTGAAGAGTGTCTTGACAGATAATGTTGTAGACTGTCTTATTCTCCATTTTTGTAAAAAGAGATTTTTCGATTCATTTGGTAACTAATTTTGACCACTGGGTCTTTTATATCTATATTTATATAAAGAAATGAAAGAAATTAAAACTCTCTTCACCCCCCCCCCCCCCCCCCCCCCTAAAAAAAGAGGAGTATAATTGTAGGAGGAGTTTTACCCAGAAAATTGTCCACAGCAGGGTTTGAAACTACTATCTTATACCCCGGTCACATATTCACGGAAAACGGCCACGGAAGAGCCACGGATAAATTCCGGCATCGTCCGTAGCTACCCGTACTGGTCAGTAGCTCTCCGTATTGTAACCGTAATCAATCGTAGTAGTCCTTGTATATCCGTAGCGATCCTTGACAATTTTTGAACATGCACAAAAATTTGCTACGGAAAAATCAACCGTAGCGTATCCCTACTAGTCCGTATTAATCCGTACTGATACGTACTGGTCCGTACGAAAACCGTATTAGGCCGCTATTCCATTTATACGTGATCAGTGGTCCGCGTCAGTGATCCGTGTCCGGGCATGTCCGTGGGTATTATTCCATAGGTACGTTATTTTCTATATACTTTTAATTGAAGTATAGCGAACAGAGGATAATTATTTGTAGAATATGATATAATTTCATTCTAATACCAAAAACAGTTGTAACATCAAAGAATTAGGTAACAAACATTGAATATCAGTTAGGTTTTCAAATAACATCTCTTTAGCAACCGATGACCAGATGTTGTTTTTTTTTAATCTGTCATTGCTGCATCATAAACTTATATGTTCTCCTACACTATTTTGGTGACTTCTTTAGTATTTTCTTTCGAAATCGATAAAGTATTTAATTTCGTTCGAGGCATTTTGTAGGGATGAGACATGTCAGTGACTGTCCGCGTCCGTAAAAAATCGCTCATCCTGCGAAACGTCGCGGATGCCGTCGCGGAAGCGGATGGTAAACGGACAAAAGGAATAGATTCAACGTATTCTTTGATTAGCGAATCGGTAACGGATGCGGATGACGGACGCGGACCACTGATCACGTATAAATGGAATAGCGGCCTTAGTCCGTACTGATTCGTAGTCCACCAACTTGTCAAGGATTTCCACGGTTTGGTACGGAGAACTACGTATTTGTACGGTTACCCTACGTATAAGCTACGGTTTTAATACGGATTAATACGGCATTGTCACGGAAAGCCACGATCGTAATACGTTGTACTACGGAGAGGCAATGATTAGCACGGTCTTATACGGTTTATTGCGTTGCAACACGGAATGGTACGGCCCACCACTGTTTAGAACGGATAAATTAAGTATCATGTACTTTTTTAAGGGTATAAATACTACCTTCTTGTTAATAACAGACATATTTGCGGTAACATTTAATAAATGATAATTGCTTTTTACTGGCTGCAACTTTATATTGAAATGGCTCAGAATGCGGAGGCAGTGGTCGAGCTGCTTGATGACATGCATAGAAGTAAATTTATATTAAAATCGTACTACAATTTATAAGTAATAGAATAACATTTAATGCTACATATTTTACAAACATTGGATCGTGAAATTGGAGTAAATATGTACATAAAACGAAGTGTCTCATAAGCCTCGGACGCTGGCCCTTCAGTGATAATAAGATTTATTAACAACCTTTTTACATATTTTTAAAACATAAACATCACGATAATTAATGTAATTGTAAGATGAACAGCAAATCTTAAAATTAAAAGAGAAGCAGTATTGATCAACATTTTTCATTAATGATTACTAGTCCATATCTAATCAGGTAAGAGAAGACAGACGAGATGGTGGACAAGAGATGGGCTTTTACGAAGACCGCTTTATTTTTAGTATGAGGCTCTCATGGCCGAACTTGTTGAGGATCCAGCGTCCTTTAAGAAATTCATTTTAATTGGACCTGATGTGTCTCGGGGGTCGGACGCGATTAGGCTGAATCCTCCCCGCCAAAATCATTGAACTCTGCAATTCGTTTTCTATGTGTTCTTTTCTTTTTAGGCATTTTGAAAATGAGCAAGCAAGAGGTTGTGGACGGATGTATTAGGTACGTATAGATCCGTGGCAATTCGTTCTTCTCCGTATCAATACGTTCTTCTCCGTATCAGACCGTACTTATTCGTACTAACCCGTGCTTATACCGTAGCAGACCGTAGTGTATCCGTAGTGCGTCCGTCCTGATTCGAGTCGCTCCGTATCAAACCGTGTCGGTCCGTCACAATCCGTGTCTCTCCGGGGGCTTTTGGTGGTAAATCCGTCGGACTCCGTACTCATACCGTTGTGTGTCCGTACCTGAACCGTAGCGGACCACGGAATTTCACATTTCCGTAGTGATCCGTGAGCGATTAGACCGTAGCTCTTCCGTGGCATTATCCGTGAATATGTGACCGGGGCATTAGCATTGAGAGTGAGGCACCTTGATGAATAGGTCAGTGTTTCACTTCAAAAACTTTATGTCGTTATTTATGCATGTTTGAGAAATTGGCATTATATTAAAACTGTTTTTAGGTCTTTATGTTTTATTGGGAGAATTAGAAAAGCAAAACACATACATTGTGTATTATATTATGTTTCTTTATATATAATTTTCTTTGATATTTTAGACACAAATAGTTTTTCCTGCTGAAATCAGGACAACCGTGATCTGTAATCTATATACATACAGTAAGGCTTCAAAAGTTGTCTACGCATGTGTATATTGCTGATAAATAGAGGTCATAGAGGCATTAATTTTTCTGTACTTTACGACAATGAATAATTACTGCAGTGGTAAAATTTATAGAGAAAAGTAGGTAAAGAGATGCATATATAAAGAATGAAAATCTTCGTCACTCAACCCCCCCCCCTTAAAAACACGAAAAAGAGAAGGTGAGAGAAGGAGGACAAGAGTAGGAGGAGTTTTACGTTTTACACAGAAAATTGTTCACGCCCCGACATTTTCACCAATCGATAGACACCTAGAGAATTTAATCAAACAAATTATCGACATGTGTATATACAATTAAATGTATAGGCAAGATCTCCGCCCGCCGTAATTCAGTTTCTAATTCTGCTCCAGACGTCGAATTATTTTGAATAGATATGGTATAAGGAACTGCATTTCCTTTAATAAAAGAGCATAATATGGAAATTAAAGATGTATAATTAAGGCTCTGTGTATTTTTCCTACAATGTACATTTGTGAATTTAAATTAATAAACATATAATTTTATGGAATTCGTTTTCCTTTGATACAATATCAAAATACGGACATTATAATAAAATGGACTGTATTTCCTTTTATGACATATATAAGGGAATGTATATCCCTTGATACAAAGTCATAAAATACTCGTACACACAAATCTGCATTTTCTTTGGCGAGGTTCTTTTTCACACCTTTTTTTTTTCAAATAGCCTCCCCATCCATCCTCAGAAAATAGATTGATAAGGGGCTGGTTTCCTTTGTCGGAATGTCCTTAGACAGGACGTTCACTTAGTTACAAACACATGGATAATCTATGTCTGATTAAAGGGACATCTTGTTACTAGAATGTCTGATGAGAACAGACACCACAATCGTGTTATTCGAGACATAATGGACCTTTAAAGTACCTTTTGTTTGCGATATGTGGTAAAATAATTCTACCTAAAATTTTGATACATTCTAATATTAAATATATATAAATGTATAAAGTTTGATTTCAAAACAAATTTCAACTTTTATTAACTAGTACTTTTCCCTCGATTCATTGACCTAACCAGTGTTTGTGTCACATGAGAAAACATGGTCCTGGCGCGAACAGAGTTTGAGCCTACAATCTTAGCATTGAGAGTGAGGCACCTTTGAATAAAAATAGGCCAGGCTTCACTTCAAAATCTGTATGTCATTATACATGTGTTTTTTAAAATGGCATTATATTTAAAACTGTTTTATTGGGAGAATTAGAAAAGCAACACACATAATTATCATGATATGCTTCCTTATATATATTTTTCTTTGATAAATCAGACACAAAACCAGGACAACTGTGATTTGTATCTATGTACAGTAAGGTTTCAAAAGTTGTCTTCGCATGTTCATATGATTGTTAAAGAGAGATAACTCTAACGGTCATATATATATTTGATATTTCAGCTATTGAGACATTAATTTTTTCACCTGAATGAGAATAAGACAGCCCTCGTCTCGCCCACGTGCTGTTATTTTCAGCAGTAAATGTACACAACTACGCACGTGACATTAAATTTGTCGTAAGCGTCCGTTTTTTGACAATTTAGTAGGAACCAAAAGTCTTGTCAATTACTATTCTCTCCCTTTAAACGATACTTGATTATGAAATGCCTCCTCGGGTATATGCACTTCTGACGTTGTTATGAAGGACGCAATTTTTGGGAAAAAAAGCCATTGTACCGGTAAGAGAGGAGTTCGTGTAAATTGTTCCGGACATTACATGTATTAAGTACGTGAATGGAACCATCGACATATCATAAGTTAGCTTGACATAAGATTCTTCATAATTATAACAAGTCATACACAGACGGTCAGGCAATGCGTGTTCCTACTGGCTGTTATGGGTAGCAATTGACGCATTAGGCCCAAATTCTCTACAGGTAACATTGGGTATGGGGATTTGTCACTAAACTGTATTTCGTACGGGAATGAAACCAACGACCAATGGGTCTGTAGATCTCGGCACAAAATATTTTGTCAAACTGGACCGAGCAAATAATGTTGTTGCAACATGTCCATTCAACATGTCCATACACCATGTCCATACAGCAACCCCATGCATGTTCTGTGGTAGAAAGTAATTACATCCATGGTGGTTTTTTTTTTGTTTTATCGATTAATATATTGTAATATCTTAATGTACACGTATCATTTAAAAGCTGTTTCATTTAAATATGAATGCTATAATTAATTCATTGTAACTGCTTGCATATATTCATCAAAACATGTTCTTTTTTTCGGATTTCATTGCTTGTGTTGAAACCTTTAGACTTATTTTATTTCATGAAGTTGGGTAACTCTGGATTGACTTTTGTTGGATACAGACACCTGATGATTTTCATGCTCTCTACAGTGCCTAGAGTTTAGGGTATCTGATTCTCAAACCAGGATTAGTCCGTTACAGCCCTTAAGGAGGCACTACAATATTTGCAATAAACCACCGGCACGAGTTAGCTAAATATTGCTTTAATTAACAACTATTCTTGTGGGGGCAAAGTGAGGCCCACATTTAATCCCAACACTGCTTAAATTAACAGATATTTCAGTGGAGACAAAGTGAGGCCCACATTTCATCCAAATATTGCTTAAACTACCAGCTTATTAATTGTGGGCAAAGTAAGGCCCACAATTTATACAAATTTTGCTTAAAGTAACATCTATTTCAGTAGGGACAAAGTGAGTTCCATATTTTTCCAAATTTTGTTCAAATTAACTAGCAAATTTAATGGCACAACGTTAGGCCCACACTTTTACCAAGTATTGCTTTAATTAACTAGCTAACTTAATGGGTTAATGTAACTACTTATTTAATGGGACAAAATAAGGCTCATCTATCTCACGTTCTTTTAAATTCTGTGTTAACAACTTAAATCCAAATAACTTCTCCACGTTGACTTTTTTTCCTTAGGAGAAGTTGATATTAGCTTGCTGAGAATAAATGGTTTGTATTGTATGGACAAAATAACTTCAAAAATATATCTTTATTAAATGATTTTGAAATATCTGACGTGTACATAATTATTCTGTTTTATTATTTTATTGTCAATATTCTCCAAACCAATTTCAGATATCCAAACATATGTTAGATATCTATGAATTTAAATGATGTTCTGTCATCTTTTTTATATCTATTTCATATTCACAAACAGAGTAACATATTGTATATAAGTTCTTGTTTTGTATGTTTCAACATCACACTATAAGTTAACACTTCAGCGTGGCAAGTTTCATTTGATTACTAGTATCGAAACAACCAGGAGTAACAATGAAATCTTCAATGCTCATATGTTTAGCGATGGGTGTTTGTTTTCTGGGGACACTGATGGTTGTGTCGGCTGATCCACCATGTTTAACTTATGATGATTTCAACGCTACCATGACAGAGATACTAAACAAACTCTGTACTTTGGAGGAATATCTCTTAGAAGGTAATAAATAATACGATATCTGTTTGATCTATATTCTTATCTGTTCATTTACTTTTCTCTTCTTTAAAAAAATAGGATAGACACAACTCCTTGTTAGTCTGTGCGTTTTCTACCTATAAAGGTGATGTTTTTATTTTGGCAAAGTTGAAGGCCGGTGATTAATGTTCTACAAATATAAATTTTGCAAAACTCAAAATTTATGCAATGATCATTTTAAACGTCTCATCTGTTACTTTTTTGTTCGTGTATGGAGAAAGTAACAAAGTAAAACTCTCTCATTCTGCATTTTATTTGAAAGATCTTGGAACTAAGTTTTGGATTAATATCATTTTTTTTTAAGAATCAATTTTATAATTGCGCTTTTGTTGTATTTTTGTGACGTGGCAGCCTACAGTTTGAACATCTCGATTAATTATGTCTGGAAAAAAAGTTTATAGAAAATTTTATATAAAATGCAGTAAATAATTTATTATTATATATAAATGGTTATTTTTATTTCTTAAACAATCCTGCATTTTTTAACGTCAAAATTAAAAATGTTCATTGGAAAGAGTTCAGGGGAAGGGGTTATTATAGATTAATTTATATCAATTATGTACTTAATTCAATGTATTAAACTTTCCACGATGTTATGAGAAGACATTGATAATGACGATTTTATTTACTGCAATAAAAATTAAAAACAGGAGAAAAATATTGATAATGAAAAAAGAAGGCCGTAGTCAAATTTTGGCAATATATGTTTTGGTTAAAATTCATTACTTCTGAAGCTATTTTGCCCTTAATATATTTTTATTTACAGTCAGGTATCCAGGTGTCTTCGTCGATTTCCGTATCAACGTATTAAATACTTTAAGAGCGGTTAGTTGAAATTATCAAAATAATTGCTCATATTCAGGCGGATGATAAGTTTGGCGTAAAAAATACGGAAAATATCGAAATATGCCGAATTTTCAGGAGCACATGATATACATGTTCGCTTGCTATATTGATCTTATATGATGTTATTTCTTTTACACAGAGGGCATTATGGTTGTCCCTAAAAAGACTGGACAAGGTAGAAAATGAAAATGATGCAGTGGATACAAATACACACGTACCCGAAAAGAACAAATCAGAAATGTACTTGATTGTTTGATTTCAATAAAGAGAATTTCAAAATTTTATTGTAGTTTGTTATACTTTACATTGAAATAAATGTATAAAAATTATAACCAGATGCATCAAAGTAGATTCATTTGAGTCAATGATTTGCAAATGTTTGGTAAGCACCGCTATACGGCGAGGAGGGTATGAAACCGTTTGTGGGTCTATGCCACACAATATCTCCATCCCTTATTATTATCATTATTATCATTATTATTATTATTATTATTATTATTATTATTATTATTATTATTATTATTATTATTATACATCGTTATAAAAATCTTAGAGGAGGATCGAATCATGTCATCTTCAAAATATACGGACACATAGAATTTGATTACGTATTTAAGAAAAATTTAGAAAAAGAAAAAAAAGACTAGAGAGCGGTATAAATATATAGAAAAGTTATCTTCTTTTATTACATACAAATTTTGCTAAAAACTATTTTGAAAGAAATAAAAGAAAAATACAGTGATCTTTTCGGCTGTTGAAATAAGCTTGGTCCTTGTCATATCAAAAATAAATAAATAAATAAATGACGGGAGATTGAAGAAGGTGTGTGAGTTACCCTGAAAAATACCACTGACCCCGTTTCGAAAGATGATAATTTGATTTTACTCTATAAAGAAAAGTCAATTTACACAGTTTTTTCTTTCCGGCACCCTTAACCTTCTTCCCCAACTCCGATATCCCCCCCCCATATATCCAGTCAATATCCTGTGCAACGAAAACCTCTACCGAAAGCTAAAGTTATTTAGTGGTGTTCGACATTCATCATCATATCATGATAAAACCAACATAATGCGTTTGCGACCAGCATGGATCCAGACCAGCCTGCGCATCTGGGCAGTCTGATCAGGATCCATGCTGTTCGCTAAACCAAACCTATTACAAGTAGAGAAACTGATAGCGAACAACATGGATCCTGATCAGACTGCGCGGATGCGCAGGCTGGTCTGGATCCATGCTGGTCGAAAACGCACTATGTTGATTTTGTCGTGACGCGGCTCATATGTTTTAATATTAATGTTTTTTACAAACACATTAAGTCTCAGAAACGGTTTTCCCCCACTTATTTAGTAGTTATAAAACGTAATAATAACAATAGTGTCAGAGCATAATGGTTTCTGTTCACCTGAAGAAAGTAGCTTTAAATGTCATTAAAGTAGCAAAATGTCAACAATTCAAGTAGTGTTATATTCCAATACAAAATACTAAATCACTATGACTATGCTAACAGCCAAAAATCAATTGAAGAAATAGATCATGGTTTATGTGACCAATTAGTTACGTTTTGGAAACTGTTAACAGAACACGAAAAATTATAAATAAAAAAGCTTTTTTTTTAATTTTTCGCAATCACTAAATATACATATATGGCTATATTGCATTTATTAATACATGTACATACATTAACTCTTAAACACATGTGCTTAACAAGTTTCATCATCCATAACTAATGAAAAATGATTCAAGCTGTTATGTACATGCAATATCTGCCATATGTGATTCAGATTGGATTATCCATGTCTAGAAGACCCGCCCATTGGGCGGTAACGAGTCATGCTGAGTTACCGCCCATGGATGAGCTATGTCAGATATTTTTTCTTGCATGTTTCTGCCATATTCCATCATGAAATTACAACTTCATTTATAAAGGCGAAATAACGTCATCTTTATCATGTCATTGTATAGCACGCGACTCATCTGGCACCCCGCCCCCATGCAAGATGAAATTTCTGGGTAAAAGTAACTGAAACACCAGTCTGATAGGCAGGAAATTGAAATTTAAACACTAAATGACATATACAAGTGAATTATCAATCGGAACACCTCGGGCGACTTCAAGAATTCGCTTGCCGAGTGAATTATTTATCGAACACGCCTTTGAGAGTTACCTCCCCTTTTACAAACCCAACAGAGGCTTTTAAACGCATCTACGATAATCATGAATACGACTAGAACCCCGGTTCCCCGCTCTCAGGAAAGGGTGGAGGATAGCGTGGAAAAAACTCAGTTAGCCGAGGTTTAAGTTCCTGGTTAATTCGGGCCAAACATGGCCAGGGATATTTCACAATAGCTATGCTGGTCTTTTAGCAAGGATTTTACCATCTGTATGTCTCGGCAAATGCAGGTTTGATCCAAATCCAAGTCCTTGCTAGAGGGTGAAAGGACCGTGGTTACTGTTGAATTATGTATAAAATATCCATTCCATCTTCCTCCGAGACATTGAAATCTTTTCTTTATTTTTCATGTCGATGGCGAATTTTAACGGCTTTAAAAGGCTCATCCTTTCATGTAGCATAATTATGGTTTTCAGTAATTACGACGATTATTATTATTTTTTTTTGTCCTCAATTGGACAAAGAAATTTTAAGGTGGTTTGTTCATATAAACAATACTACAACAAGAACCTTAAACACATGTTTTTCATCCTTTATTTAATGTAAGAAATTACCATAAGATTTAACACATAAAACGAAATTTCAGATTATTTTTTTCATTCATTGTATAAAATTTTAGAAACGATTTTAAGCAAATTAGAAAATCAGTGTTCATCATTGTCGATACCATATCATATCATCATATCATGTCAAACCATGTCGTGTCGTATCGTATCGTTTCATATCATATCATGTCATATTATATCATATCATGTCATATCATATCATGTAATGCTATATCTAACATATCATGCCATACCATACCATATATCATATCATTTTTAGTTATGTCATACCATGTCATACCATACCAGCCTGACAGCTGAAGTCCATATTTCAAAGTCTGAGACAGCAGTAACCACTGCAATGAAGAACCTCTTCTTTTTATCGGATCATAACCTTCCAAATATGCTCATCTCAGACTTTAACAACCATTGCATTGACCAGGTAAATTACTAGTACCTTCTATCACATTTTATGTTCTTTTTTATATTTTACATCACACCACCTTCATGCGCAATTGAGTCAAGGAGAGCAACTGACATTCCGTAAGCTCACTGGATAGATTCTTTACATGAATGCGTACATCCCCTGGCAGGATTCGAACCTGTGAACTTTATATTTACCAAATATTGAAATAAGATTTTTTATCCTCATTTATTCAAGAAACAAACTGCTAGAAAACACAAGACAATACACAATGAAAGCTACTGAAATTTTGAAATAATATGAATAATGCTTTATAGAAAATCAGGCTATAGTTTTCACCATTTTCAGTGTCGTTCAAGGCTAAAGTCACTGAAAGTTGACAAGCACACAAACTACGAACACAGCACAAGTGTTCAAGAAATGCTGCAGTGCATGGTCGACGTTATAAATGATGACTTCCTCTTAATATAATTTAAGTAAGTATAATTGTGATTTACACATCTGTTTATATAAAATGCATATTTTTACTTCTTTTAAAGTCTTAGTACATTTTTCTAAAGGTTGATTTTGTTGAAATATTTTGGCTTTATCTGGAGGCATGCAGCTTAAGTGATAAGAATTATTGTATCATGGTTGATGAGTCGACAAACGTATCTGTGGACCAAAAAATGATAATATATGTGAAATACATTGAACAGGTTCTAGGTTCCTTCTAACCAAAACGTGTTCTGTTAGACATATGTAAGTTAAATGATAGAGCAACAGCAGACAAACTACAAAAGACAGTGCTAGATTCTTTAAAGGAAAAGAATTTGATATTGAACAATCTTGTTGATATAAGCATTGATGGTGCTGCAGTAATGACTGGGCGAAAGAGAGGTCTGGTACAACGGTTGAACTCAGATGTGCCAATACTCCTGAGCACACATTGTATTGCCCATCGCCTCTTACTGGCCAGTGGTGGGGCTGCTGATACAGTGCTTTATTTACTTAAGTACCAGGAACTTATAAACTCTTTGATAAATCCCCAAGGAACATGGTAAGGTTAGAGAAAGTACAAGAAGTGTTAAGTAAGGGCAGCTCTTGTGTCCGTTTTAAACACTCTGGTTGTCATTTGAAGGTAGTGTTAGGGCTATATGTGAAAATTATGATGCTCTTTTAAGTGTACTGTCTGAAAATAAGGGAGCTAAGGCTGAAGGTATCCGACAGAGTGTGTCCTGTTTTAAGTTCTTATACACCTCACACTTTCTGGCAGATGTCTTGAAGCAATTAAGCATCCTATGCAAAACATTTCAGGCAAGTACTATTGATTTCACCAGTGTTTCATCCTGTCTGGAAGTCACTGATGGTGAAATTTCTAAACTTACAGAGTCAAAGCAAGGAAAAATACTTCTGCCCCAGAAAAAGTGGACACTTCAAGTGAAATTTGAGAACAAGGGTCATGTGATAAAAGGGATAGTTAGAAACAGAGGAAGAAGGCTGGGAGTGCATGTGAAATGTTTGCGGAAGGCGGGTGATTGTCAATCTTGAGGAGAGGTTTTCAGATGCAGGTGGTAGAAAGATTTTGAGAGCTTTTTGTAGTATGTTTGATCCAGCTATTTTTTTGTAGAGAGAATGAGGTGTTAGAAGAGTATGTTCAGAGTGCCAGTGAATATATAAGAGAAGATGATTTAAGGGTGAGATTATGTCAAGCTATGCAAGGGAGGCAATAGATGTGAATAGTGTGTGTCAGTTGGCCCTTAGAAAAAAAGATGCATAGCCTTGTGTGGCTGATGTGACTTATAGGCTTTCGTGCATCAAAGTCTCTAGTGTAGAATTCAGTGTCCAGAATTTGATAAAAACTAAATTTAGAAACAGGCTTTACACAAAGTCATTGTATTTGTTAATGAAGCTTCAGATTGATGGTGACACTCAAAAGTCATTTGATTTTTCAGCATCATATTCTAAATGGAAGAACATGAAATCTAGAAGAATATGTGGCTATTAAAAAAAAAGAATCATGTTCATCTGTTTAAAACATGATGTATCAAAATCAAAAAGTAGGAGCCACACTTCATTCAGATGCTTCATCCCTGAATAATGTTGAATGCCTCCTTGTGTAAATTTGCCTGTTTTTATTGTTACACACTTGCCAAATAATACTACTGCTGTTATGTAACAGCAAGGAAAGAGACTGAAATAATGTATAACATAGTATGTTATTATATGTAAACTTTAGTTTTATATACATGTAGTTTGATGAGGATTGACTTAAAGTAAGACGTTTTATAAATGAGTTTAGTTTTTTGAGCATTTGATTTTAATTATGATAAATGAGTTGTTATTTGTTGATCAATATGGTGTATGCAGATTTTAGAAAATAAAGACAGAAAAAAAACATTTGATTTGTCCTTTTAAATGCATAAGTTCTATAAATTATTTTTAACAGTTGCGGCTGTAGATGCCTTGTAAATTGAAAATTTAAGAATGAGATTTTTTTTTCAACATCCGACAGGGAGCTCCCTCCCGGACCCTCCTCAGTGGCGGAAAACAAAAATTGGCCAGTGGAATCCCTGCCATACCTTACCAATACCATACAAATACCAATACCATACCATATCAAACCATATACCAGTACCAATACCATACCATACCAATACAAACACCAATACGATACCAATACAATACATGTACCATACCATACCATACCATACCATACCATACCATACCAATACCAATACCAATACCAATGGACCTTTCCAGTGTTTACAGTTTAATGTTATTTGGCTAACTTGTTATCCAGCTACACTGGGATAATACATAGTCACTGGTTGACCTGGTTTGCACAAAAACACGTGGTTATGTTTGTGATACTGTTTGTGAACAGTTGACCTAGCAATGAATGGAAAAAGTTGGCTAAGTCTTCCGCTTCGAAAAACCGGAAAGGTCCATACCAGTACCAATACTTAAACCATACCATACCATGGCATTTCATCGTCACAAATGTCTGAAGGATTATATGATTATTCTGATTTGGCGATAGAGTGGGTCGGTGAAGTTTTTTTAGGAGTTTGGATCATAACAAATGAAACTGACATAGTTATCGTGAAATACAATGATAGTTATAAATAACATTCCGACAGGCAAATTGTACCGGAACAGGACTTCATACCATTAGTAATCTCCCTTGAAACAAGAAACTGAAAAGTTCACTTTATTATTATACAATTTTCTTGATGATCTAGGGGAATCTAGGGGAATCTATCTATAAAAGAAGTAAAACAATGGTCCATTTTTAAAAAAAATTGTAAATGTATTATGTACAGGTCAGTGCAAAAACATCAATGCTATATTAGTCACCTGTCTGGTCTTTGCTCATTGAATTTATAAAACAACCGAGCAAATAGAAACCTTGGATATGAACAATAAAGATATCAAGAGAATTTTGTTATTGGCCCTGGATGATTTTACGGGAAATTACCACAGTTATAACCTTTTGACATAAACATTCTTTGGGATATTTTTTATGATATAATTGCCACCGGTAACGTGTTTTAAGCAGCAGAAATAAAATGGAATAATAAAAAGTATTGTTAGAAAAGTTCCCCCGTCTTCAACAGATCAATAATAAAACTTATTAGGTGGATTTTAAAATATAAATCAATTATCCCTTGTTTAATTGTTTAACGTTTTTGTATGACAATACTAGATACGCTTTTATTTGTAAACATGGTGTCAGCATAATTATTAGTCATTTTTGTTTGCAATATCTGTTTCCATTTATATCACGCCAAAAGCTAATTGGGTAACAGATAAAATAACAATTGTAAGACAAGAGAAAACTTTACGCCTTGTTGCTCACCTAGAACGTGATTTTTTTTTTTTCAAATTGCACACCAACATCGATTAAAAACAATTTTGATACATACATGAACATCAAAAAAGGGTAAGAATAAAAAAAATCAAAATTCACTTTTGATACATTTATGTACACACCATGAAAAACTATTTTCAATGAATAATCCATTTTATATATATGAGCGCGTCATGACAAATCCAACATTAATTTATGCGTTTGCGACCAGCATGGATCCAAACCAGCCTACACATCCGCACAGTCTGGTCTGGATCCAAACTGGTCGCAAACCCTGTTGGTTTTGTCGTGACGAGTCTCAGATGAATTTTGATTAAGTCAATATATCTCAGATGATAAATTTTGTTTTTTTGTCTGTTGTTTCAAGAGTAAAATCTGTATGGATAATCACGTGACATTTATTTATGGTAATATTGGGCCAGCACTATTTGTATTTGCTAATTTCTTCGTTATTATCAATCATGCATCATCCTTTGGCCAATATGTTCTAAAATTCCAATTTTAAATATTTTTCCAGCGTAGCCCTTGTACTTATCAAGATATGCTTGTAGAAATTTTGACAGATATTTTCATAAAAACATTGCCACATAGAAACATTTATGGAAAAGCAAATGTAACAGTCACCCAAAGTAACCGTAAACAAATGTCACGTGATAATCCACAAATTACGTTCCTAAGCGCTGTTAGCTCCGATGAATTTTCGCTAAATATTTGATTATTTAAAAAACAACCATACTATACTTATACATTATATAAATTATGTTAACTTTTTAAAAAATTATTACTGTTTTCAATTGATAAAATATCTATTAATGTACTTAATGTTTCTTCATTTTGCACACAGCAGATAAAACTACAAATCAAGCATATTGATACGTTAATGCATTTCAAGTTACTTTTCCTTTTTTAATCTTAACTTTAAAATAATTCAATCGGACATGCATTTTTTTATGCTTCAATGGGCAAACCTTTTGCACTTTATATTTGGGCTTAACTGGAAGGAAATGTCTACAATTTTTCACAAATAGGCGAAGAATGATTTTTTTTATACTATGTAATAAAAACAAATTTAAAATCATATCAGGGGCTGCTTGCTGAGGTTTTTTGACATGATGGGACTGAAAATGTTTTTTCTAGATAAATGTACCATTTGATGTAGGTTTAAACCACTAATTTTTTGAAAATTTTTAGATCATTCGCGCACTTTGTTTTTCAAGAATACTTGTTCAAATTGAAAAAAATGACACAAAATGAAAAGCATTTAAACACTTTTCACTCAAATCGGGCTTAGAAAAGCATAAAAATACGTTTTTCAATTTATTTCAAAGTATATTTCTGAACAATCTTTGAATATATTTCTGTTGAAAGTACCTCAGCTCATTTATGTAAGAAATTCAAATGTTATGTTTTTAGGCAGGAGTCCCTTTAATGTTGAGTACTCTTGATAGGTGGTTAAAACAAGCAAAACCTCACTGTCTGGGCTAGAAATAACTCATATGTAGGATGGCGACCCCAAAGGTTTTTCTTCGTTGATTCAGGTAAGATTTCTTTATATTATGCAACTTTTGAGAATATTTTCTTTTCTAATTTAGAATTTCCTTCTTAGCATAAAATGTAAAAAAGATGAAGAAACTATAGGAAAAGTGTTTTTTTTTTGCCTCGGATATGGGGTCGAATAGTTACGTTGTTTAATTAAAACTTTTAGTGGTCGAAAAGTAAAGGGATTGAAACGAAAAGGTCATGGCGTACAGGGACCAAAATATCTTAAGTAAAACACTAGGTTATTTGTTATTTTTTGTAAGTAATTCATTGCTATTTATTTAATAGGGTTTCGATTGAGACTATCGCCTTAAAATGAAACGTAGAAAATCTAAATTCTGGTTAACATGTTATTAAAGTCAGATGTTGCTATAAAAAAATAAAAAAATCCTAGTAAACGTTGTATACCTTTTACTATCTTATTATGATTTGCATTCGTTGGCAAACTAAGCCACACAACTGACTTAATAAATAATACGTTAAATATATATGAGCCGCGCCATGACAAAACCAACAAGATGGGTTTGCGACCAGCATGGATCCAGACCAGCCTGCGCATCTGCGCAGTCTGATCAGGATCCATGTTGTTCGCTATCAGTTTCTCTACTTGTTAAACGGTTTGTAAGCGAACAGCATGGATCCTGATCAGACTGCGCGGATGCGCAGGCTGGTCTGGATCCATGCTGGTCGCAAACCCATTATGTTGGTTTTGTCAAGGCGCGACTCATATATATAAAAAATAAAACGACAAAAACAAAAATGCTTTGGAGTCTGATCAGTCTGATCAGGATCCATGCTGTTCACTATCAGTTTCTCTACTTGTAATAAAGTTGGTAAGCGAACAGCATGGATCCTGATGAGACTGCGCGGCTGGATCCATGCTGGTCGCAAATGCACTATGTTGGTTTTGTCTTGACGCGGCTCACATTTAATCATGCAAGAAATGTTTTTGCTGAATCAAGCTGCACTTACCGACCAGCAACTAGACATTGCCTTGATTAATTCTTCGTTCGTGCCATACATGGCTTAAATTTAAATAGATCACTAAATGTATATAGCAATGAACGAAAAGTGATATCTTCAACTAAAGTCATAAAAAAGCCATTCTTCGGTTTTTGCATTTATTTTAAGTAACTCATTAACATCATCAAAATAAAAACGAAAAAAAAACAACAACAATAACAAACGTAAACAACAACAAACCGATATTAAAATCAAAGGTAATTTCAAACATATTATTAAAATATATATTGCATTTTTTTCTTTTATTCATGAAATTGAAACGAAATATGATAAATGCATACGTTCCGTAATCATGACTGTAGCTGAAAATCGAATACATAGAAAATAAATTATTCTTCATTTTCTTTCAACAATTGCTTTATAGAATTGTTTTTCCATGATCAAGTGTTATTGTAAAATAGATACATTACTGACATAAAAAGTTGTATAAAATGATATAATATATAAAATGTAATTGTAAAACACATTTAGTTGGCATAAACGTGACTTAACCAAAATTTTGATAATGCCTTTGATATCTCTTTGGGAGAGCTAAAATAAAAACGTTTTATGTTTTACAGCTCTGAAAATCGGGGATTTTCTGAAAAAATCTTTTTAAAATCAAGTTTTCTATGTTTTTTTATGCAAAAAAAAATACTTAAAGACTTACAAAGCAGCAAATAAAAATTACCCACCCAACAATTGTAATTTACTTCCGGTTCAAATGTTAAACAGGAGATTCCGTTCAAATTACATATATATATGTGTGTGTCGTCTGCATGTATTTTAATACTATTCTTGCGAGCGTTTAACATATACTATAGCTATATATAGTTTGAGAAGTAAGTAAAATCTAGGTTATAATCTTACAGGGTGCATAATGAAAATGACATATCAAAATTCTAGGAAGTCATATTGAAAGTATTGATTATTAAACTTTTTTTCAACCTAATCAATCGCTTTAACAAATACGTTAGTTTTATAAAAGGAGCTATGATAAAAGCATGCTATTACATTGATATAAATATATATATCAGTTTCGATATTTAGATAACAAAAGTCGTATCAATGCAAACAACGACATGTCAAAAGTTTATAATTTGGCAAGAAATCATGCGCAATTAGGACTTTTAAATAATTAGTGTGCATTATTTGATATACAGATGCCTGGGATGGAAGAAGAGGAACATCTTGGCGGCGAAGAAGACGTCTGCTTGCATTGCAAATGCAGACGAGAGGACGATAGCAAACTGATTAAATCTTCAATGCGTAAAATAGCGTTTCTGACTGCTATATGTAGCGTATTATGTGTACTGACAATCACCGCATGCGGCTGTTCGTTATATTTCTACACACGTTTCCAAGGATTTCGGCAGGATCTTTTTGCAATGGTCAGAGCGGACATTGATGATGCAGACGACATATTGGACGATCATTTTTCATTGGAGCACAATGCAATGCCAATGTATGGTGATTCACTAGATGACGAGTACGATGACAATTCAGAGGTAAGTGTAAGATCAAAGCACGTGTTTCGTGCATTACTGCTTCCCTTTAAACACACTCTTTTCACAGAACTCTCTCCTGCCATTGATATTTCTTTATTCAATATTTATTATTGTAACTGTGTTTATTTTGCAAAGTCATGCGCAATTCGTTATATGAATGTATATAGAAAAAACGTACCAGGTATATTCAGTGTTTGGTCTAGAAACATTGGCTTTATCTACAAAGGTCTGCTTCGGGGCAAGTATTATACGATAACTGAGATAAAAGATTTGTTTACAAGCAAAACTTAACAAATGGACGGTAGGAGCTAAAATGTTTCTCAATTTGGTCCTAGTACTTTTTCAGTCATAAAAATGAATTCGGAATTTAAAATGCGGGCAAATTTTATAAAGAATGGAACTAAAATGCAGAATAAGTCAGATACTTTGAAAAAACAAATGAGCTGCAAAACTAAGAATTGACCAACATCCTCTAGAAACCTTATCAATTCATAATGTTCATCTAATATCAATCAACAAGTCCATCAAGTTTATTCAACAAAAAACATATGGAGGTATTTTTTATAGCATTTATACAAAAAATATAAATATTTTAATGGGAGCAAGAAAGTCATATATCAATCGGTGGAGGTTGCAGGGTAACAGATAATTGCGTTATCTAGGATAAATAATGATGGTTAATTTCATACTATTATTTTAACAGGCATTTAAATTAAGAGCAAATCTTGTTAATTCAAAAGATTTGAATAAATACAGAGTATAGTATTATTTTTGACATAAACACTGTTTTAAATATATATGATTTACACGTTATTGTTACCCAAGCGTGAACACATTTATATTTTACCACCCTGTAATTTAAGACTGTACCTTTACTTAATCTGCAGTATTTTTTTACATTTTAACACAATTCTAAAAACAATACGATTCTGTTGTACCAAAAAAAGATCAATGCATATATCCCTGACCTGTCTAATTCTAATTATTCTAATAATCAGATAAGTGGATACAATACGCAATTCACCACAACATATTTGTTAAGAAAAAACACATGTCAATATTTGTGGTTAAATCTATTATTATCATTCAAATAATTTTTTTCAGAGTAGGGATCTATCAATAATATTGGTCAGCTTATACAATATACAAAAATTCGTTATGATAGATTTTCTCTTCTACTCAAAAATTTATACCATTTGGCAATTTGTCACTTGAACTTGAAAATGATATACCAGGCACCGGGTACCCACTTCCCACGCCAACATTTATTCGGGCAAGAGAGGATGTCTGAATTGATAGATCCCTACTCTGACTTTTTATTTGAACGAATATTTGTGGTGAAATTCTTATAGTATCCACTAATCTGGTCATTCGAATAAGACAGGTCAGGGATCTATGTATAAAACCACATTTTCCCATGATCTAGCATGGCAGCATTTTCATGTCAAAGAATTCAATGTCCTCGGCAAGATTTGGATATATGATGTAGAAGGGACATGTCATTTAACTGACAATAGTCTTTATCATTTAAATCACCATTTCATTTACAAATTGCTTGGATATTAAAAGCTTAGCATCTTCCATAAGACAATCTGCTCTTGACGACAGTCATGTTTTAACAAAATGACAGTACAACACATTGAGGGTATAGCGGGGAGGGAACATAATAAACAAAATATCTTGGCACCATTTCATGACCAGCTCTATATTAAACAACTTATCATATATATCCTGATTCAAATATATATACACTGATGCACACAATATTTAAAGAATAATAATCAATCATCATCATCTTAAAATACAGGTGCATAGTTCAAATATGCATTGTCAGAGATAAAAAAAGAAAGAAAAAAAAGGAAATAGAAAATGAAATATAACTAAAATGAAAATATGTTAAAGACAACAATGAAAACACACAAACGGTTGTTTTTCTTTACTCTTATAATGCAACGTAAGACAAATAATTCTGTTCTTTTTCATATTTTATAGAAGCACTTAAAGTGTTATAAATATGCACATCTTTGTTACCATTAATATTATAAAATAACAGTAGTTTTCATACAATACAATACAACAATACAAATACAGTACAGTACAGTACAGTAAATTACAATATACAAAATACAAATACAAAAAATACAATACAATACAATACAAACTCTATACTATACTACACTGCCATGCAATGCAATGCAATTATACAATAAAGTACAATTTTACAAAACAATGCGTTACAATTATACAATGCAATAATAATATACAGTAATATAAATTAATGCAAAACAATTATATAATACTATACAAGTATACAATATAATACAATATTTATCACAAATTTTATATTATATAATTCACTGCAATGTATAATGGTATACAGTGTAATGCAATTTAAACAATAAAATAAGATAAGTACATATTAAAACAACTGAAATAAATAGATAAATAAATAAATAAATAAATAAATAAATAAATAAATTGTTTTATTAACAAACCAAAACGATCAGCATTGAAGCTAAACTGGACGTTATTATGTTGGATTTTTTAATGAAACAAAACAAATACGCATTTCAAGCCTACGGTCAAACCAAAATAGTGCCAACGCACAATAATGTTTTCAGTATTGTATTTGTAATTTAATTGGTAAATGATTATAATTGTGCGTGTGTACCTTTGTGCAGATTTGACTGTAACACTATCCATGGTTTCATGTTTCGAAACCGTTGTAAATAGTAGTAAGTTTCGACAGAAGATTGCAAAACGAGGCCAACTCATCCAGGAAGACTTTCTATTGTATAATCTTTATACGAAACTAGTGATAAAGTACTGCGACCTTGATTTTTACTATCATATTTCCTAAATATAGTTTAAAAAAATCCTTATTTCATAAGTGCGCCGTGGGAGAAACTAGGTCAGCGGTTGTGTTTGTAGTTTGAAACAATTAAGTCGCGTGTTCTTTCAGTTCTTTTTATATATTATATTACTTACGTTACACTTGACATTGTTTTCTATAAGTATTATCTTTATAAATATCATACACTTTCCACTATGTTATATTACAAACTGAGTAGTTCTTGGACCTTCAGCTTTTCTTTATTTTCAGTTATTTTTAGATAAATCATTCAAATCGATTGTAAAATCAAAAGAATCATGGTAGAAAATGAAACTTGTTTGTCGATAAAGTACATATACAAAAAAGGAAGCGTCGCCACCTCTAGGCTGCCGGTCCGCCCCTTAAAATCACTGCCGCCCTTTGAATTGCTTTTGGAACGCTGTTTTGAAGAAGGCCTATCAGTGATATGGTGCACTTTTCCAAGATAAAGTCACTGATATACTAAGTTTGAAACAACTCAGAATTGTTTTTCCAACAACAAATAAAAGCTGAAGGTCGCCTTAAGATTCATTAGAAAAAACTGTTCGGTGCACGTTTTTAATATCAATCGGAAGCAAATGGAACATTAATTACAGCTAATGGTTAGATTACATAGAAAATGTAGTTTAATTGTCATTATATAAATCTTATATGCATATAAATGTACATGTGTAATAACATATACTTATCACAAGAGCAATGTTTATTTTGTCAAATACGTGGTATCACCTTTAGTTCAAAGAACCAATCTATTTATAACTAAAAATGATACAAAAGGAATTCCCCTAAATATTCTGAACCCTAAGTTAATTTCTATATTTTTTTCTGTATCTGTTGTACTTCAATAAGAGCTCATAAACGATATACTATAATTGTGGCGGGTTTGTATAAATTATACCACTTATACGTGACCTTTCTTCATGGATGACCTCAGAGACGTAAGTCGAGTAAGGTCGCAAACATAAAGGACAAGAAAACAAAAATAATGATCAGATGGCTTCCAGTAGACAAATATGAATTAATTAAAACTGAAGGCAATACATGAGATTAAACACACCTTTCCAAATTCAGATATGTCCCCTGTATTTACAATCTACGCCTTTGCCCCCAAAAAAATACATTTGAGGTTGTATGGTATCATTTATGAAGTTGCTCGGGACGAACATCTCTCAACAAAAAATGCCTGATATTGTCATGAAAATAGTGCATAAAAGTAGAAAAAAAAGATTTGTCACACCAAATGCTTAAATTCATTATAAAGAGAAGTGATCCCTTTTTTCACCTATAAATACTGAAGTTGTGTTAAAATATTAAGATTAGAACAAATAATGTACAAGCTTGAAACCAATTCTGTTGTTTTTTTTCTCCAGAATACAAGATACATAAGGGCAAGAAAGGGTGGCAAGAAAAAAGGAAAGGCTCGAAAAGACAAGAAAGGTCAAAGAAAATGCTCAAAGAAAAAAATGTCAACCTGTGATTGTAAGTATGAACCCATTGCCTGCTGGCGGCTCAGACTCTACCCTTGCAACATGTGCAGACCAAGATCATCCGGTACATCTGTGCCAGTTTGATCCTGGTATGCACTGTTCGATATATATTAAAGTCAATAAAAAGTTGTAATGAAAATACTTAAACCTTTCGAAAATATATAAAAAAAAAAATAAATAAATAAATAAATAAATAAAAAAAAAATAAAAATTTAAAACGAAATAAGTAAAATTAGGAAATGAATTAAACAAAATGAAATATAGATCATAAATAAAATATGCACATACATAGTAGAATACTCAACAAAGTTTGTATAGTCATTTCAATCATTCATGTATTGAGATGCCAGCAGTGGAGGCTTTGATGAACAATAGTTGGTACGTAATGGAGAGTTTAATCATATACATGATATATGGTTATATGTACTTTCATGTAAGCTTAAATTATTAAGAAATTATAAAAGCTATAACTAATTTTCTGATATGAAATAAGAGTAATGTCAGATATTGTATAATTGATATTTTGTTCACCAGGTTGCACAAAGAAGCTTGGCGAGTATATTGACACAAAAATTAAAGAAGTGGAGACTAAGTTGAAAGTACCAGAGCCGAAAACAACTAAAACAGTACAAAGCACAACTACCACACCAGGTTACATCAGTTTTTTATAACTGTATACAACTTCCAATTATGCCAATTGATGGATTCATATGATTTCACATGAAATATGAAAATATCATTAACCTAGCCGCCTTTTCATCCGCGTAAAAAAATACAATCTATAATATCTTAAAATTTAACACTAAACAGTTACTTTGAAATTAAAATGGCTATGTGCATATAAATAAAGGTCAGGCAAGACGAGTACAACCTTTTATTCATTTCAAACAAATAAGTCCTTAGTTCAAAACTTTTGTTATATTATTAATCAATATAAAAGCAGTTTTTCTATATTTTTTGAAAAAATAAATCTGTAAAAGTTTCGATGAAATTGTAACTGTTTAGAAAAAGGAGATTAATTATTTAACTACAGGATTTCTACATTAAAATACTGGAGTAATAATTGTTTGCTTACTAACTTTACATTATTTCAATTCAAATTTTCAGTGGTTACTACCGAGATCCCTGAAAAGAAACTACCAACAGTAAGTTGAAACATTTACTTAATAAAACTAAACAGATCCTCTGTATAATAATAAGATTATATTGAGGGACTTGTATGGGTATGTCAGTTATTACATCATTCATTAAGCATTATTGCGAAATTTAATGTCATATGTTAACAAAATAGTTATAGATTTTTAAATGACAACTGATCAACATATATAAGTATAAATCACAAATTGTAAAACATAAAATTCATTCAAACCATAAATACCCGTCTTAATGCTTGTACATGGGTTTTTCTAATGTTTTATTTGATCTTTGATAACATTTACCATAACTACACATATGTATGACATTTGCTTTCACAATTGTTTTTCAGTATGTGTCTGCAGCCCATTACACAACATATGTAGGTACAGACTATATCAATGAACAGTTTGGACAGTTGGATCATGATTTTGAGAAAAATAAACCCAGTAAGTATTATAATTGAGCTGCTTCACGAAAAAAACCAACATAATGGGTTTGCGACCAGCATGGATCCAGACCAGCCTGCGCATCCGTGCAGTCTGATCAGGATCCATTCTGTTCGCTTACAAACCCTATAACAAGTAGAGAAATTGATAGCGAACAGCATGGATCCTAATCAGACTGCGCGGATGCGCAGGCTGGTCTGGATCCATGCTGGTCGCAAACCCATAATTTAACATGCCTATAGACACTATATTTGACATGCATTTAAAGTGGATTGGTCTACAACTTGCACATTTTCCATTAGTATTTCAAATATTGATAAAAAAACAATAGAAATGTATCATTTTAGATATCCTTATAAAATATTCCTGAAAAAAATGTTGGTAGACCTCTAAGTGATTTAATACATGAATTATGATAATTTGTACTAGAACAGTTTATTATCTCCTATTTATTGACATGTCATACCTGATCATGTATTCCTACAACAACAAACTATTACTTGTTTGTGGTTTGTTGTCTCGCTTGATACTATATGCTATCATCATAATTATTTATGACATAAAATACATTTCATTATCAACCAATTTACTGTTATGTGTTTAAAACAGCATTAAGAATTGATACGTTCTTTAAATCATTGCCAGTATTTGTACAATGAATTTGACCCACTGTAGATTTTGAACAATATTTTAAAAATGAAAGTAATCAATAAATCGACAATTGTTTGATGTTTCTTTAATTAGGCTTAGGTTTGCCTTGATGGTATTGGCATTGAAATATAATTGATGTTAGCCTACACCCATTAATTTTTTATAATACCATACATGCATTTATTGTCATGAAATGTTAAGGATTTACAGTTCAACATTGACGTTCCTAAAATAGTAGTATGCATGATTATAGTGTTAATAATTTGATAAAAAAGAAGCTTAATATGTTTAATTGTTTAAAATACTCTTGAAATACAAACATGTAATCGACAACTTATTAGAATGTATGCTTTTCTGTGCAGAAATGTAATATTATGTAACGAATTACCAATGCAATAATATATAATACAGTGTAATAAAGAAACGATGTAAAGACAGAAAAAGTACTAGCATGTTACATAAGCAAAACATTTGAATACGTTTACTAACATTTTAGTACAAAGCATGTTTAGTGTCAGATATACGTTTTAAAAAGATTCGAACAAGCTAAGTATAAAGTAATAATAAATATGCATTCAAAGCCGAAAACACTGATATTTACTTTAGAAAAAGAAAACGAAGCACAGAAATTAGAAGTCGAGGAGTCAGACGAAGGTATAGCAGAATAACCACGTGTGCTGCACTGTTTTGATTTATTCACTTTTAAAAGCACATGTTTGAGTTAAGCACACAGAGCTAAATTCTTCACTGCTTAAAAGACACTGCAAAAATAGTTGTATATTAAACAGAATAATCAAAATTATAGGTACAACTAGAAAATCAAAATACTGTTCATGTGAATAATGCTATTTAAAATGTTTATGGTTTTACAAAACTGAATTAATTTCTACCATGCAATTCTTTTTGTATGCGGCATATCACGATCTTAACTGAACGTTTTCTCAATATAAAAATATTATTTAAAACAATAGCTAAATTAATGAACATGAAAATATTTGTAAACATTCAGGCTTTAAGTCAAATTAGGATAAAAAACCTCATGAAATTGCCATTTTATTTATCCATCAGTATAACTATATTTTGATAGGAGATACTAAGATTTTTTCAGTTAATAGCTCAACAAAAATATATGCACATTTATATGGCGGCTTTCGTATAATAGTAATAATGATGATACTATGATGTTACTCTTCACAACAGAAACATTTATTATAGATATTTCAACTGAAGCATGATTATACGTTCTATGACAAAACCATCCACCTTTTATGGTGGATAAAATGTCTTGTTACCTTGTTACACGGGCTCAAGTGCCCTGTCTATCAAAAAGCAAGCACTAAACACAGAACAAAAAGATACCTAGACAGAGTGTTCCCCACACACGACGTTTAACACTCGATAAAGTTATTATGCTTTAAAGATTCAATACACAGGAAACCCTTTAACAACCCCCGAAAACACACCATTGTCATTGTATGTTATATATTCAATATACTATATATCAACATTTCTTTATATGATGACCTTACATAAAAATAAAAAGTCGTTTTTCATCTTATAATCTATAACTGTATATCGAATTTACACACATTTCTTATCTATTTGATTAATTAATGCAATGCTAAATTATATGTATATAAGATGCAAAATCATACATTTGTACTTTAATGTTGATTAAAAAAACAACGAAACAAAATATATTCTAAGTATACTACATATGAAAAGTACGTGCTGAGTTATCAGTATCAAATTCAAAGTTACAAAAAGCATGCTTTACATTGAGCTTTAATTTACTTAATTTACTAAATACCAAACACTTTAATTTAGTTTTCAAGCTTTTGAAAACTTAAAACCTCGAACTGAAAACATGTATTTTGTTCTCAATCATTGTAAAAAATACATATAACTCAATAGATAAAACGCTCTAATTATGAATATGTGCATGCAATTTAAGTTTGGAATAAATGCCAAAGTTAACAAAAAATATATTTCGTTTCAGAGATGTTTATTGATAAACCAGACTGGCAGGGTATATTGTATAGAAATAGAACTTTCATCACAACCGGTACAATCATTGTTTTATTTTATATTTTATTAAATCATATAAAATAAATATATAAATCATATATAATTAATATTTTATTCCTATTTAGCTATAGTTCGATACAGTTATATCAATTATATCATCAGGAAATATTACTAACGCTATATATCGCTATATATCAATTAATTTATAAAAAAAGAGACATAATCCAATAAATTAATCATATAAATTAACAATCACTTTAATGCATGACTCATACATAAAAAATGAAAATATAAATATTGAGTGGATAGTATTTTGTTTGCATTGATTCTTTGTAAGATTGGAACATATGGGTTTATAAAAAGATAATCGAAAATTGAAATAATGCACGCACCCTATATTGAAATGTAATACATACATGCACATACAATTAAGCATAAAAATTGCCCCAAAAGTGTTCTTGTCCATTTAAATACGTAACTGTTTATAGGACTTTGTTTCCATTCGCCATGCTCATGTTAAAATTACATGCACACATTTTTACAAAACATAATCAAACGATTGCAGGAAAGAAAATTGAGTGTATATATTGATTGAAAACTAGAGTAATCAAAACTAAAAAACGTTCGCATGCGGTCCAGTACCCAATATATCCTAAACCACCATAGGATTAATAGTTTTTTATTAACTATTTGACTTATTTTGTAAACAGTTTGACCATGCGTTCTGAATATAATAAATATTAACAAATTGAACGTATTTGGTTGCTTTATATTTTAATAAGTTTGATAAATTGTGAAATTTTGTCATTAAAGTCCGAGAGTAGAAGCAGTGGGAAATATATATGTAATTTTTAAAACATTTTCGTTTTAGCTGCACCTCTCACATTACGATTCTTTAGAGAAGCTGATTGGATGGGGAATTCAACGACACCAAAACTGTTTGATTTTGACCAATTAACTGGCAAGTTTACAGCACTGCAGACCGGCCTATACCATCTGTATGCTCACGTATGTATTCCTAACCCAAAAAAGTAGTCCATTAGTTGGTACTTAATTTGTCATCTGTTGCGCAATAAAATAGCCCATTACTAGTCTCGGTACTTAATTTGTCATCTGTTACATAGTCAGGTATTTGAATTGCAATTATAATCGTTTTGATAAAGCCATGGGGGTATAGAGTTGGTAAGGTATATATTGTAGGGGTGGTAATGTACATATTGTCAAATGCAGGCTGGGGGTAATCTATCAGTGGACGTTCAAGATCAGTCAAATACTTAAAATCCTTTGAGAAGAGGATGTAAACAAACTAAGATAACCTGAAGAACATAAGTTTACGCCTCGGATATGTTTAAGGAAACCTTAATCGGTGCTTAAAAGCATAAAACACTATGTAACAAGGACTACACTTCACTTGTTATATCATGAACTGGCTACCTGAACTTAATTTAAACGATATGTTGAAGGAGTACGAAACAAAAACTAGAATGTGAAATAAAATATGATGACACCATAAAGCAAAATCCGAAGAAATCGTGATATCTTTAAGTAGCTTCCTTGAAAGGCCTTCTTAACAAAATCATGATACTTCAATCATTATTATGATTGTACAAAAACTATTCTACTTATAAATCTATTCTAATCTATTCTATGAACACCTAAAATGATTATCCTTTTATTATTACTTTGTTATTTTATTATGATACATTATTCTTTAATATCATTTTTCATCATACATACTATTATTTTATATCATGCATATATATACATATTGTAAAATGTATTCATCTCTTTACAGGAAGGCGTAGAATGATAAAGTTTTATTTTGTCCAAAATTAGTATTTTCTCTCTTGAAACTTTGAGTCCAAAACACTTGATTCACAACCTTTATTTTCATGTTGCAGGTCCTTTTTTACGACGTGAAGACTAGAATGGCCATTGGTTTATTACATGAGAGTAAAAAGGGACTGGAACGTGAAAATAAAGGGAAAGAATCGATCGTGTTTAGATGCATGGAAAGCGTGGACTTCGTGAACCCTCAGCTTAAAGTTGGGCAAAATGCCAAATTTAAGTCATGCAGTGTCAATGGTGTGCTCTTTCTGAATCAAGGAGATAACATTGCTATGCAAAGTTTATATAAAAACACGTGTATAGATCTGACTTATGACGCAACATATTTTGGCGCCATCTACATCTCAACACCAAACTCATAATGTATTCATAATTCAATCATCTGTTATATTTTGTCATGAACCACCTTAGTCATTATAAACCCTGTATTATAAAGTCTGTTCTTTCTGTTTGCTTTTCAAACATTATTTACGAACCATAATTGATAAAAGCACCTGTATTACACCAATTATATTATATTTTTGTATAATACTTAGACAAACAATGTTCGGACAATCACTATTTGATGTACACTAGTGATCTAGTAATACATATGTTTTCCATCTATATGTACAATATTCATAGGCACACATTGTTCTTTGGCACGCACAAATATAAAGTGTACCTTTGGCTCGTGTTTTGTATATATATAAGTGAGCACATATAATAAGCGAATTCATGAAAATCACTTATTGTCTTGACTGTCATTTTCACTTAAAGATTTATACTGTTTTTATATCAATTATCATTTATATCTCGGATTATATAAAATACAAATCAATCACTCCGAAGTGATGCTTAAAAACATTTTTGTTTTCACCTGCCAAATGACTATGTGTAATCAAATCTTTGTTAACAAGACGATTTACATATGTGTAAGTCTGTATATAGAATTCATTTTTGTTCTGTTTTTAAAACGGACAACTTGAAAATTTTCAAAGCTACAAGTCACACGTAACATTTTTTTTTTACATTATTCTCTTGATTATATTTGAAAAAAAAAATAGGATACCAGATTTGTAAACGAGGTACATTCACCACCATGTATATTTTCATGAAAACAAAACGAACTAATACACATTGCTTTTACTAACAACTTCCACGCATTACTTTTAAACGGGTCTTTTATTTCATCCTATGAGAAAACATGATCATAAATAAAACAATCATACAATCTAATTCCATATTTCCTTTTTAACTCGATTATTCTCAGCTTATCTCCCATATTTTTCAAATATTCATTTTTCCATCACAATTCATCAATTACTTGTAGCCAGACAATAGATTTCTTTTTCTGCTACAGGCACAATTCCGAATATCAAGAGAATTGGGAATAACCATGGTTCACAAAACAAAAAGCGGGTTTGAAATTCTGAACCTATTTAAATGTGCGAGCAACGAAACCCTACCTGGCATGAAAGGAATTGGAAAACCTTGTACATTAGGAGGGGTTGTACAGATAAAGGAAACTGATACAATAGAAATACAATTACTTGACACAGTAACACTCTTAAGTTTGAACCCTAATCATATGTACTTCGGTGCACTTTTGATACGACTTTTGTAGCCTTTTGAAAATGGTATAATTCTCTTACACAACATTAATTTTATTGTTTTGAGAGTAATAAAAATATAGTTTATATATAACCCTGGCCAATTAAGCAAGCTAATTTTATTTCATACTTTAAAACGGTTACATTTATTGCCCCCTTTACAAGGTGTATTGCAGTCAATATAAATAATAATAATACACTTAAATATTAAATATACTTCATTTTTATGTCAAAGCATTGTACATTTGATACCACGGTTGTGGCTGCGATTACAGAGCAACTAGTAAAATGTGAAATATTATTAATTATTTTTGTGTAATAACAACGTAGGAAACGAAAGATTAGAATTGTTTTAACACTGTCTTCTTTACCTGCTTCAATATGTTCTTTATTTGGTTTCTTTAGAAATATGACAATGTCTTAAAAGAATTTTTAATTTACATGCAAGGCCTAATCTCCTGTTGATACTGAATACGAAGCGACTTTTCTACCAATTATTTTTACAGTGTTTAGTATTTTTCTTTTTCATCATAGCTGTTTGTATTGATTTCAAGATATAAGTAGGTTATTGATCATAAATGAAGCATCTTTTCAATTACCCCTCTTTTTCCTCTATTTTCTCTACTTTATTTTCATTGTCATTGTTACATGTAATCTGTGTTCAACATATTTTGTTATATCCGAACCCCCCTTTGTCAGATATATATTAATGTAAATTATTCCCAAATAAATCCATATTTCAATTTTTAAATGTTAAAGACGGGAGAAGAATATTTGTCTCGAAATGTTCTAATAGGGCGCTCCGGAAATACTTATTTCGTAACATAACACATCTAATCTAAATAATAATAATAAAACAATGACTACATGGTCATATCATTTATTCTACCATTTAAAACAACAGCTGGGCATTTATCAATTGTGGGTGTAAAAAGATACTTTGAACAATTAATGTTATCTTATAGTTAAATTTAATTGTTGCATATCAGTTGAAAATATCGTTGTTTTTGTTATCATTTATTGTTTAAATATTATCATTAATTTTATCATTATATAACTATTTTTTATCGTTACATTTTTTTTAATTATCATCAACAAAAATTAGATTAAAATAAATATCCATAAAA
Source organism: Ruditapes philippinarum (assembly GCF_026571515.1). Lineage (NCBI taxonomy): Eukaryota > Metazoa > Mollusca > Bivalvia > Venerida > Veneridae > Ruditapes > Ruditapes philippinarum. Next base: position 274,367 of record NW_026864520.1, on the reverse strand, counting down.
ATAAATATGTTTAAATCTTCCTTTAGCTATTATAAAGTTAAATTGTTGTTTCAATTTCAAACAATATTTATTTCAAATTGCACAACATAATTATATACAATAAGCATATACAAACACAGTGAAATATTTTGTTGATTGAAGAACAAGTCACGTGGGACTGATGTAAATCCCTTTACATATTTTTAAGTACTTGCAAAAGAAAGAAATATGCATGTATTCTGTTAGAATAATTCAAAACGAAACAACTCAGATCCGAAATGAAAATGAATAACTTTGGTATAAATATTGTAGCCTAGATTAATGTTAAATATTGTTCACTAAATGCTACAAATATGTTTTATGGTTGTCAAAATATTGCAATCCATTTTCTAAAGTGCTAGTTGTCCAAAAAAAATCTAAATATATTTTTATTTGTACAAATAATACACTATTTACCATGCCCGTTGAATGCAATAAATCTACGTCACAACTGGTATATATTTTTCAAATTTGTCCTGGGAAATATAAAAGTACTATTTTATATATTTTTATGGCTCAAAAATACTTCTACACTTCAAATATTTTAAAAATATATACTCATGTTTTTTCTATATGTTAATTATATTACATATTTCTACATTTTGATCTATGTTAAAAATACAGTTACAATATGATATTTATCTAAATATTAAAAATATAATGTATATGTTCATTTAGTTAATTAAACGTTAATATTTTAATGCTTATCTAAATATTTGAAATATATTTTCACTTAGATGATTAAATGTTATTTCTTTAATACTTATCTAAATATTTGAAATATATATTCACTTATTAACCTAACATTAGAAACATATAACTATTTTTTTTCGAAATTGTACAAATTCATTTCATATGTCGGACTTTTTTTCCATATCATTCTTTGTAAAGCAAAACATGTCTTTAAAGTACACATTTCTTTTTTTATATCTATTGGTGGTTTTATATATATCGTTTCATATTTGTAAATATTTCATCTCATAAACTGAAAGTATACATGTACGTTTCGCAGTATATTATAGCTGTATATATATGTATGTATACAGAAATGTCTGTAATAATGATCTAAAATGTTTTCTTCAATCATGATTACAGAATGGTTAAATAATATTTGTCATTTATTGTATGATGATGATCATGTAATATGTTACATATGAATTGACATATTTTTGTTATTGCTTAAAATAATATTAAACGTTTAAAAATGTTTCCAAATTATTTGGTTTCTTTATATAACTTGTGAAAATGACACTTTGTGAAGTGATATGTGAAATAATCCCCCTCCCTAAAAAAAAACAACAACAACAACAACACAGAAATAATACACCAAATTAGCGAATGCAAGTTTATGACAATGTGGTAGAAAGATAGTAAATTCGTGTCTCTTAAAACATACAAAAGCAATACTAATAGTACATATTTACTTGCAGCGAGATAGATGAAATTAATAAGTTCAATGATGGAACACATTTTAAAATGCATGCATTATCATTCTACGATATTTCGTTTTAAGCGCCCGTAGTTTATGTTACAACTCTTGAGTTATTTCCCTTATTCTTGTCGATACTTTACATTGCATAATTTACCATATACATGTTTATTCTCTACCATTATCGAAAATTTACCTTTCATTTTTTGCAGTATTGAAATTATTTTATCTGGGGAATTTAAAGATAAAATGTAAACATGTTACATACTTTTATGATCAGGTGTATAAAGTTACTTTTGTCACGTGATTGACAATTTGGGTTTAACGGGTGAATGTCCTCAATTGTGTACCCATCTACGTGCAAATCTAAATATAGACTCAATTCCTCGAAATTGTACATGTCATTTGAATTTAAACTAGGTTAAAATGATTTCTGAAATTATTGACTGTTTTGAATGTTTGAATTTAAATAGGACACTTAATCTTAAATGCGCATTAATATTAGATCAATCTACTGTATATGATATTTAAGGTGTTATTTGATCCGATACGAACTTTTTTTTTAACTTTATTTTGACAACTTGTGTCTTGCCTTAAAAATGTGCCCTAAATTTCATTTCATAAAATCGATTATTTGATTTTAAAAGAAATGCTGTACGTGCCAAATTGAGATAATGTATTTCCCCACTTGATATCATATTTTATTAGTTTGCGATTTCAAAGTAGGCATGCTTGCTTGTTAAAATTGTTCTACATGTATTTGTATTTTAAAAACAAAATTATTGAGATGTTAGGCCATAGTTTATACAATCTTAAAGTTTAAACGTCTTTATAAACGTACTTACTAAACAGTTTAAGAATACAAAAAAACAATTATCACTAAAACAGTAGTTTTTTGTGATTACATGTATAAACAAGCATGATGGCATGAAAAATTCAAGTGACGTGAAAGTTAATATTGTTTCACGTATATTCCGTCCAAAATTTTTTTTTCTGAACTAAACGTTACTCTAATATATTACAATGTTTTCAAAACTAATATGATTTGTTACTCCTATAAAAGAATACGTTTGGCAAAGTTAAATCCATAATCCACATTTCTTTCACATCGTTTCATGAATATTTATTCCACTGCTGCTCATTTTCATACAAAGAAAACTAGCAAGTCTGTTGTTTTACATATCACATATACACTATGAAAATAAAATATATCCGAACAAATATGGCCACAACCGCCTACTAGAAAATGCGATCAATTTAGGGTTGGGTCCGTTTTATATATACGAAATATTTCATGGGATCTTAAAATGGATCGGAATATATATCATAGGAACCCAAAATATATCTATTTTTAGAATGGAAAAACCGAACATGTAGAGTGCTTGCAATGTAATGATGATGTGTAAATAACCTCTTTAACATAAGATGTGCTTTTATCATCTTTGCTATAGACTAGTACACAATTTTATGTCCTAATATGCAACAGATATCTTTAAAAATGTGATCGGTATTAATCACGTAATCCTCTAAATGTTCACAATTCAATTCAAGGAAAATCTTGAACGAAATATTCCTCTATGCCAAATCAATATGGGTGTCTTTATGACATACTTATGCTTTAGATGAAGAACTGAATAGAACTCTGTTTATAATAAATTGCATATTAATTTGATTGGGAATATTTATAATAGACATTGAAAATTCAACGGGAGAGGACACTCATAAGCTTTTATAGGTTCTGCCCGATCCCAAAATGTATTTTGTAAATATTTGTTAACATGTTAAATGTTAATATGTTGAATAAACATGTTTGAACCAACATGTCATTATTATCCTAGAACAGAACAAACTAACGCAGCATAAAATCTTCAACTTCAATCGAAATTTCTTAAAATAAATTGCCCAAAAGTGTTAGAACATTTCAACAGTATTAACATCCTTTGTATAATGATATAATCAAAATGATATCAGTAAAAGCAAGATAATGTCATACTTTTAGTATCGCAAATAGTCCATGAATACACCTGAAACCATGCCTATCCAAAATACCAAAGACAAAAAATAATGCATTAACGATCCAAACATTAGCATCGAATAAACTACAAATTATTTATACTTTCGTCGTTACGTTTAACTTATAAATGTATAATCATCATTTCATTTCGTCAACAAATGTATAACATTTCTAATCTGAGTTCTACCCGAGTTTTCATAAGGAGGAAAATAATGAATTGCGTACTATTTTAATTTTTGATAAATACAACAATGTAGATAGTTGAGAAAGCGTTTCTTTTTCGAAATCACCCTTTTATTTGTGTCTTCTTAACAGTAACATGTATGGTCATATGATATAAGGTCCTAGACAGAAGCAAATTAATTATGAACGAGAAGGACATGTTTAACAAAGAGTCAATGTGAATTAAACGATTTCAATATTTCATCACATTTTTATTTTATTTTTTATTATAATCTCATCAATGTGATACAGTTTATACAACATATCATAAATAGATAGCATAATTCAAAAGGCACATTGTCACTCGCGAGACTTTGTATATACGTGTATGTTAATATCATAATAGAAGTAAAATCATTGTATATACAACATGAATACATTTACAATCATTTAAAGCAGAAAAGTAAATGATATTTAAAAGAAAAGATTAAGATGTTTGACAATAGAAAATAAAAGAATATACAAACACAACTGTTTTTGATATGATAGCATTTGTCTTTGAAAAAGTGGTCCTCTACCAATAGAGGCCAATTCTATACAAATTCATCGCGCTTGTGCGGTGTCCTGCTTTTCTAATAGTTCAGCACAGTTTAAGATTCGAATCTTTATAAATATCTCTACTGCATCACGATTTTGCCCTGCAATATTAAAAAAAAAAAAACATTTATTAACAAAAATAAGAGGACCATTTTAACAAAATGAACGCATTGTCCGTATAACTTGGGGTTATGCATATGCAATCAATGACAAGTTATATTATATATTTAACCCGTATGGCCTACAATTAGTCTATTTAATTTAACTTTGCTAGTTTTGATTTATAATGTCTTTGAGCTTATTTAGCAGGTAATATTTCACAAACTTCATTATCTCTTAAAACCATCTACAAAGCTCTCAACGTATTGGTAATTTAAATCGATTTATTACCGTATCGTATTTCAAAACAACTGTCAAATTGATACCGTATACAAATATTGACAGCCAGACCACGCAAAGTACAAACTAAATACTGACACTAAAATGACTATTGTAACAGTATAATAATATACCATTTGAGCAAATTGTATAAAGTTATCATAATATGTTTTTAACAGTTAAATTAAACAATACATTTGTAAAAATTCATTTTTTTTATCTGGATCATCTGTATTAATCATATTAACACTAATGTTATAATTATTTGTGCTAATTGCAAGGTGTTTTGACGGACATAATGCAAAGATCCCTGACCTGGTCCAATTCTAATTCAGATCAGTACATACCATAAGAATTACACTACAACATATTTGTTAACAGAAGAGCAGATGTCAATATTTGTGGTTAAATATATTGTTATTCAAATGACAAACATATGAAACAAACATTTCTCGCATAATTGGTGGATGCGCTGTATTACTTTAAATTGACTCTACTGAGGGCATTTGACATGCAGGAGCCGGAAATAACTTTCCGAACCTAATTTTTCTTTTGACTTAAAGCTAGACCAAGAACTTGCGTGCAAATTATCAGATCATTCGCTCACTCTGTTTTTCCAGAATAATTACTTTATTTATGAAAAATGATCAGAATCTGAAAGACGTTGAATTATTTTTTACTCAAATCGAAAATGCACAAAATATGATTTTCAATTTATTTCTGAGTATATTTCTTGATAATCCTTTGCATGTCTTTCTGTTTTAAATGCAATGCCCAGCTGGTTTATGTTAGAAACACAAATTGAATGTTTTATAGGCTTCTGACCTCAGTGGAGTTCATTTAATGTTTTAGTTTCAAGATTTTATTACTATAGATATTGTTGCACTGTTGATTGTAAATCAGTGTCCCGTTTAGTATGAACAGTGCAAAGATATGGAAATAATGTTTAAACAAACCCTTTATTTGAGTCTGTTATGATAATATCACGGAAGCAGATTTATCATGAAGATTGAGTATTTTTCATGGCTGTTTAACTTTCCAAATCTTTACGCCAAGTTGCCCGTCTACCAGGAAAAGAAACCTTTGCTGTAGTCTGAAAACAAATGGTTGGTTTACTAGGGTTTTTTGTGTTATTTTTTCATATTTCTAATTAATGATTACCTGTTTAATAGTTTAATAAGATTAGATATTCAAAATTTTATATTACATCAATATGAATAATTTCAAACCAATAATGGTGCGTATTTTGCGCTTAAATCAATTTGAAATATTTCAGTTGATTTGTCAAAGTAAATGCACATATTAAACTTATTTGAGAAAAATTCGATTTTTTAAAACAGAACTTGAACAAATCCTTAAAGAACACAGCTGTAATGGAATTTAAACATACTAACTTATCATGATGCATTAATACCAATGGTTACTCCGGCGTATGGCAATGTCTTAAGGACATTTGTCATAACAAAATTAGGAAAAAAGGTGTTTAGATACAAACAGTATTTCATCATGTAAGTAAACGGAACAAGGAATATCTTAATGAGGAAACGGCTGGTGTTTTATTATGTCAAACCGGAAACGACATAAAACCCGTTTATGACTCTACCAAAAATAGGAACAGGTCATAGTTAAAAATGTTCATAAAAAAGGTAATGAGAAGTTAATATTTCATCAGTTTAAAATCACAGGCTATTTTTGGGCAAGGTAATGCGTCAAAAGTAAAAGTCTTCCTTAAAGTGCGATGTTTTTATATTTCTACAGATAAATATGTACCAGAACAAAACAGAAATATTAAAAATATGAACCTTTAGTAGTCTAAACATGGTATGGCTATATTTATTTACATGTTAAGCTTCAAGATGAATAATAAAGATCGGAACAAAAGCATAATGGGCAAATAAGCAAAATAACAATCATATTACTCAATTTGGGTACTAAATATATAACTTTATTGGCATACCTTTTGAAGCAATAACACATTAATAAGATGCTTCCCCGAGTGTTTAAAATAATTATTATTGTTGATTACATGTATTTCTATATTATTTTTATACGAGATAAACACAATTCAAATGGAACTGTTATAATTATATTTATGAAAGCATATATTTATACAATTTATAATATTGTCTTGAAGATTTTTCTTTTTAAAGACTACACTATTCTTACAATTGTAATATGCCGATGACAGTTAATGTCTTTACAGAAATACCCCTGTAAAAGGCTGCTGCTATATGTTCTAAGAGATGGAGATCAAACAGACAAGGAAATGTTTCATCTGTCAAATCAAGAATTTGTGGCAGTTTCCCTTTTCCCCGGCTTCTTTTCCTTTTCAAATTATTTATATGCTTGATTGAAACTTAACTATCATTTAAAATCAAGAATAAGAACAACAACAACAAAATCAACAACAACAACAAAAAAAAAAGAAAGAAAAAATCCCCAAAACACAAGTCACATAAGAAGTTAAAGCTATCTATTTAGTTACATCGAAGGCAAATGTACGTAGTGTAACCACATATTTACTCACATATACATGTATCATTGCTATGTGTATATAGGATATGATATAAGATGGCATATCATATTAACGAGTCTAGAAAGTTAATATAAAGCAAGACAGTTAAAATATTTCAATGACAACTTTAATGTAATACTTGATAAAAAGACAATAAATCTAAGATTTCTTTCATCATATGCAATATTAAATTTACATTCCTACAGATGAGTAAATATATTTCAACAATATCGAACTTGAGAAAAATGTACTTAGTTTTTAAGAAAAGTAAAAAGGTTCAATATTAAAAAATAATGTACATTTTCTATGCGATTGATGACTGCTTTGGTCGTATTTATCAAAACATTTCTTCTACTTGACTGGCGCAGTAATTGCTACTTTTGACCACTTTCTGGTAAATACGTGGATTGTAAGTGCCGCTTGCAATGGGTAAATTACTTTATTTGTTAACTCCACAATATTAAACTTGTGATTACATTTTCAAAATTTTCAGAAAATCAGTATCAATTTGGATGCATGCTGCGTCAAAGTCGGATACCGCAGAAAACAAAATTCATTGTTTGGTGCCTCATTTCCATGTCCATGTCTGTAACACAAACTCTATGTCATTAATCTATTTATGACCTTCTGAATATTGTAAACATTATAAACAAAATAAGCATTTAATTGGTACATGTATCAAATATTTTTTAAAAATGCTAGAAAAACAGCAAATACATCAGGAGGTAGCAAACGCGATAATTTTGTATCTGTGTTTATTTTATCATACAATACATTAACATCAGTTATCAACTTTATACAAACTTGCAATGACAAAAAATATATTCGGTACCCAATACACAGATCCCTAACCTGTATCATTCTTATTATCAGATTGGTTGATTACAATACGAGAACAGAAATTTAATTTCAGGCTTGTACACAATACATCATCTTATATAATAAAAATTTCAAATATATCAAATATAAGTGGCATTCGGGGAATTTCAAACATTATAACAAAGTCAAATGTTAGCAAAGCACATGTTTTTATTGCTTAATTAAGAACTGCGCAAATATATTTGTTAACAAAAGAGTACATTTCAGTTTGTGGTAAGATTTATCATTTTTCAAATAAAAAGTCAGAGTATAGATCTATCAAATTGCGAACTAGGCTTCACAACCTTTGCACCCCTCTTAAAATTCTAGTTTGTTTCTTAGTTCCGCCAATAGGACATACATCAGATTAGTTTGGTGTCATCAATGATAAGTTTGTTATTGATCAGAAAGTTTCACTTATTGGTTATCAATGAAATGTAAGTATTAACAAAACAAAATGTTCACTATCGATATTTAAGTTAACATTTCTGTTCTTTTTATCTATTTATTCTTTTCTCCAATGTGCTGTTTAGGGGTAATTTTAGGGGAATTATTTTGATTTTTCTTTTTCAAAATATGATTCATACGCAACATCTGATTTGTTATAATATCGGCAGAAGTGCAAAAAGTGTTCTCTGTTGAGTTCACCGTTTATTCTGTTTTATTTCAGTCTTCTTGCTTTGAATTTGCTATATGAACTATACTTTTAAGTGCGACGTAGAAAAAAAATCATAATAATAAGAACAAATATGATTTCATACTAAGGCGAATAAAAATAAATAAATAAATAAATAAATGAATAAATAAATAAATAAATAAATAAAGTAAGAATTCCGGCACAGACATGATTTTTTGTCAAGGAAGGTGCTTCACAACACTATGACATAGAGATGAATAAAGCAAATCACAAAAGCAGTAAATATAAATTTACAGAGTAAAAATGCGGCATAGTGAAGAACATATATCCCAACTTCAACAAAGCAGGATTTTTTATGAATATTATATTAAATGAACGTACTACTCCCCATTTTCAAATGATATTTTCTCGTTATCCATCAAGTTGCAGAGTCCGTCAATGGTAGATATTCAAACGTTCAAATAAATTGGTCCACAATTGAAAGTATGTAATATCACAAATTATAGTGTTGTATTACATCTGATATCATGCTTGACAATAAACTACGTAATAATCATATATGGCTTTTAGCAGGTGTCAAGTGCTGTGTGGCAGCTGTAAAAAGTTGACCCGTACTTCACTTCAGTGTTGTTATATTTTTCTGGTCCTTCGGGATCATTGATGTCAGCAGTATTAAGTGTTGAGAATTGAGTACCGCTCAAGCCGGTGCTAGGGGGCTTGAGGGATGTTGCTCTTATTCATTATATCTCATGTACAGACTCAATCAAACCGAGTTTGCAATTTTCATGTTATTTTGTTGTGATTAATGCTTTCGAGGGATCACTTTGTTTCCAGATTTTTTGTTAATAAGCGTGAGATTATGATCCCGTATTACATATTTATATAAACCAGATAATAAAGCATTCTAGAACAAAATATTATTATTCATTATATGAATGTTCATGTTAAATCCTTTAAAACTAGATTAATATTTTTGTTCAAGAAATACTTTTAAGACTTTCCAAATGATACATTTCTATTTTGGAATCAATATTTGGAAAACTTATTGATCCAGGTAATGTCACAATATAGTTTAACATTTCGGGGCTAAATAAACATCAAGGTAATGCCATACAATAGATAAAGTACATTTCTTTTAAAGAGCAAAAATGAAAATTATCACATTTTCATTTGTTTTTATGTAAATCAGGGCCTTATGTATCTACAAATCATTGTTCAAATTATCTGTGAAACGATCAAGGACAAAACTATTATCATTTAAGTGGAGATTTCTTATTATCTAAAACATGGTTTGTGTTTCTAATACAATCTAGTAACCACATAATGATTAACAATAAAATACAAATACTAATGTCATATAAACTTTTGATAGTATTTTCGATAAAAAATCAGTTTCGTGTGACTAATGCAAACACATAAGAGTAAAAGAAAATATAATGATTGGCATGACTCGTTGATGCATTACCCAACTAGGTTAAACTTCCGCATTACAATTAACCGATGATCGGTTTAACCATCATATTCTATTGAACGTAACATAACTTTACATAAACAAATACGCCAACCACAGTTTTTTTTGTTTTACAACGGGGTAAGTTTAAACAATACTATGTTAGAATGTTAAAATTTCGGAACATTTGTTCCTCCATGGAAAAAATAAATAGTCATATTTTTCATCAAACCAGTTTCTGGTACCAAATTCCTAATACTCATATCCGTGTGGGATTTTTCGTAACTCATGCAAATGTTACCCTGAAATTAATATAAAACCTACCGATCATAGACGGACTGTTTCATTGACACTCTGTCAGATATAAAAGAACTAATAGACCTAAATAGTTTACTGTGTATTTGTAAATCGTAACTTTCTTTCTGTTTATGATTTAAAACATGGAAAGTTTTAAAAGTGCATGTTCGATGGGGAAAGAAAGACTATTAAATGGGGACGATTTAACGCTTCCACAAACGTATATTACGAAAAAGAAAACAAAGCGCAGAGATGCAATTAATGTTGTTATGTTTGTTACTATAGTAATTGCATGTATAGTTTCGTGCATATGTGCATATTACTGTTATAAAACGCTCGCAGAAATGAAGTCGATACAAGAATTGAATAAGGAAGAACTTTCTAAAAGAGATAAAAACTTTGTGACGGCAACAACAGAAAGACCGGAACAGTTGGTGCAGGGATATGATATAGATTCGACTCCGGACAAGGTGGTTAATATTGACTACGAAGATTTGGATGACGAGTTTGACGATGAGGAACTAGAGGAATATTCCGACGAACAAGATGATGATGATTCTGATTATGATGATGCTGATTCTGATTATGATGATGACTCTGATTATGATGATGATTCTGATGATGATGATTCTGATGATAATTTTGAATCCGAAGGTTCTGGAGAGGAGGAACAAGAAACTGGCCAACATGTAAATAATAAACATACTTTGTGATGGAATTACTAACTTACAAAAGATAGTATTGAGCAGATTAAAATAATTGAAAGGCTTAACAAAAGCGAGTTTGCAACATATGCGACTGTGCCTTTTTCTGCTTTCTTTTAAGTTATTTTTTTCTAATTTATATCAAACACTTTGTATGTCTTAATTTCACCCTTCACTTGTTTTGATTTTAAAGTAATCCTTCGATTTTATAGGAACATGCAAGGAAAAGACGAGCTGATGACAAATGTAGTCAGAAGTGCTCATCAAAGACAGGCAAAAAGAAGCAGAGATGTTTAAATAGATGTAACAGAGGTAAACTAATAGTCATTTACATTTACATCATTATCATTATGTTACCGATGCAATACAAATGATCCAGCCGGCCAATGTGGTATACTTTGTTAACTATGTGTATAGCACTCAAGTAAAGAAAATATGAGAACATTAATCAAAGTTGCCGCATATATAAAAGATATATTTGATTTTTAGTGTTTGAATTATTCTGAATTTCTATAATTTCATAAATGAATTATATATATATAATATATATAAAGAGAGAGAGAGAGAGATATTTATTTCTACGTGCTAAGCTTTTTACGTAAGCACACGTTCTCCGATCAATTATGTTATACGTTTCTGAATGATCTTGAATGTCTAAATGGCGAAATGTTTCTCGTATTACACGAACCTTTGATCGACAATATGGCAATTATAAAGAAAGAATCTGAAATTAAAACAATTAAACTTGCGTGTCTGTCATTTAAAAGACGATGTAACATCACGACATGTGATCAGTGTTTGAAATATTTCAGGAAAAACTACAGGGGAAAAGAAAGGAAAGAAAGGAAATAAATCCAAACAAGTGGTAAATACCTTCTTATTTCTTTGGTCTAATTTTAACTTTGATTTCAAAAGGAAATTTCTTAGTAAAAAAACATTGAAAACTCTGAACATAAATATAATAATATAATTGCAAAATCGTATCTGAAACTAGATAAACTCAAATACCATCACAGTTTCACAGTTTTACATATATATTAAATTATTTTGTAATAGTGGAATTTACTAATTGATTCTAATCTTTCTTGTTGTTACTATGTTATACGATTACGTCTATAGATATACATTTATACAAGATGTTAAAATAATAAAATCTCACAATTGATTACATGTTTATGATTATTGCATGACATATTTTAATATCAATATATTACAAAGCACAATGAAACTGTTATGCATGTATAATGCTTGGAAGAATGTAATTTTACTTGTATAATTTCCTAAACAGATGAATCTGCTAGCTGCACAGTTTGAAGTTAAATATAATGAGACACAGATTCAGGACAAAGTTAACATAGGACATAATGCATACAAAAATACAGGTAACATATCTGATAAACTAATCTTTACTTCAGTTTAACAGAAATCCTTCCCTTTATAATTAAAAGTATGCACTGCAATAGCAAGTTTTTGACATTTTTTTTATATATGTAACATAGTTCATATTAAAAGTATATGTATGTGATATTTTATATAAGAAAAACCGTTCATATGAAAAATAATTGCCATTTTATATAAAAAAAATACTGTTCATATTAAAAGTATCTGGCATTTCATATAAAAATACGATTCATGTTAAAAGTAATTGACATTTTATATAAAAATATTGTTCATATGAAAAATATCTGACATTTTATGTACACAATACCGTCATATGAAATGTATTTGGCATTTTATATAAATATACTGTTCATATGAAAAGTATTTGACATTAAAAAAAGAGAATATAGATATGCCGTTTATATGAAAAGACCCTAATGCATTTATTGTATACATGTACATACTTACCTAAAGAAACTGATGATAACGAAAGAAATTAATTCAAAACTAAAATTGGTGTCATATGCACGATTTGAAAACTAAGTTAAGCTAATGAATGATCTAATGCTTTTGTTTGAAAAGATAATTTAACAAAACTTTCTAATTCTTAAATACTACATTAAATAACATCTTTAAGTATCATTTGTCCATCAAAAAAGAAGTTATATGCAGTGTGTTAATCTCATACAATTTTAAGCACATGCTATATATTTTCATGATATGTTTTTTATGTTCGCGTTGGCTCTATGTTAAAAGATTAAAGTTGCGTTTGCAAAATATTTACGCCCAAGTGAAACATTTCAGACACTTGCGCTCATGTAGATGGTTTGGAAGGCGTTCTTTGTTTAGACAGAACCTATCTACCGCCAAAGAGTATATACAATATGTTTTCTATGTGTCTATGTGTTTCTCTTAAGATAAAATGCTTTGATTGTCTGGATAAAATCAGTTCTCTTACAGCCTGCCAGCTTTTCAACTTTAGCCCAGTGACAATTTCCGGTTAGCAATGCTGTCCCAAAACTTTTAAAATGTATGTTTTAACCTTTCTAGGTTTTGTAGCCTTTGGTTGTGTATGTTTCTAATCACAACTTATTCAATTTAATCATGTTTCAACAACTGAAATGAAAACAAGACATTTACTAAAATCAAAATCGAAAATTAAATAAAAATGTTTAAATATCATGTCTTATATATGTCAATCTAGTAAGTTTTCTTAGACGTTATGGATTATTGCAAAATATTACAACGTGATGGGTATACAACTTCTCTATATAAGTGATTCATGATTTTAGACCTTAAATCACGGTTTATTCAAAAGAATACAATTAAATATCACAAAAAAAATCCCTTACTGGCCATGTATGTATAGTGCACGAACAAGAATTATGGTCAAACAACAGTCTTGTATTCATCATCTATAACACCGATTTGACATAACATGCATACACAAGAGACTGACTGTAAACAGCAGAATGCAATATCTCTATACTTGTATATACTTCATATATTCAGTTAAGGATTAAAAAACACAAACAAACTGAGTGTACAACTTCTATTTCTTCCAGTATATGGCTTTAGAGCTCTAGCTCTGCTTTATGGGCTGGCGATCTCTTTTGTCTTTAAATATTATTTTCAAATAATTATTATGTATTTAGTTACATTCAAAGTTCTTGTGAATAATTTGTTAAGTTAATTAACATACCTATTTATGGATAGAAGGGATTTTACTGTAAGCTGTAATATATGTCTTTATTTTTGTTCTCATATAATCAACATGGAAACTGGTGTAATATCTGTAATTTCTACACTTTTGAAGTTATCAACATGATTATGCTTGGCCTAGATATTCATATATATCTTTACATGCCTTACTCTTATTTAGTTATTTCTTTTCAAATTTGTTTTAAATTAGTTTCTGTCGATTCATATCCTTTATACAACATAGTGTTAATAAATTTTTGTCAATTAATTGTTATTATCTTTTTCATAAGGAAATATTTCGTAACAATTGTGTCGATATGCTTATGAATAAAAACATTTATTACGAATCCTAGGTTCCCAGCCATAAGGAAATATTTCGTAACAATTGAGTCAATATGCTTATGAATCTTATAATGAATCCTAGGTTTTCAGCTGTATAGATACATTGAGTGTAGTAAACGCTATACATATATTGTGTATTACTTTGTATAGTGTTTAGACCATACCGTTAACTAATCAACAAAAGTTAATAAAAATATTAGATAAATAAAATTTAAAGAAAATAATTCAAAAAAAGTAATACATTCAACTTATAGAGACATTAACATGTATGAAAGAAAGTATACTACGAATACTTTATAATTTTATTTCAGAAAATATACCACTTAACATCTTTAAACCATCTCCATGGTTTGATGAAAAAACGTCTCCCGTTACGTTCGACAATGCAAAGGCCAAGGCCAAAACAACGGGCATATATATGGTATATGGCCAGGTAAGTCAAGGCATAAAGATAATGATAATATTAAATTTGTTTATCTTTGTTAACGCAGGAATATGTTTAGTAAGCATAAATAAATAAATAGTATCATAATTTTTCTCCGGTCAAAAGAAAATACGTTCTTAAACAAAAAACTATTATAATAAATATTCGTGAAATATTTATGTACACTAATTCGTGGCTTAATATTTACTCACGTTTTCAAAATATACATTGACTTGTAGATAAAAAGTGTATATAATCATAATATATAGCATGTGTCTTCTTCATTTAGGCATACATCGGAGGAAAAGATCCTCAGAAGTCTATCAAACTAGTTCAAAAGCGCAACGACTTAGAAGTCACGACCCTTACATGCAGAACTGGTGTCCATCCAGACCTTTACGATAGCTCATCTGGACAGCTTCAGACATGTTCTGTCCTAGGTCTTGTCAACCTTGCAGAAGGTGATACTATTGAAGTCCAAACAGACGCTGACAATGCCATGATAATTTTAGATCCAGACAAGACATATTTTGGTATTGTTCAACTAAGTAAATTTACTCCTCCAAAAAGCAAGAAACAGAAAAACTGAAGCTAAGAAAATTACATATCGGCATTAATGGACAAGAAGAGTGATTGAAATTATTGTTCTATAAATACATATTTATATTGTAAATGAACAAATTGCGATTGGTTATTGTTATATCAAGTGATTGTTAAAATTTAAAAAGCACATTATGTCTCAATCATAAAAGAAATTATTTTTTTTGATTTTTTACGGCCTTTAAGAAAGGGCAAACACAAATTTTATAATGTATGAATAATGATTTAGAGAATGCTAGATGTATATTACCTAAAGAAAGTAGCAACAAATGTAAAATAATTTGTCATAAAAGTAGAAAATTGTAAACAAAGCAGTATTTTGGCTTCCACACAAAATATCAATTCACTATAACTGTACTTATTGCCACAAAAGCAACAGATGAATAAGATGGTTCCGATGTCTGGTCAATGAGTAACCTTTTTTAAAAATACACCAACATTTAAAAGCTTTTGGCAAGTAAAGATAAAAGCATTTCTGGGGTATTTATGCCTCTAAAAGGGAAAAATACTGATATTGTCAATTAAACAGATTTATTGCTGTTGTATGATTTTTCTAACAAGTATATCACAAATTAAATTAAAAATGTATTATAGTATGATTTTGGTAGCAGCCGAATTTTATCAAACGACGATATGAATAGGTCAAATGTTCATAGATTATTTACATGAATCTTGTTAATTAGTACATTTGTGTATGACCATTTCACCTCTCAGTCTACCATATATTTCTTCATTTTAATGAACACTTTAACAAAAAGGAATAAACTTTTTTTAAATGAGTTTTTATATGGTATAACACGATTCTTTGCGTTTGAGTGCATTTCCATCTAAATCATTTTATGTGTCGGGTTAATAAGTTTTTCATTGAAACAATTACATTCAATGATTTTCTGTTTCTATATTTGAAGCTCTTAAGTTTAGACAATACTCCCTGTTAAGTTTGTTACTTTGTATCTCTTAGAAAAATGTTTATTTGATGAAAGATGATGTGGTATGTGCATAATTTCACGTTTTTCTGAGTACTCCACATAACCTTGGGAAAAGAACACTTATCTACTATCACAATTCAAATTCTTAAAGCAGGCAAGTGAAACTAACAACTTCAAAGTAGTCATTCTGTACTGTCAAACAACATAATGTTGTGTGACCTGGTCACATATTAAAATTCCTGGCATTTTTTATTTTCATGGCGGCATTTTTTGAAATATATAAATGGGGTTAAAATATATATGGACAATCAATGTATATTAGCAATAATTAGAAGAAAAAAAATGTTTAATTAAATACATGTATATTCATGTTTTACAATACTTATGAGGTTTAAACATTTATATAGACTATAGAAATAAAATAATCATATAAAACGTAACTGTTGTTGTTTTGTTGTACGGTTGATTGATGAATGCAATGTTCCCATCAACGCATACTAGTAAACATATTCCTCAGAATTTAACAAAGATTCCCTGAGACGAATGAGCAGCATAGACAATTAACTTTTATACAAAATAGCTGATAATGAAATAAGTGAATACTGTTTTACTATGGTCAGACCAGCTTGCGCAACACTAAGGCGAGACCAACCTGCACGACACATAGGTAAGACCAGCCTGCACGACCCAAAGATCAGACCAGCCTGCACGACCAACAGGTCGGACCAGCTTGCACGCCAGAGTCTTGCCTGCATGACCCAAAGGTCAAACAATCATGCATGACCAAGAGGTCAAACTAGCATGTACGTCTAAGGGTCAGACCAGCCTGCACCACCCAGCGGTGAGACCAGCCTGTACGACCCAGAGGTGAGAAAAGTTTACACGACCCAAACGTCAGAACAGTCTGCAAGACACAGAAATAAGAAAGCCAGCATGACCAAGAGGTCAGACCAGCTTGTACGACCATAAGGTCAGAGCAGCCCCAACGACCCTGAGGCCAGAACAATCTGCATGACACAGAGGTAAGACCAACATGCACGACACAAAAGTCAGAGAAGCTAGCACGATCAAGAGGTCAGACCATCCTGCACGACCCAAAGGTCAGACCAGTCTGCACAACCAAAAGGTCAGACAAGACTGCACAACCCAGAGACCAGACTAGTCGGCACGACCAGGAGGTCAGAGCAGTCTGTACCACAAAGAGGTAGAAACAGCCGGCATGACCCAAAGGTCAAACTAGCCTGCACGTCTCAGAGTCAGACCAGTCTGCACGACCAAGGGATAAGACTAGCCTGCACGACCGAGTGGTGAGACGAGTCTGCATGACTCAGACATCAGAACAGCCTGCACGACACAGAAATCAGAGAAGCCAGGACGACCAAGAGGTCAGACCAGCCTTTACGACCAAGAGGAAAGACCAACGTGCACAATCAAGAAGTCAGACCAGCCTGCACGTCTAAGGGTCAGACAAGCCAGCAAGTCCCATGATCATAAGTCAGAAAAGCCAGCACGAACCAAATATTAGACCAGCCTGCACAACCCAGAGGTCATACCAATCTGCACGTCCCGAGGTCAGACAAGCCAGCAAGTCCAAGGGTCAGACAACTGTACGACCCAGAGGTTAGAACTGCCTGCCTGACCCAGAGGTTAAACCAGCCTGCACGTCCAACGGTCATTCAAACCTGCACGTCTAAGGGTTCAGGTCGCCTGCACGACACAGACTAGGTCAAACAGACCTGCACGCCCGAGGCCTACCTGCATAACCCAATGTTCAGGCCAACCTGCACGTCCCACGGGTCAGACCAGCCTGTCCGTCCCGGAGGTCTGACCAGCCTGCACGTTCCAGGGATCAGACCAGCCTTTACGACCCAGAAGTCCGACCAGCGTGTACGACCCAGGGGCTAGACTTGTCTGCACGACCCAAGAATGAGACCAGTCTGCAAGACCCAGGGGTCAGACCACCTTGCCTAAAGGCCAGACAAGCCTGCACGTCCAAGGGTTCAGATAGCCTGCACGACCCTGAATTCAGACTAGCCCGCACGACCCAAACGAAGTCACACGCCCGAGGCCTGCCTGCATGACCTAAATTGTCAGAGCTGGCCCACGTCCCAGATGTCTGACCAGCCTGCACGTACCAGACCAGTCTGCACGTCTCAGGTGTCAAACCAGTCTGCACGACCCTGAGGTCAGACCAGCTTGCACGACCCAGGGATCAGACAAGGTTCTATAGTGGTGAAAACATTACAAAATTAAAGATCATTTCATTACGCTTTAAGTGTTCTCCTTTCAAAGAGGTCAAGTTTAAAGATAAAGGGATCAATAAACCTGTAGAAAGATACAAGTGGTATTTTCTACTAAACAATAGTATCTCTTTTGTATAGTTTTATCAAGAAATGAACGATTGATATGAAGTTTTTGTGGCTATTATGTCAATATAACTTCCTCCATTCGTTAACAAGTAGTAAGTGTGTATAAATACTAGGTCAGGGACACTAGCATTCTTAACCCAGTTTAGTTACGTATTGATTATAAATATAGAAATACTACAGATATAAACTCAGTTTGAAAGTTTGGAAAATGTGCATGATGTGTTTTTAAAATAACTTTATACCAACGAATAAGGTTAGATGCTTAATGGATTACTTTCACATGAATCAAATAACCATTGTACAAAAAAAACTTTCAGAAAGGCAGATTAGTCATTTCCACGTCTTAGTTGTATTTGTCTTGTAAAGGAAAACTGAAAGTACACTTTTAAGGTCTCTATAAATAAGCCCGAATTAGAAATCACGTGTCTTATATGCATGGCTTGTCTGTTTGCAAACATTAATATTTACCGTCGTATATCTAGTCTAGATTACATGAATACTGTATGAAAGTTGTAAAACCGAATATGGATAAAACGGGTGTTCGAGTACATAATAAAGGGAGAGGTTTAATTGACGACGAAGTATACCAACCGTGCGCATGTCAAAATCATACAAATATAAAACAATCGGATTTGTTGTCTATCATTTGTGCTGTTATATGCACTTTTGCTTGCATCGTTACAGTTTCATGCTCTCTTTATTGCAATAAAGCTCAAACAGATGTAAGAGAACAGTATGATAATTCAGGACCGTTTGTATATGAAACTGCGCGAGTACCATCTTCCCATCGTGGAAATGGTGTAAAACACGACATTGGTAAAAAGGTAAAAGACATGGATACTTTCAAAACCATTTTAGGCAGTGATTTAAAAAAAGAAGAGCTATTGCAACATCTTGACAGCTATAATAGTAATAATGAAAGACTAACGTCAGATGTAAAGGTATGGTTATATCTTATTTTATGTTTAACAGTTAATTAACAGAACATCTCAATATTAAACAAGTGGAAATGCACATTTTGTTTTCATTAACTCTTTTGTCTTGATGAATTTTACTTTACATTGAATATACTCATTTTACTCATTTTCGTGCTAAGCAGTCGAATTTCATATAGGTAAACTGCTAACAATTATTAACTCCTTACTGTTTTCAGGGGCATATCCGAATAAGACGCGCAGATGCAGATCTTAAAACATGTCGAAAAAATTGTAAGGGTACGCGAATTGAAAAGAGGAATTGCAAACGAGAGTGCAGTAAGTACATTTGTATCTCTACTTTTCTCCATAACATTTCTTATAATGTGTGAGGAAATCTAAGCTTATATAAATGTTAATAATGCTTAATATGCCAACAGGAAACGAAAATTACGATCTGCCTATTCAAGATATGATACTCCTATAACAAATAAACCTTTAAATGCATGTCTCAAATTTATTTAAAAAAAGATAGTCTAGCATTCTTATTGTTTCATTATAAGAAGTATTACACATTCAGTTGGTAAAATTCAGTCATTTTTATGACAAGAAAGAAGTGCAGTATGTTGTTATGAAAATTATTACTTTTTGCTAGGGCAAATATGTATTGTTTTTGTTTTAGAAAAGAAATTTGGAACAGTTAAGCCAAGAATAATCACCATTCCTACGCAAGTGAGTCATATTATTTTATTCTTTGCCAAAAATGGTTTAACCTCTGCCATCCATTCAGAGCTAGGGCAGTCTGAATATCGATGTATTTTGACCTGGCCTTATACTGTTGACTGACTGATTTTACACTTTTTTGTCCTTCAAATCGATGAATGAGAGTTCCGAAACTGGAACTTTGTTGTATTTGACTAAAGAAACACAGTATGATGAATTAAAGACACGTTCATTAAAAGCAATTAGATGATTGGATGAAATAAGATGATATGTAGATATTTTTTATTATTTCCTGAATACATAATGTTCTTTTTATCATTAAAGCCTCGCATTGTGAAAGCAAAAATAGTAAGAATGACGTAAATGATAATTGTCTATTATTAGTTTCAAAGTTTTCAAAGTTTTCATCAGATGTAGTCACGTGCTTTATAAATTAATTGGGCTTGATGAAACATTGAGAATTATCTAAAATATTTAGATCACTTTCTGAACTTTAATTGTATTTTACATTTTTTAATTTAAGAGATTAATTAAATAATTTTAAAAAAGATATGAAATCGGTTAATTTTTTCACGGTTTTATTTGAAAATATTACGTGTTTTCTGAGAAAAAATGAATTTACAAGAACAAAGGTCACCACTTATTTGCCGGAATTTCCTTTATTGAGTTAAATTAATCTTTTTGTGTCACATTTTTTTTTATATAAAACCACGGACAAAAGTACCTACTGCAAATATTATAAAATCCATTTCTTTGTAAATTTCTAAATTAGAATTTATGACAGAAAGGACCTTTATTTGAAGTTGACAAATTAAAAGCAATACATACCAAAACATACTAGAATATGCAATCAGTTTCCTTTTTTCTCTCAAATACCCTAATACTTATGCAAACAGTTATAGTTTCTGAGATAGCTTATAGTAGTGAATACTTAAGAAACATCTTACAAAAGGCATTTCATAGATTTCTCGATACAGAACTAGATTTTGTATCAAATGTTCATTTTCCCTGAATTACCTCACAGTTGCTCTTTGAATAAGAAATTCTGCGTATTCAATCAAATAAGTGATTTCGCGCATTCTATGTCTATTCATAACAATTAAATAATAATAATAAAAAAAAACCCATTTGCTATATACTTGATATTTGCCTTCCTGTTGACAATCTATCACAATTAAATATATTGAAAGATATTTGTAGTTTAATTGATCAAGTGAACCTCATACCTAAAAATTAAATGCGAATTGAAGATTTTACATCCTAGTAAAAGAACAATACTTTCATTTTCAGGTTAACTTACCGGCAGTTCATTTCGAAGCGAATACAGGTGACAGAAAAACGCAAACACTTGTTGGAGATGTGTATTCAGAATTAAAAAAATCCGGTACAGTGTTTGTTTTATTGATAGTTAACATAATGGTGTTGGTTCGTTATTTATGTTTCATGTATGTTACGAAATCTCGAATATTTCAGCAGCATTTTATTTCTTTCATAATACCCTATACAAATGTATAAAATTTTTAACTTTTTATGGAAAATAGTAAAGAATTGTGTTGGTTATGTGTGTTATTTTGTTTTATTATTGTGTATGCGATAGTTGAAGTATAACAAGAAATGAGCCGTGTCAAGACAAAACCAACATAGTGGGTTTGTGACCAGCATGGATCCAGACCAGCCTGCGCATCCGCGCAGTCTGATCAGGATCCATGCTGTTCGCTTACAAACCCTATAACAAGAAAAGAAACTGATAGCGAACAGCATGGATCCTGATCAGACTGCGCGGATGCGCAGGCTGGTCTGGATCCATGCTGGTCGCAAACCCACAATGTTGGTTTTGTTGTGACACTACTCCATTGTATTTATGGTTCTCTGAAAAACAATAACCAGTTCACAAGCATAATCATGTCATAATGGTGTGTCTTATTTCTTGTTCAGATGAAGGACCATTACAGATATTCAAGCAAGCAGATTGGGTCGACGCTTCTTCCCCTGTTGAATTAAACAAAGATTCTGTTGCCGTTGTAAAATCGACTGGAATATTTCTTGTTTATGCACAGGTAATGAAACTATAAAGAAATATATGATTTTTATGAGCAGATCTATCGCCCTTGAATGCAAACGTTTAAATTACAAGATAAATTGAATCGTAAACATCATAATCTAACACGACTGATTGATCTCTCAATTAATTGTTCACCACTGCAATTTGTTGAAAATACATCCGCATGTTAAATGATTTATGTTTTGTAAAAGTAAAGGCAGAATATTAGGTATTCAATAAGTCATTGATAATAACTTTAAGACCAACTATCGCTTAAGACAAAACCACTTCATGTTTAGTGTCTCGCTAAACGTCAGTTGTCTTATATCGGTTGTCTCCCCTCAGATAGCGTCAAATAAATCGCCCCCTTCTTTATACTGCTTTCCAAAATCAATGAAAATGGACCCTTTCCGTAACTTATAAAAAGAAGCTCTGCGAACACCTAGTGCTGATAAAATGGCAAACCAAATTTCCAGGACGTATAGATATTAGGTATTATATATTGGAACCAAAGCACAAAAGTACAAAGCACATAATCCAGAGTTTTCCATCAGATATATGAATGATATGTTTAACACTTTAAGATATAAAGTAATTATACAACACCATAAATAATTTAAACGAATTGTTTTATTTAAATTGTTATGGAACATTTGCAATAATAAACTTCCATCTTCTACATCAGGTTTTCATAGGAGGCAGTGGAACAGAAAAAGCTATTTCTGTGATTCATAAGAAAGGTGACAAACAAATGAATGACGAGTTGACGTGCTACACTGGAAGATACACAGAAACATATCTTGAACAAACATGCTCTGTGTTAGGTTTGATGAAACTAGAACAGGGTGATACTGTTGAAGTACAAAGAGGTGATGCAACAAAGGAAATTGAGATAGATAAAGACAAGACATTCTTTGGAATGGTGCAGCTTAGTGGCATTGTTTTAAAGTAAAGTAGAGGAACAGAACATCTCAGGCAGCTATATTATTAAAGATATATATCCAATGACATCACTGTAAATGTCATTCGATATTTGTTATTTTCTTGATGATTTTACAGAATATAGGTCATACTTATTTTTTATAATTTAGGACGTTTGATATTTTCTTGATTGAGAGAATATAAATAATACTTATTTTGAAGTCATTTGTTTCATACATGTCAAATAAAAGTAATAAATATATATGTATATAACGTTGAGTATTTTATCTAGTATATTTAAAAACACAATATTTTATGTTATAAAAAAAGCTGTCTAAAATTGTTACAAAAATTAAAGAAAGACAGAATCCCATTAGAACGCTAAAGCGGCAAAGTTGAAAATACTAGTATCACAGAATCGGTTCGATTGAGCCTGTTCATGGACAGTAGTGGTATTTGCCATGTATCGTGAACAATCTTTTATGGTAATGATAACCTGTTTTCTTTTTTGTTTTATTTTTGTTTTTATGTTGCACAAAAACAGTATAGGTCATATGGTAACTTTCTAGCTTTACTAGTGGAGGAAGACAACAGGTGTCCATCCGTGCATTGTTACAATGACTACCTTATGACACTTTGCATTCAAAATCTTATGTTCTGATGCAAGAGAGTGGCATTGCTAAAGAAATGAAATCCTAAATCAGAAATATCATTTATGCACTTACCACGACACAGACATCGACACGTGGCAGGCCAAAGAAACCAACACATTGAACGAGTTCAATAAGCGTATTTCAATCCTTAAGTGCTTACATTATAAAGTTATTCAATACACTCTGACCAGGCTCTGTCATGTTGGAAGCTCAGTTTTTATTGATATTGAAATTGCTAAATCTTTGAATGGATTTTTCCAAATTCGTGATAAATCAAAGAAAACAAGCGACAAGGCTCAATTTACTGATGATTATTGGAACAAGTATTAATGCAGAATAAAATATTCCCTATTGTTAGGATCAACAAATTGGTATTTGCAAAGAAGTTAAGTTCCTTTCTCGTTATGACAAATTATGAAATTGTAGAACAGTTTAAAATTGAAAATACAGGTAATTCTAAAGTGAATATGCAGAGAAAAATACATATTAACATGCGTCTCACTGAAATAAAGATAACTCATATGACAATCTGTAAAGTTGAGATAATCTTAATCTGTTATATCAATTTACATCGTTACGGATCTATGATAAGAACTTACAAATAAAAATTTTGAATAATAGTAAAAGGTTTTGTTCTTTTCACAGTATTTAATTTGTACCAAGAACCGGAAGTTTTCGATGTAAAACTCGAAAGGAGGTTAATAAATAATCACAATGATTCGTTTACCAAATAGACCATTACACCCCTCATCGTATATATAAACTTCAATCAAACTACCTGATATCACTTTATATATCTACATGCAATTGATTTTCGTAGCGGTTAATGTATCGCAATTATCCCCGCCGTAACGCTATCACTGATGTATTGCAAATATTCTCGGAATCCTGCGCATGATTTTGATGCATGTGCTGAGTGTACATGTATTAAGTGGTTCCGGCGCATATGCGGGATATGTTTGCTCGTGTGCATTGTTCTCGTCACATGTTGCATTTATTGCACAATGATTCTGCTCAGAATTGAGGCGTTAAAAGAACCTTGCAAGAATGTCAATTACAATGGCAAAAGCAACAAAAGTGTAAAAACTTATCTACAGGATATCTATATTTCGAAAATGGAAAATAAAAAACAGGTTTGTTTGCTTTATTTATTCAGATATTAAACCGCTGCAAGGTAATTTGATTGTAGAACTTTATAAGTTTTAAGTCACTGAACAGATTAAATCAATTAATTTGTGGCATTATAAATTACTTTCAAACTTGACAAGAAAATTGGCATACGAGAATAATGTTGTCAATATAGTTATATATTTTAATTTACATTTTTTGTATATTACGCAAACGTTATCTCTAACCGACAAATAAGAAATAATCTATATTGATAAACAATATGACAATACCTAACATGTGCTGACGCATATACTCTTTGCAGATGATTATATTTTATTTGTAAATTGTTCGTTTAACATATATTGGGGTCAAAATATAGATGCAATATCGTGGAAAACAGCATTATATCACGAGCAATGCCTCCGTATATTGTATTAGCTGTCCTTACCATTATTTGACAAAAAAAAACACTGTCGAATTACATAAGAACATGTTATCAAAATACTGCATAACAACATACAAAACATGCTTTATTTATAGGTCAGCAATCAAATGATGTCACCAATTCTTCGACATGCGAATAACAAGTTGACAGTAAGATTAAAACGGGCAACAAGTGAACGAAAGAAAAAGTGTAAATGTCCAAAGGTATCCCTACATTTCTTACTGAACATTTCATGGCCTAGTATAATTCAGTTTGTTATCTTCACAAAATACTACTACTACACTACCGGTATATTACGTTTTCTTGATGTCCTTCCAACAATATGATACGTAAACATACAATCAGGTTATATTTTGCAAATAGTGTCTCAATACTTTAATTTTAGAACACCTGTATGCATACAATTATACCACTAACCGTGATAATGATAGATAAACTGATTGCACATAACTTTTATGTTTTTGACAACTGCGTATTAAAATTTAATAATAAAACTTAGAAATAAGCCTATTGCTTTCATGTTATCTCTGTCGAAAAGAGAGCACTAAAAATTAAGTTAAGTAATATTCACATACACGGCTTGATTCATAAAAGATAAAGGAGCTGCAATATTCGTAGACCCACTTGCACCGATCTAACCAATTATGAATCTTGAACGCTGAGAATATTTGAAATCAGATTTATATTTTACAAAAATATATTACAATAAACCGATAACGTATGGGCAACTTGCTACAGCTACCAAACGGTAAAACTTTAAGTAACTCATATTAACTATATTTTATACATGTATTTATACATCTTTGCATATACTCGTACATGTAATTTGTTATTATATAATGTATTATTTTACAATAGTTATTGGCCGGGCATTACGAACAAAGAACCAAGAACGAGTTTCTAACCAACATCAAGAATTATACACATTCAAGGATGATTTGTAAGTTTTCACTAATATACAATCATTAAGAAAATACACAGATACTGACACACCATAATTACATGATCTGATACGTTGTATTAATATAATGACATTGAAATACTGAATAACCAATGGCTCTTATTTTTGTTTAGTTTTACGGCGCACCAACACAATTTAGGCCGTACTTATGGCGATAAACATTATCATAATTTTACGATGCTTATAATACAAATGTGAACAACCATAACTTTATTCCACATACAGCTACATGCAAGCATATTAGTCAATGGAACGGGAAGTTGTGCAAGACAGGCGACTTCAAATCTGACAGTACGTATACCATTTCATGTTTGAAAAAAGCAGTATCTAAAATATAGAAAAAGGAAATATGTGACAATAATCAACTGATAATACCTTCTATTTGATAATGTTAACAATGTTCTATATTTTATACAGCTTATATGTGTCCTTAACCTTGGTATGATGGTATGTTGTCCCTAGTTGTGTTAAAATACATTTTGTTTGATCTAAGCACATAGCTAGCCATCATAATTTAATGCATGTATTGCGATGGCACTATGTACTCTGAAACTAAGTAAGACCTAACTCAGACTTAGTCACGCAGTCATATGCATATTCAAATAAGAATAATTTACATGTATATGTTATGCGCAAAACAAAGATATTGTATTTGTTATAATTGTTGAAATAAGATTGCATTGCATCATTTTGTTCTGTGAACAAGGTTTGAAAGAAAACATTTAAAACATGTGTCACGAAGGATTTGATGTATTAAAAAGTAAAGAATAAATTATATAGTATCTAACATGTCAAAAACCCTTAAAATGTTATTATTTAACGGACAATCATTATAAAATTTAGAAAAAGCCAAATCCCTCGAGAGCAATGACATCATTAGTAAAAAGGTTAACGTCTCGTGGACAAACTAATCAAATCGTACCTGAAGTGTTATTATAAAAGCTTCTGCAGAGAACAGCTTTGCAAAACTTGTAGATTCTTGATTATCGATTTTAGCGAAGACACTCCATGTTTTTGAGGAATCACCATCTTTGCAGAAAAAGAATTCGCCTTTCAAGGGGATTAAAGATGGAAAATTTGTAACAAAGAAGAAAGGAACATATCTTGTTTATGCCCAGGTAAGCATAATCATGAATTATATATAAATGGAATTTTACAACTTATACCATATGCCAAAATTAAAAACACGACATATTTTCTCAGTTTTTAACATCTAGTATGTTGGGCCATAGTTTAAATCTCTGACCACCCGTGTCATGCCAAGAATGAAATAATAGTGTAAGATCTAGTAACATCGTTTCTAGCCGGTACACATTAATATGAAATAATCCTAATGTCAGAATAATGTAACTAAAATGCACGTCGTGTAAGTTCGTCAATGTTATCTTATTTCAGTATTAAGCAATTAGCCGATTACTGTACACTATCAGATATATAATTTACTGATTGTCATATGTATCGCTTAAAATTCACTGCCGTGTTGGTCGAGTTTCTTATATAAGATGTAAGTAGAAACATTATCATTCAAACATGAAGATAGAAGAATGAAGTTTGTATAAGGAAATTTGTCTCACAGTCTTTGTCAGCCAAACATATTAATAAAATATAAGAAATTTATCTCGATGTCAACCTAACGTTTCTATACAATAAGCCAAACATGTCTATACAAAAAAAAATTGTCTCCCTATACAATATAAGAAAAACCATACATGACTGTACACTGTATGAATTGTGTCTATTTGTCAACCATACAAAAGGTTGCCTCGAGGTCAGCCATACACGTCAATAAATATAAGGAATTTGTATGTCATTATACATCTAATAGTCCATGTATTAAGAAGGGTTTTGTTTGCTATCATGAATTATATGTGTAAATAAATATGTGTATGCATTATAGGTATCATTCTACGATTCCAAAGAATTTCAGCAAATGAAAGTTGTACACCGGAAGAAGAGCAATGATCAAGTTATACAGGAGTACGCATGCGTCAGGGGATTACGTAACATTGACAAAAATGTTAACAACACGTGCTCAATAACAGCTCTTTATTTCCTAGACAAGGGAGATTATCTGACAATAGAGTTGTTTGACACAGATTTGAACTTAAATTTCTCAACAGACAATACATTCTTTGGAGCCATTTTATTGCGATGAAATGAGAATTTGCGTGTATGTATGTGTGTGGTTTTAATAAAGTTCTTGAGCACTCTGTTCACATTAAGGGAGGCAGTATTGTCACAAAGCACATTTCGACATTGGTTTTAATTTACGTGTAATGTAAATATTGTAACTATGCCATTTATTATGATATTGTATATTGTAACTATGCCATTTATTATGATATTGTTGGGCATTTTTTCGCTGACAATATTTGCTATTCTTTTGATCTCAAACCTTTAACAAATGTACCGGTTACATAAATACTTCTATACTTCAATTATTTATATCATTATCTTGTTTTAGGCTGTATATTTATCAATTAAATAGAGTGTATGTTTTGTTACAGTTAAACCGTTTAACCCATTACTTCATATACACGCCTTTTAACGCCTTTTTCACCCCCCCTTTTTGTTGTCTCAAATGATGAAAAAATGCCTTATTTAGGCCCCAAACACTTGTTTTTGTTTGAGAAATGTTGTTAAAAAAGTGACCTCTTTTTCGGCGCGGCCCCCAAACCAAAAGATACATCAGGGGGTTGCCAGAAGGGGGCTGTGCCCCCTTCTGTTTGGGGGGTTTGAAGGGGGGCGGAGTCCCCCTCATCGCCAAGAAAATTTTGGACTTGTGAGAGGCTGTAAATGACCCCAGATTGATCATAAGGTAACGTGTAACCAACGCTGAAAACCATTTGACTCTATCTCAATCCATTGAGAAGTTGCAGCACTTTGAAATCAATTTTGATGGAAAAAATCAACGCAAAATAGTGATTTTTGGCAATTTTGAGATGTCCCCTCGTTGCCATGGTAACAGAAAATTTAAGCCTGAGCATGTTGTTGCAAGGGCAATGGTACAGTCAACATTTGTGCCAAGTTTGATTAGTGTTGAAGCAGTTTTTATAGTATTATAGCAAATTGAACTTGTAACGGGAGACTTTTCAATGAAAACAGCCATTTTTCACAAAATGCTCATGAAGTAATGGGTTAAACTTGTAGAGAATTGTTGTCGTTTTTATTCTTCTTCTTGATCAATATGATGATACTGTATTAGGACTTTTAAAATTTAGGTCATTGGAATTTGACAATGTTGATGCTATTAGCATAACGTCTCTCTAACTATCTTTCAAACGAGCGTGAAGATGACAAATTGATCCAATTGGTCTTGTGAATGAAAATATCTATTGGTCATCGTTAAATATTAACGTATATAATAAAAATGAAGAAAAGATAAATAAATAAAAAGACTAAAGCGAATAACCAAACAGCATTTTACTTTGCTTGTTTAATGTATGTATTAGGGTTTAAAACACCATCATGCAATTGTGACTTCATTAGTGCTAAATTTAACGTTTTTGAAAAGATTACTGACAAGTGCAAGAGTATTAAGATTTACACAGTACTCAACCATATGGAGAAAGTGACTGACCTTTGCCATCAGTAAGTGGACAGACCAGTCTGCACATCCATGCAGTCTAACAAGGCTCTTTACTGTTGCTTGACAAAACTTCAAAAGTCTATATACACAAAATTAATAACTATTTTGTTCTAATAAAAACGGTACAAGTCCATTTAAGAAATACAGCAGAGTTGGGGCGAGATTTCTTGAACAATTTCGGCTTTTAATTTGATGATTTCTAAGCATATGAAACGTAAAATACCCGAAACATATTTACATAACGATTCGCATAGAAACACGCTACATTAACTTTGTAATATAACAATGATACATAGACACTACATTCTATAAATATCTTAATCTTTATCGTCAAATTGTATCATAACAATTGTACACAAGAAAAGCATTGATGCAAAGAAGCATCAAAGGGCGTCCAAGCAAGAAATACAGCAAGTGCAGATGAACTAGTAGATATATGATGACAAGATATTCTTATAAACTTTTCAATGGTTCATTGGTTTTTACCAGAATTGTATATCACTTATGAATGAACGGACGAAAGACATTGTTCATTACTTATAACTTTGATTGGCATGCTAGAAATTAGAATATTACTTGTTATTTCTTTATGATCGTGGTTATTAATAGCAACAGACATACATGTATACAATCATTTATAATCCATATGTGTAACGCATGATCAGCACCACACTTGTGTAATTGTCCCTTATTATTTTATCGCTATGAGCGAAGACCCCCTCTTAAGGTATCTGTTCACACTTAGTAACAATATGACATTTGTTATATTGCCATGTTGATCATGTTGAGCATAATTGTTTATTATACAATAATTGTAATATTCATTTTAATAAAAAATACAGATTTTATGAATATTGTTTTCTTTTTTTGTTTTATGCGCTATTTTAATACTGAGTTTTTACGTTTACTACTGTTTTAAGAATTCAATCGTCATATTGACCGACGATTATAATTAAGTCAAAACTTAACTGGAAAAAGTCAGTAAACTATGGTTAATCTTTCAATATATAATATTGTTTATTCTTAAACCATATACATGTACATTTGTATTTTTCTTTATCATTTTTTAAATTATCAATCAATTGAATTATTCATAAAATCTGATTTGTAACTTTTTTGTACTTGATTTGTAATAATTCCTCGGCATCTTTACTAAACACGAATAACAAATGAAATAAAATGTTTCAAAGTTGATAGTGTCATATTAATGCCATAAAAATGTACATTTTTCTCAATTATTGTACATATTTATTGTTTTGATCTCATATAGATAAAATAAAACATGCGATTTGTGTTGTTTTCGTTTTTTTTTTCGAATTGTATGTTTATGTATAATAATAATCAATAAATTTGAGAGTTGATCTGTGTTTATTAATTATTGTAACCAAACTAACATTCATTTTGAAAAAAAAAGCTTATTTATCTGTAAAATATTTGTTTTGTTCTGTAACGATATCAAACATCTACTCCAAAACCGGGAGAGACCGGACAATAAACGTGTGGTACTATTCGCCCCCGGTCAAAATAGACCTGGAGAGACCGGGAATTACCGATAGGAGTACATCCGTCTATAAATAGATTTTCGGAATATTTAGGTCATCAACTCATCATTCTATTTACAGCTTTCGGAATAACATACCATAATAACCCACTGTGTGCTACAAAATGATAAATAAAAATACCCCGAAGAGCGCGATTTATTGACGGAAAAGGTGATTTCAGTTGAAAATGTTTGCAATGCGAAATTCTCCAGTTCGCTATTCATTGTACATATCGCGACTAATTAATAATCAAGCACCCTCATACCGATCGGAACGATCGGCTTTTATTATGAACAACTATAAAAGGCTCGAGAAGTTGCTGTCGCCCTTTCACAAAATCTGATTTCATTACATAAAAGGCGCCGCGCTTCGGCGCGGACGCCAAAAATAATTTTACATTGAGTTGACCTCTTTAAATGTTGAAGGAAGGATTTAAGTAAAGTCAAAGAATATCAATGTAGTGGTATATGATTGAATATATGTAAAAGAAATATAATATTTACACCAAAGAGGTAGTCAATTCAATACAGTTTACGTACTTGAATTTGGGTCACGTAGACATGTTTTAGCATAATCGATTCTAAATATTTAATTTAATACATGTTCTTGGAATTTGGTTTCGATTATCTATTGCCATAATGAAATGGGAGGTATGAAGTGTGCACATTGTGGACAGACGGACAGTGAGGATACTGATAAACCTGCACAATGCACGTGCTATACCTGGTTTATGTATACATGTACAGTTTGTTTGGTCACAGTTTTAATTGGTGTAACATGTTGTGTTTATTGCACATGTTTACTTGTTTCGATTAACAAAACAGTAAAGCATGGCAAGGATTCAATTGAAAGTGAGGTTTCGTTACATGGGAAGAACGGGTTTCATGAAGTTGTGGCAGCTCAGGGATCTATTTCACAAGTAAGACCAAATAACTCTTATAACTTATTGCAACGCAATGCATTGAACATTTTATATCTGTATCATATCTGTATATATTTATACACTGAATTAAATGATATTGATAATTGCAATCTTAAAGATTGTTCTATACGATTTAATAAAATGGAACAGTTTCGGTTTGATTGAGTTTATTCATAGACATAATTGTTATAATACATACTACTGTCCACGCCCTCTCTCCGCCACCGATTTAATCTGCCGAATATAGCTGATGGGTTTACTAAATAATGAAATATTAAGATCACTCAAACGGTTTAAACTATTGCTATCAATACAGAATTATAACGTCGGGTATTAAGTTACTAACTCTTGTGTGATTTAAATTTGCACAAAAACACATTTGTTATCTGTCATCGAAAGAGAAAGTAGGATTCGGTTTGTTATAGTTTGTAGTACATAGTATTTGTAGTCAAACATGCAGTATATTAGTTTAGATTAAAACTTATATTTCAGAAAACAAATACGCATACCATTGCAAATGCTTTCACACATATAAGTCAGTTAAGGAGAAGAAGAAGTGAGACGGAAAAGAAAAAGAAGAA
Organism: Ruditapes philippinarum; assembly: GCF_026571515.1. Classification (NCBI taxonomy): domain Eukaryota; kingdom Metazoa; phylum Mollusca; class Bivalvia; order Venerida; family Veneridae; genus Ruditapes; species Ruditapes philippinarum. The sequence continues at coordinate 241,162 of NW_026864520.1, read as the reverse complement.
AAGAACGAAAGGGAAAGGTGGCAACAAGAAGAAAAAACAAAAAGTATAACTGATGAAAATATTTATTTTTAATTCTTGTATATATTTTATATCCTCGTCCATAAAACTTGTACAAATCAAAAACATCCCCTGTATACTGTATATAATTGCAATTAGCATATATATCATGACAGGGATAGTGCAAAAAAGTACAGTAACATCATTAATTTACAAAAACAAAACAACAATATTTACACTTTCATACAGAAACAAAGCAGCATGTTGCCAGATTTGCTTTAAATTTACACAATGAGTAAAAAAATGTGATCATTGTACAAATTAGATCATTTAACCTTGCCATTCACATATATACATATTGATTATCAAAATATAAAGAACTTTCCCTTCCTCTTTTAGTAACAAGTAAACTTTCGGTTAATAAGCATTAGTTTATTTTGCAAACTTACACATATTATGATGAAAGCAAATAAATAAATTCGTTTTAAGGTACTTTGGTAGTTTGTCACAAATAACTTATCATAGGAAGTAAAAAATATTCAAAAACACAAATGTAACAACTAAATCAAGACTAAATTAAATGCTTCATCTTATTTACGTTTGACTACATATTAAATACGCATATTGGAACATGCAACTTAAAAGAAAATGCATGTATAGAGTAATGTGCAATAACCTCGGGTTTATTTCCAATGTGGTGCTCATATATACTTAATATACTAATATAAACATAAAGTTAAAACAATAATGAAATTAAAAGTTGTCATAATGTTTACTTAAATATATGTTATAAAATATAGTTTCTAGTCAAATTAGTGCAATTAGATAGACCAAGATTTCCTAGCTTTTTCCAGTAAGTGAGTTTTTACAGGGATTTTGAACGCTCAAATCTTTGTAAGTTTTTAAATGTCACAAAATAAGTCACCGATTCCTTAAAAACTGTTAATGTGTATTATTTTTTGAAATGCAATTATTGAATTATTGTAGTATAGCTTATATCGATCTATATAATGACATATTTATTCCAGCCAACCATCAGATCCAAGACATTTATCATTGTTTATATACATATTAGTTTTAAAATACGAACATCTGTTATTTCGTTAAAAGTAATATGGCCTTCACGTGAATAAGACAGCTTTGTACATGTACTTACCTAAGGAATATCCGACTTATCCGTATCATTTTCAAGAAAAGTTATGCCGTCATTTTACCTCTTGCATGCTTGAAATAATATTCTTTCGTCTTTAGAATATTTCTCATTTTATGTATTACAGACACATCATTCTTTTGTATAGAAAGGTATAATTTTACTTGTATCACAAAAATTTACTAAATTGAAGAAATAATTGGTCACCACAGCCAATCTATCCTGCACTAGATCTTATGAAATGACACTTTCATTTGATTTTTTTTGTGTTAAGATTGTTAGTTCTTGTAGTTTACATAAGGTTTCTCTTTCGAATTAATAAGAACATCTTTCTAAATTTTCATTTTTTGTGATTAGCCTTTCTTTGGTCACAAAAGTTCATAAATAGTTTATCACCAGTCTGATTAATTATGATATGATGATACTTATCTATTTCCCTTATAATGAAGTAGTTTGATTATTGGCTCTAATCCTGACGAGAAGATACAAAGAAACCGAAAGATACAAATATTTGTTTATGCATTATTATCTTAGGAAGACAGCATTGATTTAGCCATTGACTAATGAAAAACAAAGCTCAATATCTTATGCAGTGTTAATCAATCTGTTTTAATAACTTAATCGATGACTGAACTGAATTGAACAGATATAGGGGCGTCTTGGTCGGGTGGTTAAGATCGTTGCATTCTGACCACTTGCCTCTCATTGATGTACGTTCAAGTCGCGCCAGTGTCTACGGATCTTTTTATGTGAGAAAACTATCTAGGTCTGTGGTTCTTGTCAGGTGCCCGTTTTTGTCCTCAAAATAATGTACACAGGGGGATTTGACGCCTTTGTTCACCAGGAAAGCGGAACACAGTCGCCATAAGACAGTGTTGGTGCCTCGTTAAACCAACCAAATAAATAATATAAATACATCAAATTGATATGTTTTTATCAAAATTATGATATACTTTACAGACCCCAGCGGCACACTATGTTTTAAGAGAAGGACTAGCAAGTGGAAGGGATAATTGTCCACATACAGGACAGAGATCGACTGAAATGAGTAGGAAACGTTTCGTTATTATCTTGATATTAAAATGAAAATCTTGATCCTTCACTCACAAGTGACCTTAAGGACAATGTCATGTAGTTTTGTACTGCAGATAAACTTGCTGCTTATTCATTATTGCTGTCTTTTATACGACAATCAAAATAGTAACAAATAAGTATCTCTTTGTAACTTGAACACTTAAAAAATAACAATTTGAATCAGGACATCTTTGCGTTCCTTTTGAAATATTTGCAATGATCTATAGATAAAACGGATGGAACTGTGGAACCTATAATAAAATTAAATGTTTTATTTTCTTTTCCAGAGCAAACCCTTGATGTTTTCAAGCTAGCATCATTCATTACAGCAAAATCCAATCCCTTTAATGCTATAGATGGCCGATTTATCGCTAAAAAGAAAGGGTTATACCTAGTGTACGCACAGATTTTATTTGAAGACTGCAGATTTCAGGCAGGTATGAACATTGCACAGAAAAGAAGAAGTATAAAGGGTGCTGATATCATTATACAAGAACATCTTTGCATTGCAGGTGTCGCTAATGCAGACATACGCTTGCACAACACGTGCGCTATGACGGCTCTGTTTTTCTTGGAGGTTAATGATTATCTCACAGTGAATAACCATTACGCGGGCGTGCACCTCAATTTAGGAGGGAATGCTACATTCTTCGGTGCAGTGTACTTGAGATAGCACGAAATATAGCGTCTGAGAATATAAGTGAGTTACATTAATTTACAGTGAGGTTGATTTTACTGTTACACATACAGTAGAACACTGTGAACTATTTGTAAAATGTATAATACATAACGTATTCATTCATTATTTAACCAATGACTTTTAAAATGGAAGTTTTCATTACACGTGAAAGCGTTTATTAATTATATTTTTACAAGTTGTATTCTGAACTACAAACTTCTCATTTTACTCATTGTTCAAAGAGACACATATTAATAGACTATGAAAAACCAAGATGTTTAAAAAGTTTTCTTCGTTACCTGAAGATTCGATAGTTGTGAAAGTAGTTTGATCGGTTTGATTCTGTTCATTTGCTGAAATGGTAATTGCAATATACACCCTTAAATTGTTTTAGGCAGGATTCATGGTTCTGATTTAAATAATGATAGTTCAATCTCGTGAACGTCGTCAAAGGCAGAGGTTTTAATTGTACAGTGTTAAATTATCAACAATAGAATAAATGAACCCTAGTGATAAACTACTAGTATAAGCAATTAGAATATGAACGAGTGGCCTTTTAAAGCAACCACACAATACTAAATAGAAAATGAAAGAGACCTATATTTTTTTAAATGTCTTCTCTCAAACATATTGATGTGATTTGCTTTGTGACAGCTATAAAACATTGCCTGTACTTTACTATTCTTCTTAAGTTGTCGTCTCTCGAGAGCATAGATGTAGTGTTGAAAATTAAGCCAATGTTTCTGACATTTTGTGATGTATCGCTTATGATATCATGCACTTAACAAGGAGAGACTTTTAAACAATCGGAATTGCAGGAAAATCTTAACGATTTTCCTTTTGTCTGTAGTGTTGCATGTCCGTAGACATTAAATTGACATAATAAAATTATTATTATTATAATTATTATTATTATATACCACATTTCTATAGCACTCTTTTCATAAATAATAAATGTTCAAGAGTGCTTTACATAAATCCGATAAAACATAATCATATATATATATAAGACATAATGTACAATATTAATTAAGTAAACCTATTAAACAATAATGATAATCTAAAACCAGTAAAGGATGGTAAGAAATACAGACACATTTAGTTTAAAATCAAGGCTCAATTAAAATTTACAATGATAATATAGCAAAAGTAGTACATGTATGTTGATTTATGAACCTAGCGTCCATAGAACTTTATGAAATAATGTGTTTTGAGAGCTCTCTTAAAACTTGGCAAGGTATTACAGTCTCTAATGTCAGGTGGTAACGCGTTCCATAATTTCGCTGCGGCTGTCTGGAAGCACCTGTCACCATATCGTACTGTCCGAGATTTAGGCACAACTAATGTCATTGAGTTATTCTGGGACCTCAGATTCCCGACTGGGATGTACACGTCTATCATGTCTTTTATATAGGCTGGTGATTGATCGATGAGGGATTTATATGTATAAGTCAAAATTTCATATTCGACCCGATTCTCTACCGGAAGCCAGTGAAGTTCACGTAAGATAGGTGTTATGTGGTCATATTTGAGTGTTTTGGTCACAATTCTAGCTGCTGTATTTTGAACATGTTGTAACTTGGTCTTTGACTGCTTAGAGACTCTATATAACAGTGCATTACAGTAGTCTAACCTAGAGGTAACAAGTGAATTTACTAGAGATTTGGTTGCTTTAACAGTAAGATAGGGTCTGATGTGACCGATTTGACTTAATTGTGCATAACAGTTCCTACAGACATTATTTACATGTTGTTCCATCCTCATGTTCGAGTCAAGAAATACACCAAGATTGCGCACACTTGATGATTGGCAAATTTTCGAACCGTCGACTGTTACTGTAACATCTGAAATACGTTGTGCGTTATGTTCAGATGAGAAGATGATCAACTCTGTTTTGTCGCCGTTTAGCTTCAGCATGTTAGCATTCATCCAACTTACAATATCTTCAAGCCATCTTTAATACGGTTTATATTCTCTTTAATTGAAATATTAGTCACTGGTTTGAAGGATAGATAGAGTTGTGAGTCATCTGCCAAGAAATGGTTGTTCTGTGTACAATGTTTGAAAGAAAACATTTAAAACGTATGTCACGAGGGATTTGATGTATTAAAAAAGTAACAGTATCTAAAATGTCAAAAACACAAAACAATAAAAATGTTATTAGTTAACGGACAATTATTATCCAAAAAAAACAAGAAAAAAAAACACATTCCTCAAAAGTATTGACATCATTAGTAAAAAGGTAAAAGTCTCATGGGCAAACTAAATTAAACCTGACCTGTAGTTTTTCCAGCTTCTGGAGAGACAGCTTTGCAAATCATGTACATTTCTTTATTATCGTTTTTAGCGAGAGCCTCAATGTATTTGAGGAGTCACCATCTTTGCAGAAAAAGAATTCTCCTTTCAAGGGGATTAAAGATGGAAAGTTTGTAACTAAGAAGAAAGGAACATATCTTGTTTATGCCCAGGCAAGCATAAGCATGAATTAAATATAAATGAAGTTTTACAAAATAACTTATACCGTATGCCAAAATTATAAAAAAAACGATAATTTTTCTTCGTTTTGAACATCTAGTTTTTAATATCTGGTCACCTGTGTTATGCCTAGAATAAATGAATAGTGTAAGATCTAGTAACATTGTTTCTAGCCGGTACATTAATGTGAAATATCTAAATGTCAGAAAAAAATGTAACTATGTAACTAAAATGCACGTCGTGTCAGTTTGTCAATGGTATCTTATTTCAGTATTAATAAATAATCTATTAGACGATAACTGTACACTATCCGATATATAATTGACAGATTGTCATCCGTGACGCTTAAAATTCACTGTTGTTTTGGGGGAGTTTTTTGTTTGTTTGTTTTTTTGTTAACGTAGCTCGACACATACCTTACTGAAATATAAGTAGAAACATTCTGATTATTACAGAAATATAAAAGGATATAGTTTGTATTAGGGAATTTGTCTCAGAGGCCATGTCAGCCAAACATCTTTATACAATGTACGAAATTTATTTCAATGTCAGCCATACGTTTATATCCAATAAAGGGGCAGCCATACATGTCAATACAATAAGAGAATTGGTCTCATTATACAATATAAGAAAAGCCATACATGACTATACATTGTAGGAAATGTTCTATTTCTCAGCCATGCATGTGTATACAGTGTAGGAAGGTTGCCTCGAGGCCGGCCATACATGTCTATACAATATAAGGGATTTGTATGTCATTGCGCATCTAATAGTCCATGTATTAAGAAGGTTTATATTTGCTATCATGATAAAAGATTACAATGTAATGTGTATACATTATAAGTATCATTCTACGATTCCAAAGAATTTCAGCAAATGAAAGTTGTACACCGGAAGAAGAGCAATGATCGAGTAATACAGGAGTACGCATGCGTCAGGGGATTACGTAACATTGACAAAAATGTTAACAGCACATGCTCAATTACAGCTCTTTATTTCTTAGACAAGGGAGATTATCTGACAATTGAGTTGTTTGACACAGTTTGAACTTAAATTTCTCAACAAACAATACATTCTTTGGAGCCATTTTATTGCGGTGACTAGGAATTGACGTTTGTGTATGCGTGTGGTTTTAATAAAGTTTTTATACACTATGTTCACATAAAAAGGAGAGAGTATTGGCACAAAGCACATTTCGACATTGGTTTTGATATAAATGTATTGTAAATATTGTAAATATGCCATTTATTGACAATGTTTGCTATACTTTGCATTATATTACAGTGATCTCATACTTTTAACAAATGTACCGGTTACATAAATACTTCTATACGTGTATAATAAAGTGTCTATTTTGTTTTCAATTATTTATATTATCTTGTTTGAGGTTGTGTACGGGCTCGTATTTATCAATTGTATAAAGTGTATGTTTTGTTACAGTTAAACTGTCTAAACCTTGTAGCAAATGTTAGTCGTCTTGATCAATATAGGACTTTTAACATTTGGGTCATTGGAATTTGGCAATGTTGATGCTATGGCATAACATCTATCTAACTATATTTGAAACGAGTGGGAAGATGAGCAGTTGATCCAATTGGCCATGTGATGTGAATACTAAGTATATCTATTGGTTATCTTCAAATATTAACGTATATAACAAAAATTAAAAAAGTAATTATAATAAAAAACTGCAGCGAATAACCAACCAACATTTTACTTTGCTTGTTTATTAGAGTTAGAAACACCAACTTGCAATTGTGACTTCATTAGTGCTTACTTTAACTTTTTTGAAAAGAATGTTGACAATTGCAAGAGAAGTACTAAGCATATGGAGAAAGTCACTGACCTTTGCCATCAGTAAGTGGACAGACCAGTCTGCACATCTATGTAGTCTGACAAGGCTCTTTACTGTTGGCTGACAAAACTTCAAATGTCTATATACACAAGATTAATAACTATTTTGTTCTAATTAAAACGGTACAAGTCCATTTAAGAAATACAGCAGAGTTGGGGCGAGATTTCTTGAACAATTTCGGCTTCTAGTTTGACAATTTCTAAGCATATGAAACGTAATATACCCGATATATCTATCTACATAACGATTTGCATAGAAACACGCTACATTAACTTTGTAATATAACAAGAATACAAAGACACTACATTCTATAAATATCTTAATCTTTATCGTCAAATTGTATCATAACAATTGTACAAAATAATTTTACATTGAGTTGACCTCTTTAAATGTTGAAGGAAGGATTTAAGTAAAGTCAAAGAATATCAATGTAGTGGTATATGATTAAATATATGTAAACGAAATATAATATATACACAAAAGAGGTAGTAAATTCAATACAGTTTACGTACTTGAATTTGGGTCACGTAGACATGTTTTAGCATAATCGATTCTAAATATTTAATTTAATACATGTTCTTGGAATTTGGTTTCGATTATCTATTGTCATAATGAAATGGGAGGTATGAAGTGTGCACATTGTGGACAGACGGACAGTGCAGATAGTGATAAACCTGCACAATGCACGTGCTATACCTGGTTTATGTATACATGTACAGTTTGTTTGGTCACAGTTTTAATTGGTGTAACATGTTGTGTTTATTGTACATGTTTACTTGTTTCGATTAACAAAACAGTAAAGCATGATAAGGATTCAACTGAAAGTGAGGTTTCGTTACATGGGAACAACGGATTTCATGAAGTTGTGGCAGCTCAGGGATCTATTTCACAAGTAAGACCAGATAACTCTTATAACTTATTGCAACGCAATGCATTGAACATTTTATATCTGTATCATATCTGTATATATTTATACACTGAATTAAATGATATTGATAATTGCAATCTTAAAGATTGTCCTATACGATTTAATAAAATGGAACAGTTTCTGTTTGATTGAGTTTATTCATAGACATAATTGTTATAATAGATACTACTGTCCACGCACTCTCTCCGCCACCGATTAAATCTGCCGAATATAGCAGATGGGTTTACTAAATAATGAAATATTGAGATCATTCAAACGGTTTAAACTATTGCTATCAATACAAAATTATTACGTGGGGTATAAAGAGAAAATCAACTTACTAACTCTTGTGTGATTTAACATTGCACAAAAACACATTTGTTATCTGTCATCGAAAGAGAAAGTAGGATTCGGTTTGTTATAGTTTGTAGTAGTTAGTGTTTGTAAAAGTCAAACATGCAGTATATTAGTTTAGATTAAAACTTATATTTCAGAAAACAAATATGCATACCATTGCAAATGCTTTCACACATATAAGTCAGTTAAGGAGAAGAAGAAGTGAGACGGAAAAGAAAAAGAAGAAAAGAACGAAAGGGAAAGGTGGAAACAAGAAGAAAAAACAAAAAGTATAACTGATGAAAATATTTATATTTTATTCAATATTAACAAACTACATGTATATAAACAATTCCTACACTTTCATACCGAATCAAAGCAGCAGATTTGCTTTAAATTTTCAGGATTGCACCATCGAGTACAAATGTAATAATTGTACAAATGAGATAATTTAACCTTGTATACACATATATATACATATAAATTATCAAGATATAAAACACTTCCCCTTTCTCTTTTAGTAACAAGTAAAATTTCGGTTAATAGTCATTAGTTTAGTTTCTTCACTTACACATTTTTTATGATAAAAGTAAATAAATAAATTGGTTTAAAGGTACTTTGATAGTTTGTCACAAATAACTGTATCACACGAAGTTAAAAAACATTTCAAAACCCAAATGTTACAACTGAAACAAGACTAAATTAAACATCACATTTTATAAGCGTTAGACTAGATATTTTATGCATATGGAACATTTTACTATTGAAGAAAATGCATGTAAAGAGTAGTGTGCAATAACCTCGGATTGTCCCTGAAAGTCTTGAGCTTTATTTCCAATGTGGTCCTTATACTTACTAGGAAATACAATATACTTATACAGACATAAAATGAAAACATTAATGATGTTTTTTTGAAAATTGAAAGTTGTCATAATTTTACTAAAAGATATGTTATAAAATATATTTTCTAGTCAAACTGGTGCAATTATTCAGACTAAGATTTCATAGCTTTTTCCAGTAAGAGGGTTTTTACAAGGTTTTTACCAGTCCAATCTTTGTAAGTTTTAAATGTCACAAAATAAGTCACCGAATCTTTAAAAACTGTTTAGGTTTACTATTTTTGGAATGCAGGGAATGACTTATTTTACTGATTACATTGTGAGATATCTTATAGATCGATCTATATAATGCCACATTTTATTCCAGAACATCATCAGATCCAAGTCATTTATCATTGTTTATATACATTGTAGTTTTTAAGTACGAATATCTGTAATTTCAATATACCTAGTAAGGTCTTCAAGTGAGTTGGACAGCTTTGTACTAAACTAAGGAATATCCGTATTATTTTCAAGAAAGTATTGCTGTCATGTTAACTATTGTATGCTTGTAATAATACTCTTTCTTTTTAAAATATCTCTCATTTTATACATTATAGACCCATCATTCGTTTGTATAAACGAGTTTAATTTTATCTGTATGATAAATATTTACTTAATTGAAGAAATAATTGTTCACCACAACCAATTTGTCACAAAATGACACTTTCATTTGATCTTGTTTTAAGATTGTTAGTTCCTCCTGTAGTTTAAATGAGGTTTCTCTTTGGAATTCATGAAAATGACTTTCGAAATTTACATTTTTTGTGATCAAGAAGTCTTTCTTTGGTCACAAAAGTTCAAAAATAGTTTAATACCCGTCTGATTAATTATGATATGATGATACTTTTAATGAAGTATTTTTATTATTGGCTCCAATCTGGACGAAAAGATACAAACAAACCGAAAGATACAAATATTTGCTTCTGCATTATTATCTTTGGAAGACAGCATTAATTTAAGCCAATGGCTACTGAAAAACAAAGCTTTCATGAAATGAGCCAAGATCTTACTTAATCGATGACTGAACTGAATTGAACAGATATAGGGGCGTCTTGGTCTGGTGGTTAAGATCGTTGCATTCTGACCACTTGCCTCTCATTGATTCAAGTCTCGCCAGTGTCTTCGGATCTTTTCATGTGAGAAAATTATCTAGCTAGCTAACGGAACGTCGGTGGGTCTAGTCAGGTGCCAGTTTTTGTCCTCAAAATAATGTATACAGGGGGATTTGCCGCCTTTGTTCACCAGGAAAGCGGAACACAGTCGCCATATGACAGTGTTGGTGCCTCGTTAACCCCAAGAAATAAATAATATAAATACATCAAATTAATATAATTTTATCAAAATTATGATATACTTTACAGACCCCAGCGGCACACTATGTTTTAAGAGAAGGACTAGCAAGTGGAAGGGCTAATTGTCCACTCGGAAGACATACAGGACAGAGATCGGCTGAAATGAGTAGGAAACGTTTCGTTATCATCTTGATAAAACAATCAAATTTTAAAATAAAAATCTTGATAAACTTGCTGCCTATTCATTATTGCTGTCTTTTATACGACAACCAAAATAGTAACAAATAAGTATCTCTTTGTACCTTAACACTTAAAAAATAAAAATTTGAATCAGGATATCTTTGCCTTCCTTTTGAAATATTTGAATGATCTATAGATAAAACGGATGGAACTGTGGAACCTAAAATAAGCGTATTTTTAAATTTAAATGCTTTCTTTTCTTTTTCAGAGCAAACCCTTGATGTTTTTAAGCTAGCATCATTTATTACAGAAAAATCCAATCCCTTTCGTGCTATAGATGGCCGATTTATCGCTAAAAAGAAAGGGTTATACCTAGTGTACGCACAGATTTTATTTGAAGACTGCAGACCTGAAGAAGTTATGAAACTTGTACAGAAAAGAAGTATAAAGGGTGGTGACATCATCATACAAGAACATTTTTGCATTGCTGGTGTCGCTAATGCAGATAGAAGCTTGAACAACACGTGCTCTATGACGGCTCTGTTTTTCTTGGAGATTGATGATTATCTCACAGTGGTGAACCATTACCCGGAAGTGCATATCAATTTAAGAGGCAATGGTACATTCTTCGGTGCAGTGTACTTGAGATAGCACGAAAGATAGCGTCTGAGACTATAAGCGATTCGTAAAAATATCGATGTTACATCAACTGTGAGGTTGATTTTACTGTTGCACATACAATAGTACACTGTGAGCCACGTGTAAAATGCATAATACATAACGTATTCATTCCTTATTTAACCAATGACTTTTAAAATGGAAGTTTTCATTACATTTTTGATGGCGTTTATTAATTGTATTTTACAAGTTGTATTCTGAACTACAAAACTACTTATTTTATTCATCGATCATAGAGACACATATACTTTTAAAACCAAGATGTTTAAAAAAGTTTTCTTCGTTACCTGAAGATTCGATAGTTGTGAAAGCAGTTTGATCGGTTTGATTCTGTTTATTTGCTGAAATGGTAATTGCAACATACACCCTAAAATTGTTTTAGGCAGGATTCATGGTTCTGATTTAAATAATGATAGTTCAATCTCGTGAACGTCATCAAAGGCAGAGGTTTTAACTGTACAGTGTTAAATTATCAACAATAGAATAAATGACCCCTAGTTATACTAGTAAACTACTAGTATAAGCAATTAGAATATGAACGGGTGGCTGTTTATAGCAAACCCACAATACTAAACACAAAATGAAAGAGACCTATAATTTTTGAAATTTCTTCTCTCAAACATATTGATGTCATTTGCTTTGTGACAGCTTTGAAAAATTCGCTGTACTTTACTATTCTTCTTAAGTTGTCATAGATTCAGTGTTGAAAATTAAGCCAAGGTTTCTGACATTTTGTGATGTATCGCTTATGATGATATCATGCACTTAACAAGGAGAGACTTTTAAACAATCGGAATTGCAGGAAAGTCTTAACGATTTCCCTTTTGTCTGTAATGTTGCATGTCCGTAGACATTTAATTGATATAATAAAATAAACGCTTACACTGTTTTATATGCATTACATGTACATACCGTATGATCTTCATACACTTAAAAATTTAATTGATATCATAAAATAACTCTTACACTGTATATACATTTCATGCCTTGGGCATTCAATACTAATCAATAGTATCATTCAATTAAATGTTCATCTCATCATTATGGTATCATTTGCTCTTTGTATCCAACAAATCAGGAGTCGTGTCGGTATCTTTTTCACCAAGTTATTTCAGAGCACACTAATCATGTTGTATTAATTCCTCCTGCTGATTTATCTTTCTTGTATTTTCTTCAAGTGCTTATACAAAATAAAGACGTATTTGTTATTTTGCAATCTTTGTACTATTTTACGAATTGGTTCGCCACCATCTTTTGATGGTATGAACGAACCAAATAATTTAGCCGATGACATCTTGAAATTAGTCATTAAATTCAGCATAGATGTCATCAATTAAATGCGACCTAGCAAGTTATTCAAAAGACGTTTTAACTTTTATTTAAGGATACTATTATAATTCCGGATGGTAAACCTTGGGTCATTGCGAAAGGAAGTTTTTCTCCTCGTTGTCAAAGTTTTAATTATTGTGATGTTTTATAAAGTCGTTTTATAGAAAGTGTTGTCTATATGCCTTAAAAGAGTACTTGATGAAGACATGGGTATTTTGTCATTTGCATTTAGTGTAGTAAATGTACCAGACTAAAACCTTGCTTACAATCAAGGATTCTATCATAAAGACACACCGATTCTTCCCAAATGGCTTTATTTGAGGAAAGGCTTGACTTGATACAACTTACAAAGAGGTCAGAAAAATTGACTTACATTTAGATTAGTATATGTAGATAAGTATAACCAAACAGAGGACATTTGTTAGCCTTTTTGAAAGGTTTATAAACCCAGGAGAGCCCTAAATCACCAAAGGTCTGACTGTTTTGCTCCCTGTTGAACATTCTGTGTATTCCTGTCATTGTAATTGTTTTAATGAAAAACTTACTTTATCATGTATGTTAACATGTATGTTTACGTATATTGTATTTATATATCAAATAAACGGAGGCGGTTCAATACTGAATTTATTGAACGAGTAAATAATATTATTTTATTCAAAGAGTTTAATTTATCTAGTACTGAAGGTAACTACTCAACTTTTGCTAAGCACCATATGTTTGAGTGTGACTATTTGCCGTGCGAAATGTTTTAAATGTTGTTTTACCGTTTTATCAATTCAACTCAAGGACAAATTTAACCTTATAAATGAGTTTTACAGCCCTTATCCCTTTAATTCCCATATGGGCCCGTTTTAGTTTATATTATTTCACACATTACATGTCCCTCTCCTTTCAACGCCCTTATGTCCACTCCAGGTTTTGGTTTTGTGTCTTCTGGGTGCCCTACTTGGGTGTGTCGAGGGGCTGCGTCCTGTGAACGTTGCCTTTGCCTTGTTGATCTTTATCCTTGTTTTTTTACACTGATTGTGTACTAGAGAAGAGGATGACTCCCTCTTTGAAGATTTCAGAACATGCAGCGTGTTTTCCAAATTTGTTAAATTGGAATTTTTGTTTACAGTTTTAGACTTAATACCGTGTCTATGATGTGTTTCTATCAATGACAGCTTGGCGGCGCCTTCTCATACTTTCTTTAAGTGTATGATCGTTCTAACTGGTCATGATGCTCGTTCTTGGACAAACATGGCTCCAAGCTCCTGGATGGTTCTGGGTTGCAGCTGACGATTTGAAATTCTAACCTGCAACTCAATTCCACACGTGTAATTTTGGATTTAAGTCATGTAGTCCTGGACCACCCTGGCCTTATGGGTCGAGCATTATCGTTATTAGAATGTACCGATCGCCGACTGCTCCAGCATATACTAGTAACCTGGTTGTTTAAGATGTCGTCCGTGCCTCTATTTAGCACAACCAGGTCGGTTCGTCCATCCCAGCTGATGCCTTCCAAACACCATAACTGACCACCTCCGTAGCGGTCATGCTCAGCAAAATTTGCAGTCTGAAACCGTTCACCTTGTCTTCTCCAGACTCTAGCACGCCTATCTCTGAAGTGTAGGCAGAACCTTGACTCATCAGTAAACAGAAAGTGTCTCCAGTGTTGCATGGCCCACCGTGTATTCTTTATGGTCCATTCCAAACGAGCCTGGCGATGTTGACGCGTCAAGGGGATACGTATGACCGCAAATTCCTTCAAACAGCCTTCAATGTACCGTGTGCGGAAACACGGACCCCGCAGCATTAGCAAGGTTATTTCGAAGAGAGAGAAGTTGCTGTCCAAAACATTAGTCGACGTGCCTGAAGGACCAAAAACCGATCCTGAGCTGGTGTTGCGACCTCCAGCATGCCTCCTGGCGGATGAACCATCTAGCCGGTATCTCTCCCAGGCTCTGGGGATGATGATGTGGTGTTGGCAGAAAGTTGCTCCCTGCTGCATCATGCTTACAACTCTCCAAAACCCCGCTTCTCTGAAACTCCGCCTAATGTTAGCATTTGCCATATCAAAGAGACAGATGTAAGAAATGTAAGCCTATGAATAACAATAAGCCGTATAACAAAAGACGTGTGATTGTACACCTCATCATAAACATGAAAATATCGGGGTGCATGCTTTTCATGCAACCAAGATGAGTTGTAACAGATAAATCAATGGGGACCATCTGAAAACATTGCTGAATCAGAATTTTCAAAAATTGGAAATAAATCTGTTTTATACTTGTGATAATATAAAAATTAACTTATGGTGCTTAGCAAAAAGTTAAGAAGTATATTTCTTTATCGCATATGAAGACAGAAAAAAGATATAACACTTTACGAAGTCGCAAAACCTAAACATATTTCCGATCCTTAAAGATCGTTCAGCACGACATTATTGTTGTGCTTGTGGTATTTTAGTTCTATCTATTTGGCATCTTTCTTGTTGGGTGGTTACAGTATTCCTCACTTGAATACTGTTGAATCACCCTTAGGATATGAGGCCTGCTTTTTAAATTTGTCTTTTGACGTTATATATGTGATATGCAGGCTTCATAACCTCAGATCCCCTTTCAAAATTCCATTTTATTTAGTTCCGCCCATTGTTTTCTCGTTTAGGGCACCCGCATTTTTTTTACTTGGGGACCATATGCCGCTTTTCATGGAATGGCACTAACGTGCCACATTGAAGGTTCAATGATAACCGCCATATGAACACATCTGCGGATGTTTCAAAATTCTAAATTTTACCAGTTCATGTTAAATGTTGAATTCTTCTTAAGCCGGTGCTAGGGGACGTGGACGGTAACTTGCACTTGACAGTACCGTCCATGAACAGGCTCAATCAAACCGAGCCTGCAACATTTTCAATTTTGCCGCGTTGGGCTTTCTTTAGTGATTCTTATCTCACTCTAATTGATAAAAAACTATTATTGTATTTCATGCAGTAGTTATATTGCATTTAAAGTGAGTGTCCAACTTTTGTCAGATATCAATAAAATGCAATGCGCCCAAATCTGAAAATAAGAAATGATATATGCTTAACTGTATGTTATCTTATATATCACGTTGATGGGACATTATACCTATCCAAGTGTAAATGGTCAGTGACCAGGTAAAAATAAAAATAACTTTACATTTTGTATTAAAGGATGTAACCAATTTGGGCCTTATAGTTTACAAACATGTGTATTCAATTTATAATCACTTCTGTGACGGTTAATTACAAATCTACTTCAAAGTATAGAAACAAAGTTCATTTATTATAAATCCCACATTGAATAAATACATTTAATGGTCATGTAGTTAAAATTTTAATATTTGAATAATGTTTAACATGAGTATATATCAGTTCGTCCAACAGTTTCAGTAATTGAGTTTAGAGAATAACTCTTATTTAGAATATGCTACTTCAATTATAACCAGTTTTTCCATACAAATAACGAATCATGAAACCATAACATGAAAAAGTGAAAATTTATACACCATTGGATAAACACATTTAAAATGTTATAACTTTACACAAAATGTTAAAGCACAAATTTATAAGGAAATATTTTGAAAACAAGACTGTTATTTTATGCAAATTCAGCAAAGTAAAAACCCAAAACGCTATACTTATCTGGTAAGGTAGTCGGGACTTCCCCTAAAATTTACCTACCTTTCAGTTTGAAATAGTCAGCGGTTTTTCATTGGTTGATAAATGGAAGTCGAACTTTAATTTCCGCATCGAGTCAATAAGAAGCTAAATGCTAAGATTAGAGGACAAGGAACAATTAAGACTCATGGAAGAAAGTGTTGGAAATGTTAAGAAGAACTGTGTAAAATGGGTAAAATATTTTTATCACAATTTTTATTATACATCATCTTGAAATTTTCAATGTCTGTTAATTACATTTAATTGATTTAAGAAATCTTTCTCCAAAGGTTTGGCTGGAAACATAGACGCTTTTATGAAAGTTAGTTATTAAAATCTTGTTTAGTGTATAAAAAAGATTTAATCAGATATCTGATGATGAAAATACATTTTGGTAGACACTCTAAAGAAGTACGCGCAAAATGGACGTGTCAAGTGCCGCAATATCTCTTACATATCGATGCGCTTCGCCATTGTTCTTCAACTTTAAACAAAAATATTAAAACGAAATTATTGTTTTTTTTCCATCTTTTAGTGTAGAAAACAAATATATGGAAATCACGACTGACCATATCGTCAGTAAATGGCAAGTTAAAGGCAAACATCAAAGTAGGTCATAGAAAATGATTGAACGGACATTGACCTAAATATAACAAACAAAGAAAATGGCAATATAGGGGCATATGTGATTTTAAGAAACAAAAATATGTTTAACACGTTTTTGGTAAATACAATTATCATATCAATGCAGTTTCTTTGTTCTATTCTATATATGTTCATTACAGCGTTGGAAAAACGTATATATAATAAAGAACAGTTTGTTGCGTTATGAGTTCATTGGCGTTTCACAATTATAGACAGAATATCACCTTAGAGATGTCGGGGCAAAGGAACTTCAGGTGTTATTACTTACAACTTCATAAGTGTCACACGCACGAACATGAACGCTCGCAAGAATCCCTTCTTGTGTTGATTTAGGTTTCCAATTGTTTTTGTTTCTTCATCATGAAAAGAAATCTGCTATGACCTATTCATGAGAGAATAGCCAAACACTGGCTTAGTTTTTTGTTATAGACGTCAGTCAGTTTCCATAATTAAAATAGCAGATAAGTTGTGTACTCATGAATAACATTACTGGTGTTGTTGATTAAGTTCTTTTTTTTATTTTGATACTTTAGGGTTTTCAATTATGATTCAAATTTAAATCATTCGCAACATATTTATATCTTTAATATTGAATAATTTTCTGGATAAAGGAGGCTAGTGTTAGCATTTAAGTATCTTATATAACTTAATTCTAAAATGACTTTCTATACTGTATTATCTTTCAAATGAACCTCTGTCATACTGGGTAACATAGGTAAAAATAATAACCTTAAAGGTCACGATCCCATCAACATTGTGATAATTACAAAATATCATATTTCATACTTTCATCTATTGTCTATCATTACAATTAGAACATATTTTACACTATTCTTATATTATTTTTTAGCGAAACATATTTTGGAAAAACTGATGGGTAGAATTTCAACATATCAATTCATTTTGGAAAAACTGATGGGTAGAATTTCAACATATCAATTCAATGATTCAATGTTGCAAGCAACCAGATTGGTTCAGTATGATTTGACGAATGCAATCAAAGTAAAATACACAAATATATATTATAAACAAGTCATATAACCATCAAGTTAGATATAATATTTGTTATAATATAGCATTAATATAACAATAACAACAAACTACATACGATTTTTCTTTTAACAATATATTGTCGTATCAAAGCTTTTGAGGAGAATCGTTAAGGGATAGTAGCATAGTGTAGGAAAGATAAGTACCACTTAAATCTCTATTAATTTTGTTTTTGTAACGAAACAATGTAAAAGTT
The DNA here is from genome assembly GCF_026571515.1 of Ruditapes philippinarum. Taxonomy (NCBI): domain Eukaryota; kingdom Metazoa; phylum Mollusca; class Bivalvia; order Venerida; family Veneridae; genus Ruditapes; species Ruditapes philippinarum. Next base: position 222,774 of record NW_026864520.1, on the reverse strand, counting down.
AATGACGGGTACGGCATATTGGTAAAAAAGGCGTCATGGTCAGTGAACAATCTCTGACAGGGCAGTGTTCGGGCTCTTACTATTGTTTGGATGTAGTCGACGCAATGTGGTCCTCCAACGATTTAGAGACACTGCACATGTGATTACCATTGTAAAATAGAGAAAAATAAAATCCCTAAAGAACTACAAAACGACAAAAAATGAAAAATTTTCAGGCCTGGTTTGATTGAGTCTGTTCATGGACGGTACTGGAAAATGCAAGTTACAGTCTACGCCTCCTAGCACCGGCTTAAGTTCAATTCAACATTAAAACACGAAAATCGTGAAATTTTGAATTTAGAAACATTTGCAGATGCGTAAGGTTTCGCGTTTTCTGGTCGAACTGCTTTGATTATAGGTAGCGCCCGAGCCCTGCCATGTGTATCAAGAATACTGACAAGTGATCTTTCTGAAAGTTTCGAACACGGTTTTATATATATATTATAATCTAGAAAACTCACTTGTATGTTACTTTTGTGCACGATTATAATATATAAATCTATATAAAATTGAAATACATGCATAGCCGGGTAAGCATTGACCTTGCAGTGTTGTTATGTTTGTCGTTTTTTATAATTTTATTTATGTTGTTGTTTTCAGCAATGTTCTAGTGCTGTCAGAGCGACGCGAATGTCTAGTAATGTCAAGTTCAGCATTATAATTAAAAGTTGACGCCCAAAATAAGTTTTAAAGCAAACAACGCGTTGATATAGCATGGAACTGACCAGAAGACCCCAGGAAAATTTCCAGGCCCAAGAAAACAGGTGACATATAACAAATCAACTTTAGTGATACAATATTAAATACAATATCTTTATTAAATGACAATGCGTCAAAGGTTTATTGTACAGTAAATAATATCAACCTAATTTTGTTTAAGAACAAATGAAGAACCAATAGTAGTTGTATTGTTTTCACTTTGTCTACGATATACTTCTGAATTATTGACATAGATCGAGTGGAACACTTAAAACAGAAAGATATTCTCAGAAGTAAATTGCAACGCTGTTCAATTTGGGTCATTTTTCGCAATGAGAATAATTTTTCTATAAAAAAAAAGTAGTGACGATGATTTGAAATTTTGCACACATTTCATTGATCTAGACTAACGTGAAATGGAACACTTATCTTGAGAAATTGTGCCCAGTTCTGATATTTCAGAAAAAAAACCCTCACAACCGAACATAAGAGTTCTTTTAAGTATGAACAGTTTTCTATATTGAAATGAAAAATGAAAAAAAAAATAAAATAAAAAAAAATAGTCCAATTGATATGAACGTATGCTTCAAACACAAAAAATTATTTAAATGACTTTTTTTATTTTCTGTCATTGTAAGTAATTTATACGGAAGCGTCCTGGTGCCAATTTAACATGTTCTATAAATTAGGCATTTTTAATCTCCTGTGTAGGTGTTACAAAGTCCTACGTAGGAGTTATAAAGTTCTACGTAAAACTTAAAAGTCCTACGTAGGAGTTATTAACTCCTTATTTGGCTTTTTATCTCCTACGTAGGAGTTACAAAGTCCTACGTAAGACTTAAAAACTCCTAATTAGGTTTTTTTTATCCCCTAAGTAGTAGGAGTTATAAAGTCCTACGTAGGACTTATAAAGGCTTTTTTTATCTCCATATAATGTAGGAGTTATAATTTTTATAGAACATGTTAAACTGGCACCAGGACGCTTCCGTAAATATAAATAAGGAGAAATCAAAAAGTGATCCGTTTTAGAAACAATCTTGGTTTTATTGACTTATTTTTTGCTGTGTCGTGTTGGGGTTGCGTTCATTGAACGCCGCTTTTCCTTGTTGATCTTGTTTATCATTTTTTATTTCACAGGTGAACAGGTGTTCCTCATAAGGCTACCAAAATGTCTCTAATCGGCTGGCAGTATTGGATAGGAAAGATCATCCGAAAGTTTAAAGGTATAATAAAATGTAAGAACCAAGTATTCTACATTATTTGTATGAATACATATGTGGGTATTTTTAAATAATTTTTAATTTAACAACATGCTCATGTTTTTTATTTTTAGTTTCGCTTAAACCGATGCTAGGTGGTGTGGACTGTTGATTGCATTTATTGCTACCTTCCATAAACACACTCAATATTACTGAGTCTGCGACATTTTCAATTTTGACGATTTGGGTTTTCTTTATGTAACGTAATTGATCTAGTCTACGATTGTACAATGTATATAACTTTGTCATAAATTGTTGCGATAAAAATGTTATCATGAAAGGCGTAAACATTTCAGGTGTCGATATGCAAAAGAGGCGGAGTCATCCGGCAAAGGCTGTGTCATACTTTGTATGTAAATACTCTCGTTTCTCTCTTTGTAGACGAAAGTCTAGCATGGAACCCAATAAAATAGTGATGAAAAGGGAATGAAGACCAATAGGTTGTTGACATTATTTGTTTTAATCTAGCGCAAACAATATTCTTTAGGTAGAATACGGGAACAATTAATTATAAACCACCCTCTTTTTCTCATTTCTTCAAAATTCATATTCACCGTCCCTATACCTTAAAAGGTATCACCTCACATATTTCCATAGTCAAGGTCGTGCCTAGACTCTCTTGAAAGCCAACAAGGGTCACAGCATTTGAATCATGGATTAAGAGCATGTTAGAAGCTTATCACATGAGAAAAGTACATGTAGTGATAATGAGAAATAATTTGTCACAAAAGTAGCAAACTGTTATCAAACTAGTATTTTTACTTGGATATATTTGTACTTATTGCTAATATAAGCAACAGAAGAAAAAGATGTTTCGGGTAATTGGCCATTTAGTAATAAAAGTATAACAGGGCACCTAAATTAAAAAATTAACATGCTTTTGGGAAATAAAATTAAAATTTGCTTAGGCATAATGTTCCTTTTAATAAGTAATGCATAAAGATGGTTTATCCACTTTTGTAAACATGTTTAATCCCCATGACTTCTAATAAAAACGTGGCATACAAAACATATTTATTTATTTCTATTTATATATTTGAATAAAGTAACTAATGTTTTTTTATACATTTTCATTTATTTTTCGGATTCAAACACTTTAAACTTAGAATTACAAAACTATTTTACTCATAAAAGTATAAAAAGTAGACAAATATTCACCATATTTCTAATGTTTTGGCATATATGTTTCTTTAACAGGCTTCCAAAAATAACCTCCGCTATAGGAGTTAAATATGAATGCACCGCATATACAGATTGAAAATTGTGTGTTTTTCTAGTACCATTATCAACCATTTATATAATAATAATAATAATAATAATAAATAATAATAATAATAATAATAATAAATTTCACATTCTTTTCAGGAAGGATAACTTTGCCAATGTTGAAACACGAAATAAGCATGAATGGGTATTTGCTCTTGATGATTTAAATAAACAGAAAGGGAGACAATCCTTACAAGACTGTACGTACAACTCAAGTAATATAACACACATACAATTCAGGTTTTTACAATGCTTGATTTTATTTATCCTCTTTCTTTTATTGAATTGCATGCACTCAAGTCAACTTTGATCATAAAACATGACATAATCCTTCAAAGTTTTCTTTCATTGTTTTGAACTTTTGACAGCATTTTTTTTTCAATTTACATAGCAATCGTGTATATTTTATAGAAAAACTAAGGCCCCTATAGTTAAATTATATCCTATTCAAAATCGTGTGAAGTTATATCAAATAAAAAATATTTATAGACACTAAATTTGTATCGATTACATGAAATCACGGACGGAAAACATATTTTGTCTTTTCCAGTTCAAACTTTAAAATTTTCATATACCCTGTATTCGCCTGATCTAGATTTCAACCGAGGTTGCACAACTTTTCATGTGACAAATGCGTGTACAAAGTCCCGGGAAAGGCGCCGAAGGGAACATGAATGCAGGTAAGAAACTACTGTCCATTCTGACCAATGTCCGCAAAAGGATAGGCGCATTAAATAAGTGCTACATACGTTTATTCTTTTCAATAATGAGTTTCCGGGATCATTACACACAAAGCTTTTGCAACATACAAGTTGGCACAGCATTTTGCTATCATTTCCCCAATTTTCCCTTTTTTTGCAAGCTTAATTTTGCAATATCATTCTTATACACCCGGTCGGTCGCCTTGATATACTTTGCCTTATGTCTAGCATATATTTAGATTGTTTCCACGTACTCATAAGATTATCGTTCGTTAATGCTCCAATTCTTGTACATAAGATAAAGAGACTTCCACGAATTCCAACTGAAGCCAAATCGAAAATGGTTAATTGGAACAGGGTATTGAAGGGAGGTTAAATAAAAATATAGAACTAGTCTGTCCTATAAACTTTTTTGTACTTTAAACAATTCAAATTTCTGTACTGATTTTGGTGTGAAAAAAGTAACTAAAGTGTAAATGTAGAAATAGGCGTGTCTCTTTATGAAAATCTCCCGACCTTCTTGACTTACTGATTTAATATATATATATAGAAAAAACTCTATTAATCTCTTTGTTGAAAGATTATGATTATTTCAAATAGATTGTTAAAGAAGAAAGTTCTGAAAGAACAAACTTGTACAAGTACAATGCAATAACCATAAACGAAATCGCATACTGAATAAGTATCTTATAAGTTACTTATATGACATATTTGACCCAGGTCACATAGTTCACACGATTATGGGCAACTGGTTTCAAACATTGCCTTAAACATTGTCTTATACAACTGTATATACATATGAAAATATATTGATGATCTAAATTATAAAATATAAGATATAACATGATATATCACTCAATTGCATATTTTTACACGGAGGTTAATGATCATATATTGTAGGGTATTTAACACGTATACTGCTCCCAATGGTGATGATAGAGAAATATACATGTACATAGCGTAAAAAATATTGATGGCTTACATTAGATTATAATAAGTTCAGTTACAACTGAGTGTGATATATAGTTCAGTATTAATATAGTAATATACACAGTAGAGCTATAGTTGACACCACATTTCAGTAAAGTACAGTCTACAAAGATCTGGAGAAAGGGTGATTCCTCAGAAGCATGACTAACAAAAAGAAAGCGTAAATATTGAAGAATCGGTTTGATTGAGTCTGTACACGAGGGACAATGAAAAAGTGCAACATCCCTCACGATTCATAGCACCGGCTTGAGCGGTACTCAATTTTCAACACTTTATAATGTTGGAATCAATGATCCCGACAGACCAGAAACTTTAAAAAAAGTGTATTTACAAAAAATATAATAACACTTTTAAAAAGTGAAACACTGCATTAAAATTAAACATTAGCTTATTGCATCTAGTACTTAATTCTGCTAGTAGTCATGCGCGAACAATAGTGACTCTACGTATAATATGACCTTGCATTCCTATCTTGAGATTGTATTATGGGATTATTCTCTAAGAAGCTTATTTCAAAAAATAGCAATCATAATACTATTATAACTTTAGAGCGGGACATTACTTATTTGTACAGTTTGGGCAACCCTGGTCATGAACCCTGTATTAACGTATAAAGTATGTCTTAACATTTAGTGTTGAAAATTAAGTATTGCTCAAACCGGTGCAAGGGAGCGTGAGAGATGTTGCACTTTTTTATTATCCCTCATGTACAGACCAAATCAAACCAAGACTGCTATTTTTATGTAATTTTGTTGTTTTTATCAATGCTTCCGAGAAATAACCTTTTTTCCAGATTTTCAGTACGCTCCGACAATATTATCGGAGCTATAAACAAGTTCATCTTTTGAATTGGGTCCTTGAAACAATAACTCAAAGCCGTTTAGTGACCCTTCACGCTCTTGCATTGTATTAGCACGCCGCATTTCCAATATCTTAATAGTATGCTACGTATCTGTTCACGTTTGATCTGTCTCCAGAACGAGTTGTCGAAACAAGACAACATATGTAAAAGTTTATTAAGTTGTCTTTATTAGTCCCTATGTGCTTGCCGATTTTCATTAATGTTGTCCAATATTAGAGGAATGGTCGTCTCTTACTTTAAGTGCCTTTCAAAAATATAACATTTATTTAATAGAGAAGACGAATAATAACAGGAAATATATTCAGTTACGTGTCCGACTCATATGTGGAAAGAATATGAATGCCTCGAGCTCCTTATAGGATGATCTTTTCAATTGAAGTTTTAATGATTCGAATTAAGTTTGGTGAAGAACTTCTGTAATTGGCGCTATGGCATCATTGTAAAGCGTTGTTAGAGCTCAGCCCATAGATCATTCCCTTGGTGAATCGACACAAGGTAACCCTCACCACCCCTGCATGGTCAGTAATAACAAACAAGCTGTTTTGATCACAATAAAAAAGTGATGAAATACGACGTTATATCGGTGTCAAAACCTATTCTGTTTTTGTAAGATTTGGATTAAAATGTTAACCATGATAATAATTATCCGTCTTTTGCCATAAACGATTAAGAATAAAATTAATTGATTCATGATTAAACTAATTCCGTTAAAGAAATATTAGCAGAAATGTTTTCAATATTGAAATCGGAGTGAACAAAAGGGCGACAGACTAGTTATCACTTTTGAATAAGAATTGTCCTCTGCATTCCAGTTTTGAATGTCTACAGACATCGTACATTGTGTCACAATTTGGTAAAAATATTGTTGAATTCTGCTTAAGCCGGTGCTAGGGGGCGTGGACGGTAAATTGCACTTTTCATTGCCGTCAATTAATCATGTTAAATAATTATTTTGTAACTATGCCGAAATTACAGCGTACAATTAGAAGCTTTTACAATTATGACAGAAATTCTAAATATCAGTAAATAAATAAATAAAAACATTAATATATAAATACACAAATTAACAAATGAGTGAATGAATGAATTAATGAATTAATTGATAAATAAATGAGTATGTCATGTTAATTAAAACACTTTATCTTGTGGTATTAGTAAATTATTACTTCCAGTTTCAATTCTTGAAATTAAAGATTAAGGTTTTCATAGAATTTGACAAGCCTATTTACCTTAAATTAATGCATTTCGTAGAAGCAATGTTAGTCAGTAGGGCAATACAGTCGTGCATAATGGTTTGTGAAACTTCGGAAGTGTTTCTTGATGTGTGTTAAGTGTGTGCTAAGTGTTTTGTAATACAGAAAGATATATTTGGAATAAGCAATAGGTTGAACATCTTCACATAGTCATGCAAATATGTTCACCAGTGCTACTTTCTGATTTGCGGTAATACACTTTTTTATTACAGTATCTATTGTTCAATGGAAATAGTTGATTTACTTTTAAAGTGACATTATGTCCATCCAAGGGTACATAGTATGTGAGCTGGTGAAAGTCAAATTTACAATTTTATAATTCACTTCCCATGAATGATAAGTAACTCGTGTGGTCCAATATATCTAGTAACGTTCAATTTATATAAAGAGTGGGACAGTCTTTTTATATTTTAGGCAGATTTAAATTTTTTATCCTTATCACTTTCAAATATCCACTGCTGGTCAATTACAATTATAACAGCCAATGTTTTGAAATATAAAGTCAGCTTTGCTCAACTTGACCATGCAAAAGGAGCATAATGTCATAGGAACATTAAAACAACCACAATTTTGTTTTACACAAAAAGTATTAATATAAACTCAGAATGTGTGGAGGCAAACTTGACATAGGTTTGGTACTAATATTGTGTTTATTTTGCATGTTATAGAACAAAAAAAATCAGTTAGTTTTATTTAATTGCAGTTTATTATAGTTTAAAAAAACACAAAAAACAGTCATTCCCCTTCCCTCAATTAAACTGTAGAAGTTTTTATTTTAGTTGTGCTACTAAGAAGTTTGTCCATTGTTTTAGAAGTGTATGGTGAATAACATATGCACAAATAAAATATTAAAGATCCTGTATGTTCTAATTTAGATTGTTACCACACTTAAGTGAAATTTTATATACATGTATGTACATAGTATATATAATTATGCTTCTAAAACATTTTCCAAGCATCGAAAAATATGTAAATTATGCATTGAAAGTATTTGTGCACATTACATGTAATCATTATAATATATGCCTTCATTTCTTATTGAGATTTTATAGAAAATAAATTTCTAATTACCTCCCTTTATTTACATGAAATGTTAAATTCAGTAATATCTTTATAAATAATGCTTTTTGGAACTTACAATATTGATAAATCTTGATTTGAGCATCATATTTGTGATATAAAACCATTAAAAATTTGTGTTACAGGATCTTTAAAACAACACAAAAATAAAGACGATTTATTCAATTCTTACCTGATCTAAGAATTTATTATAACAGGGACATTTTAAGCGAAAAATAATAAGGTAATATTATGCTATGTCAAGAGCAGATTACTTATACAGAAGTCTTATAAACATGTTTTTTAATATTATGTTATGTTTTGTCAGTTAATCTTTCTTTGCAATTCAAAATTTCATTCAATTCTATTGAAACACTCTTTTCCTACATTCCACCAGGGTCTTTCCAACAGTCTATTTGAAAGACCTTGATTCCATTTAATAAGTAAGGAAACTGAAAGTTAAAGTAGGACAATATGTAACGAAGGTTGTCATAGCTTTAAGTTAAGAAGAAACATTGAACATACTATGCATTACTAATTATGAAATTTTGCAAAAGAACTGATTTGATTAAAGGTAGTCAGCTGCATGTAATGCGGGAAGCAAGGCATTGCTAACCTTGTTTGTGAATTATCTTCCCTTGAAACAAAGAAACTTGTACCTCCAATTTTTTTCGCTTAAACTTTTTCTGTTTTCATATTCCAAGATCATGCTAATTTGAATCAATAATAAATACAAGTGTAGTTTTCACTCAGTAATACATTTGTTTATATCAGTAACCCTAGCATATATGCCTTTAAAGTCTGTTACAATATACTTTATCAAACAATGTCTTAAAAAATATCTTCTTTGCTTAATTTATATAACCGTTCTTTTTTTTATATCATCACTATTCATGACCAAATAATAATGTGAGGTTAGGTAATGTTTAACAAAGGATGAGTCAAATTGAATTGAATAATAGTTTTTCTGGTACAAGTTTAATAAGATATACATCATTTAATTTATTATTATTTTTTAAATATTATTTTTAATCTAATATTTTTAAATAAATAAATAAAACAAAAGAACAACAACAACAAACAAACAATTTTTTTAAGGTATACATCGTTTAATTTATTATTAATTTATTTTTTATTAATTTAAATCTAATGCTTTTAAATAAATAAATAAATAAATAAATACAAATAAAATAAATAAATAGATAAATACACAAACAAACAAAAAACAACAACAACAAACAAAATAATAATAAATGAAAAAGGTGGGTCAGTTCGATCGTGTATGTTCTAACACATCTAATGACCTAGCTATAATTAGAACGAGTTTTAATCCGATCGATTGGTCTGTTTTTCAAATGAGACTCTAATACAATTCAAATTAGTGCGCGTGACGATTAACCTTTGGACTAGTATCTAGATTTCTCACCGCGTGGGTTCAAACACTGTCAGGGGTAAGCTTCCTCGAGCAAGAAACTTTACATTCATTGCTTAGTACTGGTTGGTTCCAGGAACGGATTCGAGAGTGTTTCAATTAGCTTATAGCTTCCAACACAATTGAACTAAAATAAATTTGTATAAACCAATATTCAAATGAAGAGCTCTAATATGCAATAGATTGTTTTGAAAATTATTCATATAAATATATATATTTTTTTACACGAGTTCTTGCACGCTTCTGTGGGAAAAATGTACATTGAAACTGAATAAGGTATGAAGACGGATTTTTTGGTCATATTTTGTTGTCGTATGTTTAAAAAGGCACCGCAAAAAATTAAACTAACGAGCATCCATGTGTCTCTGTGGTCTGGCGACCTTCAAACCACGACAGCATGTTTATGGTACCAATTAGATATTTTATATGGGAATCAGCCCTACAGAATAGTAAAAACTGTTACTCCCGTTTGGTGTTTCGTCACCTTTAAAAAAAATAATTAAAAAATAAAAAAGAAATAATATAATAATAATGATAAATAAAGAAAAAAAAAAGACTGTTGTGTTGATAAATAAGAATATATTGATGTTTAAACAGCGAATCATATGATTTGATGATGCAAATTAGGAAACAGGCAGAATGAAAAATTGGCCCTGTTTGTCCAATACATAAAACATCATTCAAAACACTCTTTAATCGATAAACCTGATTAGTTCTATCATAAATTAACATGTCCCATCAAAAGAATAATTTGTCTTTGTAATTTGTTTTTATTTTGAATTTTATATTGGTAAGATGTATTGCTATAATTAAAGTAATTGATGATTAACATCTAATTCATTCAAACTTGTACAAAGTGTGTTCCATATGTTTGGCTATATTGTAATTTTTTGTATTAAGATAAGTCCAAAAATATTTACACTTTGTGAAAAAAATAGACCTCAATGCAGTACACTCTACACTACATTTAACAGTACACTAGGACACTTTCACAATTGATTCTTGTAAACCAAACAAAACGTGTTCAAGGATGTATTTGTACGAATATAGATGGCTATAAATAGTAAAATAAACAGTGTACAATTTTCATATGAAAAGAACAAAAAAAAAACTGTGATTTTATCCGCACTTCTGGGAACGAAACTTGTATTCCTGTCGCAGGAATCTTCCTGTTTTGGAATTGTTGTATCTTGTATAATGTTTTAATGCGTTTACACTATGAATGTGACGGTATTCTTAAAGCAATAATCACACGACTCAAATTATAAGTTAGCTATTATGTTATATTTTTTTGCATCATTTTCTTTATATAGAATAAAATTGGCCGTTTCTAAAAAACAAAACCAAAAAAAAACACACGATGAGCAATTTTGACATCATCCGTAACATTCTGTATTTGCTTAACTCAACATTTTATAATTGTGTTTCTAGAGACACATTGTATTAAATTTTTACTTACTTGATGCGAATGAGTATGAAGATTGTCAAATGATTCTCGTCATATAGCCTGTCGAAAACAGAGTTTGAAATGAAATCTTGAATCTTGTTTTAATAGTATTTCTTACTTCTTTATAGAAGCCGGTGCAATGGGTGATGTTGGAGGTGTGAGTACACATGAACGGTCTGAACTTACACATAATATGATATGTTCTAAAAAATTTAAATATCTCTAGAAACAACATACCATGCCTTAATTATTAAACTATTTATTACGAATATAAATTGCTTATTAAACAATTTAAACATGTAAACATATTTTGACTCAAAATGTACTTTATAATCATCCTTAATTTTAAACCAAAAATATTGTTATAATATTGTTAAGATTAGTAGTAATTTATTTTTTTTGCCGATCTGCGTAAAAAACAAGTTATTAACTTTCGTGCAATTTTATAACAGAAACAAGTTTATTTTTTCCATCATTGAACCGCTCTGACTGTGTTACATTTTCGACACATTCATTTAAAAAATGGTTAATTGATGCCGTACATTTTAAAACTTTTTAGTTCTAAAACCCAATAATTTTCCATATTTATATAATGCCCTATTTCAGCCTGAGAACATCTAAATATGCTGGTCAGTATGTTAGATCCAACATTTAATAAATTATATTACTTTAAAAGATTAAATTTGTAATAAAGTAGGTCCAAAGTCTCTTTTTTTTTCTTTTTTTAAATTGTTAGCGATATATAAAATTCTAGATATGCATCATTAGTTATTACGCTAATACTGATCAGGATAGCATCTTAAGCAGTGGACTTTTACCAAAATATAAACTCTGATTGTTAAAACTGTTAAACTATGTGTAAATAAATTATGATACATTTGAATACGAAAATGCACAATAATTTTATAAAAGTGAAACTGCATTTATGCTGCTGATACAGTTGCTTTCAATTTTATGTTAAAGTATTTGTTACTATTATTATATAAATACTGGTAAACACTAACACAATGATATATAGATCTGACAATTTGGATCTTTTTAGGTCAATAATTCGTTCCAGCATGTCAATTTTCTAAGTATACCTTTTCGTAGATACGTGTAATCCATGTCTACTATCTCATGATTACGTGCTTTTCAGTGGCTGAATCAAGAGGGAACCATTCTATGAAAAAGTGCATTTTTTGCAAAGGATATATATATATATAAAACTTTACAAAACGACTTATATGTTTAATGTGGAATATTGCATTGTTATTGCAATCAAGAAAACTTTATGAATGCAATATTAATGGCATGTATATTATTATGTGTATTAAGGTTCATAACATAGTTTAAACGCTTTAAATAATCGCAAGTGTACACGCTTTAAGCGGAAAAAGTAAAAGTTACGCCTAAAGTAAAGCAAATGTGACTTAAACTTTACCATGGATTTAGAAGCCAATGCTGTGTTGCTTCCTTCAGAAAGGTGCCATGCCTGCATGTTAAGACGACAGCGAAAGACAACTCGAAGATTCGTTAGATTATGCCTCTTTATTGCATATAACATTCTTGTTCTTTCAGTTGTACTCGTAATTTTGTGGTATTTTAACAACCGATTGAGTCGCGTTGAGAAAGATATTGGAGCAATCCTTGAACAGCGTAATGCACAAGTTGAAAACCACAAAACTGGAGTTCCTCCACCTTTGGTAGGTGCATGCAAAGTTAAAATAATAATTACAAACTTACAGCTACCTCATTATAGCTACTCGCACTTTATCTTTTTATGTGTGTGTGTGTGTGTGCATTTCTTTTCTTTCTTTTCATTTTCTTTTCTTTGCTTTGAAAAAGCATTTTCCATTATGTAAAAAAACAACAGTTTACAAATATCTGTTAATGACGCAGAATATATTTCTCGTACTCGTCAAAAGTTGTTATGTATCAAGGACCAAGGTCAATGTTTTGTTTTTGTTTCAAAACATTTGATTTCTTTTGTGTAGATTGACATGCTGCGTGTTAACCTTGTATCAATATGACAAATATTTAAATAAAACTATTCTTGTATTGTTACATGATTATTTGTTTTGCGAAGCATAATGTCTTAAATGCCATTTTTAAACATGTATAGTACGAGAGACTAAGAGTTTTAAATGTGATTGTTTGAACAGGTTTTACTATTCATTATTAATACGACCAGTGAGAATATGAATGTAAAAGTAACCATTGTTACGTTGTCATTTTACAATACCCAAAATTATATCTGTCAACCCGAACAATTTGTTTTATGACCAATAGAATATCTCTAAGCACTGATAAGTTTTATCCTAACGTATCTAAGAAAAAACTCTTTGTTCTAGTAATTTTCGAAGTTCTGCACGTGAGATATGCTGCACCTTACACAATTCTTCCGCAACAAACTTAATCGGAGTTCTGTAGATCATCATAGTTATATTGGTTGCATCCGCCAAATTGTTTATTAATTTTGCTTTCAAGGTCCCCATCATCTTCATTAAGTTTATACTTGCAATGCATTCTTATTGAGACATTTTTGTTTCTGTTTCCAGTTATTCTTTTTGTAATCAGCACTTTCTATTCCTCTAAGTTTGTCTATAACGAATGCTACTAACTATGGTAACATGTATTTATAGGAGGTGTATTCCATTTGTGCATGTTTACATCTCTTCAAAATCGTGTAAATGTTGTAATAATGACAAGCCTAAAACATGTTTTGTTGCTTATGTCAGATAACAACATTTCAGTATCTAATTTAAAGTTATTGTTGCGGAGCAAAATTATAATGTGAAGATTAGTAGTCATTTCATTTTTTTGCTGATTTGCGTAAAGAAACAAGTTCAGCCAATAGCCTATATGTTTTTTCAATATATATTGATAACAAATAGAACATTGTACTGATTGCATGTTTGTTATTTTAAGATGGGGACAGATGTAGTGGAACATAAATTTCAAAAAGAAGACACAAACAGTATTAGCATAGAAAGCACCAGGAGGAAAAGAGCAGCTACCCGGAAAAAGAAAAAAGGAAAGAAGTGCAAGGTATTCGAACATACAAATGCTTGTAAATGAGAGTCCTCATTCATTTTCCTGAAACATTAAAATGGTATTTTATTACTTGTATAAAACGTATAGAAAACTCTCTTACTATTAAAACAGATAAAGCCGACGAGAAAAATATTCAATTATGACACTAAATACTATTTTATAAAACCATAACGTCATTTGTGTGTTTGTACACAAAAAGGGACATCTGTGGCCGAGTTGCTAAAATCACTGTCTTCGAACCCTTGGCTCGTAATCGTTGTGACTTCGAGTCCGTTAAAAGACTTTGGATATTTTCATGTGAGGGGAACCTATCCAGATAGCTTCATGTAACGGAGGGTCGGTGATTGTACTCGGTTGCCTACTCGTGACTAAAATAATTCACGAAGCGGCCGCTGAGGTCTGAACCAATTAAAAGAGCTGCAAAGTCGCCATCTGACCTTTAGCAGTGTCAGTGTCAGTTATAATTTAACAAAATAAAACAAAAAAAGAATTGTTCTGCTAATAGATACAATATTTGCAAAAACACCTTTAAAATCATATGGGCGTTACCTTTTACGGTCGCCACAAAGAAGGTTATTAACTACTTTTAAGAAGTATTTATAGATTTATCCTGTAATATCAATAAGGTAAACTCCACCTAATATTTGACACTAAGAGGTCAAAAATACCGCATTAACCCGTATAACTTAATGTTATCTTAATGTTTTGGTAACGTCTGCTTAAATGTTGGCCAATATTATAATTAAGGCGGTCATGGGGTCAAGAAAATGTCAGACTTTACCTAATCGTCCTGTTATCGTATGTATCAGTCGAAATAGGTGTTAATTTTCAACTGTTTAAAGATGTTCTGAAAATATCTTAACGGCCTTAAGTCAATAACCTCTGTGTTGTAACTCGCTTAAATTAGCAGAAGTACTATACGGCTTTGCGTCCTTCATACATTAAATTACAATGTTTACATCTTAAACGCGGTCAGGGTTAGACTTACTACCCAGTGACAAATGTGTGTCAAATATCTCTGAGATAAGTACAATTTGATCGTATCCAGTGTTCTTACTCATATCAGTTACAACAATTTCGCACCAAACACGCAATATTTAAAGACTGAATATTTAAAGCGTTTTTATTGGTCGGTTGATTAACCAATCACGTTGAATATTTAACACTTCCTGATCTAAATTTGTATAATGTTCTGATAACGAATAACGAAACTTGATCTGTATATTTGAAGTTTAAAGATTTAAACAGAATGAAAAAAGATGATAAATCACATCTTTGCAGGTCGTGTTAAAAATACTTAAAACAAAAATAACAATCTAGAACAAGACATATTAATTACGTGTAAAACTATAATTCTTGTACAAAAATAATTAATCTTTGATCTTTGTATATATAATACCTTCCATTCAGCCACTGACTAGATATTTTGTCCAATGTTATTTTTTGTTTCATAAATATATAATCACAATAAATATAGCAGTACATTACGCTATCATATCATACTGAAATTTAACTTTCGCCAATTTGAAAAACAACCAAAGATATATGTAATTCCAATAAATGTTAATCGTTGAATAACTCTATGAATTAGAGATTGTTAAGAATAACCATAAAATGAATATTTACTCAACGATTGCGTTTCTCAATTTTTATACGCCTATTCCTTATTTTAGTAAAATTTTAATGGTATATTATAATCCTTCGTCCAACTTTAAATGTGATTGTCAAAAAACCAAGTATTTATACGAATGTGGTTAGTTGGGAAAGGAGAGGGGGATTCCCTAAAATATTTATCATTCTAAATGTTACTATTTGAATTCTCAATGTGTGATTGCCTGTCCTTAACATATTTAAATAAGTACAGAAAGAGTTGACTATAGAGTTACAACAGTTTACTTGCACTCTAGCAATGAAATTACTTTGCACGATAAAATAGGCAAAACATATTTGAATTTTAAGGTTTTCTGGACTTATTTCACTTTTATATGACTTAAAATCGTTTTGGTTGAGTACATTGTTAAAAATGCAATGCCTTCTGTAACTATTTTCTCATTTTTTAACTTACATACTACACGAATATATTTTTTGATATATATTTATAGATATTGTATTACAAGTTACTTTTTTGGGGAAAACATAAATTCATTTGTAATACCTGTTTAGTCATGCATTGTACATTTTATTGCTTGAATGCAAACAGTAATTTAACAAAAGAACAACATAATGAAATCGAAAAGTACTGGAGGGTTTGAATTCAAAAAATAAATTGTTGATATTTTAAGATATTGCATAATTGTATATATGTGTAACCAGTTCTTTAGTATCGTTTCTGTTCTATTGTTTTTTTTTATTAATGCATGTTAGAATAAATATTACATTCATGAATAAGAATGTAAGAATAAGAATGTAATATAACATAAACAGAAATATCTCTAAAACTGAATTAGAGTATGTATTCACAGAAAACTATAACAGTAACTGAAAAACAATTATATTTGTAATTGAAAATAAGATAAAAATGAGAGAATTTAAACATGCGAAAAAAATTGGAACTATACTCCACAAGTCTGTGTTGCGTAATAATTCAACTGCATAAAGGGTAATGACCTATTTATTCAAAACGTAATTAAACTTTGAATAAATATACATATGGTTGATCAAAAGGCAACACAAAATGCATGACAGTACATTAGATATAAAGTTTAAACGTAAACAACAAAATGTTTTTTACTTAATCATACTTATGAGTCGGTGCCAGGCAGGGTTTGATAGTGTGTATAGATTTCTAGAGGCGTAGAAGTTTACAATCTTTAACCATTGAAAACCCAATCTATAAAGCAAGGAAAATTGGCATTTGTTTTTATGTATTACAATTGTTTCTACATGAATTGTTGTAGTTTTTACACTATTATAGTTAGATATAGGACATACGTCCTTGCACCATGACGTCTTATGATGATCTGATTCATTTTAAAACTTAACATTTGTTGACTGTTTGTTCCAATTTAGTAATATTGTATAATAGTTGAAGTTAAGATAAAATTATAACAATATTATTTCATTATGCATTTATCCATTTGACCTTTACGGTTTTATCTTTAGAAAATTATGATATTTTTATTCAATACAATAACATTTGCAAATAGTGTTCGTCCGGCGTAAAACCGAGCAATAATGCAAACATCTACATTGTGTATTTTGCGTTATTTTTGTGTGCTTTTTTGCTTGTTCATTTAACATTTATTACGAAAAAGGTGATTTTGTATACCTGCGTTTGAAATTACCAAATTATCTGCAAGTAGATATGGTCACGTAAACATAAACAATATATATGCATTTGTATCACTAATTTGGAATCCGCTATTTCACCAACAGCATATCCGGAATGTGTACATTGCGTGCTGTATTTTGTTTTGATTCTCATAGCACTCGAACATGTTACCTTTATAAAAGATTCTGACATATGACCTCTTTGGAAAAAAAAATGATCCAGTCTACCACTTTCAGTCGGGAACGTGTGCAAAAATAGCAGATAATGAGTGAAATATAAATATATTTAGAATTAAATAGGTCATAGACTTAGAGATGGGCAGATGATATCATTTTTCTCAAGTGACATAAGTTCTTGAAATCTGTTCTGATGGTCCTTGTTATACTAGAAATGCTTACAATTCATATCTATATACCTCTTTATCAATAGAAAAAGATGGCTAATTATCTGATACTATAGCTATATAAAGAAACCACCAGTCGAATTGATTGTCTTCGTATTCATTGTACCCCCTAGCAGCTGCTTCAAGGCTGACATTGTCGGCCAAGTCGTCTGTTCGGAATACACATCAGCGTAAAGCACGCTTAATACATTTTTTCGTCGTTCTAGAATTGTCTCCCGGTCGTTCAGATAGAGGGCAAAGGTGGGCCAGGATACACAGACAAAAGTAGTAAGTTACCACTTTCTGCCTCCTTTGAAACATTAACATATTCGACAAAATGAATTTCAATTAGAAACGGTATAATCTATACGATTCAGGTGCTAGTTCCTGCCATTGATATAATATAATTACAATATGACTTAATTGGCACGCTTTTGTCATTTACAGGAATATGATTTCAAATTTGTAGACACACCAGTGTTGAGACCTGGATGATTCTTTTTATAATTATGATTAAAATATTCCGCATCTTGGTGTCATTTTTGTAAAAAAAATCATCATAGCAAGACATTTATATTTTACAATATGTTTAAAGTTCTCATTCTGCAATGTGCTAAAGAACGGCTCGTAATACACTTTATTACTGTATAGTTACGTTTCATTAATCATGTTTGGCCCTTGATTCTGAAATTTCTGCAGAATGAATACTGATTATATCGGTGCCAGCTATCAGATACAATACTACCGACAACATTGCAAGATTTCTTATTCCTATTTATGAATAAATATGTGTTTCTTTTGCCCATTAATACCATACACTGTAGTATCACCATACACTGTAGCACTGTAGAATATTCAATATTTCAGATCTTACAAACTTATGGAAAACACCAACATGGGTGAATCCAAGCGACAAACAGATATCAAAGTTCTATGACATGTCCTCAGTACAAAATAATGGCAGAATTAAAGTTAAAGCAGGCGGATTGTATATGATATACGCACAGGTATTGTTTTAGCTTAAATTGTATTCATTGTTTTCATTTACATTTCCAAGCATGCTTTAGTCCCGACACAGTACGGTATAGATGTTGCAAAAGATTGCACGTTTTGACTAATTACATATCTTTATCTTGCTCTTTGGACAATTGATTGAAAGCCAGATGTTGTACCAGAGCATGTTTTGGTTCAGGTTCATTATGAAAATTACCATGTTGTATAATGTTAGACTACTGGCCTAAATTGAAAACTGATGTAAGTGCCACTACATAACGTTGTTAACGCACATCTTTTGTTTCTTGATTTGTTATTTTAAACATAGGATGAAATAAGCAAATTTCAAAGAATTAATAAATTTTCAGATGAATTTGATTGGACCATCTGTTAGAGGGTTTGATATATTCATGAAAGATGAACATAATGCTCCAGAATGCATCGCTTCCTGCAAGAGAAACTCTAATCTGGACCATACTGAAACCTGTGTCACTATGAAAATAATTAGTCTAAATCCCAACGCTTCTTTATTCATTCAAGAACTGGAAGGCAACAATCTTTCGGAATACCTCGGAAAATCAAGTTTCTTCGGACTTGTAAAAATTGCAGATACCTCTATGTAAAATACAGACAACAATCATCTTTATGCTAGAAATCCACTCATGCTTTCATTAATACTTTTTCTACCTCAAGAAACTTTTTTTTGATAGTGAGATTTTACAAAATATTATTTTATGCTTGCGAGATCGTAATTCAGGTATTAACACATTTTTACAGATGACATTGACAGGGTTGTCAAAGAGAGGATACCATGTGAAAAAGGAGCCTATGAAAACAACAATAGCTTCTTGCGCGAATCATTCTCAGGCCGAAGGTCATGGTGATGCAAATCACATTTTCAGGCCTTGTACACTATTTACGGTATTGAGATTAGAAAAAAATGATGTTGTGTACTTAGAAGAGATGGACGGCAATTCAAATGTTCTATATACTAAATTAACAGCTGTGTTTGGTCTTATCAGAGTTGGCGTTTGAAATGAAATGAAATCCTACTTATTGTGACAATGCATTACACTGTTAAAACTAGCTACGGAATTTCAAAAACATTAATATGGAATTATAACGCACAAATAGCTTTGATTGAAGTTAATATATTGTTAGATCGCGGTTGAAATAACTTATTATTTTGACAATCAATGGCTGAAATGAATGGATTACATGAGTTGGGATAATTATGTTCGAAATTATTTTGTCACTTCTTGGTATTACTTTCAATGCATGCGCTTATAAATATTGTGTAACAGTCAACATATCATCGTATAAAATATATACGGGTGTTACGACAAAATCAAAACACCAACAGCAAAAAACAGACAAAATTATTAAAATGTGTTATCATCCCAAAATTTCATGTTACGAAGAAGTATTCTTAATTTTATTAATAAATTTATATTCCATTATTGTATGACAATATATGGGAATAGTTGACGATATATAGGGTACTTACCAGATTGTATATAAACCCATTATATCACAAGACAGTGTGAGGCGGTGCTGGGGTGCGGGGCGGGGTTTTAAATAGATAATTAATCTACTTTTAAGATAAAATATAATATTGTATTAAAGTGAGTAGGATTCGACTTTCAAATACAGTGTTAGTTTTGTGATTTAAGTGTAAACCATGGTCTTGCAGTGGTACTCGTTTGAAATCGTCAACTTTATCATTACACCTGTAAATATTAAATTTCTACACTTGATTTTTCACAACATTTTTGTTTTTGGTTTGAACACGTTATCTTTTATAATTATTGTGTTTAACAAACAATATATCTACCTCGAAACATTATTCTTGTTTCATATTACATAAATGTAATGTTACCTATATCTTTTAATATGTGTAGTTTGTCTTTATGAGTTATTATTTTTATACAGATATAATGCATTCTGTCACAAATGCTTTGTTTGTGGGTGTTTTAAAAGTTTAATTTACTGTAATGTAATTTGGGCTGATACAATTAAATGAGCCGCGTCACTACAAAACTCACATAATGGGTTTGCGACCAGCATGGATCCAGACCAGCCTGCGCATCTGCGCAGTCTGATCAGGATCCATGCTGGTCGCTATCAGTTTCTCTACTTGTAATAGAGTTAGTAAGCGAACAGCATGGATCCTGATCAGACTGCACGGATGCACAGGCTGGTCTGAATCCATGCTGGTCGCAAACGCACTATGTTGGTTTTGTCGTGATGCGGCTCATATATTGTCCTATGAGTATTCGTGTTAATTTAAGGTTATAGTTGTAAATGGTTTGTGGACTGCGTCACTGTAACATCAAAATTGGCATGGCAGTGTTGAAAAAGGCATAACGATAAAGTAGTACGATTTTTGCAGTAAATAATTTATTAATTTAATTTATCTATTAATTTACTGTATGGAAACAAAATATTTACAGAGCATGAATTTTTTAAGATTAGACATAGACGGTAAATATAAACGATATTAATTGATATTTTTGATTGTAAACTGGAAAAACATGAAATTTATTAAATCTTATGAGAACTAGAAAGGAATTTGTTTATAAAAAAGAACAGATAAGAAACAGTTTAAAGCGGTTTAAACATGTGTTTTTTTTCTATCCCACAATAATAATTGGTATATTTACGAAATGCGCATTTTGCTAGACTAATAAAATTATTTGACGTAGTTATACTTTTATTGACAGTTAAACCAGATAATTGGCAGGGCACAATGTTTGCATTTGTTGACTAGAAATGTATTTATAGCTATGTACAATGTACACCATGTATCTTTATTGTTTTAATTGACAAAAATATGTATACATTTACAAAAAATAAAAAAAATAATTGATTGAACGTAAGTCTTGTTTTACTTGCCTTTGATTCTTTTGCTGCGTATGGATATGTGGTTTTCTTCAAGATTATATGGGCGATATTGTGCTCCTGACAAATACTTTAATTAATACTTAAGGAATTGATTTTAAGAGATCATTAACGGCCTTAATATTGTATGATTAAATACACCTTTACATGCATAGAAATCCCTTACAGACTGGATGATTAAATCGTCTGCCCGTGTTCAATAAATAGCCTTATACATTATTATAGTATAAAGGTAACACAATAAAACGAAACTATTGTATCGATATATTTTTTTAAACTTTTTGAACATATTATAGAAAAAGCGAATATTAAATTTATATATATGTCTTGTAAAAACGTTTAAATAGAAATACAAAGTATGTGATGACATAACATTATTAATAAAAATATGCATCAATTTCTTTATCTTAATTAATGCTGTTCATTGTTTTATTTGATACTAACAGAAAGTTATACACATTATCTGAATTTCTAGGAACAGCTTTAATTTCAAGGTCTTTTTCGTATAACAATATACAATTTGACTGACTCGCCTTTGTTTATGTTTTGAATAAAATAGTGTGGATAAATCGTGGGTGAACGCTAGGCCTGAATTGAAAAGTCCCAGTTTTGTTTAGGCTATCGAAATATGTAGACTTACTGAAACATTGAAGTGAGGCATACATTATGGAGTACAAAACAGTTCTAAAAAATCCGGAGACCATAATTGAAATTGACAGAAATGTTAAAACGGTTAATGTTGAAATAAAAAAGAAGGATTTCAGAAGGTTTTGTAGCCATGAAAAAATGCGGAACTTTATGATAGGAGGTTTGACGATTTTAACGATGATTTCTCTCATTGCACAATTAGTGTCGCATTTACAAATAAACACTAACCAGAAGCAGTTAGAATTACACAAGGAGAAGATAAAAGACCTGATAATTGCATATGAAATTCAAATGCAACAAATCAAGGGAAGTGACTTTGACAGATCTGTAAAGGTAAACTGAACAGGTTCTTGTAGATTAGTTAAAAAACGAAATATTTGCGTTGTTTTGTAAAGCAGAAGACAAATGGGGAAATGTAGAAATTGACTTTGTAATGCAATTTTGTTGTTGTTTTTTTTCCATGTTATTTTGATCGAGCTATTGCAATAAAATATATCCATGCAGAAGAATTATATAAGCTAATTAGGATTTTATTTAAGGTAATAAAATATTATCTATGTACAATATTATGTTTTTTACTTTGTTTAAGGAATATTGTAAGATAAATATTTGCCTCTTTTCACTCATAAAAAACATCAAATTTTGTTTCTGTTCTATGTAAATAGTTTTGTTGTCGTTACTGGCACGAGAAATGTTTACAAAAATACAGGTTCAGAACATTGCCTACAGTGTCATAGTATTTGATCTTTTAAAAGAGAAAAAAAGATCATGTTTATGTTCTCCTTTGATGGAAGAACGTGCATTATTCTTTGTTTCGTAACATCTTGCATTTATTGTAGAACAGTATTTTATTAATTTGCGTTCCAGTTTTTCTTACTTTAAATAATATACTGTAGTTTGACACATATTTTTTATTCTCAATTTTTGTTACTATGCAAAATATAATGGTTATCTCATATTAGAACTATAATTTGACAATCAAAGGCATGGACTTGTATAAATGACACTACTTTAATTAGTTCATACACATATATATATTATGGACTCTATTTGTTTATTTTCGTCACTAATGCGAACCACTGACATGAACCATATAAATATGTTTATGCCATATATACCTATACAATATGAGTTATAATTAAATGTACATTGATATATTTTTATATATATTGCACAAATGATAAAAAAGACGATTTAAATTGGCGTGACCTATAATAAGTTCAAGATTGAATTTCTCGTCGTCATAATATGACATTTAAACCCCGGTCTAATTTTTAAAGAAAATAGTCCTCTATGGCAGTGTGTTCATGAATGCGTGCCAGTGTGCACATCTGCGTGTGCCGGCATGTGCGTGCGTTTGTATCTGCATGCGCGTGCATGTGTATGTATGTATGAGGGGTTATCCAAAAATTCGTGGAGTTTTTTTGAATATCTCTTAAAGGTCAACGTGTATTGTAATGACATTTTATCAGCATACCTTGTAGAATATTAACAACATATTTTGAAAGGAACAGTTAACTGCAACAATAGATAATGATTTTATATGGCTTTTAAATAAGCACATACACAGCACCCGGCGCACGGTAGAAAAGCGCAGTTAGTCACCGTATTTTTTTGCTAAAACAATTAACTAATGTAGAAAACCCGCTAAACATCGCATATTTCTTCCATGAAATACATGGTTTGTTATAGTAGTATGCTGGGTTTTGAATCTTTGTAAAGTCAAATCACCTATATACATATTAAGTATTATTGAGTCATATTAACCAAAACGGCAATGGGACATTTTGAGACATTTAACGAACAATTTTGAATAAAATGAAGTACCTATATTCTTATTAGAAATGATTGTATTTTTAACTTTGTTTTTGAGATACATCGCTTTGAATAAGCAAAACACTTAATTGAGCATGTAGTGAAGAATCATCTAGAAATATTTTTTTTAGAAATTATTTTTTTCTAACTGTTACAAAGATTTTTTACAGTGAAATTTAAGCATAATTTTTATATTTGTAAGTTATTTTTTAAACTGTGTAAGAATACATGAATATGCATTATTAAAGTGAGGAAAGATACCTTTGATTTTGTCAATTTATAATAATAATTATAATAATAATAATAAAAATAAAAATAATGATAATAATAATAATTATGATAATGATATTAATGATAATAATGATAATAATAAAAATAATAATAATAATGATAAAAGATAATGAAAACAATAAATAACAAAACATTGCATTATTATTATTTATATTATTAATGTTAATAATATTGATAATTATAAATAAATAAATAAATGATAATAATAAAAATAATAGTAATAGTAATAATAATAAAATAATAATAAATAACGATAATATAATAATAATAATAATTATAATAATTATAATAATAATAATAATAATAATAATAATAAAATGATAATAAATAATGATAATAATATAATAATTATAAAAAAAACAATAATACTTATAATAATAATATAATAATAATAATAATAATAATTATTATTATTATTATAATAATTATAATGAAAAGTAACAATAATATTAAAGAATGATGAAAATGAAAAAAAAAAAGAAAAAAGAAAATCAATCTACTTTTATTTATTACAGGTAAGAACTGAACATGCTGTATTTTTGTTTGTTTTATTTTCAGGTAGACAGAACGGGGGTTCGAAAGGGGCGAACAGGTAGGTTTTATGTTGTATTTAGAATTTTAAAAATATTGTTGCTAAAGTTGTTATTTTATATTTCGAAGCAATAAGCATATTCGTAACATCTACATCTTGAAGGTCGGATACATGTACAATAATCCTTTACAACAGAAAACTTTATTATGCAAAATATATGACTTTAAACTTTATGTTAAATATTCAAAAACATATGAGCCGCGTCACGACAAAACCAACATAGTTGGTTTGCGACCAGCATGGATCCAGACCAGCCTGCGCATCCTTACAAACCCTATTACAAGAAAGGAAACTGATAACGAACAGCATGGATCCTGATCAGACTGCGCGGATGCGCAGGCTGGTCTGGATCCATGCTGGTCGCAAACCCATTAAGTTGGTTTTGTCGTGACGCGGCTCATATTAATTTGGACTGACGAGATATGCGATATATTTATATTTAAAATAAATATTAATCAACAGATACTAAAGTGACTGCAGATATTTTTTAAGGGTTCTTGTGTAACGAAGTAATTTAACCCCATTTTTATATCACCAAGTCATAGTACTGTAGAAAAAATAGTTCCCTTTCCTCAACATATCGGCTTCAGTAAAGACGCAATAAGCGTCCAGCCTCCGAGAAACTTGTAACATATTTTCGATGTTTAGTATTCGATTTGGTGTTCAGTATTCGATTGGGAGGAAAGACCCCTTTTTCATTTTACTGACTTGAATTAAAAGAAATTGAGTCCCCTCCGCTGCAAAGTAGTGAAACCTCTAATTTTTTAACGACAAATTATGCTTCTGTTGAACTTTATCTTAACATAGTTTTTTCATTCTGACGCTTCGAAATTTGTGAAGTTAGCAGCCTAGCAGGATAGTACAAACATGAAAACCGTCGGAAATGAATCGGTAGCACATACTAAGTCCATTCCACGTCTTATTTCAGTATCGCGTACTTTATTTTTTTTTTAAATATTGAACTTTGTTTTTTTGTGTTTTTTTTGACACTTCGAAATTTGTGAAGTTAGCAGCCTAGCAGATACTTATTTTCCGAACAAAGTAACGTTGAATATGACTAATAAATGCAACAGAAGCAAACGATGGCTCCGGTAAATGGTCAACAAGACTACAGTACATTTAAGAGAAACTATACCGGGAAACCCAAAAAATAAGAAAGGTTTTAAAAAATAAAAATAAACCGCTTTTCTGAAGCTTCGTGGGCCTTTAAATAAAATGGGTCATGTATTAATAATAATTTCAACTGTTGCCATCAATTTCGTCGCTTTGCCAGTGTATATGGTAAAAAATATTGACTGTATGAAAACCTATATGAAGACATTGTGTGCTTTTTTTAAACATGTCTCAAAACACAATTAAAACAAATGAGGACAAAATATTATAAGCTTTTTCCTTAAGCCTAAAATAAAAGAAATGCAGACTTTAAAGTTAGTCATGATTCGAAATTTTGCAAACTTACGACACTTCTGATATTTTCATGTGTGCACCGGGAGGAAATGGCACAGTTGTGATAAACCTTTAAACATTAAAGATATAAAATACATAGTTTCTAAGTCAGTGATAAAAATATATTTCCATTTATCTAAGCCAAAAAATATAAATAAATAAATAAATTAATTAATTAATTCATTCGCAACCAGTGCAGCTTTTACCTTAAATAAAGTTTCAAAATAGACATAGTTTACTCGTGCGCCACATATATAAAAAGGCTAATTTATACTTTTAAGAGCTTGGAGCTTGGCCTTACGATAGTTGCTATATATGGGCAGGTTTTTTTGAGGTTTTTTTTGGAGTTTTTTTTAGTTTTTTGTTAGTTTATTATTTTTTTTTTTGAGAATTAAGAACAGCAAGGGAAAGCAACATTCATTATGCATAAGCTCATGAAGTCATGGTAGGGGGCAGTTTTTTTTATCAAGACGAACTCGTTTATTGTATGGTTGTTTAAGTCCGCTGATATTACCTTGGCCAAGTTGTGAGCTTTTTTGATGTTCAGTCAAATTCTTAAGTCCACATAGGGTCATTTCTTAAAATTTCATGAACTGCCATGCTTTTAACTAGAATTTTTGTAAAAGTGACCATTCGTAATCTACATCTCTAAATCTTAATCTCCTGATTGTATCGGGTCAGCTACACACGACTGTAAAAAAAATGTGGCTGATTCTTCAACCATGTGTCCAAAACTTGAATTTGACTTAAATATCATGTCTCTTACATTATTTCAGTGACGCTTAAATAAATAGAAAACAAAATTGTTTGAAAATATCAAAAGAAAAAAAAAACACACACCCCAACAAAGAAACAACAACAAAAACAACAAACAAACAAACAACCAAAAAAACACACACACCACCACCAAACAGCAATGAAACAAACAGACACATGCAAAAGATAAAATACTAACCCCGGATATCATTTTATGGAGGTCGAACGGTGGTACTAATATTATGAAAAGGAAGTCAATATTCTTTGAAATATAACGACAAAGCGTTATTATAATATTGTATGTCTTAAAGTACTTCTTAAACAAGAGCACTGTTTAAAGGGAGATAAATTGTAATATTATATCATTGATAGTTTTAGGTATTTAACTCCCTTAGATTTTATGAACACGTATATTTATTTTGTTTATACAAAAATGTCATATTCAGTACTGCGGTATTGTCCAACAACATTAACCTGGCACTCTTGCATTTGACCCCATATTCGGTAAATTCCGTAAACGTTACTTTCTATTTGTAAATCGATATGAATGTATATAACCAGTTGTTAAATGGTCTAAATTACAAATCCCTCTTAGAACACATAGGAACTCGAGAACGGGACCGCAGATTGCGGCGCATATTTTTCGATCGTGTAACGGTTTTTAAGAACGTTTCTGCTACAGCTAAATATCTTTAAGTATTATCCGAGGATATGGCCTCAAACAATATATCATCACTTGAACCCAATCTGTAACTTTTAAAACTGGTCAAATTTTACGGTTTTTTTCAATATACCGTAAACTTGACTGATTTTTAAATTAGCAGATTATATTAAATAAAGATAAGATAATTAAAGACCATCCGCTCGTATAATATAAAAAGATATTCAACGGTCGGACAAACAATATGTAAAGCTGGTACGGATTCGGATTTATGCGCCGCAATATGCGGTCCTGTTCCAGAGTTCCTATTTTAGCACAGTCGTTAAGGGCTTTCACTTCAATAATATAGACGTACATTCGTAGGTTCGAATCCTGGTTCAGCAACTTTTATATTTTTTCTTTTCTTATTTCAAACTTGTCATTTCTCTCTTAACTCGTGCAAAACGTTTTGATTTTTGGTTGTGTATTCTATCTGTGTAGCATTTTAATTTGTATTATGAACGTGCTGTCCTTTTATTAATCAAAGATAATGTAAGGAATAAAAAATAAAATTGTATTAAAAAAACCAGTACTTAAAAGGTATCCTAAAAACCAGATGTAGTAAAATGATTTCAAATTAATTCTTGCAAGTAAATTTCAAAATGAAATAAAAAAAAATGCATGTCCTCATAACGTGGTGTTGGTAAGGTATCGAACCAGGGAACTTCAGATCAGTAGTCAGGCATCTATACCAATACACCATAACTCATTGACGTGTGAAGTTAACAAAGATAACGATATATTCGTTAGATACTAGTACCACTGTTTATCACCTGACTGACCTTTACGGAAATTAATGAAGTGCCAGGTCAATATTGTTGGACAATAACAAGAATAAATATTCAGGTCCTGTGTTCACTAAGAAAAAGTCAGTATCAAAATAAAAAGATCCTGATTTTAAAAATTATCGAACCAAAATAAGGATCAATTTTAGGATCAAGATAAATATTTGGATCAACTGTAAAATGCCCATATTTGAAAAAATATTTAAAATTTCATGAATATGTTTTTTCAAGTTCAGTTTTATCAAGTTAATATTAACTATTTAATCTACGATGATACACAAAGGAGAATATTTGAATATCAAATTTTGATCCTGATCCTGAAATCTTTGTGAACACGGGGCTAGATTATTCTTATGTTAGTCATAATTTACGCTACACTAAAAATTTTATAATAAGTTAAATTGTAGTTCATAGTCGGATACCACGGTTTATCAACATGTAGCATCACATGTAAAAAATGATAAATGTAAATAGCTCGGCTGTGGGTATCCGAGGATGATTGTAATTGAGTGATTGATTCATTTTATTATTTCCAACTCAATATGTACCTAATTTCATTACAGTTTCCCAGCACACTCCTCATTTTTATCTCAAAGGCCAGGGCAGACGAGGACGGGCAACAGGTAGATTAACTTATTTTACTACAATTCTTTTATTGCCGACCCTGACTATTACAAAAATTCATAAGTATTGTGAGGTTACTTTTTAAATAACAACAATATTGTTGATGTTCTTGATATTCACCAAACGAATTAAAGACATCTTTGCAGAAATATATTTAATCTAGAAAATTATTCCTTAGTATGTCAAATTTAAATAAGTGAATGTATAAACAGTGTTTGGGAAATTGCATTCTGAAATAGGTTGGTCTATTCTTAAAATGCTGCCCTTTTTAAATAACACTACCTGTAGTGCGTAAAGTTTAAAAATTTATATGAGCCGTGTCATGACAAAACCAACATAATGGGTTTGCGACCAGCAAGAATCCAGACCAGCTTGCGCATCCGCGCAGTCTGATCAAGATCCATGCTGTTCGCGTACAAACCCTTTAACAAGTAGAGAAACTGATAGCAAACACCATAGATCCTGATCAGACTGGTCTGGATCCATGCTGGTCGCAAACCCATTATGATGGTTTTATCGTGACGCGGCTCATATATTGTCTCTATGTGTATTCAAAAGATTTTACATTTTAAAAGAGACTGTATAGTAATTGTCAGGTATTGTTTTTTTTTTTTTTGTTTTTTTTTGCCCAATATCAAATTTGAACATTAATCTATCTTTAAGTCACTGATGTCATTAATAACATTCAGCAAAGAGTGTTTTAGTAATCAGGGTCTTTCAATTCTGTTTGAAAGACCCTGTAGTATTCAATGGAAAATACACAAACATGCAACAACAAATGGATGTTGCTACGAAATTTCCCATGCTTAAAACTTATTTTTATTATGTCAAATACTGATACCAGCATAAGTTTTTTTACACGGGTCTCTGGATTACCGACCCAGTATGCTAACCACTACACCACAGTGGCCGTTGCGTTCTATTCATGCTAACTGATCTTATATACTTAAGCCATTTTTAACTTCATTGTGATGTTATAACTTTTAATACCATAGCAAAAGTAGACGCAATTTATTAAATACTACATTTTACCCTCAGAGAGTGGAATTTTTATTTGGAAACGTCCTGCATACAGACGCTTTGATGATGCTGACGATTTCTCTCAATCAGACAGTAACCACGCCGACGGATCCTTCAAAAAAGTCAGAATTCACCGTACTGGCGTGTACTATGTGTTTGCAAAAGTGACCGCTAATGGTAGATCACGACTAAGGTAATGTAATTAATTAGTCTTTCGATCCTATTTCTTCCTAATTAAACGGAACAGTATGCCTCAGGAACGAATAAATGTTTTCCTTTTATAGTAACGACAAACATACCTTTTATGAGGTTTGAATTAACAGTTTTTGAGCATTCTCTATGTAGATGCTGATCATCTATATATGAGCCGTGTCATGACAAAACCAACATAATGGGTTTGCGACCAACATGGATCCAGACCAGCCTGCGCATCCGCGCAGTCTGATTAGGATCCATGCTGTTCGCTTACATACTCTATAACAAGTAGAGAAACTGATAGCGAACAGCATGGATCCTGATCAGACTGCGCGGATGCGCAGGCTGGTCTGGATCCATGCTTGTCGCAAACCCATTATGTTGGTTTTGTCGTGACACGGCTCATTTCATAAAACAGAAGATGATCAATTATGAAAACGCTAATCGACAATTGAAATATCATTTAATATGTTTGGACACAATTAATCTTTAAATGTCCAGTTTTAAAGGAGCGACTGTGTTTTATGAAATCAGTTTCAATTTGACCGTATTAATCGTGACACCTTACAATTCTTGAATGATCAAGATGACCACAGGATAGCTTGCAGTCAATATCAGTTACAATGTCATAAATCATTAAATTTGCCTTAAACAAACGTTTGCTGGCAATCGGAACATTCGGATAATAGCATATCCGAAGTTTGGCGGAAATGAGCGAGATTGTGCGATTGGCTTGCTCGGACACCTATAAGGGTAATGTCATGTATATAATTGTTTTTACTTCTCAATTTATCGCTCAGTATGTTTTGTTTCTTATTGTTTTAGCTCCAGTGACCAGCCTCCAATGGGAATCGTTTTAAAGAAAGAAGGAATAGGTGGACCCGAAGATCTTGATTTCTCCTGGGTTACACAAGATGAAAAGTATACATGAAATATTTGAAAATATTGACAAACAAGTTTATATAATTACTCATTACGTCTAGAAAGTTACAAATATTCTTTCGTAGAATCTGATTTCTTAGACCAAAAAGAACATTTTATCTCCTTATACCGAATTCGATTGAACGTAAAAGTCTTAGTCTTGCGTTTTTATTTGTTTGGGTCGTCAGACCAAACAAATAATGGTAGCGAAATTTCAGAGCCTGATGTTCTTATTTGCAAATGCCGAAAGTAGTCCAAACTCCTCGAAGCGGTTACTTCCCTTCATATGTACATCGACGCCGAAAAATTAAGGGGAGATCACTGCGTAAAGATTGTCAAATGACAGGCGCATTAATTTTCGTAACGAAAAAATAGTTCCCGATTGGTCGAAGATTTCTTATATTGTGTTATTCTTATAGATATACATGCTAATATTCAGCCACATGATTATTTACTTCAGTGTTAAACACACAAAATATATCGAAATTAATGAGGGTTACAAACTCTAATTTAGAATAATATGGTATTCTTCAGGCAGTTATCTTATAACTCCCCGTGGTCGAGGGGTTTACACTCTCGCTTTGGAAGCGAGAGATCTGGAGTTCAAATCCCAGTAAAGGCTTATCATGTGGGCTTTTTTATTGTTTAATTGTTTAAGCCAAATAAACATTGAATTGAATATCAGTGTTGCAATAAGTCTTATAGCCAATTCACTATAGTTATAAAACAGCATTGGTGACACTTAACAAACAAATTGGTTTATAATCTCACAACCTTCACCTTTCTGACATTCTGAGACCCAAACAAATTCAGCGCCTTCTGTGCTTTGATTTCTTGCGGCATCATTTTGCTACCTACACGTTACATTGAGGTTGAACGCCACTAAGTACTCATATTTAATGCATTTGCATCATCTTTTTTTTTTGAGTGACACTAAAACAAAATGTTGTTGCATCACGCTAAATACCGTCTTCCGGTATATACCGGATAAGACGCTAAAATCCCCCCCTTTCACCCGCCGAAATGCAATTTAAGAAGTCTAATTCATCTCTTCATGCCGATTTATATACGATCAAGGATGAATCGGTGAAAAAATGAGATTTTTTTCTGCTTTGTGAATATGATTTCTGCAAGCGTCTAAAGGTACTGCTTCACACTAGTGAGTTAAATTGTCTTTTTTTTCAGGGGACAAGATTACGGTATGGCCGCTCACACATCGGAAGACGCGAACTATCCTATAGATACCTTAGAGATATCAGGACTATTTACACTAAGTGAAAATGACCAAATTTATATACAGGTGCCAGCAGAAACGATTAACTCAAGACATGACCGCTTTTTGAGCGGGGAAGTGAGATCGCGCTTTGGGGCTTTTCTCGTTGAAGCAAGCTCATTTGGCTGATAAGGAACTGACTTCTTCAAAAAGTAAAATAAGATCATTGACGTGTCGTAGCTGACAATGGATCATAATTATTAACTTTTAGATATGATTAGATTTCTTTTTTCTAAGATAACTCACAATATAGTTGTATGAAAAGCAAGCACAAAGATGTTCCTGTTTGGAATCACATAAGTTATTTTGAATAGATATGTTTATGAGATTGTATACGTACATAAACATGACTTAAACAATTAAGCCGAGGTATACGACGGCAAAACATAACAACATACTGTACTTTAAAATGAAAATGAAAATTCCTTTAAGTTCACCAAAATGTTGAAATTTTGTCCGGCATTTAGCCGAATTTTTGTTATACTTAAACCGAAGTTCGAACAGGGACATGTATAAGCTATTTATAAGCCATATATGTGTATATGTATTGAGAGAAACATATAAAAAGGTTGAATGAAGATACAGATAGGAGAAATTCTTATCAACAAGCTGAGTAATGTAAGATTTTTTTGAATGAATATCGTATACAGTTTGGCATATACTAGTTGTAAAAATAGTTGTTGTAAATATCATTTGATTTTAACAGTGATGTTGGAAGGGAGGTAATCCATCATTAGATATATAACCTGTTATTTTATGTTATAATGATATGTTAGTGTTAAAGTGGATTGGTATGATATGATGCACATATCTTTTCATAAGTATTTCAAATATTGATAAAAAACAGTAGAAATATATCATTTTGATATTCTTATGAAATATGACTGGAAAAACAAATGTTGGTAGAGTTCTAAAATGATTTATTATGAACATCTATATGATGAATAATACTATTTTGTTTTAGAACACTTTTTTATCTGCTTTATATTTGAGCCGCGTCACGACAAAACCAACATAATGGGTTTGCGACCAGCATGGATCCAGACCAGCCTGCGCATCCGCGCAGTCTGATCAGGATCCATGCTGTTCGCTATCCGTTTCTGTACTTGTTATAGGGTTTGTAATCGAACAGCATGGGTCCTGATCAGACTGCGCGGGTGAGTAGACTGGTCTGGGTCCATGCTGGTCGAAAACCCATTATATTGGTTTTGTCATGGCGCGGCTCAATTATATGTCATATCGGATTATGTCTCAAACATTTACCAACATCTATATGAAATTCTTTTTTGATTTCACGTATGAAACTGAATACTATCAACATAATTATTACAGACCAATTCACTGTTTGAATGTTGTTCAAAATATCTTCTTTTGTTGTCATGACTGATATAGGGCGTTAACTGTGCATATTTTTTTCATATGTAAATAAACATATCTTGTTGTATATGTGATTGTTATATGTATGTACTCTAGTTACAATATCAAAATTCAATGCAATGTTGTTAAATATTTGAAGTATTTTTTACACGAATTATAACTAGATTGAAATGTACAAGCATCGAGATAAGTTAAACAAATGCTTAACAAATATTCTTTTTTATATTCATAATCCTATCTTGTTATTCACGAAGTATGGACTAATGTTACATATTTTAACTTACAAGTATTATTCTCACATAGAAGTCACATGACCGTGATATGCCATTCACATTTAAAGACGTCTTTCTCAAGAAATTAGTGATGATATGAAATTAGTGATATTGACTAAATATATGATACAGTTTTGGGGTTTTCTCTTCTTTAACGTGACAGGTCATTTAATGCAATTTTACATACATCTATAAATATATCAATCTTGTATTGTTCATATCAGTCGATTGAGCCGCGCCATGACAAAGCCAACATAATGGGTTTGCGACCAGCATTGATCCAGACCAGCCTGCGCATCCGCGCAGTCTGATCAGGATCCATGCTGTTCGCTTAAATACTCTATAACAAATAGAGAAACTGATAGCAAACAGCATCGATTCTGATCAGACTGCGCAGGCTGGTTTGGATCCATGCTGGTTGCAAACCCATTATGGTGGTTTTGTCATGACGCGGCTCATATCAATCTTGTATTGTTCATAACAATTGGTTGATTACAAGTTTAACACTGTGATTTGCAATTGTCTCTTTGAAAAAATTCTATTGGTTCATACAAAGTCACGTGATTAGTTATAAGTCAAGTATCATTAATTAAATAAAGTTAATGACGATTTTTTTTCTTATTTGATATTTCACTGAAAAGTTTATTATGTATATTAATTTCAATAGATTGTTTCTTTGGCTTTCATATATTCAGAACTCTTTAAAATGACTTTCTTTTAATGGAAGATTTGTTGTTGTTGTTTTCCGTACCACCGATGACGGTTAGATACACCAGGATAAAGATTGATGTGTTGTTATTTTAACTGATCTGTTTTGTATATAAGTATAATTATAATAATAATTAGATATAAAGGCCCCAAGGAAGAAAAGTTTTTTTTAATACTTATTGGGTCACCTTTATAATCAGAGAGTGTTGTCTCCTTTTCTTCTTTTGTATACATATAGAATGTACTTAATTCAAATAAAATCTGGAATCAATTCTGTGTTGCTGTTGTTGTTTAAATATTTGGAAAATAAACGACCAAAAGGTATCTTTTAGTTCTGCAATTATCAAAAGATGGTCTACATATTTCAAAGTTTCTCATTGTGTCTGTTGCTTATATAGAATTTAAAAAAAACTCCACTGGGATCAAAAAGCCCCAAAACATAAAATTTCTTACTTAGATCTATTGACGAAACAGTTTAATAATTTATGTATATATATTTGTAAGAAACGTTTACAGTTGTCCTTTTAAGAGTTATTATCTGCCATGGTTTATGAATATTGTGTATTTAACAGTTCAAAAATGTAAAACATTTATTTGAATTTATTAAATTTTAATTAATTATGACAATCACTTTTTTCTGTGTTGTTGTATTTTTTTTAAATTTATTTAGTCGAATACGAGTAATATATTTTAACACTGTTGTGCTTTTCGGATAGCACAAATTAAGTTTTAATCATATTGAAGAAATGAACAAAGGAAGTTAACTTTCGTCATTTAGTTATTTATTCTCAGTATAGTATTTTAAGCCTTTTGTCAGTTTAGCATAAAGATAGTCTTCTGCTTTTTTATGTGTGATTTAACAACTCTAATGTTAATAATAATAATAATAATAATAATAATAATAATAATAATAATAATAATAATAATAATAATAAACTATAATAAACTATAGGAAAGGTAGTATTATGATCTTAAGCAGCACATCTCCAGATTAAGTCAAACTTTCATGACAATTTTGAAAAAAAAGAGTAAAATATTGAACGTACTTTACACATTCGCAAGCGGCACTTCCAATCCACGTAAGTCAATATATGCATAATAAGTCTTTACTGCGTTAGTCACGTAGTAGAAATATGCTGATAAATACTGTAAAATAAGTCACTCATTTCACGTAACATGTAAATCATTACTTTAAATATTTAAAAGAATGATATTACTTTTTTTAAATCTTAGAACATTTTCTTAGTTGATTTTCTTGAAAAAAAGGCTCATCTGGTGGCATGAATATCTATCGTTAGAACTAAAAGAAAAATAAATGTGTTTTTTCGCTTTTTATTACATATCACTTTGTTTGGGTTAAAGGTGAGATAAATTGGGTTGACTTTAGGTCAATATACATTTAGATTACTCTCCCTTAAGCCTTAATATTAAAAAAATATATCATCAGCGACTACACAATAATACTAAAATTAGTAAATTAAAGTAAACTAACTAAAATACCCACGTATTTGTTAAATAATTAACTTAACTTTAACTTCCTCATCAAATTCCTTCGCTACTTTACAAAATACTTGATACAGTTAATAATAAATATAACATCCGGTAAACACCTTATGAAACAACCACAAAAAGCGTCCTATTATGTCATGCATTTGATTAAAAGTTATTTTAATATTTTAATTAAATTTTGTCAAGGGATGATCTCAGCCTATCCCCTACGTTATATAACGATAGTTATTGCTTCTTGTGTATAAAGGAATGTACAAATATTAAAATTAGATCAAAGAGGATAGATATTGCCCGCTATCAGAAAGAATAACGGAAATTGTAAACAGAAGGGGGCTTAAGTAAAGCAATTTGTTTTCTGAAATAAGAATTTACGATATAGAAAAAAAATAAACATAAAAAAAATCACCACCAACAAAACGACTAACTTAAACGCACTAGACATTCATTAATTACTACACCAGTTTGACAATACAAAGCCGCACAACCTTATATCTTAAATGAACATGTCCATCTTTAAAATCTGGACAAAACCATTCATTGTCATAGGGTAAATCTAAACAAAAATGTACTAACTAAATGGCAAACGGTCGTGCCGACTGACTTTGGTTTGTTCTGATCTCAAGTGTAACATCAGTGACCACCATTAGGATAAAGGAGTTCGAAACTCAAGTGAGCCGCGTCACGACAAAACCAACATAGTGCGTTTGCGACCAGCATGGATCCAGACCAGCCTGCGCATCCACGCAGTCTGATCAGGATCCATGCTGTTCGCTTACCAATTCTATTACAAGTAGAGAAACTGATAGCGAACAGCATGGATCCTGATCAGACTGCGCGGAGGCGCAGACTGGTCTGGATCCATGCTGGTCGCAAACCCACTATGTTGATTTTGTCGTGACGCGGCTTAAATGTGTTCGAAGAATAATTGTTGGGTCAAAAGCTAAATTACGTAATATGCCAGTTTTATTTCAACAGCTATATTAAAGTTGTGTGTATACCAATGATTTACAATTAAATTATACAAAGTTGACGAATGTTCTCTTCTTCGTAACATTACATTTGAGTACAAATAAGTAACTGCGATTTAAACCGCTTTTTACCTTGTGATGAAAATGTGTCATGAATTATTCGTATACAAATACAAATATACATGCACAGTGTGTTAACTGGAGTGCAAATACATGTTCATGCATTAGTTACCCGTGCTCTCCCGTTACCGCACTGTCTGTCAAGTATAAAAGTAGAGAATGCTTGTTGATTGGCTCATTTTTTTATTTTAATTTTATTATTCTTATTTTATTTTAATTTTTTTTTTGGGGGGGGGGGGTGGTGAGAAATGGATAACGATAGTACAGTCAAATTCAAGTCTCGTGCATTGAGCACTTTTTTTCTAGGGTTTTATATTGTGACAAGGAACGTGTTTTTATTTTTGCCTATGATGAACAAGACTATGATGAACAAGACTATGTTCCCTCATACAAATCAGATAGCCTCCTGTTTCCAAACTCTAGTTATTATATAATTCGTCATTACATACTGTCGATACGCTCAAATAATTATGTTATGTTTGAGAATAAATCACCAGAAAAAAATACTTAAAAGGGGGAAACACGTTCAAAAGCATTGAGATTGAAATCGGTTGCATAAAATTCGAGTAATCTTCTACATGAACACTTGTGGCTGAGGGGTTGCCTTTAAGGGTTGAGGCATCAGACATGGATCCACCGTTCATAAGAGGCGACTAAATGGGTTCGCATTATTTGAGTCTATGGATCTCTTAGCTCCAACAGGTGAAGTGAGCCCTGTGTGTTCTTTAAGTTCTTTACACTCGAGTTTAGCCAAAATCATCTTTCCTGTTTCGGCGCCATATGACCTTAATTGTGTTTATGCACCGTAAAGCCAAAAAAGTCAGTCATTGTTTTTTTTTCTTCAGTAAATACATTCTCTTGAAAAACCGACTTAATACTATGGTAAATGGGATTGAATGTATCAGCAAATAAATTTTGACGTCAAGCTAACGTAACGCTAGTTTTACGTTAACGTTTGTTGAAGGTTAATTTGACATTGCAGTAAATCGTGACTTACTTATTTCGGTAGTTATTTTAATGTATACGACTGATTTGATTTATTCAAACAAAACGAAACCACAAAGTTTATTATTATAAACACACCTGTAACATGATAGTAAGTACGAGAAGGTGAAATACCTATTATTTCGTAAGAGATAAAAACAACTACTCTAGGAGGCAGACAGTCATAGAGAACGACCTCTCTAGGATGTAGTAAGAGGTAAAGAACGCCCACTCTAGGATGTAGTAAGAGGTAAAGAACGCCCACTCTAGGATGTAGTAAGAGGTAAATAACGACCACTTTAGGAGGCAGACAGTCATAAAGAACGCCCAGTCTAGGATGTAGTAAGAGGTAAAGAACGACCACTCTAGGATGTAGTAAGAGGTAAAGAACGACCAAGCTAGGAGGCAGACAGTCATAAAGAACGCCCACTCTAGGAGGTAGTAAGAGGTAAAGAACAACCACTTTAGGAGGCAGACAGTCATAAAAAACGCCCAGTCTAGGATGTAGTAAGAGGTAAAAGAACGACCACTCTAGGATGTAGTAAGAGGTAAAGAACGACCAAAGCTAGGAGGCAGACAGTCATAAAGAACGCCTACTCTAGGATGTAGTAAGAGGTAAAGAACGACCACTTTAGGAGGCAGACAGTCATAAAGAACGACCATTCTAGGATGTAGTAAGAGGTAAAGAACGACCACTCTAGGATGTAGTAAGAGGCAAAGAACGACCAAGCTAGGAGACAGACAGTCATAAAGAACGACCACTCTAGGATGTAGTAAGAGGTTAAGAACGACCATTCTAGGATGTAGTAAGAGGTAAAGAACGACCACTTTAGGATGTAGTAAGAGGTAAAGAACGACCA
Organism: Ruditapes philippinarum; assembly: GCF_026571515.1. Lineage (NCBI taxonomy): Eukaryota > Metazoa > Mollusca > Bivalvia > Venerida > Veneridae > Ruditapes > Ruditapes philippinarum. The sequence continues at coordinate 183,320 of NW_026864520.1, read as the reverse complement.
ATCTAGGAGGCAGACAGTCATAAAGAACGCCCATTCTAGGATGTAGTAAGAGGTAAAGAACGACCACTCTAGGATGTAGTAAGAGGTTAAGAACGACCAATCTAGGATGTAGTAAGAGGTAAAGAACAACCACTCTAGGATGTAGTAAGAGGTTAAGAACGACCAATCTAGGATGTAAAAAGAGGTAAAGAACGACCACTCTAGGATGAAGTAAGAGGTTAATTAACGAACGACCACTCTATGATGTAGTAAGAGGTTAAGAACGACCACTCTAGGATGTAGTAAGTGGTAAAGAACGCCCACTCTAGGAGGCAGACAGTCATAAAGAACGCCCACTCTAGGATGTAGTAAGAGGTAAAGAACGACTACTCTAGGATGTAGTAAGAGGTAAAGAACGACCAATCTAGGATGTAGTAAGAGGTAAAGAACGATCACTCTAGGATGTAGTAAGCGGTAAAGAACGACCACTCTAGGGTATAGCAAGAGGTAAAGAACAACCACTCTAGGATGTAGTAAGAGGTTAAGAACGACCAATCTAGGATGTAGTAAGAGGTAAAGAACGACCACTCTAGGATGTAGTAAGAGGTTAAGAACGACCAATCTAGGATGTAGTAAGAGGTAAAGAACGCCCACTCTCTGATGTAGTAAGAGGTTTAGAACAAGCACTCTAGGATGTAGTGAGAGGTAAAGAACGACCACTCTAGGAGGCAGACAGTCATAAAGAACGCCCACTCTAGGATGTAGTAAGAGGTAAAGATCGACCACTCTAGGATGCAGTAAGAGGTTAAGAACGACCACTCTAGGATGAAGTAAAGAGGTAAAGAACGACCACTCTAGGAGGCAGACAGTCATAAAGAACGCCCACTCTAGGATGTAGTAAGAGGTAAAGAACGACCACTCGAGGATGTAGTAAGAGGTAAAGAACGACCACTCTAGGAGGCAGACAGTCATAAAGAACGCCCACTCTAGGATGTAGTAAGAGGTAAAGAACGACCACTCTAGGATGTAGTAAGTAGTTAAGAACGACCATTCTAGGATGTAGTAAGAGGTTAAGAACGACCACTCTAGGATGTAGTAAGAGGTAAAGAACGACCACTCTAGGAGGCAGACAGTCATAAAGAACGCCCACTCTTGGATGTAGTAAGAGGTTAAGAACGAACACTCTAGGATGTAGTAAGAGGTTAAGAACGACCACTCTAGGATGTAGTGAGAGGTTAAGAACGACCACTCCAGGATGTAGTAAAAGGTTAAGGACGACCAATCTAGGAGGTAGTAAGAGGTTAAGGACGACCAATCTAGGATGTAGTAAGAGGTTAAGAACGACCACTCTAGGATGTAGTAAGAGGTTAAGAACGACCACTCTAGGATGTAGTAAGAGGTTAAGGACGACCACTCTAGGATGTAGTAAAAGGTTAAAGACGACCACTCTAGGATGTAGTAAGAGGTTAAGGACGACCACTCTAGGAGGCAGAGAGAGGTTAAGAAATACCACTCTAGGATGTAGTAAAAGGTTAAAGACGACCACTCTAGGATGTAGTAAGAGGTTAAGGACGACCACTCTAGGATGTAGTAAGAGGTTAAGAAAGACCACTCTAGGATGTAGTAAGAGGTTAAGGACGACCAATCTAGGATGTAGTAAGAGGTTAAGAACGACCACTCTAGGAGGCAGTCAGTGATAAGAACGACCGCTTTGGGAGGAAGAAAGAGGTTATGAATGTCTACGCAAGGAGTAAGTTACTCTAGAGGTAGTACATGATAAGAAATGATCACTTTGGAAGGTAGTTAGTAATAAGGAACAACTACTTGAGGAGGTTGTAAGATGAAATGAATGACACACCTTATTAGGGAAAATAAACAAAGCATATGTTTCATTTAGATTTATTTGAAAAAATAAACAGAGAAAAAACTGTTTAATAGAACACATATACAAAAAACATATATCGAAAGACCTTTGGTACAGATTGCCTCATGTAAGACAAAATGTGCATATGTTGCATATATATATCACAAGTTTTTTAGATGAGTTCTTTGTGGGGAATAAATAAATAGAATTTTATTCCGTTCAACGCACAATCAAATTTTCACAATGTTATATATAAATACACTTAATGTCACGAAAAGTAAGTAATAGAAAGAGCATCGACACACGAGGCTATCTGATTTGTACGAGGGGGCGTAGCCCCCGAGTATTAATCAGATTGCCGAATGTTTTGATGCTCATTCTCTTTTGTATCATAGTCAAACATAATAACAAGTTCCCTGTGGTCTCAATATGAAACCCCAGAGAAAAAGTAACCAGTGAACGATCATCTAAATATGATATTTCTATCGCTTTCCCTTTCTCTGCCGTCACAATAAGTAATCCCCAGCAAAAATGAGCCAATCAATGGGCATGCTCTGGAGTGCGGTTCACTCCAGTTAACGCACTGTCGATTTAACTCTGACACATTTTTAACAGAAAGGTCCCCAAACTAGGATACAACTTTTCAAAACAACAGTTAATCTAATCAAATGGAAACTATTGTTGTCACACTCCAACAATTTTAAAAAATAATTTACTCTCCTCTCGCACACTTGCTACCTAACTTGATATAACGAAACTTTTCTGAAGCTTTGCAAGATGTTGTCTTGCAAATGGACTAAACTTTTTATTTTGTTCTTATTGTTTATTAATGGATATGAAAGCTCGAATATATAATTACATTAATCGAATAAATTCCTTGATATTAAGCCATATTCGTTGGTTTTGCAATAAGTCCATTTGATTAAATTGAGAAGTTATGAAAGAAAATATTCCAACTTTTTGAGTAACATGAAAACAACAACGACAGTAGCAAAAACTATGGAATGTTTATAATAAACAGTAAAATATGTTTACCATTCATATGCATAAATACAAGTTATTATATAATCACTTCATGGCACTTTATTCACTATTCGTTGAAGCAAATAAATCTTAGAGTAAATAAGTTAACGTTTTACAAAATAAATTACATAAATATCGTTGCTCAAAATAAATCACATTTTCTCCCCTATTTCTCCATTTTCGGACAAGGAGAATGGTTCACCGCCTAGTATTATTATTGCATCTTTATAGGACGGAGGAGGAGTTTGAATGTAGCTTAGGTCAGGTGACGTTGGCTCTGACCTTTGACCTGAGGAATAGATAAGATCAAACACTGATAAATGCATATTTGGAAATCGACTTCTCCAAGAAGTTCTACACCGATTGCCATTCGCAGATTGTGTGTTTTGTGAAGCGTCATCTTCGATAGCAGACGGATTAAGGTTAAACTGATAATCCGCCATGCTCACTAAGCTGCCTGAGCTAAGTCTTGAGTGCTGAAGTCTTAAATCTCCACTTGAGTCTGTTAATGATATTCCTACTGAGCTCACATTTGTTGACACGGAATCACCGTCTGTTGTATCCTCGCCGAAAAGAACCGAATACGAGGGAGGCAGATCGGATGATTCCGTTTGAACGGATTGTTCCGAATTACCAACAAGGCTTTGTCCTCGTGGATTCCGTCGATCTTTTATCAGACGCGCCACGTGCATTATGGCGACACAGAGGATCGGCACGATTACTGACAAGCCTGCAGCGACACCTATTACTCCGAGGTTTTCAGGGGCAGGTAACTCATTGGCATCTATAAAATACAAAATACACAAAAATAATGACTTACTTCATGCAAAATTTAATCTTCAACTATTAGTCATTGAATATATATCATGTACAAAATCAATATGTACATGTGTCTCCTTAAGTTTTTCAGAACAGAGAAACTTTCTTTTCATTTTTGAGACCGACACTGTCATAATTATGGCAACTTTTCAGTTTTCCGTGTGAAGGAAGACCTCATGTGCCCCTCTGTGCATTATTTAAGGCAGGTCAATCGAGTAAAACCACCGGCCTTTCTTAAGCTATCTGCACAGATTCTATCATTAAATAATTCAAAGTCCTTGGTGGGTTCGAGCCAAAATTGAGGACGGGCCAGTGGGTCGAAGTCAACTACCATAACCACTCGACCACAGAGCCCCCTTCATAGTGGTTTTATTCTACATACACAATTATAATACCATTTTTTTATCACATGACCAATGTTATAAACAGTGTGATTTGATTGGATAATTTCTAGCACAGATGTCAGTTTTAATATTATTTCTTTTTCCTTCAAATTTATATTCTTTAATATTGTCTAATTTTGACACTTCACATACGTAAAACTTTACAATTTGACGTTTTCATTAATTGAAATGAGAGAATGTTATGTTGAAATATTCAGAAAGAGGACAATAAAATTAATTAAATAATCCTTAAATGATGTATGTTTTTGCCGGCTCGCCACGGCGAGACGGTATTACGCTAGGATTTTACTTAGAAACAACCTAAAACTCCGAATCCATCCAAAAAATTAATCTAAGCTTGGCTTCCAGCTTTCTACAAAATTTATCTGTCACGGCTGGAATCCAAAATAATTAAGCCAATCAAATTTGATCTTACATAGCGTCAAAAAACCTTCAATTTTCACGCCATTTTTAAAAAGGAACAAGTATTGCTTTGAGCGCAAAGATGATAATGATGATAAAATATTTGTTTTCATGAATTCCTTTCAATAAATCATATTTACACTGACTTTTGATTTAGTGATTTCAACTGTTTTATCTGTAGTAAGTTAAATAATTAACAATTAATTGGTTAATTAACATAAGTGTACATCTGGTTCTGTGCATATTTTCTTTTTCTTTTTTTCCGGTAATTTTATCCTTTCCGGTATTTTGTGTATGTATTCATTGGGATATACTATTCTCCGGTCCGGTCGCTTCCGGTCTCTCCCGGATTTACGAGACTTGAGAACTTGTACAAATCAAATAATCATGCCCCATGAATCTAAATTCGCCCACACCAAGAGAGTTCTTCAGTAATATAGTCCTGTATAGAACGTGTGTCTGTCACTCATTCCAATACTAAATAATATATTACAACTTAACTTTGTATAAAGAGACATCTTTATGAATTCTACCTATCTAACATTTTTTAGTCAAGGTCAACAGGCCATATAGTAAATGTGCATAGACATAGGGACTTCATTCCATCTGTTTACATGCATCTTCATATATACTCATATTTCCCTTTGTTAAACTGAGAGAACTGGCTTCCGTAACTTTATATGTCACTTTTATTTTGATGTTCGCTGAAGTCTCTTCAGGTACAGAACTGTCATTTTTACATTTAAACACAACCCTAGAATGAAATTACGAAGCGAGTCGCTACTAGCTTTTTTAAAAGCTAACCTTGTTCTCAATTAAATCTAAGAAAATATCCAATTAACATATGTAAATGCGGTTTGATTCATTTGAATTCGTTTCCAAAAATAAATCTCGTGATTTCAAGCGCATTGAAAGGGTGATGTCATTTGATTGACGAACCTGTTTGATAAAGTGGAGTAATCATTTAAAGCATATTAATAAAATTGCATTCATGTGTACACTTATTTTTGTTTATATATTTAAATATATTTGTTTAATTTTTTTTGCATTTTTACTTGTTTTACAGTACACAGATAAGTCAAATTGAATGTTTGTGTATTTTATTATGTAACTTTAATTACCTACGTTGATAAAACCGAAACTAATAAGTTACGCCAGGAAAGTGAGGTGTACAAAAAAGTTTTTGTTTATAATTGTTAAACGCTTATTTATAATCATGAATCTTTACTTAATAATTTATGTAATAGCACACGATTCTTTGTCACCAATCTTCATTTTATAGGTTATAACACTCTCCTGTCTGCTTCCTCGGACAAACAAGTACATTTGAGCATCTTCGCGACAAAACCAACATAGTGCGTTTGCGACCAGCATGGATCCAGACCAGCCTGCGCATCCGCGTAGTCTGATCAGGACCCATGTTGTTCGCTATCAGTTTCTCTACATGTAATAGGGTTGGTAAGCGAACAGCATGGATCCTGATCAGACTGCGCGGATGCGCAGGCTGGTCTGAATCCATGCTGGTCGCAAACCCATTATGTTGGTTTTGCCATGGCACGGCTCATTTGAACCTGTGCTATGTTGAGGCTCCAGTAGGGCTCGAACCCACAATCTCTTTGCTTATAGACAGACATCTTAATACCAAGTCACCGCTCCCTAACTTTATTAATTGACTAGCTTGATACACCTATATCTAATATAATCGGTATACAAAACACTTACGCGACAGTTTTAAACTGATTTTTATGTCATAAATCTTTCACGCACCAGCTAGTGTTCTAATTAGTTTAAATGACATAATTTATTGTAAAACATTTTCTTACTTAAACATTCAAATCGTATTTCATAGTCTCGGCATGTAGAATTTTGTTGGTCCCCATTTCGACAGATTAGTCCGAACGTATTACACGGGACGAGCAGCCGGTCTCTGGAGTACCCCGTGGTTTCTACGTTAAACAAAATTGAAGGATCCTTCGCGTCTCTACAGAGTGCGTCTATAGGTGAATTACCGTTGCATATTTCATATCCTCTCTGTTGGAAAAAAAGGAGAAATATTTCAAACATTGTTATACTTATACTAGTAACATAAGTAAAATTATATAAGTAATTCACTATTTTGTTTTGATATCTCAGTATACGCTCTAACGTCTAGTCTTGTCATTAATTAAAATCTTAAAGGCACATCAATTATGCCTCAGAAACACACAATTTTTTACTTCTTTAGAAAGGGCAAACATCAACTTTTTAAAGTTTAAATAATGGTTTCATAGAATGTAAGATGTTTGTTATCTGAAGAATGTAGCGATAAATGTGAAATAATTTGTCACAAAAGTAGCAAAATGTAAATAATGTAGTGCTTTGACTTTAAACAATGTAGTGCTTTGACTTTCATTACAAGTACACCAAATTTGAAAAGCTTTTAAGAAATAAAATTAAAATCATTTCTAAGGCAAAATGGGCCCTTAAAGACATTGTCAGATATATTCTCAAAAGATATTACTTTCATCTGTAGACGAATTAATTGTTCGATTTTTTTTAAAGTTCATAATACATATTTAACAAATACACAAGAAGCAAAACAGAAAATGAGTCGTAATGGGGCTTTAAGCCAGTTTATCTAAACGTTTCGTGGTATATGGCAAGTAAGCATACAGGAAAAACTTCGGGCTATAAGTTCGTGCTCCATCCACAAGAGTGAAGAATCGAAGTTTTTTGTTCGATATTTTATTTGCAACAATTGTTTTAGGGTCGATACGAAATACAGAGTCACTTCAGCTACACTAATTTTCTAATCTTGTTGATATTTCCGAGACATATTTATTTCCTTATTATTTTCCTCTTACAATAAAAGTAAATATTTGACCGTAAGTTTACACATTCGATCATTCTGATTCGTTCAATGAACCCTGTTATCTTCTCAATAAATGCAGTAAAGGCTGATATTCCCTAAGTTATTGACCTTGTATAATAAAGGATAGTATATTCTGTATCTCTAATGTTCTCATAATGTAAAAAAAGATAACTTATTTGATAATAAAATTGATAAATATAGAAAACAAAACATTAAACAGAGAAAACAACGTTTTTACTATGTAAGCAGAGGATATTACGTTCGATAAAATGTATGATATTATATACGAAATGAATGTATAAATAAGTATAGGGCATTACAACGAAAAATAATACAAAACAGGTAGATACGTGCAGACAACTAAATAAACAGTATACAATTTGTTTTTACATTTCTCATGTTATACTGTTGATTAACAAAAAAAAAAAAGTTGTCAGTAGGACAGCGTGCTCGACTAATCGACTAAAACAAGAGCCTTGTTGAACGGTTAATGTAAAATTTTCTAAAGTCAAAAAGAGCTACTAGTATTATTTCGTCAAAATCCATGTTAAGTTATCGGCCTGGGACAGTGACCTCCTATAACGCTCTTAAATAGATGCGAGAAGTTTCAATTCAATCCCTTCAGCAGTTTTGGAGAGAACAACTTGCACTCAAAAACTTAACCAAAGTGACGACGACGCCGACATTGACGCCGGGATGATTTTCTTCGAATAGGCGAGCTAAAAACAAAATACAAGAAAAATTGTGAGGTACCTTTCTAATACTGACAACACTCTCGTCGTCGTCGGCAGATGTCGCCGGATCGTCGGTATTATACCAGCCTGTCCACATTCGTACATGTGAGGTGTCTATATCACTCCGATGATTATCTGAAGTTGACAAAAATATAAATTTATCTACATAATTCTCAAAACGAGTCATCCTCGAAGAAAGAAAGAAAGAGAAAGAAAGAAAGAAATAGAAAGAATGAGAAAGAAAGAAAGAAAGAAAGAAAGACAGAAAAAAAGAAAGAAAGAAAGAAAGGAAGGAAGGAAGGAAGGAAGGAAGGAAGGAAGAAAGAAAGAAAGAAAGAAAATAAGAAAGAAAGAAAGAAAATAAGAAAGAAAGAAAGAAAGAAAGAAAGAAAGAAACAAACAGAAAACAACACAATAACAAGTGCAAATCTATTTTTTAAGAAAGAAAACAAGGTTCTTAGAATGATTGATGGTATACACGCGGCATTATGAACATATAGTCATAGTATATTTTGTAATATTATTAAATAAAAGTGCCTATACATGTAAAATATTGCGAAATTATCTATTTCGGTGGGTTGTAGAAGCAGCTATCTAGGTTTAGATAGCGGTTTCTAGTTATATAGAGGTTTTTTTTTTTATAGTTTAATCACAAGAAGTCTTGAATTATTTAGAGTAAGAAGAAAAAAATATTAACATGAACTTGATATTTAACAACAACGACTATTTGTTCCTTCTTTCAAATGAGCTACACGTTTTTACTTAAATCAGACGGATATTAAGATAATATTATCATTCATATCTTCATGGTAGTAATTACCACTTATGATAATTTGTGAAATAATCAGAGTATGACATGAATGAAGTATACTAATCTTTCGAAAAAAACAATAACAAAAAAAAAGAAAAGAAAAACAACACCAACATGTTCTCCGGTTTCCTATTCTTTTTATAGCAAACTTGATCTCATTTGTCAGAAAAACCGGCTCAAAAAAGAAGAAATTTAAACAAAAACACACGACAGGTTCTCTAATTTTCTACTTGGTCCGTTTATCACAAAAAGTCCATTTATAAAAAAAACAAAAAAAACCCCAAAAAACATTGGATGATATATAATTAATCAATCGTAAATCTAACGCATGTACATATTCAATAAAATAAATTTAAATTTATAATTAAGTATCTTACATGTTTCACCCCATCCTGTTATAATAGCCATGATAGTTTTATTTCAATAAAAACTTCAATAGCGTCCTCTAAGTGAATAAGGAAATTACTCTATATGTGACAAGATTCAAACTTTATTAACAAAAAAAAACAAAACAAAAAACTTTATTAACAGCAGATATATCCTGTATCCTGGTTCTAATTAAATTACGAAATTAAAATAAATTAAATTCCGACGTTTGTCTTCGTGTTCTTGTAAAACAGGAAATTGAAAGTCGAAAACCTCCGCTTTAAAGGACAGTTTTACCAAAGGTCAAGGTCTTTGTGAAATAACAAACTTAAATGGAATCTGTGAGGAAATACGGGGCTTATCGGCAAATAAATAAACAAACAGGTCACACTAGTTCATTTTTAAGTGCGAATTTAAATTAGGTAACTATATCAAGGAAATCAGTTGAAAAAAAACCCGCGTCCGTGGGCTGATTGGTTGGACGTTATCTGGCAAAAATTCTATTGATGGAAATATTAGTGTATCTACAGGGAAATCTAACAGACGATAGCACTTCATATCGTCAATCCCATTGTTTAACTTATATAATAAAGGGGGATAACTAGGAGCACTGTGCAGAGTATCTATTAGAAAGTAATCAAAGCTTCCAATTTAAAGTCTAAAGTAAACTTATTGTTTTTACTTGTATTTTCAATGAAGATACTACACATGTGACGACCTGACATGACTCTATGTAACCGAGGTTATGAAAACTTTTAAGAATACACGAATATATACGCTACTATATATTTTTGTTTTGATGAAAAGCGCAAAATTTAACGCTATCGTGAAATATTTTCCCTTGCACTAGATTTAATAAATGATAAATATGAGACAAAGTTGTAAAATGTTTTGATGATGATTTGACGGTATGCATCAATAAATAAATGTTCAAAGATGTAAACAATGTTTCTGGTATGTAGAGCAAACGTATATCTATTTAACATTCATCTATAACATTTTTTTTTAGCAAAAATGTTTTTCAATATAAACAGCGTTCAGACACAAGCCATTAAATTTAGAAAGTAAACACCAATACATCATTTAATGAGAAAAAAACACAGACTTATTAGGTTTAATTTAGCGACCAACGCGACTTCAATATACAGATATATAAATTATATACCGCCCTACAGTATCTCTCTATATAACGATTATGAAATAACAATGATCTCATCAGTTATCACAATCATAACCATCATCATCAACATAACAAGCGTTAATTGTCATCGATAATCATTCGTCATCGATTATTATCATCGTCGGTATTGATAATCATGACTGTTGTCATTAATAATGATAATGCGTCGTCTGTATCGATAATCATGATCGGCTTATCGATAATCGTTCGTCATCGGTTATCATCATCGTCTGTATTGATAATCGTGACTGTTGTCATTAATAATCATCATCGTCTGTATCGATAATAATCATCGATTATGATCATTGTATATATCGATCATCGTCATCGATAATCATTGACATCATCGATAATCATTATCATCGATAACCATCATCGTCAATAACAATGATAATCATCGATAATAATTATCATCGATATTATCATCGTCGTCATAATCGATAATAATTATCATCGATATTATCATCGTCGTCGTCGTCATAATCGATAATCGTCATCATCGATAATCATCATCGTCATTATGATAATCATAATCATATAAATATCATAAACTTCAGCATTAATCAACATCAGTTAATTTGTTCTACTGGTATTTACATTAATAAGTAGTGTCGACATAACAAAAACATCATCATTAAAAGTAGTATGTGGGAGAGACCCACATACTACTATTAAACATTATATGTTGATATACAACACGGTTATTCAGTATGTGGTGAGAGACCCTTTAAACATGCACCCTTTCAAATAGTGACGGCTTAATGTGTATGGTTATAATAAGTAACTTTTTTTAAAGATTATAATACGTAATAAATATGGTTATTTAAAGAGGCACGTATCTCTCAATATTGAGATGAAATGAAACGTATTAGGATTTTTATTATATAAATATACTCTATATATTAATAAATCAGCCAAGTGGGTTTTTACATATAACATGGATATAAAATAAGAAAACCAACCTGCAATAACGTTATTCCAAATCATTGATACTAACACACAACACTGGCAATAAAAGTGAAGCACATGTTTCCTCATTTTGAATATTAGTCAACACTTTTCTTTATTATCACAGGTACTTCTTTCACGTACAGATTGTACCGTATAATGTAATCACTGCTCACGTCTACTATTATTAACTAGGATTACCCTGTATGTTAAGTCAGTTTATAAATGATCGGTTTTGATCTGATTTAGTGTCGTTAACCTTCTTTTCTATTGACTAATCGCGTCTTTTGTTATAGTAGGTATAGGTTACTGACCACTAAATATTTACCTAAAAAAAAAATAACACGAAAAATGTCCTCCGTAATCTGATACTGATTCTTCCTATCTGTTCTTTCTAAATAACAAAGAAAAAATAAAGAAGAGCATAAATTTTGTACTTTCTTTCTCGCGTGTGAAAATAAAAGTTCATTTAAACACGTTGATGTACTGTACTACGTTAAACTCTGCGGTTAAAAGATAATTCACAAAAGTAATGAATCATTCTCAAAATGTAAATAAAACCCACTTGATTAAAATACCGTGCTCGTTTTGATGTTCAAACGTTTAAATATTGTAAGTTCGAAACTATATTAGTCTACTTCTAATTTCACTATATTTCTTAAATGTAATATATTGAATTATTGAGTCACAACACTCGCAATAAAGGAGCGACAATGACATTTATCAAAATACTACTAACATACTAGGTTGTACTCTTTGTTTTGATTGAACGTAATTTGTGACGTAGGTAAAATTTCAACGTATAAGGATGTAAATAGATCTAAAATTTCTAAATTTAGAATACACCGTGCGTGAAAAGTTAGTTTTAAGTTAACTATATAATTGAAAACCATAGGTGAAGAATGTCATACGGCTGCGATGTTGATATTATAAATTACAATGTACGTGTATACATGTATATTATTATATAATAAGGGTATTTTATTTTAGCAGATTGGTGCCATGTCACACATTTGAGCCGTGTCATGTCAAAACCAACATAATGGGTTTGCGACCAGCATGGATCAAGACCAGCCTGCGCATCCGCGCTGTCTGATCAGGATCCATGCTGTTCGCTTATCAACTCTATTACAAGTGGAGAAACTGACAGCGAACAGCACGGATCCTGATCAGACTGAGCGGATGCGCAGGCTGGTCTGTATCCATGCTGGTCGCACTCCCACTATGTTGGTTTTGTCATGACACGGCTCAAATTTTCATCATAGCCGGAATAACGGTGTGCTATATGGGGAAAGTGCTGTGGGGATAGGGATGTGTACTGTTTAAAATGTTTGTTGTTTTGTTGCTGTACTTTGAAATTTGTCACTTTCTTTGAGCAATTTTGAAATTTGTGTTAATGTTTTCTTTTATAAAATTTTCTCATCTAATGTCTAGTCTATTATATGCCTAATGAATGAATAAAATCTGGAAAATTTTGACTGATTTCATGCGAAACTACGACGCATCTGTCGTATTATCGTATATTCGTTAGAAACGCAAAAATAAATAATATCATATACATAGCCTTAGCCTAGGTCATGAATTTATTTAATTTGTAGCTAGGCCATGAATTTATATAATCTATAGCTAGGATGAGTAAGTGTGAATGAAGTCTATGCTTCATGAGGGTCCATCCGCCCGTGAGATTACAAAGAGCAGCTTTCATTGTCGAGTCCGGACCCCGGACATGTCATTATGTAGATTTTATACTGTACTGATTCATCAACAAATTTTAAAGTACTACACTGATCGAGGTGTTTTGAAATGAGGCGACCGGAAATAATTTTTCAAAACTTATTATGTTCGATTTGATGTAGGTCTACAACAATAACTTGTGCCCAAAAATTTTGATCATTCACTTACTCCGTTTTTCGACACAAGTCATTTTAAATGTAAAAGAAGGACCAAATAATCACTCAAATCAGGCTAAGAATAGCGCAAATATACGATTATCAATAATCATTAATATTTTAGTATATTTCTTGATTATCTTTTGCAAATCGTAATGTTTTAAGTGCTCCAGGTGATCTATGTAAGAAATTCATAATTTTGATTTTTAGGCTTTTTAATCGAAGTGAACTTTCTTTAACTCTAAAACCTAAATTGATAGCACTGGCCCTAATTCGTAATAGTTTTGTAGACGGCGTATTTGTAAATGTAATTCCAAATTCATTAGTTTACACTATATTAAAACCTAGTCTGGGTAAGCTTACTTTTGCAAAGTCAGAGTTCTGTTGAAGTGGTTGTACCTGTATATGAACTACAAAATATATTCATACAAGATTCCTAGATGGTTCAAACTTACTTGACCCGCTATCTAAAAATGTGTCACGTAAATGGTGACATATCTAAAACATTACATAAATATGCAACTACATGTACATGAAACCGAGTACAATGGATGTATGATAAACATTGTAAAATTATATCATTCGTAGTCCAAGGTCAGTCGTGTACCCCTTCTTCATTACCATATTATGATTTTTTATCCATTGACTTAGTTCTTAATGCAGTTGTGTATTGTCAAAGCTGCATTCGTGTGCAGATTTATCAAGTTGAGAAGCAAAACCGCAAAGTACAAGGTCACGAATATGTACTGTTATGGAAAGCCATGGCTGTCTGATATTGTTCTTTTTCAATTTATGTAACCATTTTGATAATATATAAGTTCACTTCGACTATAAATGAATTGGAAACACCTTCTTATTTAACCGGAATCCATTATAGTAAACAACAGTTACAATATATCAAACCATGCCGTCAGTGTATGAAACCGAGTTAGCAATATATAAGTTGATTTTCACAATATATGATTCCAATTCTTCAATATATGGTACTAAAGTAGCCATGTATGGAACCAGATGTCCTTATATGAAACCGAATTATCAATACATTAATTCATTTTTCAATATATGAAACCAATGTATCAATGTATGGAACCAAAGTAGCAATATATGAGTTGGTTATTACATTATATGATACCAATTCTTCAATATATGGTACCAAAATAGCCATGTATGGAACCAGATGTCCTGATATGAAACCGAATTATCAATATATTAATTCATTTTTCAATATATGAAACCATTTTATCAATGTATGGAACCAAAGTAGCAATATATGAGTTGGTTATTCCATTATATGATACCAATTCTTCAATATATGGTACCAAAATAGCCATATATGGAACCAGATTTCCTGATATGAAACCGAATTATCAATATATTAATTCATTTTTCAATATATGAAACCATTTTATCAATGTATGGAACCAAAGTAGCAATATATGAGTTGGTTATTACATTATATGATACCAATTCTTCAATATATGGTACCAAAATAGCCATGTATGGAACCAGATGTCCTTATATGAAACCGAATTATCAATATATTAATTCATTTTTCAATATATGAAACCAATTTATCAATGTTTGGAACCAAAGTAGCAATTATATATGAGTTGGTTATTACATTATATGATACCAATTCATCAATATATGGTACCAAAATAGCCATGTATGGAACCAGATGTCCTGATATGAAACCGAATTATCAATATATTACGTCACTTTTACAATATATGAAAGTATGGAACCAAAATATCAATATATAAGTTGAGATAGCAATGGTTATTATATGGAACCAAAATAGCCTATTTTCAAGTCAACAAGTCAAAGGCCGAGGTCACTGGGTTCTGTTATTACAATGCATACACTTTTTCATGAAATCAGTTGTTATTTGACAAGTTATTTTTAAACTTTATGAGTAGATTAACCTTGATGTGTCCTTCTGGCCATGGCCATTTGATCAAAGGTAAAGGTCGAGATGAACTTATTTTTTTAAATATGTTTTTGTTAATGGTCAGTACGACTCATGACATAAACTAGTACATATATAACGATAAGTTTTGCCTGCCCAGACCACTTTAAGTGAATGTGACGTTAAATTTAAATATTTCCTTATTTAGAAAATGTGCAGTATGCAATCAGTGAATCACGCTGGTCGTTAAGGAATATTGGCGCGAAGCTGTAATACCGGTGCAAGGATAGAATACAGCCTTGAAACAAACATACATACATTGATGAACTGGTTTCATATATTGTAAAATTGATTTAATATATTATCAATATGAGTCAACATAATGGGTTTGCGACCAGCATGGATCCAGACCAGCCTGCGCATCTGCGCAGTCTGATCAGGATCCATGCTGTTCGCTTACAAACCCTATAGCAAGTAGAGAAACTGATAGCGAACAGCATGGATCCTGATCAGACTGCGCGGATGCGCAGGCTGGTCTGGATCCATGCTGGTCGCAAACCCATTATGTTGGTTTTGTAGTGACACGGCTCAATTATTGATAATTCGGTTTCATATAAGGACATCTGGTTCCATACATTGCTACTTTGGTACCATATATTGAAGACCTGGTATCATATAATGTGATAATCAACTTATATACATGTATTGATACTTTGGTTCAATACATGGATGAAATGGTTTCATATATTGTAAAAATGAATTAATATATTGATAATTCGGTGTCATATAAGGACACCTGGTTCCATACATTGCTACTTTGGTTCCATATATTGAATAATTGGTATCATACATTGTGATTATCAACTTATTTATTGATACTTCGGCTTCATACATTGATAAAATGGTTTCATATATTGTACAAATGAATAAATATATATATAATATGGTTTCATATAAGGATATCTGGCTCCATACATGGCTACTTTGGTACAATATATTGAAGAATTGGAATCAAATATTGAGAATATCAACTTATATATTGCTAACTTGGTTTCATACACTGACGGTATGGTTTCAATATTATATTGTAACTGTGGATTAATATAATGGATTCCGGTTAAATAAGAAGGTGTTTTCAAGTCATATAGAGTCGAAGTGAACTTATATATTATCCAAATGGTTAAATAAATTGAAAAAGAACAATATCAGACAGCCATGGCTTTCCATATACTGTAGGCCTAATGGGGGTCAATCCGCCTTTTCAGGCACTGAGAGTACCGTTACTGTCCGGACACACACAAGCACGAAAATTCGAGCACCAGTCTTTATGGACACAAAATTAATATTCTTACAACAAATGAGGTTTCAAGTAGAAAGTGATTTAAAGCTGTTCTGTTTATCTAGGTCAATAAATCGTATCTTCCCATACAGCCTGCCTATCCATTGTTTGAATAGAACACTACACGGCAGGCTTTTCTATACGCATGCGCCAACTTTTGATCGACGTCATTACATAACTTTTAAACAAATAATGGGAGTGAAATTCAAGTATACTTTGAACAGAAAATGAAGATTTATTCAGATAATTATTGTAGAATATGAAGTACAAATGATATCATCTAATAATAAAAGAAAGAATATCCGTCGGCAATTTCCTGAATTTATTGGTTCATGTAAATAGAAAGGAGAATAAAAGCACACTAAAATACTCGGTGTTGATTTGATATCTCACTCACTTTACAGCTACATGTACAGTACATAAATATAAATAATACTTTCAGTGTACTATATGGAAAGAGAGCTGTTGTATTAAATGACAATGATCTAATTTGTAAACGTTTACCTGTTTACCATCTAAAATGGTAAAAGTGTTTCAATTACAGGATTCAAACCTTTCCTCCCAATTCCGATTACATGAAGATTAACAACGTTTACACGATTTTCACGTCTGATCACACATAATCGAATGATTTCACTGTAAAAAATATAGTTTATAAAAAGACTTGCTATCAACTTGTAACGAAGCGATTTTTTTTTGCAGTTCCGAAAATATTATTCTTCAGTTAATATGGTGCTTATTTTAAACAGCCAAAGGTCCCGCTGTCTTTCACGGATTACATGATATACCGTAGTAAACTTTATTTAAATACTTTATTGATACTTTTAATTGATTTTACTTGAAATGTTGTACTTAGGCTCAGTCTAATACTTAATTGACATAAGGTTGACATGTCATATAGCTTTTGTTTCTTAAACAATGGTAACACATTACAACAAAGACTGGCACACATTACAATCATGACTGGCACACATTACAACAATGACAGACATACATTACAACAATGACTAGCAAACATTACACCAATGTGATTGACAGACATTACAACAATGACTGGCACATATTACAACAATGACTGATACACATTACAATAATGACTGGCACACGTTCCAACAATGACTGACAGACGTTACAACAATGACTGACACACACTACAACATTGACTGACACATATTACAATAATGACTGGCACACATTACAATAATGACTGGCACACATTACAATAATGACTGGCACACATTACAATAATGACTGGCACACGTTCCAACAATGACTGATAGACGTTACAACAATGACTGACACACACTACAACATTGACTGACACATATTACAATAATGACTGGCACACATTACAATAATGACTGGCACACATTACAATAATGACTGGCACACATTACAATAATGACTGGCACACGTTCCAACAATGACTGACAGACGTTACAACAATGACTGACACACACTACAACATTGACTGACACATATTACATTAATGACTGGCACACATTACAATAATGAATGGCACACATAAAAACAATGACTGGCACATATTACAATAATGACTGGCACACGTTTCAACAATGACTGACACACACTACAACAATGACTGACAAACATTACAACAATGACTGACACACATAAAAACAATGACTGGCACAAATTACAATAATGACTGACACATATTACAATAATGACTGACACACATTTCAACAATGACTGACACACATTACAACAATGACTGACACACATTACAACAATGACTGGCACACATTACAACAATGACTGGCACACATTACAAAAATGACTGGCACACATTACAATAATGACTGGCACACATTACAACAATGACTGACACAAATTACAACAATGACTGGCACATATTACAATAATGACTGACATACATTCCAAAAATGACTAGCACTTATTACAACAATGACTGACACAAATTACATAATGACTGACACACATTACAATAATAACTGACACACATTACAACAATGACTAGCACACATTACAACAATGACTGACACACCTAACAACAAGGACTGGCACATATTACAATAATGACTGACATACATTACAAAAATGACTAGCACTTATTACAACAATGACTGACACAAATTAAATAATGACTGACACACATTACAATAATAACTGTCACACATTACAACAATGACTAGCACACATTACAAAATTGACTGACACACCTAACAACAAGGACTGGCACATATTACAAAATTGACTGACACACATTACAACAATGACTGGCACACATTTCAACAATACTTACACAATTATAACAATGACTGACACACATTACAACAATGACTGACACACATTACAACAATGACTGGCACACATTTCAACAATACTTACACAATTACAACAATGACTGACACACATTACAACAATGACTGACACACATTACAACAATGACTGACACACATTACAACAATTACTGGCACTCATAACAACAATGACTGACAAATATTTCAAAAATGACTGGCAAATATAACATTTATGACTGGCACATATTTAAAAAATGACTGGTACACATTTCAAACAATGACTGGCTCACATAACAATAATGACTGACACACATTACAACAATGACTGGCACATATTTCAAAAATGGCTGGCACACATTTCAACAATAACCATTGGATGGGATAACCAAGAAGAATGGGTATCAATAAAAACAACCAATGATAAGTTAGGTAAGGAAACCAGGGTAAGAAAACACGCGCACCGTACAGCTATAAGTACCGCGCTGCAAACCAAAGTTGAGTTTTTCATGAACTTTATCATGAATTTACTTAACAAAATAATAATGGAAATAAACAAAGGAAATCTGAGATCATGACTGTCCCACACTTAGAAGGGGTTAGTAGTTCAGTGGGGGGCTGGTACGTTGTGAGGGCACTTAGGGGGTCGGGCTATTGTCGCTTGGATAATACAAACAGTATCTTAAAAGCGAGTCGCGCATCGATTATCTTCCTCAAAAATTGAAATATTAAACACACTAGAACAAAAGTGTATGTATGTAAATGACTTCTTTTTTAACCAACTCTAAAATAGTGTACACGTTCATCCAGGTGTTCGATACGGCCCCGTAGGGCTAGCACTATGTTGGGGAGATAAAAACAAACACTATGAATTATTTAACAATAACGATGCTAAACCATATTAACCCATTACCGGATATACACGCCTTTTAACGCCTTTTTCACCTCCCCCATTTGTTTCTCAAATGGTGAAAAAATGCCTTATTTAGGCCCCCAACACTTGTTTTTGTTTGAGAAATGTTGCTTAAAAAAGTGACACTTTTTCGGCGCCATCCCCAATCCAAAAGATTCATCAGGGGGTTGCCAGAAGGGGGATGTGCCCCTTCTGTTTGGGGGTTTGAAGGGGGCGGCAGTCCCCCTCGTCGCCAAGAAAATCTTGGACTTGTGAGAGGCTAAAAATGACCCTAGGTCGATCATAAGGTAACGAATAATCAACGCTGAAAAGCATTTTTGACTCTATCTCAATCCATTGAGAAGTTGCAGCTCTTTGAAATCAATTTTGATGAAAAAAATCAACGTAAAATAGTGATTTTTGGCAAATTTGAGATGTCCCCTCGTTGTCATGGTAACAGGAAATTTAAGACTGAGCATGTCGTTACATAGGCAATGGTCCAGTCAACATTTGTGCCAATTTTGATTAGTATTGGAGCAGTTTTATAGTTTTATAGCTATTTGAACTTGTAACGGGAGACTTTTCAATGAAAACAGCCATTCTTCACAAAATGCTCATGAAGTAATCGGTTAAGCACCTAGTCGGTAGTGTCCCAACAAGGGCTACAGCACTGTTGCGCTCCGACTATTTTCCTAACAAAAAATGAAACACATCGGCGGAAAATTATATCATTGTAAATAACTTCTTTTTCAGAATAAAAATGTTATCAAATCCTGTAATAGTGTGCACACGTCGTTCATCCAGATGTTCGATACGGCCCCGTAGGGCTGGCACTTTTAGAGGAAAAACAATACTTAACATCATGAAGCAATTAACATATGTCATTAAACGATGGTGTTCTGATGAGTAAGGATGTGGCTAGTATCATGAAAGTATAATAATATCAAATTGACTTTATATATATCAAAACAAGAAGTTGCTTCATGAACTTTGGAAGAATTTTTCTTTAAATTAGATATATATTTGAATGTTTTATATATAGTAAGATTATAAAATATAAAATGATATCATAGTAAATGTATATGCATGTATATAAGTTAGTTTGCCTTTTTCAGGCAGGTAGAAAAGTTTACAGTTTACTCTTTACTCACGATATTGGTAGTAAATAAAAATGACTATAACATAATTATACTAGTTATGGTTGTTAATTTAAAACCTACACGGTAATGGGTATAAGAAGATGACAATTTATTTCTTAATAACTTTCGCTTTCGACATTTTAAGGAATAAAATACATTTTAAGATATCCAAGATTTCCATCAATAGCTTTCAGATAAAATTACTATATAGAGTCGTGTCGAATGTATATTCACCGGAATGGCTGTCAGACTGGTCTAACTCAAATAGAAACAAGTCTTAAAAAGCCCAGTCCATACTAGTCAGTAATATTGGTCCATATGAGCTGTCAGTCATTTCGGTGGCATTGCCGACGGAGACTTATGATTTTTTTATTTCTAAACTTAAAGCAACAAACATATAACGTAACTCTTTGTCGACTAATCTTGCAGACCTTTTTGACAACATGATGAAGTCTTCTTCGATAAATATCATAAGAGTATACGAGGGCTGTTCGAAAGGAATTGCTTATTGTCCTCTATCTAGTGATCCACGTGGGACACAATAAAAACAATAAATGTATAGGGTAATTCAATACCTACACAACGGTGTATAAATGTACATGTTAGACTGAGTGTAAGACATACAATTTTCCATTTATATACACGCAGTCATTGACCACTGTAGTAAAAATGGTTGGTAGAAGCGTCGACAAAAAAGATAAAATACGTGCTTACATCAAAGCTCGCTCAAAACTGGGTTGCTCTTTGAAGCAGTTGATGACTGAACTCTCTACTGCTTATGGGCCTTCTTGTGTGTCTTATCACAGTTAGGCGATGGAAAAAGAAATTTGTGTCTAGTGAAGAGTGCATCAAAAATGCACCAAAATCAGGTAGGCCAAAATCTGCATCTCGTAACGAAATCGTTTCCAAAATAAAGGATTTCATTAAAGGAGATTCCAGATTTACACTTCTTGATATTGCACGAAAGGTAAGCATATCACTATCAACGGTTCACTTTATTTTGAAGAAGCATTTGAAAGTCAGAAAGATTTCTGCTAGATGGGTGCCACATCTCTTGACCGATGAGCAAAAACGGCAACGGGTTAAGGTGGCCAAAAGGCTGCTTCAAATGTTTCCAAAATATGACAAAAAACACTTTGCCAATGTCGTCACAGGTGATGAAACTTGAGTCTATTATTTTGAGCCCGTCAGAAAAAGTAAGCAACAAAATCTGGGCCACTATATAGCTAAACACAACAAACGCCCAATAATTGTCAAACGGTCTTTGAGTGCAAAGAAGGTTTTGTATGCAATTTTCTTCTCTGGTGAAGGAGTCGCAATAAAAGTGCCGGTGAAAAAGGGCAAAAGTATCACTGGGATGTACTACAAAGGCGTAGTACTTAAGAAACTGAAAAAGTGTCGTATAACGGAGGAAGAACTCACGGATGTTACATACTTTTAATATACAAATACAAACACACAAGTGAACGAGTGGAATACCAAAGCTGAACTCCTGGACTGAATATCTAGCCCAAAATATATAGTGACAGTTTACACATAAAATGTTATGAAATCTAGCCGACTTACAAATACGTTATCTATCATTTTGACATAAGCTCAGTTTGTATGTATCTTGCACTATAATACACATAAATCATGTCATGTTCCAGAGTTCACATTATGAAATAAAAACCCTAATATATGTATATACATGTTGACTTGTCATTCTTTTTGAATATAGCATGTATGACTAATTAGCCTGTGCAATCAGCTATACGACAAATATCCTCCTTTTCTTACATAAAAAAAATATTTTAAAAAAAGTATTAAACAAAGTATTAAATATCAAATATTTCAAACTTTTTCTAACAAATTAAAAAACAATCTAAAATCAACTTGACATCTGTTTTATCATATCATCTCTGATTGGTCAATTGAATATCGTGTGTAACCTTTTCATGTTTGAATTCATTTTAATAGAGAAATTTGGATAGATACAATGTAGCACAGGTAAGTTTACTTTTGATATTAGTTTTAAAAGTTTTGAATAAGTAAAATAATAATTATTGTTAAATGTTCGATTAATATTTATGCAAAAAAATACAAAAATGATATGTTAAAGTAACATAAGGTAAATATTATAGCTTTATAAGTTTTTCAATAAATATTAAATTTCCTTTATTTCATCATAAAAAAAAAGAAAAAAAAGTTAATTTCTAGAGATCAAGAAAACATAAAAAACAAACAAATAAGTTAACAATTTTCAAAGAACAAATTATTTTAAGAATATTAATTAGAAAAACTTTAAGGTATAAAATTTAACAGAATTATATGTATGATAAGAGTAAAAAAGATATTTATATACGAACAAGTTTAAAAAAATATTATAAACAATTGATAATTGATAAAATGTCCAGGTGTTTCATTTCCTGTAAAATGTGTATTGTGCATGCGCATTGAACACTTCCTGTGACACGTATATTTTTTGTAACAGGTACTTGCTGACATCAGTATGGCTTGGTCTTCGTGACGTGTCGGGAATTTCAAATCGTTGGTATGTAGCTTTCTTAAGTATAATTTTAAATTGACACTCATAATTGTTCATAAATGTTTGATGTTCTTGAAGATTCTTTTAAATTTGTATATATGTATTTGATATGTGTAAACGTGGACTTTATACACAAGTTGATAAAGTTATATTCGAATATTTATTGGCACATCTGTAAACGCTGTTCTTGTTTCGTCGTTGTAAAAAGAATGTCTTGTATTGAACAATACAACAAAGTGATGATAGATCTATAATTCTTCATTTATGTAGCAATGTTTTTGAGTAAAAGATAATTAAATTAACAGTTTGCTGTTGCACAATTCTCGCAATTGTTTATGTGATATTTATTTTGGATATCTCTGTCGCGCACAAATAATTATTTTGATAAGAAGTTGTCATCAGTATTTCTCTGGGTTTTTGTTTTTAAGTTTATATAACACATAGAAACACACATTCTATTGATAAACGGAAGTTTTCGGCTTCTCTGGTTGAAGACAGGAACAAAAGTTTATTTGATTCCACAATTTTGTTGTTGTTGTTGTTGTTGTTGACGGCTGTAACAGCATAGTTATGTATCTTAAACGTCGTAGACGCTTATTTCATATAATTTTACATCGAAGAAGGTGTTTATGGTTATATCTGCATGGTTTTACATCGAAGAAGGTGTTTATGGTTTTATCTGCATGGTTTTACATCGAAGAAGGTGTTTATGGTTATATCTGCATGGTTTTTGTTGTACATAGTTTGACATCGTAGAGGCTGACTGTAATATTTCTAGTCAGGCGGTGTTTTACTGTACCGGCGAATTCGCTCGCACCTCTCTGTCTTGGCTGGACGACAAGTGATCGTTAGACCAATATTTTGCATTTTCGTCCGTTGTCAGATCGGTTAATAGATATTATATACAATAAACATAATTTTGTTTTTTCAGATATTTGAACAACAAGACAACTGTCATAAAATGCATAGGATAAGAATTCCAATGAAAGATGTTCTCTAGTGTAAGTATCTTATTTATGTAATACTTGATATTTAAAAAAATTTTTACTTTTCTAGACATATTTTGTTAGTTTTTAACTAAGCTATTAACTTTAGTTTTATTTCGACAATAAGACTTATCCCAATTTAAACTTTATTTAATGATTGTGCGTTGACAGTTGAAACATGTATGTATACACATGTTATTCTAATATGAAATAAAGTAAATAATCAATTTGAAACTCATGATTAAGTGCTGTCATTTACTTTGAAATGCATTTTAATTAACCGATCTATTAATAAACATATAGCGAATAACGATCATTTTAAGCAATAATAAAAAAAATCTAAGATATATAGTTCTAATAAAAGCAAGTTGAAACTTGATATAAATGAATACAACCACCAAAAATATAAAGATATATGATTAAATAATGTAATTTTCTGTTTTGTTTTATTATCGTTTCTTGTAACATATATATATTTTTTTTTCTATAATAACTATTTACAATGCCTGAGGTCAATTTACCGAAAATTAGTATAGCACATAACACGGAATATAACTTTCTATAGCATACTGGCTAATCCTTGTAAAAACATTTTAACATTCGGTTTCAAGCGTTTATTATTATTATGTACCTTTGTGTTTACCTTACTAGATACTTTATATCGAGGTTTTACAATACTTTTCTTTTTAGTAGAAATAGAGTTTATATACATTTCATTATCTGAATCGTTATCATCAGTCATTGAATCTGACTGAATAGCATTATATGTTGCTTGTGACGGAGGATTGCTATTTACTTGTATGGAATTTGAGTCTGATAATTCTGAATCAGTCTGCGATTGCATTTCTTCTGAATGTGCATTACTTTGAGCATTTTCATTATTTGAAATTTGTTGTTGTTGTCGAAGATGTTTCTGTAATTCGGCTAATGGAATATCATCTTCACTATCAGAATTTGACCTTTCTTTTCTAACATTCTTAGCAACTTGGGGTAATACTGATTCTGGTATTTCTGAAGCATCATCAGTATCGCTATTTTCAGGTGTAACTACAAATGTGGCATTTCTTTTTGGTCGGCCAGTATCATCTGCTTTTGGTATTGACCAGTCATTAATATTTGCGAGCCTAATTTGTTCTGCATGGACTTTAACTGTTGAATTGTCAAATTGATTTTTTATTATATAAGTTAATGGTGACCTTTTCTCCATAATTCTATAAAATGGCTTCCAATTCACATCTAGTTTGCTTCTTTTACGAAAATTTTTATAAAATACGGGATCGCCTATTTCAAATTTGATATCTTTTGCGGTCTTATCTGCATAGCTAGCTTGTTCGCGTTTTGCTTTTTTAAGGTTTTTATAAACAGATAGAAAAGTATTATGTTGTTCTTGTAATGCAATTTTGTGATACTCTTCGCCATGATAGCGCTGCCTTGGTTGTAGCAACAGGTCGACCGGGAGAATTGGATCACGGTTATATAACAAATAAAATGGACTATGCTTTGAAGTCCTAGAGACATTGAATCTAAGTGCGGCTAGTGTCATGTTAAGATGAATATCCCATTGTTTGAGATTTCCCTGGATTCTTTTAGCTAAGATATCATGTATGACATGGTGAGAACGTTCATTTTTCGCGTTTCCGGCAGCATGATAGGTAGTTGTACGCACGTGATCAATTCTTAACTCTTTAAGTGTTTCTTTGAAAGCATTACTTGTGAATTCTGATCCATTGTCAGTGACAATTTGTAATGGACATGCGTATCTAGGGTAAATTTCTTCTAATAGTAAATGTATAATTGTATCAGTACTTTTGTCAGCAGTAGGAAAACACTCGGGATAACCACTGTAAAGGTCAATAAAACAAATAATGTAGCGGTTACCACTCATTGTTTTTTCATATGGCCCAATAACGTCGATACTCATGGTCTGGAATGAATACATTGGTACTCTTGTTTCGCCCATAGGTGCTTTTATTTTTGTAAGATTACGTGACTGACAATCAACACATTTAGAAACATATTCATACAATTCTTTGAACATATTTGGCCAAAAATATTTTTGTTTTATTGTTGTAAATAACCTCTGTGTTCCTGGGTGACCATTATTTAAATGATATTGAGTAATGACAAGGTGTTTTAAGTGTTGCGGAACAAACAATCTAAGATTAGGATTATCATCTACATTAGACAGATAATAAAGAACTTGGTCAATTTCTAAATATTTGCTCTGCACTGATTTAGTTGGCTGTCCGTGACGTAGTAACATTTTCAGTTCAAGAATAGTTTGATCTTTATCTTGCTCTGAGGCCATATTTAATTTTTCGAATTGTTTAATATCTTCTACAATTGGCTCTTGAAATTGGTATTCTTTGTTTGCTATTTCTTTGGCATTAAAGTGCGTAGAATCAAAAGCATTTACTTCATAGCTTTCATCAGTTTTCACAGCATGTACATTATCATTATTTGAATTATTACTTGAATTTGAGACTGTTATTTCGAAGGCATTGTCATTTATATCAGGCTCATAAAGTTCAATATCGGACTTATTAGCATTTTTATCATCAGCTGGAGATCTAGAAAAGAAATCGGCAATTAAATTTAATTTTCCGGGCAAATATTCAATTTTACAGTTATAGGCAGAAATATTTAAAGCCCCAGCTGAATTCTTTTTGTTTTGCATAGGTGCTTCTAGAAGATACTTTAAAGGTTTATGGTCTGTAAATATAGTAAACTCTGCATTATGTTAATAAACATCTCATTTTTGTAACGCATAATGAATACTGAATGCTTCTTTTTCTATGGTACTATATACTTTCTTTGAGATTCACTTAATTTATGAGATAAGAAGTATATAGGTTTTTCAATACCAGATTTGTCACATTTCTGACTTAAACATTCTTCGACCACTAAATCTGAGGAGTCAGTGTAGAGAATATAAGGCTTATTTGTGTCTGGGAATGCTAAAAGTTGAAAACGTGTTAAAATTTTCTTTAATTGTTAAACTTTCTTGACATTCTTTTGTCCATTTAAACAAAACACGTTTTCTTGTAAGATTGATTAGAGGTTCAACAATTTTAGAATATTTAGGGCAAAATCTTCTATAAAAACCAGCAGCACCAAGTAAAGATCTGACATCTTTAACACATTTTGGTACCGGAAGTGACCTTATAGCTTTTACTTTTTCTGGGTCTGGTTTTATACCTTCATGATCAATCATGAAACCAAGGTACTTTGTTTGTTGCTGAATAAAACTGCACTTTTTCAGTTTAAGTTTTAATTTATGCTCTTTAAGCTTTGAAAATACTGTCTGTATATGTGATAAATGTTCATTTAATGACTTCGAAAATATTAGAATGTCGTCAAGATAACTGACAGCAAATGCTTCTAAACCTTGTAAGACATGTGACATGAGTTCTTGGAAAACTCCAGGGGCAGAAACTAGGCCAAAAGGTGTTCGGTTGAACTCAAACAAGCCTCGGAATGTCGTAAAAGCCGTTTTTTCCTTGTCTGATTCATGCACGGGTATTTGCCAAAACCCTGAGCGCATGTCTAGTGTTGTAAAATATTTTGAAGACCCTAGTAGTGTTAAAATATCGTCAATTAATGGGAGAGGATATGATGTTGGCTTTGTAATTTTATTCAATTGTCTAAAATCAACACAAAACCGTTTACTGCCGTCACGTTTCCCGACAATAACAACAGGAAATGAATAAGGGCTGTGACTTCTTCTTATAATATTAGCATCTAACATCTCATCTATTGCGTCACTCATAAATTTTCTATTGTTTAAAGGTGTGCGATATGGGCGTAATTTGATTGGAGGATGATTACCTGTTGGTATTTTCATGGTTACAGTATCTGTCTGTGATAATTCAGAATCTTTATTTGCGAAAATATTTCTATTTTTCCTTAATAAGTCTCTAACAATATTAAAATGCTTGGAGTACGAGCAACTCATCCACACGGCTATCCGAAATTTTTGTTATGTTAGGGATAGTAGTTTAAGCAGACATCTGTGACCGAGATTAATTAGCTCTCAACTTCGTGAGAGCGTCGGTAGCACTAACATGGAATCCTCGGTATCATAATCTTACTAGTATTTATCGATGTTCTATTTGCAATCATATAGAACATCATATCATATCAGCCGACGATTCTCAATTAAAGAATTTGCGTTATCATAACGCACCTGGTCAGAGAAATCATTCACATGTTTTCATCATAGTTCTGTTACATATTCACATTAGAATTATAACATTTTATTCTCTGAAGCTGCGAATTTTGTCGATTTTAGAAAACTGTTGCAGTTGAGAGCACTGACTCAATATTAACTGTTATTGAAGGTTCACGAGAATAACATCCACGTTTCATAAGTCTTAATCAATCGATATATCTCGGCAATTTTATTGATATATTTCTTTCCTGGCAGGGGGTACATATGTATTATTAACTCTTAAGCAGCCTAAATCAAAATATAATCTAACGCCATTTTGTGTTAACCAATCACGGCCTAAAATAATATTTCTATTCATTTTAGAAACAACATAGAATTTTTGAGTTGTT
Source organism: Ruditapes philippinarum (assembly GCF_026571515.1). Taxonomy (NCBI): domain Eukaryota; kingdom Metazoa; phylum Mollusca; class Bivalvia; order Venerida; family Veneridae; genus Ruditapes; species Ruditapes philippinarum. The sequence continues at coordinate 154,416 of NW_026864520.1, read as the reverse complement.
TCTGTTTTCCCTATTTGAAAATTTAGATTTATATAACCATCTATATGTAAATAATTTCCGTCAACTGAACATAAATTTATTTTCTGTTTTATAAGTTGAGGGGGATTCTTCAATTTTCTATATATTCTGCGATGCAGAAGACAAACTTCAGCACCTGAATCTACTAACGATCTGTATTTATAGTTTTCTATTTTAATCAAACACGAATTAGGGCTTCCAGCTAATGCTATACTAAATTTTGGTATTTTATCGTTCCTGTCAATGACCCCTTTGTGACAGGAACTTGCTAGTTTTCCTGAAAATTTATTTTGTTTCTGTCGTAAAAATTTTGTTTACGACATTCACGCATAATATGACCAAAATTATTACATTTCCAGCACTTAATCTTTGATTTCAAACTATTATTGCTATTATTTTTCCTAAATCGTGAAAAATTTTGTCGGTGAAATACAGAATATATTTCATTTTTCCTAAATCTACAACTACGCACATGGTGACCTGGTCTCTTACAGTACACGCAAAAATTTTTTGTATAATAATGATTAAAATTATTTGCTTTGTAATTCATGTATTTTGCATGATTTTGAGAATTAGAAAATTTTACTCTGGCAGAAAATCTAGCTCTGAAATTCTGTTCATTCATTGCGCAAGTAATTGCTTCTTGTAAAGTTTTTGGCTTTTCTCTCATAAGTTTAAGTTTTAAATAATTATGCGCTAAATTATCCGTAAACAATTCTACTAACTGAAGTTCAATTAAACTATTATCTCCTAGTTTATAATTTTCATAAGCGGTTTCAGCACAATTAATAAATTTTTCCCCAAAAATTTGAACACTTTCTCCCAAATCTTGTTTTAAATTTCTCAAAAGATAAAATTCATGATGTAAATCTTTAATTTCCCCAAATCGAGTACTTATTTCTTCTTTTAATTGTTCCCACGAATTACGATGATTATCACGCAAATATCTACATATAAAATCGCTTACAGTCCCTTTACTTGATTGAAATGCGACTAATTTTATTTTATTATCATCCAAACCTTTTAAAACAGCATATTTTTCTATAGATTTTATCCAGTCATTAAAATATTTAGAATTTCCATCAAAATTTTGTACTATTTCTGATAAACCCTGTGTACCTATGACAGTTGAAATATTGTCTAATTTATCCGACAAATTTTCAAAAATTGTAGCTATATCTTGATCTGACATCTTCAAAATTAGCAAATTACAGGTATATAAACGATCACTTACCTTTAATTTTCTATTTCAGGTACTTCGTTGTGTCCCGCTGTCCAAAATCGTCGCTTCGACATCCTGGTCACGGCACCAAATCAACCGTTGTCGTATAACGTAGGAAGAACTCACGGATGTTACATACTTTTAATATACAAATACAAACACACATGTGAACGAGTTGAATACCAAAGCTGAACTACCCCACTCTGACATTTGAGAATAGTATATATAATATCAACCTGTCCTAAGGACATTTTATAATGTATATAAATACACACGTTTTAGAGTTACATATATAAATCATCCTGACATAAGGTCAGTCCGTATGCATCTCCTGCACTATAATACTCATAAATCATGTCATGTTCCATAGTGCACATTAAGAAATAAAAACCCTAATATATGTATATACATGTTGACTTGTCATTCTTTTTGAATATAGCATGTATGACTAATTAGCCTGTGCAACCAGCTATACGACATATTACAAAACATAGGAAGTGACGACCTCTAACGTCACGCATACGTTGGCGTTATTTAACGGCACATGCATATTAGCGCATTTCCCGACACCAATAATTGTCTGAAAGAACATCACGTTTTGTGTTAGAATAAATATATATATAGTACACGTATATCTTATTACATCGAAATCATTGAATACTTCACGGTTCAGATTTTAAATTGCTGTCACTTTTACATTCACTATCTACCCTTTAATGGGCGAATTGTCACTTTAAGCTTGTTTAGGTTGGTGAATAATTGTCATTTATCACAAATATTCTACTTTTTCTTGTTTGTCTTCGCTAGAAACTCACATGAGAATTTTAGTGTTGCCTTTCTGTTGTTTTATTGTTTGGTGTTGTGGATATTTTATTTCTTTTTTAGATTCCTCTTCTGTTGTATCTTATATTTCTGCGGCAATATTCATGTTGTCGTCTTTTCAACACACCGTACGATAATAAGAAACATTCAAAGAAAAAACATAGCAAACGTTAAATATATTTTTTGCAATACCATTGATTGGGTTCTGCCTTAATAGGATTAATGTTAGTATGTGAATCTATTTCTACAGTTTTTGGATGTAAGATTCAATCTTTCAAAAGCGATCTTTTATCAGGCTTCGCTGGTTAATAATGGGAATTAATCATTATTTTTTCCACAATTTATTCTAATATTTGTTATATATTTTATAAAATTATACATTAAGCGTAACTCCTCACCTTAAATTTACTTAAACAACATAAATGTACTTGTATTAGTCCTTACTGACACATAAAAATAAATTAATGTTTCAAGGTTCTACCTTAAATTCATTTCAGAATGAATCAAGGTGTATGATCCTGAAATTTAAGAAGAAAACAATACACATTTTATCTTAATATTACATGATCAACATTTTCTCCTTTGAATTATTAGTATTGATAAAATATGACCTAAAAGATACGAAGATTAAATATTAAATAACCTAGCAATATTCAATAAATGAGCCCGGTTATACTAAAGGATTGTTTTCCTGTTTTAAAGGAAAACGTGGTTAGAAACATTTGTCTCATTACACTCTTCCGGTCATCAAACACTAACATGTTTTCTATTCGTTCTTTAAGGTATGTTAATTTTAATGATTGTTCTTCGTTTAAAAAATACTTTTTATTCAATATCTACCATTGGTACAGATTTTTTTGTGTGAATTATTATGAAATATTGATAAATATCTCTTGAGAATAACGTATCGGTTACACTGAAAGACACATTTAAGATGTTTAGAATGATTATCATTCGTTTACTTTCAAGGGAGGGTGTGTGTTTTATAATGTCGTTATAATGTAAAACATGATCATACTAATTCCCCGGAAATAAATATTAACCTTTCAAATATAAAAAAGGCATCAAAGAGAAGTTTCTAGCAATTAAGGAAGAACATGAAGATTTTATACATATTTATACGGACGGTTCAAAAGAAGGTTGCAAAGTAGGTGCGGCTGTGTTTGAAAATAATTTTACTTCTAGTATGAGGTTACCAGATAATGCATCAATTTTTACTGCTGAAGCAAAAGCTATCGATTTAGCATTGTCATACATAGCACAGCATACCCACGATAAATTTGTGATATTTTCTGACTCGCTTTCTGTTTTAATATTTATTAAAAATAAAAAATCTGACAATATCATGGTAAAGAAACTTCTTTTGCGATTTCATGATATACTAAAAACAAAATATGTTAAATTATATTGGATTCCAAGCCATGTAGGAATACGAGGAAATGAAAAAGTAGATGCTTTAGCTAAACAATCATTAAATTTTCAGAAAACTGACTTATTGTTACCTGCTTGTGATTTTAGACCGGCTATAAATAAACTCGTATCATCTGAATGGAAAGCAAATTGGGACAATGCCGTTTTTAATAAACTACACGATATAAACCAATCTCTTGATATGTCACCATCTCTATCTCTGTCAAACCGCCGTGATCAAACAGTTCTTCTTCGATGCCGAATTGGACACACTAAAATTACCCACTCTTATCTCCTCACAAATGACAATGCCCCTTTCTGTGTAGGTTGAAATGAAAATTTTACTGTCAAGCATTTTCTTCTTGAATGTCATGATTTTTCACAGGCCCGTAATAGATTTTATTCTGTAAATTCACTCAAAGAACTTTTTAATACAATTCCATCAAAAAACATAATTGATTATTTAAGAGAGATAAACTTGTATTTTAGGATCTAATTGGCTCATTTCTATTGTCATTTACAATGTTTTACATAATATTTTAAGCCTATTATAGCATTCGGCACGATATGGCCAGGTATGTGTTGACGTGCCGTAAAAATCCAAACCAACAAAAATACAATTCTTGTCACCTGTCAAATTTAGTACACGACATGATCTCATTTGTGATAAAATGCAAATGATGATTTAGCTACATGGAAATATTTGAAATGTAGCAAGACACTACACATTAAAAGACTCAGACAAAATAAAAGGTGTTTGCATTATAAGATAAAAGGACAATTAAAGTATTTTTAACTTCAGCCATAAAAGTGGTACTTTATTTAACAGTATAACAAGCTATGCAATTATTTGATTGCTTAATAAAATATCAACTGAGTGCTACCTGGTTCCATGGTATTTTCTTCTTTCAGTCATTTATTGCACCAGCTGCATGGATTCGACATTTTGTCTGATTCAGCGTTTAATGCTCTTAAGGGACAGAAATTCGAGACTCTACACGAAGAATATGAAATGTCATAAAGGAGGAAGTGTTATTAATATGTAAGAGGATTAGACATTTTCCCATTCAATTGTTTATTAAACGGCATATGTTCTTTTTAATTTCGTGCCCTAATTTTTACGCTCTCAACATTTGTTTTATTTTCAAATGATGTAGTCTTTAAGCATTGTTTTTATGATCCTGTTTTGCCAAATACTTTAAAATACTAATTATATATAATTATACCACTTGATTTTCCGTGAGTCTCCTAGGTCATTGGGAAGTAGATTATAAATAGAAATATTAATTAGAAGTTTATCATGACATAAGTTTCTTTGTATTTTACCTATACACCCGCCATTTACACTTAGAAAGGCAAAATGCAATAGCAAATTAATTTGCTAAAATATTTTAGGTTAACAGATCCTTTGATATAATTATTCTCTAGATTGTTAAACACTTTTTTTAAATAAAGCAAATACAACCATACGTTTGTCTTTCTTGTATATGTTGGCTTATGCCTGTAGAAAAGTATTGACATTGCTAAAAAGACACAAAAATGTAGTTTAACCTTGACAAAGATATGAAACCCAAACTATTCGCATCTTTAGTGATCATGTTACCCCTTGACCACTGGTTTCCAATACAGTTAAAACAATACCAAATGATTTTAAATTTAGAATTTTCATTCTAATATGTAATATTTAATTTCAAACATCATTCGGTCTTCGTGGAATATCTTTGCTCATTTTACAGTGTTGGACCTTAATTTATAGGAATTATCGAAGTCTAGAAACCAAACTATACAGTCAGATAAATTTACCATTTTTTAAATGTATTTGAGACATCGTAGTTAATTTGGGAAAAGGAATGAAGCCAAAACAAGTATATGGACTAAAAACATTCTTCTAAATAACTGATGATTAAGAAACGTACAAAACATTTTTTTAACTTAATTTTATTAACTTTTACAAACAAGTTTCATAATGAACGTTCATTTTTTTACAGGGTACTCTAAAGTGTCTCTAGTTTGTACTGTATATATCTTAATGAAAAATGTTATTTAGAATTAAAAAATGTGTCGCTTTTTTCTATAAAATAATGTATATATTTTCTTTTAGATATTGCATATCTGCCAATATCTCACGTTTATGTCCTTTTGCTATGTATCCCCATCTTACATTCAAATTCTTTACAGTAAATCATGAGTTAATGTTTGTCGTCTGCAGTCTTACACAACGTTACAATGCAATTGTGTTAAGCTTTCTTGCTTTATTGTTCTTTGCTGTAATTCCAATCTCTATCTCAAAAGTACATGTTGCTTCCTTTTCGTAGAAATGATAAGGCAGCCTTGTTTGAATAAATGCAACCTTCTGCTTTTGAATAGAGGTCACTGTTAAACCGTGTGAATGCACATGTAGTTTAATCACAGCACCTACTTTAATTCCTATTATCTGCGCTAGAAAAGTCATAAAATCCATATTAATATCTTTATTAATGTAACGCCTACTTAATGTTTCTTCTTGCAATCGCTTGATGATTAAAATGTGCGTTCAACTGTTTTCAACAAATAAAACATGATATATCCCGTGCCACCTTTATTATGAGTCAGAAGGGTCACCTTTGTGTGAAACTTACTAGAATGTATCTAGGAATATAAATTGTTAGGAATTCAACGATTGAAACAAAACAAGATGTCATTATAGTCAATAGGCATTCTACAGTTCGTTCATGCTTTTATTTGATAAAATGAACGTATAGGCGTATATTAGCAAGCGACGATGCAAATATGTATCTTTTTCATATGTTCATTGTGTCATAAGTTTTTAACACTTTTTAGTGTTGAGTACAGCTCAAGCCGGTGCTAGGGGACGTAGAGGATGTTGCACTGTTCATTATCCCTCATGTACAGTTTCAATCAAACCGAGTCCTCAATTTTAATGTTATTTTTATCCATATTTTAATGTCAAATTCTCGCATTGTTAATGAAGACAATTCAAACAAGTATAAAGAATAAAAAGTTTGGACACGGATATCGAACAAGGTGGTAAACTGTAATTACATTTATGTATAAATAACATTGTACGCTTCCAAAATAGAAACCAACAATGCTGTCATTACAGTCTTCATTTCATAAGTATATTTCATTATGTTACCCTTCCCTCCAATCAAGCCGTAGAAATGATATCTCAACAATTTTTCTTTATTTGAGATACTCCTCACGTCCAACATTTCATTAAATACAATTGCCAAAGTATCTGTATCTAGAAATTTGTGATTAGTATTTTCAAAAATACTTTCATTATTTTTTGTATTTACTTTTTATTTTGTAAATACATTTTACTATGAGAATTACTTTGACAGTTTAAGTCGTTTAAAATTCATGTTCTGTTAATCACATTTTGGAGAGTTTTATCTTTTTTGTAATGAATAACACTGGTCATTGACGCAAAAAAAGCTCTTATCATTAATAATTTTTATGTATTCAGTTTGCTTAAAATAAAATGTTTCCATTATTTATAAGCAAAACATACTGTTTAGGGGTATAAGGCAAAGGAATACACTAGGTATGATAAACTAGACAATTATGTAGAATCAAATGTCATAAGATTTACTGACAACAGTTATAACAGTAGAAAATATTGTAATATAATTAACAGTACTAAACTATCAAGTCAGGGCTCATTTTATTATTGTTTTCCACTCTTTACTGGTATAAGGAAACCAAATCATAAGTAAATTTTGATTGTTTATGTTTTTAGTCCTTTTCAAAGAAATTTAAAACTTGAATGTTCTAGAGGGCAGAGGTCATTTGGAATGCTAAACTATCACCGGCAATCTTCATCATTGAACAAGATAAACGAAAACAAAGATAAAGATTGATTGCAACTTTAGACGCTAAATAAAGTATTGTTCCAAATCATTTTCAGGCTTTGACCTTGGATTCCATTTGCAACTAAATTAATTTTCTTTACGGTAAAATTCCATTTAAATGGATGGTACATTTTATTTAGCACTTAATTTCAATAACTTAAAGTAGCGTTTTATTAATATCAATACAACGTGACCTTACTTGTGCATATTATAATCTTAATAAACTTGACTTGGTAATATCTATCAACACGACACAATTTATATTGATATTTAATATTATCCTAATGTATTTTGGTAACAACGTCACAACGGTTGAAAAGAAATATACAGACTAAATTGTCAATGTATTAGAAGCATACAAAATTATACAATTAAAGTAAAAAAGTGCCATTTTCCTTATATGTAGTATCTACACTTAACAAAACTTATAACTGTGCAGTTTTTAAATGTGAATAACTTTTTTATTACTTGACATTTTTTACCAAAATTTTGGAATTCATCGTTTTAATGGTTTATTTTTACAATGCTATATTCAGAAATAACGGTTGTTTATGTTGTGTGCGTTCATCCGTGACATAAACAACAAAGTGCACGTGAGTATGGCAGGTTGGCGCTAAATGAAGTCATTATTTACCATCAAGGATTCTATTTAAAAAAAGACATCCAAAAAATGTTTGTATGTTTGTATTTTAGTGAAATCAAGAGATTTAGACCTTTTTGCACCCATTATAAACACGCATTTTACAGAAATGTGAAATTCGGTTTTCGCCCAATTTCGCACACATCGCTATTTCTCAGTAAATACGAATCGCCCTGACATAAAAATCGATACCCATCATGCCACATATCTGTACTATATTTGGTTAAAATTTCAGAGACCTATGTTTATTAGTATCTGAGAAAAATTGATTTTCATACGTGCACAGTTATCAGATTTGTTAAATGTATATGTATTATTTATAAAAGATTTTTATCACATAAGCTAATGCCACTTGCTGCATTTACTTTAACTACGAGATTAAGTAATGTATATTTTGAATGTGTATGTGCGTGCGTGCGCGTAAGGGTGTGTGTACATGAATGCGTGCATACAGGTGGATGTATGGATGGATCCTCTGCTGTGCTATGCTTCTGCATTTTGCTATGACTTCATATCCCTTGCTATGCTGCTATGATATACTTCACTTCGCTTTGCTTTTGTTCGTTTTTTATTCCCTCATAGATGATGGGGTTATTAAAACTGGTCTGCGTCCGTGCATCCATGCGTCCGTCCGTCCCAATTAGTCTGAACCATAACTCCAGAGGTACGTAGTTGAGAGATTTTCTCAGCCTTTAAATACTGATAGAGCAGATTGTTCAGTGTTCTCGTACAATAACTTTATCTCGCCCTTTGAAAGTTATTCCCCTTTATTTGATTTACCTGAACATTTGTCTGAAGCATAACTCCAAAGGAACTTAAGAGCAAAGGTTCTTTCTTAAAACTCTACACTGACATGGCACATATGTAGGAAGTGCAATGTGAACAACAATACCTCTTTCTTGTCTTCTGTTAAAGTAATTCCTCCTTTAAAAAATCATGAGCATAATAACTAAATATGTACTTGAGTGATGTTCTTCAAACTTAATACACTGATGTAAATACCGCAAAATTCAGACATCACATATTCGTTACTAGTTATATTAACATTTTCCTTTTGCCTTATCCATTTTATTCAAATATACTTAGCATCACCTTAATCTAAGGGTTTTTATTTGTTTGGGTCGTCAGACCAAACAAATAATGGTAGCGAAATTTCAGACTCTAATGCTGTTAATTGCAAATGCCGAAAGTAGTCCGCTTTTTGTAGCGGTTACTTCCCTTTATATGTACACTAAGGCCGAAAAATTCAGGGGAGATCACTACGTAAAGATGGTCAAATGACAGCGCATTAATTTTCAAGCAAAATATTTCCCGAATGGTCGGAGATTTCTAATATTGTTTTATTTTTTATAGATATAGATGCTTATAGTAAGCTCAATGATTATTTACATATGTGATAAACAACAGTTAGCGTCGTTACAAACCTTAATTTAGAATAATATGGTTTTCTTCAGGCCGTTAACATATAAATTCACCGTGGCCGAGGGGTATGCGCGAGGGGCCTCCGTGGCCGAGTGGTTAAGGTCGCTGACTTGAGATCACAGGTCCCTCACCGCTGTAGGTTCGATCCTCACTCGGGTCGAAATCTTTCATGTGAGGAAGCCATCCAGCTGGCTTACGGAAGGTCGGTGGTTCTATCCAGGTGCCCGCTTGTGCCTGAAATAATGCCCGAATAAGACCTGGGGTCTTCCTCCACCAATAAAGCTGGAAAATATCGACAAAAAAATCTCAGCGGGACGCTCTAGGATGGCCCGACTTGAGTGTACGGTCGCCCATATGGGCTTTCCGGCGGTGACCTTAAATAAACATTAAGAAAAATGTATGCGCGCTCGCTTAGAAAGCGAGAGGTCTGGAGTTCAAATCCCAGTTAAGGCAACTCATTTTTTTTCAAACTTTTTAAGTCAAATAAACATTGGATTGAATATCAGTGTTGCAAGTAGTGGCACTATACCAAAACAAATTGGTTTATAATCTCACAACCTGCACCTTGAACCAAACAAATTCAGCGCCTTCTGTGCTTTGATTTATAGAGTTCCTATATTCAATAAAAATATATCAAACTACAACCTTCAGGTGATTTCTTCCCGGCAAAGGGGTTTACCATGTGTAACATCGCTCTTGTTTGTTTTTATGGTTATTAATAGGTCGTCCTTACCCTACTATGTGTTTTCAATTAAGTACACGACAATCATTCCGAAAGGGTTTAAAATATTCTCCCTCGTTGATCTGTACTTTTAGTGTTAAAGAAATAATATCATGAACATCCCTAATCAAATTTATATTGTTAAATGTTCAAAGGTTTGTTTGTTAACCCGATGCGCCTGATGAAGGATTTTGGCTGCAGCTTTGGAACCCTTTCATAAACAGGTTTATTACGAGCCGAGCCTATTTTGTTTCACTTTGTTTCTTAGTAGAAGTATCTCAAGCCTTTCATCATGTATTGCATGTTTGATAAAGATAAACACATTTAGAAACTAACTTGTTGTTGTGTCGGGCGAATAAAATTTCTAACGTGACATGCTCATAATTGACACATTAGTGCCAAAGCGCATAGTGGGCGTGACTTCATGTGTCAAAATATATGCAAACCTCGTTGAAAATATGTTTGCTATTACTATTTCGCAAATGTATTGTTAAGCACGAGAGGTGTAAATTTAATTCAAGGAAACATGCAATACATGATATTAAGATAATAAACATGCAACTTTAGGATAAAATGTCATTTAAATTACCGGATAGACCTTCCCTAAAGTTACATTGGATGACAATCGACACACCGTGTGCTGTCTGTAATAGGGCGTCCGTGGCCGAATACTATAGGTTGTTGTCTTTAAACTGCTATGGACTGGAGTAAATCCTGGGACGTTGGATTATAGTATGTGAGGAAGCGGTCCAGCTAGCATACGGAACGTCGATGATCGCCAATTGATCTTTACGGTGTTGGTGCGCATTAAATCCAGCCAATAAAGTATACACGGTTTTGTTATATATTCGAGTCTTTGTGTACTAAAGTGATGAAAAAAGTTTGTTAGTGATAATTTTTAATTAAAACATAATTTAATTGTTGATTATCTATTACTCTTCAAACCTAATCGATAGTGGTAATTCAAATATCTTTGTAACTGTGTAATTGTTATTTTTAAATTAAAATATGATAAACAAGATCAACAAGGAAAGGCGGCATTCAATGAACGCAACCCCCAACCGACCCAGCGACAAGAGCCAGCGGCAAGGAGCCCAGGAGAACCCCAAACAAAAAATTAATCAGCTTCTTATATTTTTTATTTTGCTTGGTGGATGTGGAATTACTCATTTTTCGTCTATAGCCATACATGTTTCAAAAATCTAGAAAGAAATATGGTTAAGGAATTAACACTGCATGGATTGCATTATGTTTAATTGTTGCATTTATTCCGCGCAAGATCAAAATATTTCACTCTCTCAATGCATGTTGTTTTATAGACACGTATTGATTAGTGGGATACATTACATGATTTATGATCAAAACAACAGGAATCGAAAAATAAATGAGGAAATAATTAATTTAATACATGGTTAATTATTTCCTAAATAAAGTAAGCCACACATGCAATGTAATTAATTAAAAGTATTCTTCATAAAATAGCCTGATAACCTACAAAGGAATATATATCAATAAGCAGATAAGTTCCATAAAAGCGGCAGCAAAGATAAAACTTAGCCTACGAAAATCAATGATGTGTATTTTGAAAACACAAAACAACACAATTAAATAGACATATCCCTGTTTCTTAGTATAAAAGGTCGTGTTCCATCTTTCTAAACAGATCTTTTAGTTTGAATCAGTTTCAAATATCGTGCATGTTATGCCCCTTAAAAGCGTATCAATGAATACTACACGTTTCAAATGTATTCAAAATTACTTTGACAACATGTAATATGCTATCAATTCAAATAAAAAATGGAATACTATGAATCTGAATTAATTTGGCAAAGACGAATAACATTATGACTTCTTGGCTACATGTGAAAAGAAAATATGATGAAACACTTTCCACAGTCTAATAATGGTAATATGGCAAATTTAAATGATAATGAACACTTACACACATTATTAACTTCCATTTCCTCTTATGCTTAGAACCAAATATAAAATGAAATGCTATGTCAGTGAATCTAAAATTTGCAATATTGATTAGCCCTTTGTTCACTAAGAAAAAAAAAATAGATAAATGATCAAATGATTTTGGTTCTATTTCCATTGCTTTATGAATCTGAAATTGATCGTATTATGCAAAACATTATGGGAACATACATGTCAGCAAAAAAATAAAATGCTGCTTTGCATTGAATTTTTTTTTTTTATATAAATAATCGAATCAAATTAAAGATCAATATTAGCATTAGATCGATATTCGGATCAGTTGTAAAGCAAAGTAACAATTAATTTATTCTAAAATGTGATTAGCATGCTATATAACGTCAGCTTTAATCAAATTGTTATTTAGCATTAAATATTAGTCATTCTTGGTTTATTCAAAAGAGATGGGAAAAAATGAAATAGCACAATCATTGAGGTGTGGCGGCGTGGCTTAGTGGTTAACACGTTGGATCAGTAGTCGAATGATCAAGAGGGAGGCAAACTGTTGTTTCTTTTGCAAGAAACTCAACATTTGTTTATTAGTTTATTAGTTATTTGTTTATTAAATCGTGTGTGTTTAAATTTGATTATAGCTTACACCATCAACCTTAAATTAATTCGTATAAACTATTAACTATAACATTTTGCTCTTGTGAAAGATAATATGATTTGATGAAGACTTAAATCGAAAACAGTTTTATCTTTACAAAACCAAATCAATTCGATTTTAGATTCAAAATAAGCACCAGTAATTTTTAATGTGTTGTTAATCAAAAGTTTGATTGATAATGCATAGTCTATCGAGCATAATGATTGTGTTGCTTCAGTCTTGAATGACTTAATGTAATGTTATCATTTCATTTGTAAACATATTGATTTACTCGTATCTTTACGTATGTTAACTCAGGACATAAGACATAGTTAAGTTAATGTGTACTATTATAACATTTTTGTTATACATTTTACGTCAATGAATAAAAGAGTGAAATAAAGTTTTTAAATTTAAATACCGCTGCCTTTTTTATGTTCTTTACATGTTATACAGGCCTTCTGATAATGTCATAAATTATTAATACCAAACAAAACATGTCGGTTTTAAACGAATGAACAATATATGTGTCACGCAAAATGACCACGCGTTATTTGAAATGCAGGAGTGTTCTGCCATTTGACTCGATGATGTTTTGGTTTTCTTGACATTTATTGATCTTGCTTCTCTGATTTTAATGTCATAAAATGTATGGTAATGTCCATTTCCAGCCGTAATATATATGTTACTAGTACATAATTTACAACCGTCATAATTTCGTAATTAATACTTTTTGTACTTACTTTCGTACATATTAACGTGATGTGATCAAAACTGGCAATTTATAGATGTAATATGTTAACATGCATATAAAACACTGATCTGATATAAGCATTCATTATTTTATTTAGTCTAGCTATTCAGCTAACTCAGTTATTCTATAGTGCTTTTATCATTTTCTCATTATTTTGAAAATGGAATTTTAGGCAGTAACCTAACAATAAGTGATGCAAATTAATAGAAAATATGTACAGCTTTTTATCTTCTTCCAAACGTCGGGTTCTAAGTAGTATTAGTTTTTTTATTCAATCAATAGATATAGTCCGTGATTTTTTTTTAAAGTTCAAGTTACATTTTGTATTGCATTTATCTTTTTATTTTCCCATTTCATAATTTGGATACTATTAAATTGATGTTACCTTTATTATAATTGTTAATACAGAAAAAATGTTTCACTGCAGTTAAAAATGAATTTTTACAGTGAAAATACAGAAAAGAAACGCATTTTATTTCGTCAATATTTCATCTATTAGTATGTAATAAAATCATATTTAGGTTCTCTCGAACTGGTAAGGGGGAGTCTGTGGGGCGAGTGGCTAAGGTTGTTGACTTCTAACCACTTGCTTCTCACTGCTTGGGTTTCGAATCCCGACAGGGACTTTGGATTCTTTCATGTGAGGAAACTATGCAGCTAGCTTACGAAACGTCTGTGGTTCTACTCAGTAAAACTTGAACATCGCCATGTGACCTTTAATTGTCGGTGTGACGTAAAACTCAAACAAACTTGAACCGTTATAATGCATGTCTTCTATTTCCATTACAATTAAATCATAACAAAAATGCATGTACATTATCTATGAATAATTGCATGATATGTATGTTTAAATTGTCGAACTCGGGTAAAGTTTCATTATATTTCCTATAATCTAATATTTAAGTTAAAAAGGGGATAAAGAAAGAACATGTTATTTCAAGGAATAGACAACTTGTTTCCTACTCTAGTCTTAATTAAATTGGAAAACAATTTAAAGCAATGATAGGTTCTCCTAAATGTATTTATGTGGTAAATATGTGCTGTATAAACTAATCCTTCTTAGTATAATTAGCCGACATTTTTTATCATTTATAAGATTCCAGTTAAGATAGCACGAAGTCCAACATCAAAAGGTACCTTGCAGAATGATACGCTGATGTCATTAAAAGACAATGGGTTCATCGTCACAAATCCGGCATCGAGCATGCGGGTTATTACTTTGAAAAACCGTAAGATGGGTACAATGTAGCACGCAGATTTAGCCGCGCAGGCATTCATTCCGTCACTTCCGGAACGCCAAAGCGGAAGCTGATGGATATATGATCTGTTTGTATCGGGCATTATTTGTACGTATATGTCTACATTGTGTTTTGTACATTAAACAGAGGAGGTGGATTAAAGTACATTTTTCATGTATATGTATTTTAGTTTTCTGTGCCATTTACAAAAACATAGATATGATGCGAGCTATTAACCCTTGGTTTTATCTATTTAGTAGCTAATTATACGATTGATTAATTATTCATAATAATATTCTGTGTTCATGTAGTTGTTATTTGTCTCGAGGATTCCTGGCGAGTTGAGTTTTTTATTAGTTTCTGTCAAAAGACCAAGATAACATGGAAAAAAATTTACTAACGTGTCTCCAAGAAATTATTGTTGTATTTATTTTTCTTTGGATTAATCATGGTTTTTCAGAAGCAGATACTTTGGAAAGGGGACGTTTTACTCGTACATCTACATTTAAAATAGAAAAGGTATCTTATATCCCTCAAACCGATGCAGCGGTGATTCTACATCATGAAAAGTCATTGTTATCCTGTGTCTATCATTGTCAAAGTCTTGAGCTGGCATCGTCATATTTCAATGAGAATAACTCCACATGTTATTGTAGTACTGTTGATGATAACAATAAAGATAACTATGAGAATGTAGACGCAGACATAACCCATGGAATAAGAACTGAAATGATGTCGATAGCTTACATTCAAGTAAGATTTGTTTTAAATCGTTGATTCATAATTTTATTTAATAAACAGCCTTGCGCGGAAGAGCGTCCGCTTCGAATGCTGGAGGCCGTGGGCTCGATCCCTGGCCGTGTCATACCAGTAGTTCCCTTGCTTAGCGCTCAGCGTTAAAAGGGAGAAACTGGAATCTTCTCTCATACCCTTGTGACGATGAATTCATTCAGAAACGAGGTGTCCAGAGTGATTGATTCAAGTCGGGAAAAAACTTGCTTTACAATCGACTTAAAACAAATTTGTTAAAAGAAATATCATTTTGTGTCAATCATCTGTCTATTTAATAAATTTGCTATCTGAAAAATGTGTAGTTTCAAAACAATCATAATTTAAAATTATCTATGTAAAAATTTTAATAACTAAATAGTCTATGACACCTTTTTTAAAGAGTCAGTCAGTTCGGAGAAAGTCATTTTTTTTCTGACACCTAAACACATCTATAGTTTAAATATCTTTCAGTATCATTTGTATTGTACTTTTAGATATCATTTTGTGACTTTAATTTTACTTCCAAATCCACGCTATATTTCATAAAAATTTTGAAAATGTATTTAAAAGTAAATTAATTGTAAAGTGAACAAAGAAAATAATTAACATATTGCAAACGGCACTTACAACGAATGTAAATTAATAACAAGAGGGTCAAATTACGCAAAAATATCCATATCTGCGTCAGTTACGCAGTAAAAATTGGAAAAAAATACTTTAAAATGGGTCATTAATCACACAAAGCAAATATATTTTTCAAGGGGGATTTCTTGAAATATTTGGGCTCATCTAAAGGCATGCAGTATTAAAGTGCAGTGCAAGTTGTCATCGTTTGTTTACGTCTGTCTAAACAGTTAATGAATCTCCAGGCTGTTGCTTTTCATAGACCTTTCTTATGGAATGTCTTGGTACAGCAAATAGTTTTTTCAATTTTGTATTTATGTTAAGAAGTAATGATTTCTTTATGGTTTTTGACTAACATAAAAACGAACGTGGTATACTATTATTATGAAAATTATACATTAAGATACACGCATACACAATTTTGTTATCTGGGGTGGCACAATAAAATTTAATTTCAATATTGACTAGTATGCTACACACATTGAAAGTTTCATTATCCACGTCGTGAAAACACACAACGGCGGGTCTCTCAGAATTGTTTAACTCGACAACATGTTTTTTTAAAGATAGAGTTCTGGCTTGAGGTGCGGATTCAAATCCTTGAACAAGTTGAATCAAATCAAACCTATACCATTATAAAATTGCCTTTGCAGTTTTGGGGTGTATTTTTTATGATTTCTACTTTTATCTACTTTATATTTTATAAGTGACGATATGGGCCTAGTACAAGAGAAGATATGGGCGAAGCATCGTGGCAATATGGGCGTTGTATAAGCGATGATATGGGCGTTTAATATGTGACGATATGGGTGTAGTATAAGTGATAAAATGGGCGTTGCATTAGTGAAGATAATGGCGTAGTACGAGTGACGATATCGGCGATATATCGTGAAGATATTGGCGTTGTGTAACTGACGATTAACGTTTCATAAGTGACGATATGAGCGTAGTATAATTGACTATATGGGCGTAGTATAAGTGACGATATGAGCGTAGTATAAGTGACTATATGGGCGTAGTATAAGTAACGATATTGGCGTAATAGAAATAACGATATGGGCGTAGTTAGTATAAGTGACGATATGGGCCTAGTTCTGAAAATTGCATATTCACTTTGTCTCATTGGAAAGTCATACTCCAAGTTTTATCACTGGTGGTTAACTTTTATCATTTTGAGCCAATATCAACAGTGTCTTTGTTATTGGCTAAAATATCGAACCGAGCGATATGCTTAGTTTGATATTCCATAAACATGATATTGACCTTAAAAAGTTTAATGATATTTTATAAAAGAAAAAACAATTCTTCAAATATATGATTTTTGTTTTCTTTCTAGGAAGGCAGTCAAAAAGTAAAAAGAATACATACACACCCAGAGCCCTTTGATTGCCTTGCTCTTTACCAACAAGGCTATACCGAGGACGGTGTTTATGTCATTAAACCAACTGGAAGTTCTGCTACTGATGTGTGGTGTGATATGACCAATGGTGGATGGACGGTTATGCAACGCCGGCAAGACGGATCTGAAGATTTCTACAGAAATTGGGATGAATACAAACATGGATTTGGGAATTGGAGTGGCGAATATTGGCTTGCACTTGAAAACATTTATCATTTGACAAGTAACGACAGTTCACTGCACATATACATGGAAACATTCAAAACTCACAATATGAATCCGTTTTCTGCTTTTGCTGAATATTCCATCTTCAAGATTAATGACGAGAGTGACAAATACAGATTGACGGTTGCAGGGTATCACGGATCGTGCTACAATTCCTTATTGTATCATAATAATTGTCAATTTACAACAAAAGACAATGACAATGATAATGTGGATGACAATAATTGTGCAGTGGCATATAGCGGAGCTTGGTGGTACAAACACTGTCATCACGTAAATCTTAATGGATATTACCTAAACGGAACAAACACTGAATTTGGTCGGGGGATTATTTGGCTCAACTGCTGGAGTCATTATAACTCTCTCAAAATTTCTGAAATGAAAACTAGGAGAAACAATTAAAAACTTTTAAATTATCCATATCATTTGAATGATTTAACTTGATCATTTCATAATTCGTAGATACAAAAACAGACTAAATGTGTTAACAAATACGCTCATGTACCCGCTATATACTTATTTCCAGGAATATATATTATATGTTTTAATTGAACATGAATAAGTTTAATCCTTACGTAAGTCTACATGAAAAAAAGTTTTTGCCCCTTGATACAACAAAAGGCAATCAAGATAACGAACAAAGGTGTAAACAAAATACTTTATTAGATCTCCCGAATATTTGGCTAACACACAAATAAGGTGGATATCCCATCATACTTGAACAATGTCCACAATCCAGATTGTGGTATAATCCTAAATTTATTATGATAAGAAATTTAAGTTTGTACGAAAGCAGTGATTTTATTCACTCAATTGAGAAGAGGCCTTGAGTATGGTAAAACAAAATGTCGCTTACATTTCCAATTAAGGTAAAAAAGAACGTAAGTTCAGATTAATTTTAGAACTACACGATTTCAAATAAAACGTCTATTGGGAAGAGGCCTTTTATCGACCTCAATTAAATAACTTAAAGGTGAAAAATACATTGAATGAAATGACTTTTGAAGATGCATCTAAGTTCAATTAGGTAACGTTTTTTTTTTTGCTGGGGGATTGTGATGAAATAAATATTTTAGTACATTCTAAAGCAAATCGATCTCCCCATTCATAAATATATACAGTTAAATGTTCATCAAAGTATGAAATTAGGTGTCATTACATATGAATGACATTTTGTTTTAATGCTAATTAACGGAACAGATTGTTCTTATCAGAATGACGAACTTTGCTGTAAGCATTTAAATATGGAAACAATGAAAATGGTCAATTTATTAATGATGTTATTTCAATTCAATCTTCGTATCGCGCTCGACAGTACTGAAAAATATTTTCTTTTTTTTTTCATGAATTATATATCAGTCATTTGAAAAGCCATTTAAGTTATTGATATTGATTATGTGATATTCTGATACTGCTTTTGCATTTAGTAAAAATATAGTGGTTAAGTATTTTGTGTGAAAGTCTAAATTCTACTTTGTTTACATTTTGCTTCCATTTTTACAATTGATTTTGCATTCAGAGCTAGTGTCTTCAGGCGATAAGCATATACAATGCTATAAAATCATTATCTAAACTTTATAAAAATTGATATTTGTCCTTTCTAACGAATGAAAAACTTATTCGTTTATAAATGATAATGTGCCTTTAAGCAAATATGTTTTACATAACAATTAACGTCGCCTGCAGACCCTTTATTCTCAAAATAATTCCTAATAGAATTAATTATTCATTGTCCGACACGACCCCGACCAAAGATGCAGACTGGTTAGACAATGAATGTTAAACAACAAAGAGACGTATCTAGACGCTTTGAATGCGTTTAATGCATGTAAAACAAGATCAAGCAGATAATATTTTTGTAGATGTTAACAAGAATATTAAAATATAATAAGAAAAATAGAAATATTTATTTTAGAAGCAAATATGCAGATAAAGAAAAATTGAAGTTCAGCAAACCGAAACCAGTTTGGAAGTACTTTACTTTAAAAAGAAACAAAATTAAGCACAAAACAATGAAATTACAGTAGAAAATCTTTATCGTCATTTTAAATATTTATACAACGTCGTTTTTTAATGTAATAATGAAGAAGCAAATGATTTTTGTGAAGAACATTTTTATGATTCTGAATGTGCTTTCGATGAATTGATTATACCAATTACAATTACTGAAATTTTTGGAGCTGCCAAATCTCTGAAAGGGAAAAATCGGCAGGTCCCGATTTTCTCTTAAATGCATACGTTATACAATCAATAGATATCTTGGGTTCACATATGTGTGATGTATTTAATGCAATTTTTGAGTCTGGGACTTTCCAGATAAATGGACCGAAGGAATAATTGTTCCTAAACATAAAAAGGACGATTTAATAATGTACACACTTACAGAGAAATTACCCTTGTAAGTTGGCTTTCTAAACTTTTTACACCTATTTAAAATAAACGATTAGACGATTTTGTGAAAGTAATCATGTAATCTCAGATGCTCAGTTTGGATTGAGAAAAGGCAGGTCTACTGTTGATTCAATATTCATTTTAAATTCAATCATACAACATTATATAAACACAAATAAACGATAATATGTTGGATTTATTGACTTGAAATCTTGTTTTGACAGTATAAATAGAAATTATCTATGGTTAAAATTATACAAGTGTGGTGTTCAAGGTAAAATCTTGAGTATTAGTAAAGATATGTATGATAAAGTTAAATCTTGTGTACGTTCTGGCAGTTAATATTCCGATTTTTTCATTTATGCAGTGAGTCTAAGACAAGGGGAGGTAATTTCACCTCTGATGTTTAAATTATTTGTTAAAGACCTAGAATTATATTTCCAAAATTATATTTATGTAGGTTTACAAATTTATGATAAAGTTATATTGTTGTTGTTATTTGCTGACAATATGGCAATACTAGGTAAAACACCAGAAGACCTCCAGATAAGTTTAGATAATCTATATAATAACTGCAACTGTCGGGAACTAGAAGTTAATACGTTTAAATTAAGGTTATGGTTTTTAGGAAAAGAGGTTGGGTACTTGCAAATGAAAAATGGTACTACAATGAGCAGCAATTAGAAACAGTTGATAATTTTAACTACCTGGGTACTATGTTCAATTATACGGGCAAATTTGCTTTAAAGCAGGAACACTTTATTGTAAAAGCCTTAAGACATTAAATGTTTTACTATATAATTGTGAAATATATGATATAAAACCTAAACTCAAACGCCAACTGTTCGATTCATATGTGGTTCTATCTTAAATTACTCTGCTGAAGTTTGGGGACATTCTATTTCTTAAGAAATTGAACGTTTTCATCTTAAATTTTGCAAAAAAATGTTCTAAATGTCAGAACAAGTACATGTAATGCAGGTGTTTATGGTGAATAAGGAAGATGGCCATTAAATATTGCTCATTTTGTAAAAATAATCAAGTTTTGGTGTAAAACAATCCAAACTGATAATATAATTATGAAAAATGTTTATGAAAATAGTGTTATTGATTGTGAACATGGATTTAAAGGGATATTCAGGCAAAATAATGTCAAAAATATTAAAACGATCTTTTGTACTCAACTTGATCTAAAAATAACATTTCTAAAAGTTTCAGCGTGAATTTATGTCTAAATTATATATATTTTGGATTTGAAGCTTAAATATATCTATATATGTTGAACAAAATTTAGACGCCAATATAATAACCGAATAGTGTTAAAACATGCCAGGTGACTTGAACAAATCCTTGAAGTTACATTAAAAGATACTGTGGATATAGTATGATTGGAACAAGTCAAAATCATTCATTTGATATGTTCTTTAACGTTTCCAGAGTTCACTGTGACAACTTTTGTGAAATCCAAGCGCCCTAACCTGACCCACGCGGGTCAGGTTAGGAAACCACCATATTATTCTTTATACGGAGAAAAGTTTTGTTCCTTTGACTGTCTAATATATTCATTTTTAGGGCATTTACAGAATAAGGAATGAAAAATTCAAAACTAAGAAATGAAAATTTTGCCTGTGTCTCCCTTTAATAACTGGATCTCAAATGATAAGCGATTATTGTATACATATGGTTTTGCTGATTGTTTTATAAATAGTGATAATGTTGATGGTAAATTATTTCCTAGAATATTTTAAACAAAGACTAATAGATTATTATGTACAAAATTGGCATGGTATAATAGTGTCAGTGCTATAATACTCTTGATATCGAAGATGAATATCATTTTGTTCTGGTTTGTCCTTGTTATAATAATATCTGTGAGACATATATAAAAACATGTTTTTATGTTAGACCATCGATGTTCAAATTTACTCAGTTATTGCAACTTTAAACAAGCTTTTATAATGATGAATTTAGCAAAATACATTAAAAAAAGTTTTGCAATCAGATATACTCTCTTAAATATTTGATTTTTTAAACATCCTTTTGGAAAACATGTTTTTTTACAATTATCATATATCATAACATAATCTTTGTTTGAGTAATCATGCCTTGTTCTTAAATAGTAAAGGTATTTTCTCTTATTTGATACATTATCATATGATATTTGTGTGTTAACATGTATAACTTTTAATGATACTGTTCTCTATCTAGAAAGAAACTGCTCAATAAGTATTTAGTTTTGCTGCTGGTTAACATCCTTCGCCTTTATAGGGAGGGAGATTTACTTTTAGTGCGATGGTTAGATTCACTGGGTAAAATATGGTATACAATATCCTGTGAGGTTGCCAGTAGAATTTCTATTACTGCTATTATTGAGAAAATATTTACTAATTACTCATAACATTATTTTTGTAAACAATGTGCATTCTTTTATATATTCTAAGTATCATACTGTACTTTGTGTTACCATGATCACGTGACGTGATAATTGTTTTATTTATCAATGTTCATGACGATGTACTATGTACAAGTAGAAATAAAACGTATGTTCTGTTCTAACACATAGTGACTTGATTATAGTTTTACATCATTTTGACCTTTTGTGGCATTTTTAGCCTTTCTATGATGTTCAGAAAATAGCGTCACTTATCAGTTTGATTTATGTTCAATGTCAGACTGATGTTTATTTTTTCCACGAATTCTTAGTCATCTGTTTTGACGTTAGAAACAAAACATTACTGAAATTTCGGATGATTTATTTGTCTTGCATTGATTGTTCACATCTCTATATACACGTCGATATACACTGCTGTAGAAAATATGAAAATTAAAGATCTTCAAACAACAGTACAAGTTTGACATGTTTTTATATACAGATAGGGTTGTACATGAATTGATGAAGAACAACGCAAATCAACAGTATTAATATCAATTACAGCGGGAGAAATTAAGAAAATTTAGGATGAAATTAATTATTGCGTCGAGAGAATGTCATTTTTCGTTTGTTTGATTATTACATTGATTTACCCTATCAATGTCCTCATTTAACAATCATTTAATCGAAAATTTACAAATTGTTTTGATTATATGTAGTTGAAAGTTTAGTATTGATAACGAATTGTGGGAGCGTGCCAAGGAAACCTGAATCGCAAACTCATTGGGTAAAAAGAAACAACTTAAAGTAACATTTACTAATATTAAGTTACAAGAAAACATGGACAATAAATCACGCGATGCGCATTTTGGATAGTTAAATCATTTTGCCATGTATAATATGATGGTTGCAATTAAGGATTTTTGATCCTCGATTTGATTAATATAAACTTGTGTCATTGCAATATTCAGGTGATCTTGCACCAAAGGATTCGATGAAGATTGTTGATGTTTTCGTTATGATGCGTTCAATATATGTTTCACAATTATCATCTTTATCATTAAATGCGCCTCAACATGTTTGATTGGATTACCAGCCGGTAATTACATTTTTGGTCATAAATGCATTTTTATCACACATGTTCGCAAATCAAAGTCTTAAGTTGTCATCATTTCACAAGTGATGTAATGTTTACAAAAAATCAAAACCACCCTTTAAGCTATAAATAAATGGCTGCAAAATGACGTTAAGATTATTATGTTGCCTTAAATTACAAGACTGGTTTAGACTGATAAGAACTGGATTTAAACTTATGTGAAAAGCGGAAAAGATAAATCCTACGAACACGAATAAAAATATACATGTAGCCTTTAAGCATTTCAATGTTTTTTAGATATTGATAATGACATATAAATAAGGTTAAATCATTTTGTACTGTTCATGTATGTTTGCATCTTATTCGAATCACTTGTGACCCAGCTCCTTGGAACTATTGTGATACAAGCAAACGTTGTTGTGACAGTTAAGAGTCTCGAACATGCTATACTTCTGAATAGAGTCAGCAACTGAACAATATGAATTTCAAAGAAAATAATCATATATAATTTTTTTACTAAAGACTTTTGATATTTGTCAACAATTGGACGTTCGTGAACTGTAACGTTTGGCCGAACATGTTATTTTTAATGCTATCATGACACGATATAAATCATTATTGTTCAGAAATTTTGTTTCAATGGTGTTTTGGAATATAAAACAAATAAGTAAACACGTTTTACCTAACACGATAATGTTAATTCATTTGGATAACGAAAATAAAAAATAGCTTAACATTTTGTTTTGTAATTGATTGAACCAAGTAAACAGAAAAATACAAAAATTTGTTTAACTGGAATGTTCGGATACATTTGATTAATCTGAATCGAATTATTTTTCTCTTATTTTATATCAGTTTTATTCCACACCAAATATGTGCACAGTGTTATATCAAATAAGTAATAACATGGTTTGTAATTGATATTTAAAGAATAAAAATTAATCACAGATTGTCTTCTTTTTAATTTGCTATTGCCAATTAACTGCTACATGTTTTATCAATGATAAAATTAAAACTAGCTTTAAGTGCGTAAACTGACATTTGTAAAACAACAACAAGAAATTACGTAATATTTATTTTTCAATTCTTGTTCTAACGATGGAAAAGTCATTTTTATGTCCTATGGATGGAATACCAATCCGTCCTGAGAATGGAATATTTATCTTTCATTTCATATCGATGGCATATTAAACTGTCGTAACGGTAGAAAATTTATTGCTCATGTCCTAATGATCAATATTAATCTGACCTTTCCTAAATATAGAATATAATTTTTAGATGTCCAACCGATTGCATATTGATTTGTTCTATCGATGAAATAGTAATGTATCATAGCTTTGTATATTTTTCTATGCAGTGCGGGAGGTGTACCCAAGGCAGCAAGGCAACAACAGCAATTGTTATTACTATTTAAAGCTATTTTGTACTTTTATATGATCTTCATGTCAAGAAAGATAATTGTGCAAGTTAGCTATCTCTTCAAGAGTATACAAGGATATGACGAATGTGTACAAATATTGTTAAGACTATCATACGGGGAGGTATCATGTTTCCAAGTCGCCTGTTCTGTAAAACTACGAAAAGCAATTAAAAAAGCAAAAGAAATAAATATGTTCTGAACAAATGATGTTTCGAATGGCCCCACTTTGACAACGTGATAAAAAAAAACATTTGCTATGATCGACATATTCTATAACCTAGTCAGATTAACAATGGTTCACTGAATATACGTCCCTACAAATTATTTGTGAGATAAATATTTAATTAAGAACATTACAAAGATTATTCATAAACTAATTGCTATCAGCATCTCACTGTTAGAAACTGTTTTATTTCTGGTTTAATGATTGATAAATGTATGCTTTTGTGTCCAATATATGTCATACATGTCTCATGTTTTGTATAATAATAATTCCTATTCTTTACTGATGGGTTTTACAGTGGTCAGGGCTTGCTTACAGCAGAATTCACATACGGATATGACAGTTTGATATATATGTATATGGTTATCTAGGAGATGTAATTATACATCTGTGAAGAATTTTTTTTTGTGTTTTTTTTTTCATTTCCTTATTCATCATTTAAAAAGTGTTGAACATAAGATTGCTTGAATTGTATTAATTACTGTGTTTAATCATAAATTGATGCCCAAGAAGATACTTTGAATGTTATTTAAACAGATTATTAAGGAGCTCGATGAAACTAAACCAGTAAAGTGTATGAATTTATACTATTTTACTTCTTTATTTTAGGTGCTGATGTTTAGACGGTACATTAAGATCATGTTATATATTGTGTTAGTAAAGTGTAGGTTAAGTTGCGAAATAGTCGAGTGGTAAACAAGTCGGACTAGTTATCTAATGATTGCTTGTCGCGTGGGTTTAAACCAAGTCAAGGGCAAGTCATTGTATTATTGAGCAAGAAAATTTTGCTCAGAATTGGTTGGTTCCAGGGGCGGATTTGAAAGTGTTTCTACAAGATTATAGCTTACTGAAATAAATTCTGTATAAGACATGAAAAGCGTATTTTTCCTGATAAATGTACGAGTAATACCTTTATATGTAAACTAATTGATTTTGTATCTTTAAGACAAGAATGCAATTATGATAATAATGAAAACAATAAATATATAACGTCTCAGCTGTATTTATAATGTTTTGGTTTCCTAAATGTTCCTTTTTTGAATTGATTAGATTAATGCCCTATCTTTGGTAATCGCTTATTTAATGTCGCCCTCACTTGTTGAACTTTTATTATAAATGTTTGCAAAATGTATTTTAATGAGTCTACTTAATTATAAAACGGGTTAGATTGACAAATATTTCAGCCGTAGTGTAATTGTAATTTTCGTAACAAAATGTTCCAAGATAATTTTAATTAGTACCTTAAAAATTTAATCAAAGAGATGAAATTAAAATGATTGAATTTACTTAAAAGACGATAAAGAAGATCAACAAGGAAAGGTGGCATTCAATGACCTCAGTTTTTAGAACCCTTTTAAAATTATTGAGATGTTTTGTGGGTTTTTTACATTTTTTTTTCTTAACGTTTGAATTTATTTGTTTCTAGACTATAGTTCTGTTATCATTATCTTGTCATTTTCACCTTGGACTAGCAAATTGAAATATCTCTTTATGAATGGAAGGATATTTATTAAAATGTTATACAACTTTTATTTATTAACATTCAGATCAAATAGAAATTCTGTATGCATATAAATGGTTTGCATAAGCACAATCGCGATATGTTCGGGGGAGTGGCTAGTTAAATATCAAATGTTATCAAATAATATATTGCTTATATTTCAAATCTTATTTTTATGTCTTACCGAGTCTGCAATTTTCATATAATTTTGTAATTAATGCTTACGAGGAATCACTTTGTTTCCAGGTTTTTAAACTTTTCAACAGCAGGTGTCAAGTGCCGTGTGGCAGCTGTAAAAAGTTGCCCGGCACTTCATATCAGTGTTGTTATATTGTTCTGGTCCTTCGAGATCACTGATGCCAGCACTATTAAGTGTTGAGAATTGAGTACCACTCAAGGCGTGATGGATGTTGCACTTATTCATTATGTCTCATGTACAGACTCAGTCAAACCGAGTCTGCAATTTTCATGTAATTTGTTTTGATAAATGCATGGATGTAGTTACTATTAAATGTCTATACCTTCATGATGTTAAGTTTTGAAAATTCTACAAAGCAATTAGACATCAATTAACAGAAAGAGAATGAATTAAAAAGTTTAGCACGACATTATTGTTGCGTATTGTGATACATTTTCGTTCTTTCTATTCGGCCTTTTTCTTGTTGGGTGGTTCCAGTATTCATCACTTAAATACTGTTAAATCACCCTAAGAATATGTGGCCTGCTTTTTAAATGTGTGATGCAGGCTTCATAACCTCTTGCGTGAACGGTAATTTACACTGTTCATTGCCGTCAATAAACTGGCTCCATCAAACCGAGCCTGCATTATTTTAAATTTTGTCCTTTTGTGAGTTCTTTAGTGATTCTTTATTTCTCTCTATTCGATATCCTTTATTGCTATTGGATTGACGTAAAACAGATCGTTTAACTAATAATTGTCACGATCTCTAACTGACATGAAAATGTTGAAAGTTCCTTGTTAGAAACAATGCTTTACTTTAACAGTTTTTTTTTTAAATTAAATTGTAAATATTCAAATGCAATTAACAGACCATTTTACTAATTACATACATTTTTTCACCACTTTTATTGATGCACTTTTTTATCCAGAAGACAATTTTACGAAAATCTTATTTATAAGACTTAGTAATAATATTTTAAATGACCATTGCCCTTATGGTGCAAAAATGAAAAGAATTGTTCCAAGATACAAGCTACAAGAGTTAGATGAAATACTATACAACTCAACTCAAATCATTTATTTGTACATAAAGGCCTCCGGCCAAATATACATCATAAGGTATAATAACATATAATAAAATTTTCATGTAAATGTATATTGTGAAAATTTAATGATCATTAATTATATTCATACGTTGATAGATGTAAATAGATATATTTTTTAAAATGTCAGGGTTTTAGAAGACAAAAGAGCTAAGAAATCTTGAAGTTCTGTTCAGCTAAATAAATAAATTTGTCTAACATCATATTTAGCACATTTACAAAAGGCATGGTATTCACAATCAAATATATTTTCATTATTAAACTTTTGGCAAACGTTACATATATGATTTTCTTTTATAACATTATTATACCTACCTAATTCAATATTCATTCTGTGATATGAAAGGCAAAACTTTGTCATAGCAATTCTGTTTTTTAACTGAATAACCATAGTCAATATTTGTCAACAGTAAGAAGGCTTTTAAAGTTATTATAATGGTCACATCTACTAGAGGATTCAAGAGCTACTTGCCAGTCTAGTATGCAATAGTTAACATTGAAATAAAAGCATTGACACCGCCAACATCTTGACTTATCCATATAAATCTGAATCCACATTTATACAAAAGTGTTCTAACCTTGGTTTGCTCAGCAGTTTTTACAGGCATCATCTAGGGATTTTAACATGTTATTACATTGTTTTGGATGTCTATGTGATGGCATGGTTAACAAGTTATACTAATATCGAATACATCTAATATAATATGTAGTACACCATACCAGTCTACCCCACACACCAAGAACCATACATGTATTAGTAGTTCTTCGTACATATAAAATAGTTTTACAAAAGATATTATGAATAGATTCTATTGTATCTACATATTCATAGCTTCAAATTAGAGATATATACCTAAGTAAAATGTATCGGTTTGACCATGGACTCAGAAAATCTATCAATTCAACTCATCCATATAGATATCAAAATTGTCGAACTTGTTTTGTCCCCTTGGGGTGTTCGGTATAGCATGAACAGAAATCAGTGATATTGTTATTGAGTTTGACACATGACTTTAAATCCGTATAAAGAGAGTTGGGAGTATGCATAAATTGACCGTGGATTCCCATCTTTTCTAAAGAAATAAATAGTCTGTTATAATAGTTAATTCAATAAAAACCTTTGCGAAAATCGACATAGATACAATAAAAACGACCACACTTTTTAGATAGATACTTCTGAACCATTGATTGTCAACAAAAATGTTATCAACAGATGAATAACCCTTCCGAAAACCTGCATGGGATTCATCAATTTTATTATTTACTTCAGCCCAATCGTACAAACGTTTATTAATGATACCCGAAAATATCTTAAACATAGTATTTGTAATAGATATGCCTCTGTAGTTGTTTCCAGGTATGTTACTTGGTCCAGACTTGTACACAGGAGTTGTAGCAGACGACCTCAAAGGTAATGGAATATTACCAGTTGAGAATATATGATTGAACAATGCTAAAAATATTGGAGCTATATCATCCAAAGTAGTCTTAAAGAATTCAGCCGGAATACCATCAATGCCACAACATTTACCAACAGACAAGTTTGCTATAAATCTGAGCACCTCATCTAGAGTAAACTGTTCATTAAGAATACTTGCAGAAAGGTCAATATTATTACCAAAAGGTTGATCAATTGCAACAGCATTTTCATCATTAGAATTCCTGCAAAGTATTAAAACCACTCTGATGGGGAGATACTAGTATCTAGAGCTCTTGACGTTTCGCCTCTCTTCAGAATTTTCAAAAAAGAGCTTGGATCATTAATACTAACAAGAGTAACATTCGAATCCGACAATAGTTCTTAAAGTCATTGCGTTTATATTTCAATATTCAAAGATCCAACAGGTAATTTGAATTCTCTAAATTTCCTTAGCGCCCTATATTTCATATATTTAAGATTGTCACTAGGAGAATTCCACCATTCAGGTTGTGAAGAGAAACGTTGACCGATTTCCTAGTGGTCACGGTCACTGTCGTCTGCATCAAGATCCTGGCTGTCGATTGGTTGAGTATATGCCTCGCTAGCTAATCGTTTGTTATTCACACGCCCACGCGAAGATGTGTTGCTACTGTTGTAGTAATTTTCACCCTGAGAGTCAGACGAATCTGCGTCACCATTCCCGCGACTAGCGTCTAATCGCTGCGATCCATTGTTCGCGCCAACACGACCACTACCAATCCGTTCCACTGTATTGTCTGTGTCATTGTATTAGTACATGTTACCGTCAACAATGAGCTTTTCGAATCGGAGTGATGCATACTTGCCCTAGTTTCTGGCCTCAACTAATGTTTTGGTCAGTTCCCGTCTGTGCAATTGTACACGCTCAGTGTAATCTTCACGCACTGAATACTGCAATTGCGAATTAAGATTTTGACGAGCCGCCCGTTATACACTTTCTCGGTCCTCGTATTTGCTAAACTTCGAAATAATGGGGCAACTGTCCGATCGTCTACTGCCTTTTCTATGGGCTCTCTCAGTCTCAACATTTGCCTTTTCAGTTAGGCTAAGTGTATACTAAATAAATTCTCGTATCTCCCAGCTCTCAGAAATTCGGCCTTCAATACCAAGAAATCGTAAATTATTTCTACATGAATAACCCTCGAGTCTGTCTAACTTCACAGACCGATTAGAAAGTATTTGATTGGAAGTTTGCAAACCAAAGCAATGGAAACACACTTAAATAAACTCTTTAAACAACTGTCAAGTTGAGAGATGAAGCCACATAAGCTGAACATTAAAATGACTAAATGACAAAAATGAATCGATAAAATAAAAGATGATCATTAAATGAGAGAAGCACGATTATTTGCGTCAATCATAAGTAGATCCAAATCAAATTGTGTCTTAAACATTTGATACAAAATACAATTTCTGTCCGACTGATTCAAATACTAAATCGTCAACACCTTATCATTAAGATCAATAAACATAACACGATGCACAGTTTGTAATACAAATGCCAAGTTGTAATTTTAGAAGAAAAAAAAACAAACTTTGACTGTGCGTCGCATTGACGAGACTGAATATTTGCAAAAGAAAATAAGTAAACAATAATTTATAATTATAATAATGCTAAAACTCTAATTTGTCTGTTGTTTTGCCAGTGTTTGTCAAAAGATATAAATATTTTGGTAAAGCTTCTTTTTTATTTGAAGCATCAAACTGAAGAGATTGTTTGAAAAGAAATGTTAAATACCTTTCTATTTCGCGTGCAAAGAAGTCCATACAGTACACAAAAACATTGCTCATTGGATAAAATTAAATAAGCAATTGCTTTAATCTTGGATTACATTTATGTCGTAACATTAATTAATATATGTCACCTTTGGTTTAGCAATAACATACAATTTTAAATTACATCTGATATAAATGAATTAATAAATCGTGCCTTTTTATATTTATTTGAGACATTATTACTAATATAGAATTACTGAAATTATTAATAAAAGTAAGACGGTGTAAAAACTATATCTCACTATATTTAATCAGACTGTGGTGCTAAAATCTAATCATTCATTAGAGTCCAAAAAGGTAAACAACCTTAAAAGCAAACCCTAAATGTTGTCACATTGAAAATATGCATGACGTTGTAAGGTAATTCATTTAGTGTGTTCTTTTTGCCGATGTCTGGTCTGTGCTGTATTTATTTCAAATGATAAAAAAATAGTAAAAAATTATATACCTTATTTCCATGTAATTTAGTTATTTATTTACCAATTTTATTGAAAAATTTCATCACTTCTTTTTTTACGGTACCATATGTATTCTTTTATTCTTATATTCAATGTCCGTCGCCATATTACCTATACTGTGTCGGTGCAACGTAAAACCCAATCAAACAAAGAAACAAACATATTCAATGTCTTGATTATTCTAAGAAAGGTAACTGGCGACCATGGCTATTGACTTCAAGACACTTTTCTTTTACCGATGTTATTCAAATCCCGACAGCTATTCAACTTGCTTACGGAACGACGGGGTTTTTACTCAAGTGCTCGTTCTTACCTGAATAAATGCACGGAGCACAGATATACATGACGTCTTCGTCTACTAGTAAAACTAGAAAGTTGAAAGTCCCTTGTGTCCTCTATTGTATTGATAAAGCTCATCAAAAAATGAAACATTGTAAACTTGTAACTGTTATCTTTCTGTTTCTTTTTTGTTATGTCTATCAACCTTTCGTTTATTCACAGACAGCATGTACCCAATCTTTATGTATTTAATTCGTTACAACTGACAAGCGTCTTTGCAAAGATTCCGAATTGATTTTCATCAGGTGAAAATGTTTAATATGTAATAGACAACTTGAAACAGTTTTTCATTCTTACAAATTTTTGTTTGATAAAAACATGCGGGACAGAACAAATTATTCCACCGTTGCTGAGACATTATTCTTTAAACCTCATCAAAATATTTCCATGAAAATGTTTATTTATTAAGATCATTCGTTAAAATGACGACCTGACTAGCGTATTGATGGCGATTTTTAGTTGCCATGATATCTTTAAATACAATATCGTACATATAACTTTATGATTTTTTTTATATTTGGTATACTCGTGTCATAAAGTTACACTTAGCATTGAGACCAATTTTTACGAGGTAACGCCGGATTCGTGGTTGAAGCACTGAAGAAGCGGCGGTTTTCTCATTAGAAATAGCTAAATCCTATTTTGCCATTTCCTTCTATTATTATACGATACTTGTAGTTTGACAAATGTCTGAGGTATACAGAATATCAAAATAAATGTTCTACATGTGTTAAATGTACATATTTACTTGACGAAAATCAAAAGTCACCTTCAAAACGGTAATAACGTTGATTACTCACGAATGAACTATGGAAGTATCATAATTATTGAAAACAAATTTAATGATTTTTAAAGTATAATATCGTAGCCGCCATGTGCGCTAATTCATTTCTTTAAATTTTATTTAGAATAAAATATTTTGGTTCGTTTATTTACTGTGTTATTCGTTTTGGCAATGGCGTTGACGTGACTTTCACGTTATTTGCACATTCCTGCATTACTGGATATGCACGGTGGTTTAGGTCTTATTCTAGAAAATTTAAAAGGA
Source organism: Ruditapes philippinarum (assembly GCF_026571515.1). Classification (NCBI taxonomy): domain Eukaryota; kingdom Metazoa; phylum Mollusca; class Bivalvia; order Venerida; family Veneridae; genus Ruditapes; species Ruditapes philippinarum. The sequence continues at coordinate 121,364 of NW_026864520.1, read as the reverse complement.
AGTATCTCCGCTAAACGCCACCACATTGTGAAGGTTGACTTTCAGAATATCTTCAGCTATTTTCGTGCTAAATGAAAGTTACCCGATAGAAGAATTTCAATCATTAAGTCTTAATCAATCTGTTTAACAAACGGTAATTTAAAAAGAGATTTAGAAATATTAAAATAATGATAAATAGTAGTAAATGACATTATAATTGATAGCATTCTTTTATATAAATGTATTTCTAAGAACCTTTTACAGATTTAACAAACTTTCTCATTTTCCATTTAGTTTTAACATTAGAAAACAACCAGCACTTACAATCAAAGTGGAAAAATAGCCCTTACTGCGTTAGTCGAAAGAGTGAAAATCGATCATTTATTTCAAAATACATGCAATTTATCTCTTGAACAGTTTTGCTTTCTTAAAATATTAGTAAATCTTTCTCAAGATTGATTTTCTTTAAAAAGGTTTGACACAAATTTTGCTTTGTCCCCGACACATCGCAAGATGTCCTATTACATATTGCACAAGAAAAGCATTGATGCAAAGCATCAAAGGGCGTCCAAGTAAGAAATGCAGAAAGTGAAGATGAACTAGTACACATATGATGACAAGATATTCTTATAAGTTTTTCAATGGTTTATTTGTTTTTACCAGAATGAACGGACGAAAGACATTGTTCATTAAGAACTTTGATTGGCATGCTAGAGATTAGAAAATTACTTGTTATTTCATTATTATCGTGATTATGAAAAGCAACAGATATACATGTATACAATCATTTATAATCCATATGTGTAAAGCATGATCAACACAACACTTGTGGAATTGTCTCTTATTATGTTATCGCTATAAGCGAAGACCCCCCTCTTAAGGTATCTGTTCACACTTAGTAAAAATATGACCTGGTTATAGTACCATGTTGATCATGTTGAGCATAATTGTTTTATTATATTATAATTGTAATATCTATTTTAATATAAAAAATACAGATTTTATGAATATTGTTTTCCTCACTTTTTTGTGTTTTATGTGCTATTTTAATACTGAGTTTTTACGTTTACTACTCTCTTTTTTTATTACAATGATAAATAAAAAATACGAAGAGACGGAAAAGGTTATTTCATGCATTGCGAAATTCTCCAGTTCGCATATCGAGACATCTTTTTTAATCAAGCACCCTCATACCGATGATCGGCTTTTATTATGACCGACTATAAGGCTTGAGAAGTTGCTGTCGCCCTTTCACAAAATCTGATTTCATTCCATAAGGACGCCGCGCTTCTGCGCGGACGCCAATTACAGATTCCTGTCTTGGTAAGTTTTGACATTCCACATAAAAAAGTTTAAGAAAATTAAGTTTTTATTCGCATATACAGTATTTCGGGTTTCTTTCGTGAGTATCTAATTATGGCTATATTCGCGTGCAGTGCAATGAATATCGACAAAATAGATTAGAATAAATTTTACCTAAGTTAGATGCTGGGAATTCTCTTGTTTCTATAACTTGATTTCCTATTCTAAATTTGCTACCAAGTTTAGTCATATATATTGTACGTTGTGATACCTTTATAGCAAGGTTTAAAAAATTAATATTCGATATTTCATGTTAATAAGAATTAAATTTATTAAACATTACATAAAAATATATGGTGAGATCGTGAGCGAACGTGTTTATGGTTTGCTTAACTGATTCTCCAAAAATATAAGATAATTCACATCTAACATATCAGTATACAAACATAGGCAGCTTCAAATTAACATGTTAACAATAAGCTGAGACGAGACAATAAGTGTTAAATACCGAATGCCTACCTGTTAACAATACATCAACAGAGAATTTGCTGCAAAATTGCTAAATATATATTTCCCTCAAATGAGATTACTGCCGATTTCGCGGAATGTGCCGTACGCGAAAATTATCTGATACACGGTATAAATTATTAGTCATCTTTTTAACTTACACACATTGTGTTTATTGATATTTACCATGCGATCATTTTCAATGTGAGTAATAAACGGAAAACGGTTCATGCCATATCATAATCCAGCTGAGACCTGTGGTCTCATTAACGTTGTCATACTGTTTCACCTCTGGTTAAGGGGAACAACGGTGTTCAAAATCTATTTAAGACATGAAAATGCATGCTGAAGCTAATTGCTTTTCAAATTATCTATTTGCATGTTGAGTTTTTCGTGAGAAGGACTTATCGCATTATATGAGTGAGTTTTATCTTTAACCTGCATGATAGGGAATAATTCAATATTAACAATTTTAAAATAGTTTGAAGTAGATGATGTACTTTGCAACTTATGTTTTAATTTGTCTGACAAGTAAACGGAAAAAATATATTTTTCAAAAACGTATACTTTAAAAGATGAAATACTGTCTGAAATTATTACAAACTGTCTACTTTTATGACAGTTTTGTTCCCACTCAACGTTTCAAAGAAATATTTTCATGACCTGTGTTGATTTATATTAGCTTCTTTTTGTGCTCGCTTTTGTGTAATTTCTTTGTTGATAGATATTTTTTCTGCTCTTTATTACGTTATTTGATGCATTCTTTTAAAATATATATTTTGTTGAAAATCTTTGATTAATGAAAGAGGCATTAAAGTAGAACAACTATTAAATTCCCTAAGTAAACTATCTAATATCAACTTAAAGCAAACATTTAGTGCTCTGTTGTAAATATCTATTACCAACTTATTTTGAAAAATCTTCAATTAAGCTCGACATTTAAGACCGTTCTTTAAGATGTATTGTATTCATCCAGAAAGAAACATTATATCTGTGACACATTATTTTCAATTAAAGTGCTACCTATTTCATTTGAAAATGTATCTGTGCTAATAATGCAAAAGTGACAGTTATTGTTAATTCATTGTTTATTTTATATTTCAATTGTTTTTCCTTGAATTATAAAAAATATGCTTTTGATTACTGACAAATATAGATGAAACGGTTTCAAGTGGAATAAAACTGAGACTGGGGTCTTGCACATTTGTTCAAACGATTATAAAACATCTCGTTTAATTCATACGAGGCGTCTGACTCCATAAGATAGTTAATATTAAGTGTCAAAAGAATTGCTAAAATACTTTGAAATGCTGTGTTAATGAAGCTAACGTGTTTTATGTCCAATATTATTCAAATAATGTTCATTTTGATGAGATTTTTACGCAATTGTTCACTTTGCTATGATAATTTCTTTGAAGTTTTTAATCACATGTACATGTATATAGAAATATAGGACTATTTTGTATTAAGCTTTTTTATGTTCAAGCTAAGGCAGTGTCAATAAATACTTAAATTATGTTAAATTATGTTAAATTACCTAAATGAAACGTCTTCAATGGAATGTTGGTCCAGTTGGTTTATCTCATTTGGAGTGCTGCGATTTTTTGGCAGTTATGAATAATCTTTTTGATGATTATCAGCATAAGTATTCAAAGTATTTGTTTATATTTAAATACGAAGTAAAAAAGGGATACTTTTGATACGAAATCAAATAAAGGTGTTATTTAGCTGGGAACAGAGTTGACTCTTAATTTATAATTACAAATAATGTTAACCATACTGACTATATTAGACACTGATGCAAACTAAAATATCTGCTGAGAAAGATGGAACACACTCTTTTATACAAACAAACCGGTTTTTGCCAATTTGATTTTGCTTCTTTTGTGTAGTCATTTTCAAAACACACGTCCATGGATTATCGTAGACTAAGTGTATTCTTTGTTGTCTTTTACACGCGCTTTTATGGATCTTTTGGTGCTTATTGAATATATAATTTTGTGTAAGTTAACAGGCTTTTTCATCTAGAATATTTTTCTTTCGTTTCATTGCATGTTTGACCTACTTTGTTTAGGAAGTAATAAACCATATACAATTGATTTGCTCATCTGTTTCATTTCCATTGACGATTTTACCTCAAAACCCAATGTTGTCGATGTTTTCACAGAATGACTCTTACGGATGGAGGACACGGGCAATGGTTGCAAAATGTCGGGCCCAATATATAGATCAATATCAACACAAGGCAGAAAGTTTAAAAGAACCTTCGAGAATGCAGTGTAATAGTGCAGCGTGGAAACATATTTCAACCCCTGTTTTTTTCAAATAAGAAGTATTTAATAACTTTGCTTTCCGAAACAAAAATATTATTCTAAGCTTCAGCTTAACTTTTTACACTAGAATTGTCCATGATTTAAAATTCATTTTCTCTCTTTCATCATGATTATTTGTTGTATTCGTCTCTAGGAATGATCAACTTCATTTTCCGTTCTGGAGGAAGAATTTTCCAGTTGTCTGTGGAACATTGGCTATTAAATGTGAAATATCTCAACTGTGCTTTGGTAGCCGCTTATTTATCCAGGGTCCAAATTTGATATGCTCGAAGTTCATGCCTTTAGCTATCCACTGCAGGCAGTTTATGTAAAAGATTCTTGTACAAGAAAATGTTACATGGTCACCTCCTAATAGATGTCATATTATATACAGCAAGAACACTTTCTCATTTTCTGTTATAGTTTTGGCAGTGTTAAATAGTGTTATTAGTGTTCATCTTGAATAAAATTTCTGTTACAAATAAATTCTGTTCCATTGTACCATCGTGTAAATATCTATAATATATTCAAAATTTCAATAAGTATCACAACAGATTTAACAAATAATCTGTAAATATATTCTAATAATTTGATTACTAGGAATGAACTATGGCAAAGGTTTTCAAATAAGATACATCATTCTAATAAGTAAATGTCTGTATAAAACTACATGCATGGTAAACTTTTTTGTGATATTCACTGAATAAATGCAACAATAAAGCAATAAGACAACTAATGCCGTGTTAATTCCTGTAGAATTTATCTTAACCAGTTTTGTTATTAACATAATGAAAAACACATTGTATAATTTAAAAAAGCAATAACAAACAACAAAGATATTCGGATTACTGTACATACTTTTTGGTTGGGTTTAAACGTCGTTCATTTTAACCAATACTGTAAAGGACATATGGCTACCTCCGAAAAAGACCTCAAGTGCGTCATGCATTTATTTCAGGCACGAACAGGCACTTGAGTAGATCAATGAACGTTCCATAAGCTAGTTGCATTGCTTCCTCGCATAAATTAATCAAAGTTTCTGTGGTATTTTAGTCAACAGCGGTGTTGGCAAGTGGTACGAAGTCATAGACCTAGCCCACTCAGCCACGGAAACCCCTATTACAGGCAACACATGGTGTGTCGATTGTCATCCAATGTAATTGAACTGCAGGGAAGGTCTACTCGATGATTGTTTGACAACTATATCCTAAAGTTGTAAGTTAACTATCTTAATAACATGTATTGCGTGATTCCCTGTTATATAAATGTTTACACCTCGCGTGCTTAATATTAATAAATTTGCGAAATAATGCAATAGCAATAGCCAAAATAATTTCAATGACGTTTGCATATCTTTTTACATATCAAGACACGCACACTATAGGCTTGACATATGAGTATGTCACGTGAGAAATTCGTCCGATACAAAACATATGTTAATTCCTAAATGTGTTTATCTGTTACAAACATGAAATGTATGAAAAGGAATGAACGGCTTGAAATATTACAACTAAGAAACAAAGTGAAATAATATAGGCTCGATTTGTATTTTGCTTGTTTATGAAGGGTTCTTAAACTGCCGTCAAAATACTTTATGAAAAACATCGGGTTAAATACAAATTAAACTTTAAACATCGAACATCATTTATTTGTGATTTTTATGGCATTATTTCCTAACATTATAAAAAAAAACTAATTTAACTCCACATTTCAACATCAATAACACCATATGTCCTAGTTATTATAGCTATTCTATGTCGTTGGCTTATATCCCGTCAAATTATGTTTTGTATTTAATATAAATAATAGAAACAAATTAAATACATACAAATTAGTAAATATATGATAAAATGCTCATTTTTGCGTCAATGAGCAGTGTAATTCATAACAAATGGAACATAATTAAAGTGGATATTATTTCAATAATCTAATTAACAGAGTAATCTTCATAAATTTTACTTACAATTTCATAATTTTTCTTATAGTAAAATGTAATTATAATTTAACATAAGAGTGTTACTGAATATACTCACCATCACGTGTCTTATACGAGACAACAGACACTCTGTGTTTACATTATGAACTTTTGAACATGTAAACTGTCACATCTAAAAAACAATAGTTTGTTTTTATTTGTGAAATGCAATATTTTATTTTTATCAAATTGTTGTCCCCCACCTTATTTGATATATGTTTCCCAAAACTTTCAATGATTCTTACTTTATTCTTACTTGTTTGAATTGTCTTCATTAACAAACCATGAATATGATCTGATCACATTAAAAACTGACCACAAAACGTATAGATGAAATTGAAGCAAATTTACAACGCTAGTTGTTATACACAAACGCCTTTTCGTTTTTGTTTCAGTCGTTAAATTCCTGTATTCCTGACAAATTCTAATTTTACGAGTAAATACAATCTAGTAAGTTTGAAGTAACTAACAAAGGCTCCCCTACTGACTCATAATTAAATAGACGCGGCATTTATCATGTATCATTTGTTAATAGTTGAACGCACTCAGTAACAACCAAGCTACTGTAAATAAAATCATTGAATGTAGAACGCGTTACATTTACAAAGATATGAATATGCATTTAATCGCGAAATTAGGTATGCATTTAATTTTATTTCTAGTTGTTTTACGTATTTAATGATTTATCTAATCAGATAGTAGAAATTAAAGTAGGTGTTGTGATTAAACTATATGTGCATTCACACGTTTCAACAATTACTGCAATATTAATGCTTCTATTTGATAACAGAGTGTTGCATTTTTTACTTATTATTTCAACGGTTTTTTCATAGCCTGAGAACCCCTCTCAAAATTCCATTTCATTTAGCTGCACCTATTGTTTTATCGTTTACTGCACATGCATTCTTTTACTTTGGGATCATACACCGCTTTTCATGGAATGGCATGAATGTGTCACAGTGAAGATTTTACGATGACCGCCGTATGAACACATAATCTCACCTTTTTCGTGTTTAAATGTTGAATTATGCTGAAGCCATTGCTATGGGCGTTGACCGTAATTTCCACTTTCAAGTACCGTCTATGGACAGGCTTAATCAAACCGAGCCTGCAACATATTCAATAATGTCGTAATGGGCCTTCTTTAGGAATTCTCCTTTTCACTATTTGATTGGAGGGAAAGAGAACAATGTGACATGAACTTTGAGATAGTGAATAGAATGACAGTTATTCAAGAAAAGTAAAGCAAGAAAGCTAAACACAATTGCATTAAAACGTTGTGTTAGACTGCAGACGACAAACATTAACTTATGATTTACTGTAAAGAATTTTATTAAAAGATAGGGATACAAAGCAAAAGGAAATAAACATAAGATTTAGGCATTGATTTCAATAAAGATATGCAATATTTAAAAGAAAATATAAACGATTGTTTATAGACAAAAACAAGACATTATTTTTAAACTTCAAATACTTTTTCCATTTAATTACTGCTAAAGATATACACAGAACAAATTGTTTCACATGTTTTAAGCATCTTATAAAAATGAACGTTCTTGATGACACATTTTTGAGAGAAATGATAAGGATCTATTATAGATATATTATAGATGACGCACACACAGTTTGTGCGTGTCTTAATCATCAGTTATCTACTTGATATTTTTAACCAAAAAAGTAATAGAATATACTTTTTATGGCTTCACTCCTTTTCTCAAAATAACTACAACGTCTCAAATACATTTAAAAATGGTAAATAAATATGTCTGTATTGTTATGGTTTCTAGACTTCAAATAAATGTAATGTCCTTTTTAAAGGCCAATTCCTACACATTTAAGTTCCAAAACTGTGTAACATAGGCAACGCTATTCCATGAAGACCTAATGATGTCTTAAATTAAGTATTATAAATCTTAATGAAATTTTTAAATCAAGAACCCTTTGACATGATTTAAACTTGGAAATCAGTGGTCCAGGGTTGACATGCTCGCTAAGGATGCAAATAGTTGTGGGTTTGTATCCCTGTCTAGGTAACTCAATTTTAAAAGTTTTATTTTTTTTTGCAATGCTAACACATTCCTCATGACGTTAGTCAACATATGCAATAAAATGGTTGTGTTTAAAAAAAAGTTATGAATATAAATTATATTTAATGTACATTTGAACCTCTTACCAAGCAAAATTCCATATGTATAGAAATCAAACTTTTAAAGTAAAAACAAAGTTATGTTATATATTTTTACAAATTGTTTACATCTCCCAGAACATGATTTTTTATTAATAAAACTATATTTGAAGTCCTAAACATGGACGCCGTTTATATATGTTTGAAAAGATGTATTCTTGAGTAAACTGGTGTCTATTTTAGGTTAATCTGTTTATTGCATATAAAAAAATTATGTAAAAAATGTAAAAAGCAATCACTTAAAGTTATTTTGTTATTTGTTAAAGTCCAAGATGAAATTAAAAATATATATGAATTGTGCTAAAAGGTATTTTCTGTTCAAAATGATACTTCTTTATATACCTTGGTGAAATGTGAAAAATAGGAGATTTTGGTACTAAAATTAAGTAATGAAAAATCGGATGTTCTTACATTTGAAAAAAAAGTATAAAACAATCTAGAAAATAATTATTTTAAAGTGTCTGTAAACTGGAAACGTTTTTATCCAGTAACATTGCTATTATTTATATAAAGATAGCATTAAGCATTTCTCAGTGTACATTATGGGTGTACGGGTAAAGTAGAAACCAAAAACAAATGTATGCCATGTTAAACATAATATACTTTCCAATGATAAACAATAACCTACGTGACTCACGAAAATTCAATTAATGTATCCTCAAACGTACCAGTCATTTTTAAATTGAAAAATTGATTCATTTTTTTTATTTCCTAATAGGTAGTAGTATTTTATCTTAAACATTTATATTTTGATTATTAGATATTTTAATCATCTGCCAAACACCATTTAAAAAGTCACTCTTATGAAATGATTAGCTTTGTGTTATTCAGCTGAAAACGATTATGCGTACGATTTAGACTTATTTCGGTATTGAACTCATATACATGGACATTTAAAAACAACATATACCATACAAATATATAACATACATGAGACTAAAAAGCCGTGACATGCGCACTTACACTAAAGGTAGCACAAAAAGGGAGCCTCTTTCTTCCATTGTGGTCCCTGTATTGTCAACTTAATGTATAACAAATAGATTTTGAATACAAATACATAATGATCAATGAGTTATCATTGAAATCGAAATGAAAATGTGTTGCTTAGAAATAATTATGTGTCGCTAATATTCTACTGATAAAACACATGTTAGGGCCATATACTACAAATATACAAAATATCATTGACACTGAGTTGTTATATTTAAAAAAATCATAATTTACAAATAATCAAATAAATGATTTTAATTTAAATGCAAAACAACATATTTGAACATTTCTTTACTTTTTGCGATCGGTTAGAGAGGTAAATGTAACATAAACGAAATAGGTCATTTAAAGAAGCATTAAATTGATTAGATTTCTACGCATCCGCAGGTATTAACAATGTACTGTATCTTCCGGTTCGTTGTATTGAGCAAACACTATCATAACTACAATGCGGAAAGACAATCTCATTGAAAAAGAAAAGAAAAAATGTTGAGAGCATAAAAGTCGTGACCCATATAAAACATATGTCGTTCAATAAACAATCTTTTAATCGAATGGAAAAAATGTCCAATCCTCTTACATATCAATAACGTTTTCGTCTTATGTGATATTTTATATATAACGTGAACTGTCTCGAATTTCTGTCTCTTAAGAGCAGTAAAAGCTATAGTATACAAAATGTCGGAGCCACGCTGGTGGTGCAATAAATGACTGGAAGAAGAAAATACCACTTAATCAAGTAGCTCTTAGATAATATTTCAAAAGCAATTAGATAATTGCATTATAGCTCTTTTTAGTGTAAAATGTTGTACCACTTTTTTGGTTGAAAGTTACAATAAATTTAATGGTCCAAATATCTCAAAAATGCAAACATTTTATTTTTCTTAGACTTTTTTGTTTGGTGTCTTGCTATATGTCAGAAATATCCATATAACTACATCCCCCTTTGCTTTTTAGCAATAAGTACAATTATAGCGATTTCAGATAGGAACTTTCAAAATACCACTTTGTTTTTGTTATCTTTATCATAAGTGAGATCATATCGAGTACTATTTTCCAGAGGTGACAAAAATCATACGCTCATGTTTGACATCCATTATAACGACATTGTAAAAGCACATATACCCTACTAAACGAATAATAACCATTTCAAAACTTAAATGTGTTTTTCATTGTTAAATGTAAGTCACATGCTCTCAATATTTCATTATATTTCACAAAAAAAGACAGTATAATGTGCAGATATTGAATAAAACGTATCTTTTAAAAACGGAACGTGAGTAAGCATAACAAACCTTAAATAGCAGTAGGGATATTAAAATCGAGAACATGTTGATAGTTAGTACTACAGTTTCAAATATAAAATATTTACTACATCCTTAAGTGCTTGATTCTCTGAAGAGTGTAATGATAAATATCTACTTTTCATTCCATTTCAAAACATTTTTTCCTTATCTACTTTTCATTTCATTTCCAAACATGTTTTCCTTTAACACTGGAAACAATCCTTTATTACAACCATCACATTAGACTGGTTTATTTAATAAAAAGTGCAAGGTAATTCAATATTTAACCTTCTTATCTTATTAATATTAATAAATCTTAATAATTCAACGGAGAAAATAGAGATTTTGCAACATTAAGATTTTCAAAAAGTGAGTATGTTTCTACTGTTTTAAATTTCAGGATCATTCATCTAAATTCATAATGAAATAAATTTTGAATTTCGTCTATTATTTTGAAACATTGTTTTTATTTTTTAGTCGTAAACACTGATATATGTGCATGTATGATGTTTCAAAATACATTGTAGTATATTTAAAATAAGTGGTTCACATTTAGCTCGGAATGTATAACTTCTGAAATATATAGAAAATAATATTACAATACATCATAAAATGTAAGGCAACAAAATTGATTAAATCCCATTGGTAACTCTAACAACGCCTGAGAATAGCTGAATTTTGTAACGAGCAAACATCTTAAAAAGAGGCGCATTCCTGATTTATTTATCACGTGACAAGCATGATAAAGAATACTATATAATTTAGAATTTACATCGCATAAAATCTTTTTTCTATCAATCTTTTTCTTATCAATACTTCGTTATAAATTGTCAATTCAGACTCTGGTGATTCTCCATAATGATAAGTGATCTGCTATAAATGGTTCCGAAATTTGGCTTTTTCCGAGTGACTACTGGCAGAACTCCTCCACTGACTTTCTCCAACAATTTGTGACTTAATCTGTACGAGGCGAATGACTGGTTGACATCTATCTCCTTTTATTCTTTGTTTGTGTTTATCTTTCCTTTGCATGTTTCGTTCCTGTCGCACGGCGTGATGAAAAGTCGATAACATGACATTTCCACATGAAAAAAGAAAGAACAACAAAAACAACGATCAGATTATAAAACAGACAAATCAACACCAAAAGAAAAACATAAAACAACACAAAATCGACAAGTAAACACTGAATTTCTCATGTGAATTTCTAGTGAAGGCAAAAAAGAAACAGTTTAATATTTGTGAGACCAAAAAGGAATAAAGGACAATTCGATATAAACTAAACAAGCGTTAAGTGGCATAAGGTCCATCCAAGAGAATCTAGTGAGTAAACAGGTGAAAATTAAAATAATTTTTCGTTTCGCCATAAATCCATTCAATTTAACAATTTACTTCGCAACGTTTTTCAGTAATATACCATTTCAAAAATTACAATGTTACACTTGAATTCTTCTACATTATTTTACATAACATGAGCTTCTAGGGGGCGTGAGGGATGTTGCACTTATTCATTATCCCTCATGTACAGACTCAATCAAACCGAGTCTGCAATTCTTATGTTATTCTTATGTTATTTTGTTGTGTTTAATGCTTCCGAGGGATCACTTTGTTTCCAGAATTTTGTACTTCACAACAGCAGGTGTCAAGTGTCGTGTGGCAGCCGTAAAAAAGTTGCCCCGTACTTCACTTCAGTGTTGTTATATTTTCTGGTCCTTCGAGATCATTGATGCCAACACTATAAAGTGTTGAAAATTGAGTACCGCTCAAGCCGGTGCTAGGGGGCGTGAGGGATGTTGCACTTATTCATTATCCCTCATGTACAGACTCAATCAAACCGAGTCTGCAATTCTTATGTTATTTTGTTGTGATTAATGCTTCCGAGGGATCACTTTGTTTCCAGAATTTTTCTATAATGTGACAAATTGATTGTTTAATCAAAGTTAAAAGTACGAGTATCTTAAATGGTTTCACTGTTCCTTTTGAGCTCATTATAATGAACTTTAAACAGTTCAATAAGGACACAATTATATTTTGGTTTCTTTTTAAGGCATCAATTAAGACAATATACATTATCAAACTTTGTTCCTACGCAAAACATTAAAAAAGCATTTTTCTTAAATGTCAAAAAACCATTAAAGTTTCCATTTATAGTATTACAGCACGACTAGAACAACTAATGAAATTAATGCAAAAAAATCATTTTGAACTTTATATGAACAAAAGTGTATACGACATCTATTCGTTGGGCATACGTTGCCGAGTGATTAAGGTCGTTCACTTCAAACAACTTGTTCTTACAGCTGTACGTTAGAATCCGAATCCCGACAGAGTCTCTAGATTATTTTATGTGAGGGAACTATCCGGCGGAACGTCAGTGGTTCTACTCGGTTTGCCAACCTGTGCATGAAATAATGCATGAATGGGGCACCTGACCAGTGAGGTTGGTATCTTTACTTGTTTGTGCGACGTTAAACACAGTTAATATATGTATTCTTTTCGTATATGATACAGTCGCGCAAATCAAGCCTATCAAACATTACTATTTAACTTAAGTTTAAAAGTCATGTTGGTAGGTTTACGTTTGCATTGTACATCATCAGCCCAGTTTGATTGCTCTCTGTTATGTGAAGACCATTGTAAGTCCTGATTGTAACCATTAAAACAAATAAGAATTTTAGAAGACAGTCTCTGATCTTGCAGATGCAAATACTGCAGAAAAATATAGAAACATTAAATACCTTTGTTTCAGAAAATCTAAATGCTAACTGACACTACTTAAATATTGTCAAGACCCTGTGTTTGTCTCACAGACAAAAAAGGATCTCATTTACAGTAAAAATTGTTAAACACAACAGAAAATGCATGATGTCTACAAGACATTATTTGATTGTATTTCCAAAGCAATAGTTCAACGCGATAATTTACTAAATGGAAAAATAATATAGTGATAAGAGATAGATTTGCTATACATCACCACCAGACAGAAAAGTAATTATGTGTTGATATTTAGTCAGACGACATTGATGTTATATGCAACAGATGTTTTAAACGCCATTATATTTAGCTAAGTTTAAAAAAAATGGTTGAATTTTTTTCTAGGCATTTATATTATGAGTATATATTTACATGTGTTTCCTTATGGCTAAATCACAATTAGATTTTATTATGGAAACAATACATGCACATTTGTATTTATTTTATCATTGTTTTCGCATCAAATTGAAGTTATATAATAAATTGAAAAAATGTCTTGAATTAAATTCCCCAGGGATTGTATTGTTTTCGTTCGTTGGTTGCATAAAGTGGAAATTCATCTCGATCTTCTGATTTGTAAGAATACAAATAAACACAATAACTAGAGCGATACAACATATCAATACAATATGCTCTAGATAATTTTTGTTAATTTTACAATTCATTTTCAACATATCCATAGATTTATTTTCTTTCAAAATATGGTCGCTTAACTTTAGAAACTTAACATGTTTTACAAATGCTCGGTATTCAGAATCATGAGTGGTATAAGTTTTACTTTATTTCATGTTTGTATGTTTAAATCAATTTTGTAATAACACAAATGTTATAAAGTTAGAAATGTTATCGTTTGATAATACAATATCGCGTAGCAAACAAGAATGAATATTTAAGAACATATGTTATTCATAAAATGGTCAATCTCATACATATATAAAATCTTATGATAAAACACTTGACATTTAAGCAGCATATACTGGGTATTTTCTCGATTTTTCCTTAACCACCTACTATATTAAAACAACTGCTTTTCAGTGTTGGAAACTATTCATTGTCAATAATTTCTGATATTTTTGAGCCAATCAAATTAATATGAGCAAACTTGATAAAAGACTACCTAATATTGTTATAAAGTTTGATAATCATCGATCAATTACTTCAGTAGGAATGATGTTCAAAAGTGTTTTCTATTTTTGGCTTTAGTGGCCCCTAAAGATGGCCAATCAAATTAATATGAGCAAATTTGATAGAAGCCTACCCAAGAATGCTACAAAGATTGGTGATCATCCATCAATTAGTTCTGTAGAAATAGACATGTTAAGGTATTTCAATTTTTAGCTTTAGCGCCCCCTAAAAGGGGCCAATCTAATTAATATGATCAAACTTGATAAACGACTACTTAAGAATGCTACAGACAAACTTTGGTGATCATTCATCAATTAGTTCTATAGACGGAAGAAGACGTTTATTTATTTTTTTCTATTTTTAGCTCAAGAGACCCCTAAAAGGGGCCAATCAAATTAATATGAGCAAACTTGATTAAAGACTACCCAAGAATGCTACAGACAAAGTTTGGTGATTGGTGATCATCCATCAATAAGTTCTGTAGAAATATACGTTTAAAGGTATTTCTATTTTTAGCTTTAGCTGCCCCTTAAAGGGGCAAATCACAATAATATGAGCAAACTTAATTTAAGACTTCCCAAGAATAATACAGACAAAGTTTGGTGATCATCCATCTATTAGTTCTATAGAAGAAGACGTTTAAAGGGTTTTCTATTTTTAGCCATAGAGACGCCTAAAAGGGGCCGATTAAATTAATCTGAGCAAATGTGATAAAAGACTATCCAAGAATGCTATAGACAAAGTTTGGTGATCATCAATCAATTAGTTCTCTAGATGTATGTGTTTAAAGGTATTTCTTTTTTTAGTCTAAGCGGCCCCTAAAAGGGGCAAATCAAAACAATATGAGCAAACTTGATATAAGACTACCCAATTATGATACAGACAAAGTTTCCATTAGTTCTGTAGAAGAAGATGTTTAAAGGTTTTTCGATTTTTATCCCTAAAGACCCCTAAAAGGGGACAATCAAATTAATATGAGCAAATGTGATAAAAAACTACCAAAGAATACAACAGACAAAGTTTGGTGGTCATCCATCAATAAGTTCTCAAGATATTGGTGTTTAAAGGTATTTCTATTTTTTGTCTGAGCGACCCCTAAAAGCGGCCAATCAAATTAATATGAGCAAACTTGATAAAAGACTACCCAAGGATGATACAGACAAAGTTTCCATTAGTTCTGTAGTAGAAAACGTTTAAAGTTTTTTTATCTTCTATTTTTAGCCCTAGAGACCCCTAAAAGGGGCCAATCAAATTAATATGAGCAAACTTGATAAAAGACTACCCAAGAATGAAACAGACACAGTTTTGTGATCATTCATCCATTAGTTCTGTAGAAGAAGACGTCTAAAGGTCTAAAGGTGACTTTAACATGAGCAAACTGGATAAAAGACTACCTAAAAATGCTACAGACAAAGTTTGGTGATCATCCATCAATTAGTTCTGTAGTAGAATATGAATGTTAAATGTTTTTTTCTATTTTTAGCTCTGTTGACCCCTAAAAGGGGCCAATTGAAATGACATGAACAAATTCAAGTGTAACTGTCACAAAGATGCTACAGACCAAATTTAAAGTAAATCTACCTGGCAGTTTCAGAGAAGAATACGATTGTTGACGCATGACGACGGACAACAGACGCCGGAGTATCCCCCTTTGATACTTATAGCTCACCCTGAGCCTTCGGCTCTGGTGAGCTAAAAGCAATAAAGATTGTATCTTTAAACGGTCCAGTCATTAATATAGGTCACAACATATTTTTATTGTCTATATCAATAATAAATTAAAAGCTTACAAATAATTTTCTTAAGACAATTTGGCATTAAAATATGTTTATATCAATACTTGTTTACAATAATTTTTAATTTTGAACAACTGCTAAGAGTTTTGTAAGTAGTCATCAAATTAGATATAAAGCAACTTTTAGCAAATGTTCCAAACATTTGAATATTATGAACAAAGATAAATGTAGAACATCATTGCAGTTTGAAAGTTGCATAATTATTTTAGTATGCCGCTTATAAAGATATAGTATCAGAGCTAAATAGCTGAGTGAAATATTTATTCACCTGCGTTTGGAATTGGCCAGGAACTGTAACTGTCAGCTGATCTTTTATGATAATAATAACATGAATGAGAACGTATATATGTGCATATCAGCTTATAAATTCATTGCTGAATGTGATAAGATGTCATTCTGTCATTCTTAATGTCTTAAGTAAATTATTGACATGCTGTTTTTCAATTCTTTATTTCATTTTAACTAACTACGTGTTCTGTTGTACCACGTTATGTTTTTAAGAAAACAACGTATCAAAACACATACATAATTATATAATTATCATTCTGACAGAATAACAAAATAAAACTGACTGTGTTTTAAACTGAATATATTTCTCACGTGTACAGTGATTTAATACTACTTTAAATCACTTAATGCCATATTACTCAAATATCGTATTTAATGTAGGCTGTTACTCAGATAATGACATATATAAATAATAAGTAACCGGCACGTGTCTAGCAGGAAGATGTATGTCACATGTATATGTAATTGATCAATAAAATTATCCAGCTAGAATGAAGTAATAAATGACTTAACCATTTTGTTTCATTTCTGGTTCAGTGTGATCAGTTGGATTTCATACTATGTTTTTCTGATTCATTTGTAATTAACTTTTTACTTGATCATCTATCTGGTTTGTTTGCAAGATGTTATCTTGTCCAAAACTACTATGAAAATCATAATTGCATAAGCAACGATTATAGTAAAGATTAATTGACCATTTCAATAAAATATATTTACAGTCACATTGTCACTTTTATGAGCTTCAATAATCCTTCGATATAGTAGAGTTATATAACTCGAATTAAATGTGCTACAGTCACATTTTATGCTTCACTCATTCTCCTATAAAGTAGAGCTATAGACTAAAATTAAAATTGTTACGATTATTAGGATAAGAAGAAATGCAATTTTATATTTGACCGACATGCATACAAGCAGTAATATATTCATTTGGACATTAATAATTTAAATAATTAACATAAACATTTCCTTATCATTTCTGAATTCTCTGCAAAGAGGAACAAAGTAAGTTTAAATTTCTGATAGATATATGTTTAAAATATAAAAAGAAAACTATATCAGAGATATTTTCAACAGATGCCCGCAACATATAAAAGCAATTAGAGAAATCAAAAATCTGGATAGCACGTACCAGATTGGCAAGTTACTCTTAACGGCACAACACATATTTTCAAGTTATTTTTTCCGTGAAGGAATAGATCAATATTTCCCTTACTTAAAGGCGTAGTAGGGTATTAAGACTATTGAAAGAAATAGATTTTTGACGTTGCTTACAAAATGTAATGAGTCTGCAGTATGTTGAATTTTTATGAAATGATATATATTGATGAAATTAGTTTTTGGAACACATAATGGTTCTACTCAAAAAGGAAGAGTAATTATGTTAAATTAAATACATTAATCCAACGGAATTTGGTATTTACTTTGAGTTACAATACAGAAAGTGAGTAAACCATTTTGTGCATGATATTTTTTTTTATTCGGGAAACAAACATTTTCTTATCACACCTATATATCGTTGATATTGGCGTAGTGCTTTTATAATTTACGGCTAAATATAACTCCAGTGAAAAGTTTCAGAATTTTTTATTTGATGTGTTTTGATTCCTTAGATACATTTATTTTAAATTTTATTTTAAACACACGTACGTTTCCGTTGATATTTTCCCTCAGAACAACGAACTGCAATTGGTTTTAACAAAGAGTGATTGGGAGGTTTGCTACTAACTGAATTCACCCGATGATTTTTGTCAATGTTGTTTTCAAATGAGCTTTCAATATCAGAAAACTAAACCATTTATTAAAGGCTCTTTATGCCTTAAAAACAAGTAAACATTTACCTTCTCAGAAAGGTCAATCTTGAATCTTATAACGTTGAAATAATGGGTTAGGATGTTTGTAACCAGGTTAAATATAAATGGACGATAATTTGTCACAAAGTAGCCAAATGTAAACAAAGTTGTATTTTATTTAGGTACGGAAATCACACTACAATTTTTCAGATCATTTATACTGATATATTCTTTATCACATTAGGATTGTGTATTTTACAGTATCACAGATCACACAATGTTTCTTTTTTCTGTTGTTGTTTTTTCCTCTTTTGAGAATTAAAAGCTACGTACACAATTTATGTAGGCAATTACAAAATGTAGTTCATTTTTATAATAATAATAAATATCAGCAATTTAAAATCTGAACTATGAGATATTCATTAATTTCGATGCTAGAAATATACGTGTATGATATATTTGATTCAAGGTAAAACGTGATGTTCTTTCAGATATAGGATGACAATTTTAGGATAATAAATCAACTATTGCAATGTCTGAAACTTTTGTCTCTTCAGAGCACTTAAAGTCAGAAGAGACATTATGTTAGATTCACGTAGCAGGAGCATTTAATGTAAAGACGTCAAATTAACAGGAAATGGAATATGTCTCCGTAAAACATTTCTGCAATTATTATAATGATACAATCTTGTTAGCCGCCACATTAAGTGTCAAGGTAACGATGTCTGGAGTGCCTTTGACAATATATAATTTTCATTATTAAAATGATTATTTGATTTAAGCTGTCCTAGATTTTGACCTACTAACATATCAAACTGTTTTGTTATGTTCAGTAATTTGGACCATACGCATAGTAAAAGGTTAAGAATTTAACTCTTTAAGATTACCTAAACATTGACTAAGTGACCTATTTTTTGTTATTTAATTATAAACTTTATAATATAATATAATAATGAGCCGTGTCACGACAAAACGAACGTAATGCGTTTGCGACCAGCATGGATCTAGACCAGCCTGCGCATCCTCGCAATCTGAGCAGGATCCATGCTGTTCGCTTACAAATCCTACTACAAGTAGAAAAACTGATAGCGAACAGCATGGATCCTGATCAGACTGCGATGATGCGAAAACTTGTCGTGCAAATTAGGACCATGTAAATATCTTTATTTCAAAAATAGATATTGCATTAAGTCTAAGGACCAGTATTATTCCAATTCTTGTGATAAACACTTAGTCCAGCTTTCGTTGCTTTTGCACAAATAACAGTCTGTCCTCAGGTGAACCGCCTCCGTGGTCGAGGGGTTAGAGTCGATGACTTCTAATCCAGGTACCTCTCTGGCGTGGGTTCGATCCCCGGGAGATGCTTTGGTAGTTTAGCGCGGAGGAAGGTTGTCTACCCGCCTATATGACTGAAATACTGTTGAAAAAGGCGTAAAATGAAACAAACAAACAAACAAAGTCCTCAGGTGAGCGCTTCGGGCCAATGTCCCCCTTTGTTTGGTGATATGTTAGGAGCTGGAAGAATACAATACTAACAATATATTTACTTTTGTTTTTGATATTATGTGTATCTATACGGATGTCATGTTCTTGTTGTAGTCACGAACATTTTCCTTCATTCTTACAAAAACAGTGAAATTTAAATTACTTTGCTTACTTACTGGACTTGACAATTGTAACATAAAGCTGAACAATGAAAGTTTTACACTGTAGTATTTGTTGAAAACTATTTTATTGAAAATTAGATTATCAATATTGATAAACACACTTGAAATTGATATGTGTATATTGTTTAATAATTTTTATAATTCTCTTTGTCGTATGGAGCTGGTAATTCTTAAGGCCCCAGAATTAGCGAACATGATGTATTTTAAAGATATACTATGCTCAATTTTGATAATTGAAAAAAAAAGATAGTTACTTCACAGTCTCTTTGTAAATATAAAATAAACGTTTTGGGTTATTTATATAACGGTACTTGTAAATTGCAAAAACAGTTACCATAAAATTCATGTATTATCCAATACATCTTAACAATATTAACGAAAATAAACGTCATTTGTTATGGCTATGCCGTCTCTTTTTCACAAAGGTGTCAAAATCAAAATTCTCAAAAATGTCAGTATCTCGTATGTTCGCCTCTTGCCTTGATAACAGCGAAACAACGTCGCCTCATGCTGTTTATCATTTGATGACGCAAAAAGGGATTAGGCCAATTTCCTCGTGCAAGCATGTTAATATTTACGGGATTGGGCATCATGCCCCTCACGCAATCAGGCCCGGGGGTTCCCCCTGTGTTCTATATTTAAAAACTTTTCGGGAAGGGATTGAGGGTGTTTTGTTTTTGCAACCGGGCTTTCGTGGAAAGCAAAAACTTTTGTAAGGTACAACGGCAGGCAGGATGATGTCAGACAAATGCGCGGGTATTGGCTTCGTCGAACAATTTTTTGTTCGTTTTTTCATTTTATGTAAAACCCTCCGATCATGAACCTTAAACCCCGTAACCCTCCATTCCCCACTTGGCTTGATTTGCCTTCACCGCGACGAGCCTAGGAACCCCACATGTCCCCAAATTTAAAGGGTTTAATTTTGGGTTGTTGATGAAGAACTTTATTCTATCACTGCCTTACCCAACGGCTGTGTCGACATACTTAATCAAAGCTTGCAACTCGGTGACGTTGCATAGAGGGAACACATTTGTATAACCGTCGAGCGGCTCTGCTCCATTGCTGGCAGTAGATATAGTAAATAGATATTCTTGTCCTCGTAGAATGTCTGAGACGCTTCACTATTTTTGTCGCGGGCATGAAGTGGTGACGGCGTGATGGCGTTATGACGTCAATATGGTCCTATATTCCCATGGCGTTTTTATGCGCGATCCCGATCATTAACAATCTGTACACGCTTTTTGCGACGAAAAATAGTCCGTTCATTGCAACCAAAATAACGTGCGACGTACGTCAGGTGCACATACACCTACTTCCAGCAATCCCAACGCGATATTCCTATCATTTATGGATAAGCCAGGACGGCGCCCCATATTATCCAACTCTGATTTCACACCGGTTTATTTAACTGAGTAAACTATCGATACTACACAATGTATGACAAAATGACCATATGGCATACCCGAGCACGTGCGACTCGTGCATTTTCGAAAATTGGCCGATACGGTAAAACGATTTTAGAGTTAAAATATTAAAATCGTAACATACATAACCGCTAAGTATTACCCTTGACGTGTACGAAGTTAAACAGCGATATATGTCATATTGTCAATTTGCGAGGCATACATAAATACTGACTAAACCTTTTTCTTTTGAGTGTATGTTTTTTTTTTCGAAATTCTACATACTATAGGTCCACACTATGAATATATAGTCTTTTATTCAAATAAGATATATTGTGAAAGAAACCTTCAAATACTTCACTACATTCTCACGATAAAATTATTTTACTCGAAGACGAGTATAGTATATCTTTACTCGGACTGCATGAAACACAAAATTTAAGCAAATGTGCTGAAGAAAGGCTCTAGAGAATGGCCGTGATAATTTACTTTGATATACATCGCGAAATGTGCTTGTTTATAGTATTGGCATTATTACGAAACAAAGTTAGCATGAGTAAAGACATTAGAGCAAGATATATTCCTTGTTTGTTGATGGATGATCATTAAATGTATCAGAAACCAGGTCAAGATATTTTGGTGGGCATCGATCAGTTGTGAGTTCGCATTCACGCAGCTGAATGGGGCGTATTTATTTCTACAATTTGTAAGATATATGAGCAATTACGCTTGTTGAAAACACCTATACATTATGAAGGCTATAGTTAAGATCTCATTCACGCAAATGTACAGTTTTGTTTTAATTCTTGCTATACAGTATCAAAGTAAGGTCACTTATAACAGAAGTCTACATATATTTATATACAATTTTTCAATGACACGCAAAAATTAGCAAACTTTTAAAAAAACATGTATTAGTCAGACGTCCAGACAACTATTTAAGCATTCAAATTGGTTAATAAATATACTCATAAAACTCCCTAACGTGCGGATCGCATAGCAACTATTCTCCATTCAATTGGTCGGTTCATTTGTTGCAGTCTTGATACATATGAAGATTTATATCAATCTCATATATCAAATAAATGATTTGATTGTATTTTGTCTATTTTGTCTGTTAAAAGCATACATCATGCTGGTACAAATAGAGTAATTTCAGGTACAAAAAGTATTTTTCTTGTAAATTACTCAAAAATTACTCAGCGTTACTATCTTTCTTACGTGCATTGATTTTTTTTTCGGTTTTGTTTACTTACAGTACTCTCAGCGCGGCTTTTTGCAAAACCCGCGTGACCCCGCGGACAGAAAATTTTCACCACCGCGGACATAAATCGGCGGCTGAAACCGTTTCCCCCGCGGACCGCAGTGGTAAATTGCGGAGGAACGCGGCGGTCAAACACCGGTCAACGCGGTGGAAACCTAAAATTTAGAAAATTAATTACTGTATTTGAACATCAGTATACGTACGTACTGTAACATGTACTGTACATATAACTATATGTAAAATGTGTTTGTTTTCTTTTTTGTTGTAATAAAAGTGCATGTACAAATGCAGCGTATTTCTTGTTCTTCTTCTTGTTATTGTGTTGGGTAATGTATAATATGTATTCGACATCAAGATAAATCATTGTCGTCGCAACTTCATGGTAGTGAGAAACTTGAAGTCAAATAATGAAAAAATTCGGCATATGACATTTATGAAAAAAGAAACTGCAACAATTTATATGCCAGCTTTTGTTTCTTATTTGAAAACTTTGAAAACGTAACCCTCAACAATTTATTCAGGCAATATTCCAGGAGGTCTCTTTCAATTGTCAGATGCGTTTTACTGTTTCTGTTTATATTGCATGTTGATCATAAAGTCTTATATTTAATATGGAACATTAAAAGAAAGCGTTTATTTCACCAAAATATACATTAAATGATATTCTTCATTTATCTAATTACAGGTGTGAGGGTAATGCATATGTTTTGAAGTTTGTATCAAGTGTTGAAGTTTATTTTCATTTTTGTTTAAGTAGTTTGTTTGTTTGTTCTTTTTTTTTCATTTTTTTATAGATTTTTTTTTGCAGAATTTTGTTAAACTGGACGTTATACTTTTTGTTATTTTATAATGAACAGTATGCATGTACATACATGTATATAAGGCAAACAAGCACATGGCAGTTATTTTCTAAGAATTTTCATCGACGGTTTTCAAGTAAAAAATATTTCATTTTATTTTTTAATTTAAGATATTATTGTTCATAGGAATAATAGTATTTGTAGACAATATGCAGTTTTAAGTACATGCAATTGAATATTAAAAACAACAACAAAAACAGGTACAGCTGTAATAATTTTCATTTCAAATTCCGCTCAAATAATTTAACGTATAATAACATTTAAGGAGACGATAGTTGTCAATTTTCAAGTCATTATGAAAAAAAGATGACGTTAAAAAATAATAAAACGTCTATTATTTTGGAGGTTAATTCATACTGACCAACTGACCATGGCGTTCCCCCGCTGATTTTATCGATGAATGAAGAACGGTCGTCAGAATTTTGTCCGCGGTGGAAACAACTGAACACCGGGGATCGCGGGGTAATTAGGCTTCTCATCGCGGACGAACCCCCGCGTTTGTCCGCGGTAATATCATGTAATGGAAGAAAGAGAATGGTGCATTTATTTCATTTCCTTAATTTTCTATTTCGAAGAAATTTTTTTTAAGTTAGCAGACATTGTCGTCATGCGCGAAATGTACTGTTACGAGCAAGGCGTAACGAGAAAGAAAAGCCAGCAACAAACTTGTAAAAATAACAAAATAATTACATAAAAATTAATAAAGAAAATCAAAATAACAAATTATGTGTACAAATACCTGAAGTCTAAATATAAATGTAAAATATAATGTCTAGTCTGATCCTGGAATGATCCCTTTTTGAATAGCACAGTTAAATCCAAGAACACTTTAGAATAAATTCCCACAATTAAATCCACAAGAATAAATTTAACTATTTTAAAATAATCCAAGCTCCAATAAAACACTTAATATCCAAGTTGAATAATACTCCAAATATATTAATGACTTAAAAGGTAACTGATGACTTCAAAGATCACTGATGACTTCAAATGTAAAAGTAATGAAAAATGTCACTTTATATATATTAACTAAGAAAATTCCAGAAAGGTCTATTATGTTCTAAAGTAATCATAATCTAGCAACTTCAACAATAAAGAACATTCCAGAAGTTTCTATCTAAATATAATGCATGAGTTTTCTACAACAGTTAAGAAAGTTCTAGTACATACATGTAGTTAATGTTCTAAAAATAGAACAATGATAATATTGGAAATACCAACTGGTCAGATATAAATTATATACATGTAATATGTTGCATACATAACAGCACACATTTGATTACCTATCGAAAAATAGCTCTCGAAAATTATTATCTCCCCTCCACACAAAATAATCGTACGAAAGTTGACAAATGTCGCTGTGGAAATGAAAATTTGGTTTTTAAATAAAACTTTTTCATAATCGTTTTGTTCCGTTATCTTTAGGCAATATTATAAAATATATGCATTATGGAAATGATTTTTTATTTGAATGCAAAACATGCATACACTATTTATGTTTAACAGTGATGCAATCTCGCAGAATATGTGTTACAAAGCAAAGTTTGCTCTTATCAAAATGACCTTATTGATTTTTGTGAAATCATGGTACTGAAAATAATTCTTTGAGTTCAATGTCCCATATGATTTCAGCCTATGTGATAAATATCAAATCATTCGCTTACCCCGTTGTTCCAGAATATGTTTTATATTTGTGAAAAATTACCCATTAGTGAAAAGTGTTGTAACATGTTTACTCAAATTTGTCTTTGAATAGCAAAGAAATAGAATTGTTTATTTTAAACAGTTACAAACAATACTGTAGAAGTAAATGGTAAAATGTTTGCAATCAGTAAAATTGATAAGTTGGGAATTTACAATTGATTTGAGAATTTCGTAAAAGTAAAGCATTGATATTGATTTTAACAAGCTATTAAAACATTTTATGTCAGTCAGTAATCGTGACAATTATTCGGTAAAAAGAACTGTTTTAAAATAACTATTTATCTAAATATATGTAGGCATTCATGTTTAGATATTGAATATATATTTTTATAAATTACGTCGGCATATTTCTGCCAACTGTTAACACTTAAATATAGAGCTCCAAATATTTAGATAGATTGTTAACGTGATAATCAATTTTATACTGTAGCACGACGTAATAATTATACTTTACATAATTGCATTATCTAAATATAATAAGAAAACAACAGCACTGAATGCGACATTTATACTCTTCTGTGAAATTAACAGTTATTACTTTTAATGAAAACTCTAAGTTAAAAGGGGCATTGCTGGAAACAAATAGCTTTTAGAATCATAACCCTTCCCTGTGATAAGTAATTATTCCAAGTTTCATATAAAAACTTTTTAAAACTGTTTGAGTTATTGGCTACAAAAACACTTCGCACAATTGTGCAGCGATTATGATATTTTGACTTATTTTTGAAAAAGACGAGTTATAAATCTTGTATGACAAAATTAAACACAAATAAGGTTTGAAAGGGCACAAAAGCAAAACAAACATATTGTATTCTTTATATTAATTAATAGAGAAATTATAGAAAATCCAGATTTTTTTAATAAGGCTGGGATATTTTATTGTTATAATTTTATTGTTATAATAATTACATTCTTGCCATTAAGATACGGAATCAATTTGTTTACTTTCATAGTTATTTGAAGTTTTCTCGAACATTTATTAGATAAAATACGTTGTACTTACATAATATACATTTACATGTACCGTTTATGAAATGACATCCGAAATGGAAATAAAATCAAATGGTATAAACATGTTACTGGTTTTGTTTCATTAAGCTATTTAATGATCTGTTTAAGTAACATTCAAGGTATCTGCTAAGGCATCCATAAATATTAAATTGATGAAGTAATTGATACAATTCAGGGATTGTTATGTTCAACACTTCTCAAAACTATGAATAAGGAAATGCAAAAACAATTCTTCACAGATGTATAAATTCACCTCCTAGTTCTCTTATATATATCAAAATGTCATATCAGTTTGTGAATTCTGCTTAAGGCAAGCGCTGGCCACTGTGAAAGCCATCTTGATAATAAACGAATGTAATATTCTACCAAATATGAGACATATTTGACGTAAGTGCATACATTTATCAATCATTAAACAATAAATAAAACAGTTTCTAACAGTGAGATGCTGATAGCAATTAGATGTATAATTGATTTTTGTAATGTTCTTAATTAAATATCAATATCACAAAATTATTGTTGTATTTCATACTCCCTTTGCAAAACTAGAGACATACTTGTAGTGAACCAGTTGCATCTGTGTAGAATATGTCGATCATTTTTTACTTCCATATTTTACCTCTCAGATCTTTGATAATTGTCAACCAATTTTTACCAAATAAAGTGCAATATACTGAAAAAGATTTCTTTTTCAAAACATGCACTATTTAGATCAGTTTGTTAGACTAAAGATGACATTTTAAAGCAAAACAGCACCTTTGTCCTGGTCGGACATCTCTTGACACAGCCTTAATATTCTTAATGATTGGATTCCTCCTGGTCTCCTTTTTTGCTGGGTCGTGTGCGGTTGTGTTCATTGAACGCCGCCTTTCTTTGTTGATCTTTCGCATTGTAAAGATTGAGCGAAGCTGGATGACAGCAGGAAACGGATTTTTCCAAATTAAGTAACAGGGCATGTGAAATTAGACCAAACCAGTTGTAGTTTAGAAAGAAGTTATTTTAATTCTTAAGTGTTCAAATTCAAGTAATCTCTAGATTGATGGGTCATAATTTAAGTGATGTTTTTTAGTGCATATGTGTAGTTTTGTGTCATGTAGTGAATTTAGAAATTTCTTTGTTTGTGTATTTTCTAGGACTTCATTTGTCTGCAGAAGGATTAAAAATGTACTTCCCGCCAATAGTCAGTAGATTTTAAAGTGGTGAATTTAGACATTGTTACAACAGAATGGGGACTTCTTTAAAAAAGAAGAGAGAGATGAATAACACATTACATTTCGTGTACTTTTTTTTCTTAGTGTTGATGTTTAGGACTGTATATTTGTACTCCGTGTTTAGCAATATACTATAGGTTATTTGCAGTTTTTTGTTTAGATTAATATATATAAAGCGATAGTTGTTTCTGAAAAGTGCATTTTGAATTATGGATAAACCATGTTGCAATGATTGAGTAATGTGTATTTTCTTACTGGTCATCATGGTTTAAACGTGTGATTGGCAAGATCATTCCAGAAATCTTAGGGTCCCAACAAGCACCGGCCATGGGTTTCGAACAAATTTGCACTATAATAGCCTAATAGGTACTGACGACTCAGCAAAGGATTTATGCTGTAGTAATCAGTAGTACATAAATATTCATTATTGTCTCGTATTACAATTAAGTAGAACTGACAATTATGGTGGCTTATTTTTGCCTTGTTGCAGAGTGTATTTGTTAATATATGCATATTTAAAAGATTTGTTTAGTCATTAAACTGTGACGTTTTTGTCATTAAGAATAACACAGTTAATGTGATTGCTGTTGTTGTTGTAGCTGCTACAGCTGTCACAGCTGTTGAATTTTGGTAAGGCTTATAATGTCTAAACTGCTATTTTCAGGCATGCGTTTTTAAGTACACAATATTAAGCCATCACGTGTGAATAAGCAAATCAAAGTGGAAATAATTACTGAAAGTGCCTACCTACAGACGTTTCGGATTAATTTTGAACCGGTAATTGATAGTGTTATAACTGACTGCTGTTTCAACTGTTTGCATGCACTGACATTAAGAATCTGCCGGCTCGGTCAAGCGATGTCCGATCTGGACAAAAGGTTCATATTTGCTTTAAAATGTCATCTTTTTTCGTACCAACTGATCTAAACTTGTACATTTTTCAAGCGAGAAATAACTTCTTATAAGATTGCGATTTATTTACTGAAAATTGGTTGACAAGTATAAAGATCTGGGAGGTAAAATAAGGCATATTGGTAATTCCGCAGGCGAACCTTTCTACTTTAACTATATTTATAGTATATGTGAATGTCATTTAAAAAAAAACTTTCCTTTGTTGTTTTATTGACAATAAGATGTTTTAAAAACGTTTTAAGTGAAAAAATATTGTATTTATAAAAATTGGTCGCGTGGTCATGTGTACTTTACAAGTCATGCACCAATTGCCTGTGTTACAGCGGAATGAAAAATTGTTGATAAAATTCGCCATTTTTCTGAGAGAAGTTTAAGCAGAAAAAGCATTTTAGTTAAATCATTATTACTTAGATTTCAGCTGTTCCACTACCTCCCCTCCACCACAATTTTTTTATTTGTGATTAAGTCTGTTAAAATTGTTAGCATGTGATACGCTAAGGCGGTTCTGATGACCCGCCTTTGTTTGTTTTTTTTGCTTAATACTCTTAGTTGCATTATATGGTAAAATATTAATTTATAAGAACAGTTTAAAAATAAATTCATTCACGTTATAGTTACTTATTATGTGCATCCTTATGCAAATGAATTCACATTGTGCAGCATTTCTTACAGATTCATAAAAAATTTAGTCCAACGGATTCTATTCAAAATACATATTAAAGTTAAATATTATGCAAAAAAAAATTGCCGTCGACCTAAAAAAAAACAGCATTATACAGTTTTATTATCCTTTTTAACAGTTATGGTGTAAATGTCATCAAATAATGTTCATAAATAAGGATTTTAAACGGAAAACCCAACGGTAACACTAAAGTTTGTATACGAATTTTAACTTTCAAATGGGGACAATAATCAGCTCGAGCATGCGCAACGTCACATTGTTATAGTTGCTATCCTGAACACAGTAAATATCAGTTTTTCCTGTGCAAACACACTTTAACCGTTTTAGCTTCACGGTGCACTAGGCATGTGGTTCAGAAAAAGTAATCATCTCATAGTAAGGATTGAGTTTTTTATGAAAACATCCGTTACAGTGCGAAAAATATACCGTAAGATTAAAACTGCTGCACATAGTCATTGTTTGTTGATTTAATATTGATGTATGGCTGAACCGAGGGCGGAGTTTCTCATGCAAAAAAATATTGTTGTGAAATTTGAAACTAGTTCTTTACTAGAAGTATTCATTTAGGATGGTATATCTGGACAATATTTCTAAGCTGGTTAAAATGTTTATAAATGTTAACTTTTACTCATTTTTTGTTGTAAAACAATTGAGTCATTAACAGTCCAGAATATTGGCACAGCTCAGTTATTTTTAGATTATGACCATACCTCATTCCAAATTTGGAAAGGTCGCGCAGCAAAAGGTCGCGCGACACTTAAGGTCGCGCAATAGGAAAGGTCGCGTAGAATCAGCTTTCCCAGGCATGCTAGTTCCAAATATGGAGAGGTCGCGCAATAAGAGGTCGCACAGTCTAAAAATACAAGGTTTAAGTTATTTTTAGCCCTTCAGCATCTCAATTGTTGTCAACAAAGCATAATTTGGTCATATCAGATTTTATGAATGGGATTCCTTACTGTTTTATCTATATACAGGTTACTTGGTTCAAATGTTGAGCTGTATGTTGTAAAGCTGGAGAGATTATATTTCTGTTTTTTAATGAATTATCAGTCAGTATTATAAGTTTATAGAAATGTCAATCAGTAGTAAGTGTATTGGTCTTATAAGCCATGTATAGTAAATATATCTTTATTACTGCAAGTATATTTTGCACTATTAAGTTGCATTATTGGACAGATAATAATTATGCTATTGAGTGTTAACATGTAAATTTATATAACTATAATTATGTATTTTTGTACTTATGTTTGTAATATACAACAGTCTGTATACCTGAACCAGTTGCAGGCCATTTTGAACATTGTTAAGGCATTGTCAGCACTTTAAATAGGTTGCGCAACAGTCAGGTCGCGCCATGAGTTGTGTGCCAAACTGGTTAGCGCAAGTTGGTCGCGCGACTTTTGCACACCACCCTAGCTGCGCAAACAGAAGGGTATATAAGCTGGGAACTTTTCTAGCTGGTGGATTTTTGAGGAGTTTTAGAGTGAGTTGGGGTTTTGAGTTGGAGTTGGTTAGTTAGTTATTGAAAAAATGTATTTGTTGAGGTTGTTAAGAATTTTACTTTGGTTTTGACTGTTGATAGAAAAGAAAATGATGCAATATTTTGATTTACTGCAATAAATATAATCCTGATTTCACTTGGACTTGACTTGTTCATTATACCAGCATAGAGAAATGGTCTACTTTTAAGCGAAAAAAAGTGAATAAACAAAGCATTTCACAAAAAGAGAAGTTTTCGTAACAATATAATTATTATAATTGTACTTCCGATTTCGCCACAATGAGGTTGTCCATTTTTATGCTTATCAAACTTATTTTGGTTGTCTTGTCACCAAAATAAAATCTGGAATCGATTTCGAACCCAATTTATTAATACAATGTCGCCATTTCTGTTTTTATGAAATTTATTTAATGTAGCTTTAAAGTAAAACCAATTATTGCACACGCACGTCATATTATTGTTAACTCTGAATTGCAAAATTCTTTATTCAACATACGGATAAATTAGTTTTCTATTGTAAGGTCATAATAATTATGCATCGTTAGGAAGTAAAAAAATCTATCTTTAGAGCAGATAAATATTCTAGCTATTATATCGGTAGGACATATAAGATTAATATTCCATCAGTGCTAGAAGTTCAATAAACTTTTTCGTTTTATTTTGTACTTCTCGCAGTCAAAGAAAATTTTATAAATTAGATTATTTAGTTACAAAAATACACTTCAACATTTTACATTATCAAACGATTTTAATTGAAACAACATGCTCTAATTGTCAACAATCTGGTAATAAAGGATTAACTGAGAGAGTTGACAACAAAAACCTCAACAGGATTACAAACTGATTTCTGCAGAAGTTAATAACGCCGTTCGGGATCATAGGGGTTAAAAAAAACAATCAGAACAATTCGTGTAAATAAGATTTCGAAAAGTCATTAAATGCTAAAAAAGGTCAAACGTTTGATGTGTTTATGTGCTATTACAAATAAATATTTTTTATTAAAACTCACTTTATTTTGAATTAGCATTTTCCCACGAGATGGACATGGTTAAAAGGTTTGTAAGAATGTTTTAAATAGTATAATAGAAATTTTAAAAAAAGTTAAAATTAATACGTTTTTTTTTTTTTGAAAAACAAATAATTGACGCATAGGTGAAATCCATTTACTTAATTACAGTGAAAAAAGTATGAAGTATGAATTTTGATTTGGAATAAAGAAAATTGAAATTCCTTAAGAAATTCCAAAAACAACATAATTGAAAATGTGGCAGGCTCGGTTTGATTGAGCCTGTAAATGGACGGGTACTGTAAAGTGCAAACTACCCGTCCACGCCCTTAGCACCGGCTTAAGCAGATTGAATGAATTGGGGCGACTTTTTACAAGCCTCCAAACGGCACAAACCACGCTGGTGTGGCGATATAATAGTGAAAATAAGAATCCCTAAAGAAAGTAAAAAACGACAAAGTTGAAAAATGTTGAAGGCTCGTTTCAGGCTTGGAAGTCAAAATACTCTTTTTTTTACATTTTGCTACTCTTATTACATATAACTGTACAGTCAGAGCAACTTTTTTTGCAGTTGTTAAACATCTTTTATCCACCAATCAAACAAGATTTTTAAACAAATGGATCTCTGAGTCATAAGGTGCCTTTAATCAAACACACATACTAGCAAATAAGGATATTAAAACGGTCAGAATGAGCTCTTAACAACAGTAGAGTGACCTTTAATATTCGAGGGATGTTTTTGTTCCAATCTAAGATATGCAACATTATGTCTCTTGTTATTGACGTTGTAACCTGAGTTATCCAACTGTTACGATATAATAACAGTCACATTTTATGACCGACGCTCACGTGCAAGGAATTCAGATATGAAGACCAATATGATAAAAATATAACTCACGGGATTTACATAACTAGCGTCGTCGTAGGTAAGTTTTTCATCAGATTCTTAAACTATATTTTAAGAAATTAAATGAAATTATTGAATTTGTAAATTCTTAAACAAAATTCACAATTGCAGGTTTATGACTCCTGCAACATCAAAGGAGCAAGGTTAAAGGCATTTTATGTCGACTTGTTTCGACAAAATAAGGCTTGTGTAACAATATTTTTGTAAAAAAAATAATCAAAGACCTTATAAAGGTTTAAATGTATCCATCCGAAAATTCTTTAAAAATCTTGGCAATGCTCCATATATAATTGTGTTTTTTATAACAATTAATTAAAAATGTATCGAAATTAGTCAGAAAATGTATAATCAAATGTACGCTATAAGCTGTTTTATCAAGATGCGTGATTGCTTCTTAATACCTGTTCTAAATCCCTAAACGTGTCATATCTGCTTAGTAAAGCAATAAAAAGATTCATGACAAAAATAGAAACAATGATCAAGTTAATCCACGATTTATCTAAACGTGTTAAGAAAAAAAAAACATGCATGCTTCTTTAGCGATTCCCATTTTTTTTATATTGAAGAGAAAAACAAATCAGAATAGAAAAACACTGTATGAATCCTGAACTTGCTGAATTTAAGGTCATGAATTTGTTCAGCCTCAAGTTTTGGAACTGTCCATTGTCATAACTTAAAATATGAACAATAAGACAAAGGTAAACAGTATTAGCCTGGTTAGACTGTATGGATGTACACATTTGCATGTATACTGGCGGCAAAAGTTAATCACTTGCAGTTACAAACGGGCTAAAGGTTAAAATAAAATTGGCAACACGTATGTCTTATGTTAACAAAAGCAACAGTGCATATCAAAAACATAATATGGTTATTCACTGAATATTCACAAAGACATTATGCTTATTTTTTCTCAGCAAAGTTGTGTTGAATTAGTAATATATTTTAATAAAATGGTTATTGTAATAAAGCCACAATGAATGGTAAATGTAAAATGTTAATGACACAATATCAAAACTACATAAATCAAAATACAACAAAATACTGCCTCGCCTTTTTTTTTAAAAGAAATGAGCGTTACCGAAACAATCTGAACGATATTCTGAAAAACAACCACTTATCACGCGGAATATATATCATTTTTCCAAAGTAAAATATAAATTTAAAACAAGTATTGCAACAGCCAAGCTATTTTATTTTTTATATTAAATTAATTCATTTTTTCCTTATTCCTGTTGTAAACGGTATATTTTCCTGATTATTTAAAGACGTACATTTGCTCGATATAAGTTGTTTTCAAAATTAAAGAACCCCTAGCGTGTTCCCTTGAACAATTGTGAATAAAGCTTTTATGTAGGGTCTCTGGTGTACAAAATAGGTTAAATAATTGGAAAAACTGTGATACAAACTGTGAATGATAATGGGTGTTTAATTTTATTAATTTTTATTATAATGCAAAAACAAGTATAAGCGATTAATTTACCTTTTTATGAAATAAGTTTTGGTTTATAATTGAATAGGATAAAAAAATCAAAAAGTTATCCATATAATGATGGATCCACATTCTGGCAGCAATTATGTTTGCATTGCCACGAAGCCTTACTAAATTTAATTGTTCGCCATAATAGCACTTACAGTAAATTTGAAATCAATAGTTATGGAAGGGAAAAATTCAAAATAATTCACACAATAGTAGTATTTTAAAAAAAGCTTTGATTGACACATAATCTCAACATAAATTTATTATGCTTGTTGTATGAAATGTTTTCATTCACTATTCATTATGATTGCACATCCTAAGTTTTTCAGCCTTAGTTTTTTCAGCCTTGTTCGATAAATCCTGAGTTGAACAAAAATGTGAAATCGCCAAGAGATTATATTTGGTTTATATCTTTAAACTATTTGGAAAAATGTAAGTTATAGAAATATGTAAAACAGTTAATATTTTTAAAAAGTGAAAGACTTTAAAAGTATTTATCATGAAGTTGGAAAATACCCCTAGATGTTATAATAATTGCTTTATTTTTCTTTCTTTTTTTTTTCTTTAAATCCAAAAATATTTCGACACCAAGAGAGAGATAGAAATAAAGGTAAAGGAAAGAAACAAATGAAAAACGTTAATAAACACCTTTATAGATTGAATTAAAGGTTATATACCTATATATTTAGATAAAATGATAACCTACAGAGGGAAATATTTGTTTTAATACAACAAACAAAAACGAGATATTGATACAGCAGCTACTTATTATCTTAAAAGAGAGAACATTATTTTTACAAATTGATTTTACAGTTGAGCTTTAATGTGAGAAATGGCCTTAAGGCTCTTCTGATAACGATGTTGTCCTTAATTATCAAATGACTATTTTTCTGACATTTCATCACATTCCGAAATAATGCACAAAAATTATTTTCAATCCGACAGCAAAATTAGTAATACATGCCCGTTGGTTAAAGAGTTATTAAATGACAGAATGTTGACACATTTCAAACTCTAAAGAGGTTGTAATGATTTTATTTAAATTGTTCCTTAGACTTGCAGAAATACAAGAAAATGAAAATGCCATTATTTGTATTCGTGTCCGTAGGATATATGTATTCGGTAATATTTTTTCTGCTTTAAAGATAATTTAAGCTCAAACCTTATATATTTTGGCCAGTCTTACATTTAAAGGTATCATATTCAAACATCATGTTGGAGACATTCATTCATAGCTTGAAGTGTGTTTCGTATTTTTTAAACATTAAATCTCTTGTAAAACTAGAACTATATCGCTGAATGCGATTCACACCCCCACCAATGTCCTTGACAGAAGACAACTTTGAATGGTGGTAAAGGGAAATAATTTTAGTGGCACAGATACATATAAATAAAAAGAAATTATATCTGGTGAAAAAAAGACAAATTGTACAGGTAAAAGTATAAATATATATTGTCAAATTATGTTTGAAACAGTTAAAAACAAGAATTTGTATCAGAGTTACCAAAGTCCCCCACACTTTTAATATGAAGCATAAAATTGTGCTATTTCAAAAGATTGAGGTATGGATTGAAGGACTTTTAGTCCAAATGTTTGATCAATGCTAGTTCTGCAAATGTAACAATAAATTTATTAAAGAAATAAAATGAAACACTGAAGTTAAAAATCTATAATGTTAAGCTTTAATCTCCAAGTGTGACCTTGACCTTGGAGGTAGGAGTATAGGTGTTGTGCATGACATATCATCTTATTATTGTAACTATTTGTACCAAGTATTTTCAAAATTCCTTGAACTATGACGAAGTTATAGATTAGACACAATTATACCCTCTAACAGGCTTAATCTTTGACCTCTTAGTGTGACCTTAGAGGTATAGGACCCATGTTTTGGGCCTGACATATCGTCCTTTTTGTTGTGACTTTTTGTGCAAAGTATTGTTAAAATCCCTTGATATATGAAAAAGTTATGGACTGGACACAAAATATACCCTATAACAGACTATGTAAATCTTTAACCTCTACATGTGACCTTGACCTTGGAGGTAGGGACACTAGCGTTAAGCATGACATATCATCTTATCATTGTGACTATTTGTGCCAAGTATTTTCAAAATCCCTTGATCTATACGAAGTTACGGACAGGACAAAAAATATACCATATAATAGACTCTGTTAACTTTTGACCTCTAAGTGTGACCTTGACCTTGAAGGTAGGGGTGCAGGTGTTGTATTTGACATATTGTCTTATTATTGTGACTATTTGTGCCAAGTTATTTCAAAATCCCTTGAACTATAAAGAAGTTCTAGACTGGACACAATATATACCCTTTAACAAGATATGCTAATTTTTGACCTCAAAATGTGACCTTTACCTTGGAGGGTAGGGATGCAGGTGTTGCGCATGACACATCGTCGTATTATAGTGACTATTTTTGCCAAGTATTTTCAAAATCCTTTGTTATATGAAAAAGTAATGGACCGGACACAAAAAATATTCCCTATAACAGACTATGTTAATCTTTGGCCTCCAAGCGTAACCTTGACCTTGGAGGTTGGTGACCTTCTGTTGCGCATGACACATTGCCTCATTATTGTTAACAATTGTGG
This sequence comes from Ruditapes philippinarum, assembly GCF_026571515.1. Lineage (NCBI taxonomy): Eukaryota > Metazoa > Mollusca > Bivalvia > Venerida > Veneridae > Ruditapes > Ruditapes philippinarum. Next base: position 84,859 of record NW_026864520.1, on the reverse strand, counting down.
CAAGTATTTACATAATCCCTTTAAAGATAAGAAAGGTATGGACCGGACACGACATATACCCTCAAATAGACAATGTTGACTTTGAATGAGCAAGTGCGACCTTGACCCTGGAGGTAGGGGTCTGGTTGTTGCGCATAACACATCGTCTTATTATAACAAACATTTATGCCAAGTTATTATATATTCCTTTAATAAATGACAAAGTTAAGGACCGGGACACGAAAGTGTGATGGACGGACAGACGGACGGAGCCTATTTTTTATCCCCTTTTATCTACGAAAAGGCAGGGGACAATAACTTTTCATTTTTCAAATGAACTAAACATTTTATAAGTCATTTTTTACTTTCAAGTGTGGCCTTGACCTTAAAGGGACTCCACTGAGGTTTTTTGATATGAAGAAACTGGAAATAATTTTTTGAGATTATTACTCCATTTGATGTAGATCTATACTAATAACTTATTTTGCAAATTTTCAGATCATAAGCTCGTTCGTTTTTCCAGAATAATTATTATAAGAGTGAAAATTGCCCCCAAAATTGAAAAGCGTTTAAACCCAAACCGGACTGAGAATAGCACAAACACATTTTTTTTAAATGTATTTCTTGTATATTTCTTGGTTATATTTTATTAATATATCTGTTTTAAGTGCTCATGTTTATCTATGTGAAACATGAAAATTTATGTTTTTAGGCTTATAAACCTAAGTGGAGTTCCTTTAAGCTGATACAAGGGTAAGAAAGGTTCTGCACATTGCCCAGTTGGTGTGAACATTTGAGTCAAGTTTGAAGAAAAATCATTCCATTAGTATCGAATAAAAATAGAGCGGACACGACATATTGTCTTGTATTTATTGTATGTACATTTAAAGACTTAAAAGAGGCATAACTTTGTCAAAAATGAAATACAGAGGTATGAAACTTGGGCTGTATATCTTATTTGTGACACCTCATATATCTTTAAAGTTTCAAGCAAATACCTGTTCTAGTTTCAAAAATATTCAAGTACATGTTAAAATTTAAGAACATTTTTCTAAGTTTTGACCTCCAAGTGTGACCTTGACCTTAAGCCGGCACAGAATAACATGGATTCTGCACATAACTTTGTTGAGGTTAACATTTGAGTAAAGTTTAAAGAAAAGTCTTCCATTAGTATAGGATTTATAGAGCGTACACAACATATTGTCTAATAAATGTATTTAATTGTATGTAAATTTAAAGGCTTAAAAAGTGGCATTACCTTGTCAAAATGCAATACAGAGTTATGAAACTTGACCTGCATATCTAAATTGTGACACTTCATATATATTTTAAGTTTCAAGTAAATACCTTTTTAGTTTCAAAAATATTCATAACATGTTAAAATCTAAGAATAATTTCGAAGTCAATTTTTACCTTCAAGTGTGACCTTGACCTTAAGCCGGCAAAAGAGTGACATTGGTTCTGCCTATTACCTTGTTGAGGTAAACATTTGAGCCAATATTGAAGAAAATCTTCCAATGAGTGTAGGACCTACAGAGCGGACACAACATACTTCTAATATTTGATTGTTTGATATTTGACCTTAAATTATGACCTTGACCTTGAGCTGACACATAGGCAACATGGGTTCTGAACATTCACTTGTTTAGGTAAACATTTGAGCCAAGTTTGAAGAAAACTTTTCAAACAGTGTAGGACTTACAGAGCGGACACGACATACTGTCTAATATTTAATTTTTTTGACCTTAACTTGTGACATTGATCTTGAGCTGACACATAAGCAACATGGGTTCTGCACATTATCTTGTTGAAGTGAACATTTGAGGTAAGTTTGAAGAAATTCTTTCAATTAGTGAAGGGCTTACAGAGCGGACATAACATCCTGTCTAATGTTTGATATTTGACCTTCAATTGTGACATTGACCTTGAACGGACACATGGGCAACATGGGTTTTGCACATTCCTTTGTTGAGGTGAACATTTGAGCAAAGTTTGAAGAAAGTCCTTCAATTGGTATAGGATTTAAAGAGCGGACACGAAAATGGAGACGGACGGACGGACCAACTGACCGACCGACCTACCGACGCGACGACAAAGCGAATCCATTATAGCCGCGCCCCCACCCCCACCCCCCCCCCGCGCGCACACACACAAACACACACTTTGTGTCGGGGGTATAATAATAACAACTTTAGTAGAACATTTATTATTTTGTATAATTTGTATAATATGGAGAAAAAAGTAATCACTGGCTAGTTATCCAGCCAAAAACAGTGAGGCGCATTTAATTCGTCTTAAGGTGATACTGTATATTTTTAACGAACAATACGATAACAATAACGTCAACAATCTTCATCCAGATCAACTGAATATTGGAATAGCACAAATTTATATCAATCAAATTGAGGAATTCAAATAATCCTTAATTACAACCATCACATAATAAATTGGCATAATGAAATAACTATTCAAATGTCGCACCGCGTGATCGTTTATTTTTCGTGTAACTTGATATTGATAAACGTTGCATTTAGTTGTTTCATCTAGTTTACGTTTTTCTAATTTTTTTCTCCACAGTTGAGTGTTTTTTTTTCTGTTTACACAAATACATTTGTGTCGAAATGTTATGAAATAATATACATGTATTTCCATCTGCTTTCTTTTTGAAATCATCTTCTAAGTGTTCCATTTCTAATATTTTCAGCTGGTGACCCTATTCTACAGTTCTAAAGAAATCTTATTTATTATCAAAAATTATCTATCGACACATTGTGATATTTAACTAATCCGATATAGAGTTTGAAATAAGCAAGACAAATAATTCAACTGAAATTTCAGTAATGATTTGTTTCTAACATCAATACTCTTGGTTAAGAATACGTGAAAATAATTAACATGAATCTGGCATTTTAAAAACATTCAAACTGGTAAATGACGCTATTCCTCGGACATCATAGTAAGGCGGAAAATATGAGAGGCAGCTTAAATTACTAAAGTATTTGTTCGTGCATATAATGGTTGTATTAGTTCAACACATATTTTCTGTCCCCGACTGCACGCTCAGCTCACCACGAATAAGAAAATATTGCTAGCTTGAGGTAATCGATCTTATTCAAATAACATTCAAAATACAACAACAGAAAGTTTAAAAAATCAAATCTAAGATACAAAGTTAATCACAAATTTCCAATGTGGGAAAAATACATTTTATCGTCATGCATATGACAGTGATAGTACAACATGCACACAATTTTCATTTTGGCATACAAGCAAGAAGATTGTATAAGAAAACCTGCAAACAACCATGCTCAACATTAATTTATAGAAATAACACCAAGTAAATACTGACAGAAAATAACAAGTTTCAAGTGGTGAAGTAAAATATACTAAATTTCATTTTCTTGAATGTTTTCACGTTAACAAAACTGGGGCAATTCCTGTAGGAAAGATATTTGATACCTCCCATGCGACTGGTAATATGAAACACGTGTCAGTAATAAATAATTCTAGCAATGTATTGTTATTACTTATTTCTGTGTCAATGGGTAAATTTATATGTATATTTCAGCTTTTTATACATAACGAATTATCATATTTATTGGAGAATTCTAAGTTTCGAGAACTGTGAAATAGATCAAAATTAATGAATTAAAAAGAACTATTTACGATAAAAAAGTGAATTTTAAGGTTTCGCGGCAAAAAAGACGAATCACTAGCTGTTACCTATGTATTATGAATTAATAATTGAGCCATACAGTCATACAGCAAGTAAAGTGAGACCAGACAAGGAGGACATAATCTCTTCTTATACTCACAGTCATTCACAACAGCCAAATAAATATGATTAAACATATGAAAAAAATAGCAAATGAAACTTTAACTGTCATACGAAACAACTGTCGACGTTTCTTACTTTCAAGTATACTTTTTCCCATACATTTTAACATTATTAAGTAGCTTGCGCTTACCACTACCGTCCACAAAGTTCAACATTCTCAATAAAACCGGACCTGTAATATTTTCAATAACGTCGGTTTGTGCGAACTTCAATGTTTTATTTTCACTGCTTCAAATGATTTTTTTGTAGAGCACGTAATTAGAAAAACGTTCAATTAAAAACAGAAAGAAAATATGACAGTTAAACTGAACAAGAGCTGTCGGTAGGACAGCATGCTCGACTATTCTTAGTGCTTGATAGTAAAAAAAATGCCTGATACAGTTACCTCCTCCTGTTTACAGGTTGGGGTCATGATGGTGAACAAGTGTGCAAAGTTTCAAAGCCATATGTCAATGGACTTTGAAAATATTTGAACTATTACAAAAACTTTAACGTAAATTCTAAGACGAAAAAGGGGCATAATTCTGTCAAAATGCTTGATAGAGTTACCTCCTCCTGTTTACAGGTTGGGGTCATGATGTTGAACAAGTGTGCAAAGTTTCAAAGCCATATGTCTATGGACTTTGAAAATATTTGAACTATTACAAAAACTTTAACGTAAATTCTAAGACGAAAAAGGGGCATAATTCTGTCAAAATGCTTGATAGAGTTACCTCCTGCTGTCTACAGGTTGGGGTCATGATGGTAAACAAGTGTGCAAAGTTTCAAAGCCATATGTCAATGGACTTTGAAAATATTTGAACTATTACAAAAACTTTAACGTAAATTCTAAGTCGAAAAAGGGGCATAATTCTGTCAAAATACTTGATAGAGTTACCTCCTCCTGTCTACAGGTTGGGGTCATGATGGTGAACAAGTGTGCAAAGTTTCAAAGCCATATGTCAATGGACTTTGAAAATATTTGAACTATTACAAAAACTTTAACGTAAATTCTAAGTCAAAAAAGGGGCATAATTCTGTCAAAATGCTTGATAGAGTTACTTCCTCCTGTCTACAGGTTGGGGTCATGATGGTGAACAAGTGTGCAAAGTTTCAAAGCCATATGTCAATGGACTTTGAAAATATTTGAACTATTACAAAAACTTTAACATAAGTGGTTACGCCGACGCCGACGCCAACGCCGACGCCGACGCTCGGGTGACTGCAATAGCTCTACTTATTCTTATCGAATAGTCGAGCTAAAAAGTAAAATTAAGAGTTTTAGAGTTTCTTTTTTAATATTTCAATAAGACTACTCACCTACAGAGGCAAGAAAGCATGCGCATATTATACATAAATTAGTAACATAATAAATATGTCAAAACATGCACATGACTTATATTATTTTAAGTTGTACATATTTCCTCACTATTTGATAATTGCTTTTATATTATTATCATTATAATCACAGCGTTTGAAAATATTTGTTATAACCACTTGCATATTGTATGGCTTAGTTTAATGAAAGATGCCACTATTTTGTGTCGGAAACGAATGCCTGACAATATAAAGTTGTGAAGAGATTTTTTTATTAATTTGCATCACTTATCCTTAGGTTACTGGCTAAAATTTCATTTTCAAAATAATGAGGAAGTTGATCAATTACAAATTTTAATTTGGGTACAACGGGTTTTTCGATATTACGATGTTAATAGTCATTCACCGGTACGTGCAATTTAACAAACACGCTAAGTACTAAGCGAGGCTCATTTTTTATATTATGTTACTGTATATTTAAAACAGTTTCTAAAAATGTACATTTCATTTGATATAACTATTATCATAAATAAAATGTCTACTGAATGACAATTTTGACTTTAACATTTGTTTCAAAAAGTGCATAAAGTTTATTAAAAGATAAGTATGCAAATAAAACGAATCGGCCGAACATTATTCAATATAATGATACTGAATAGGACACTGGAGAATAGCTAAATAGCTAGAATAAATAAAATGAATGCCTTCATCAGATATGTGTTATTTATACACATATACATATCATATCTATTAATTGCAAGTTTTGATTACATTAATATGTAAGTACAAAAATTATTAACTACGAACTTATGACGGTCTTACATAATGCCCTAGTAACTTTTTTGTATTATGGATGAGAATGTCTCGACATAATCTTAATAAGGCTTACATTAAAATCTGAGACGCAATATCAATAAATGTCAAGAATGCCAATACGCCATCGAGTCATATGGTAGAACCCTCCTGCATTTCAAATACACGCCTGGTCATTTTGCATAACTCCTTAATTGCTTATTCGTTTAAAACTGACATTTATTGTTGGCTATTAATATTTTATGAGGACAGTATTACACATGAAGAACATAAACCGCAAAAGAATGGCAGATGAGACTTTACTGAATTTGAAGTTATGGATTAAAAACAAAATTTTATTGCTTTGAATTCATTTATGTAATTTTTAAAAAGGGATATCAAAAGCAAATGATAAAATATGACACATTACCTTAACTATGATAAGTTTGATAAGTATACATACGTTTATATACACTGATATGTTTACAAACGAAATATATTTATTGAAGTCATTCATACTAAGCAAGCTCTAAGTGCTCCTTAGACATACATAATTAACTGAAACGCTTCTGTTTATAGCTATAATTAACATTACATTTAATTTCACGGATACTTATTTTACATTTTAAATTGAATTGATTTGTGATTCAAAAATAGAATTATTTTCCTTTAAAGTTTCACGTCTGCTTATAAACCTTTAACACGATTTCAGTTCACTTCTGTTTTGAAGAAATGTTTGAACAATTTAAGGCCTGATTATGGGAAGTTTACATAACATTCTTTTAGAATAGGGGCGGCAATGGCTGCAGCTATGTCAGGTCACGATGTTAAAAACAATTAAGCGTGATGGGCGTTGGCGTTCCAAGGCATATCGAGTTTATCTTAAAAAAGAGGATGTTCACATACTGGCCTTTTTGTCATTGTAAGTGTATATATATATAAATATATAAGGTTAACCAATTTTTATGCTAACCTGCATGTGCCAATTAATTTTTATGTTAATGTGCATGTGCTATTCCTTGGAAATTAATTCAAGTCAAGTTATTATAGGCGCAGTAAAGGTTTTGCTGATAGAATCATCTATCATAAAGCAAGCATTTGCGGTAGCAAGGCGAAGGCCTGGCGGAGCAAGCTAAGATTTGAAGTGTATTAATTTTTGGTGGCAAGGCTATAGCGGAATGTCTATACTGGATGTTGTCTGTAAATTGAAGACCTTAAAGAGAGTCGGAGATCTTCCCGGCATAATTTTATTACACTGTGGGGGTAATGATTAAGGACAGATTGATCTAAAAGCATTTCGTTCACAAATTGATATCATTATCAAGTTCATTTCTGTTAAATGTAAGATTATTTGGTCCCACATACTTCCACGCGATATTCCGTGTCCATGCTGCAATGGAATAAGCTCGAAAAAGGGTGAATAGTTATTCGGCAAAGAGAGTAATTGAAAACGGTGGTTTTTACTTAAAACACCCTGACTTCAGCCAAGTTACTCCAGCAATATTTACAGCTGATGGAGTGCATTTGTCCATCCTTGGTATTTGTTTGTTTCTGGCACAGATATCGTCTGTCAGAAGTATTTGTGTCTGGTAGTTGTAATTGCTTTGCGTAGTACAAGTCTGATAATGCTGGTTCCCGTTCTCATCAGGCAATCAGTTTCTATTTTTAATTTGGGTTTAATGTTCGGATGCTGTTTCAAAAGGTGTAATATTGTCTCTCTTTTGGCGGTGGCAAAGTTATAATTGGGAGCGTCGTTGCCATTTGGCAGTCAGCGAACTCCGAGCATGACTTAGGTCTTTTAATGAAGTAATTTAAAGTGATGGGTTTACCATAGACGTATGGCTTGGTCGCTGATTCCCAGGAACAGGCGCTAATGTTTACGGCAAAAAGTTTAAAACCGTGCATTAAGTTGTATTGATTTGTTTTAAGCCCTTTGGCGCGCAGTATTGATTTGTTTTAAAGCCCTTTAGGGCACATATATTCAGTGCTAAAGTTAACTCATTTAAACATTTTCGAGCAGTCATTTAGCCTTTAATTACATTCACTTTAAAGTCCCATTTCGGGCGTAATTTTACCTTCAGTTCAGGCGTAGTTTAAGCCCCAATTCGGTAAAGCTTTTTGGACAGTTAACGGATTGCTTCAAGGTCGCCCCTAACGACTGTTTGTCTGGTGACTCGTTAACCTAGTGGGGCTAACATCATTAGCGCGGGAACCATGCCGAAATACATCCAGACAGAAGATAATAGGAAATCTGCTATTGCTTGTATATTTGTTGAATAAATTTTGTTAACTTGCATACAGTTTTATGTAATATTAAGGTCGATGGGATGTTGAGTAACGAAAGTGCTTGAAAGAAAGCAGGACTTGTCAAAGGTTATTATAGTCACAGCACAGGTTATGATGTGGATCAGAATATAGAATTTATGCTTTCAGTCAGGCTGGCGTTGTCCGACAACTAATCTTCCTCAAATCTCCCAATAAGTCTTATTTAATTCTTTTGAATTATTTTGCAATATCAACACAATGCAGGAAGATGTTAACAAGCTATAACAATAATTACAAACTCATTTAAACTAATTCAAATGTAACATGAAACGAAAAACTTAAAAAATATATCACATCCAGAAGGTTTTTGTTTACCAGTGGCCTGGCAGCCAAAAATTTTATGTTGTATAAATGATCTAAAAGAATAAAAACTGCAATTTACGAACCTCTTAATACTATTCTTGATATTAAAAAGGTAAATTAAAAGGAAAAATCACTTTCAGAAATCTTTTTGAGTTTATCATTTTTGTGAAGTTGGCGGCCTAAATTTTTATAGTAACTGTTGTAGAAGTATTATTAAAACGATAAAAACTTTGAGCGAACCTTTTGATTTATAAATTTTTGTGAAGTAGGCGGCCTAGCTGCCCAGTTGTCTAAAAGTTTGCAGTTGTAGAAATGTTATAAAACAATTAAAACGGGATTTAATGAAGTTATATAGACACAATTTGTTTTTAAAAGATATATAAAAAGAAAAAGTCACTTTGAGAAAACTTTTTCATTTTATCATTTTTGTGAAGTTGTCGGCCCAGCAGCCTTCACTTTAGAATGTTATAAAAAAAAACAATAAAAACTGCATTAAATGAAATTTTAGCCAAAAGAAAGTCACCGTACGTGTCCATAAGGACATAAATGTACAGATACCTGAGACAATCAGAAAAGGAGGTACGTAGCCCTTAAAAGGTTGTTGCCCTGTCCTTTTTATGTTTGGGGTCCACCTGGGCTCCTTGCCATTGGTTCTTGTTGCTGGGTCATATGGGGGTTGCGTTCATTGAACGCCGCCTTTCCTTGTTGATCTTGTTTTTCATATTTTAAGCAAATGGCATTGTTATCTTGCACTTTCGGGTCAAACGCACTTTGGGTTCCATCCCCAAAATGCGTTACACTTCGCATTGCACTTTTTGGTCTAACGCACTTTAGTGTATTGGCTCCAAAGTGATACAAGTTACATTAATTATACCGCTTGAACTATCTGAAAATTGAGTCCATATAACAAAGTACGCTAGTACATAAGTTTTGATCATATTCTTAAAATCAAAAGATGCTGCGAAAAATATCATATTCTATCAGTCATTTACTTGATAACATCAGGGCAAATGTTTTGCGTTTATTTAATACATTGACATTATTCAAATCTTATGCATTTAAATTAAATGCAGATAATAATTTTTCCAAGGATCTATAAATTTATTCTTATGCAATGTTCTGGTCAAATTTCAAGCAACTCGATCGAACTTTTAATTGCGATGTTCACATATACATTAGTAAGCTTATCAAAGTATTTTGTAAGCTCCATAACATCCGTACGCCTGAAGCTTTTTTAATGTGAAATCTTAAATACTTCTTTAAAAAGCGCAAACATGAATTTCATAATGTTTAATTAATGGTATGAGAGAAATGTAAGATGATTGGTAATTGAATAAAGTAGCGATAAATGTGAAATAATGTGTCATACAAGTAGCAAAATGTAAACAATATAGTATTGTACTTCCATATAATGTACTTCCATATAAAATACTTATTCAGAATAGCTGTACTCTTTGCAAAAAAGCAACAGATGAAAAAGATGGTTCAGGTAATTGGCCAATGAGTAACTTTTTGGATACTATAGAAGTACACTAAAATTAAAAATCTTTAAAGAAATACAAATAACAGTAAAACTGGCCTTTAAAAACGTTATTTTTTAATATCCAGGCGATCGACACGCCACCTTCCCCTCTAGACCCCTCAATGAGAACTTATTATTTTTATGGAGTTCTGTTCTTAATGTGCGACTTGTGCCCTGTCCTGTTTTTCTTTGGGGTCCTCCTGGGCTCCTTGCCGCTGGCGCTTGTTGGTTGGTCGGGTGGGGGCTGTGTTCATTGAATGCCGCCTTTCCTTGTCGATCTTGTTTGTCATATTATATACTAAAATAGTTTTACTGCCTGTGCGGACTACTACTACTAAAGGGTGCATGTACACGTAGTTAAGTTTCTTAAATGTCACATTGAGATAAGCTTAATAAATGGCCCTTTCAACATTTGATCAGGCACACTTTTTTCTGAATAAGATTTCCAGGACTTATACCTTTGTCTTTGCTAAGTCTATCATATTTCTATAAATGTCTTGCCATTTCTTACATGACAATTAACATCTTTAATTTTCTCTAAGGTAAATAATATAGAGTTTTCTCTAAGGAAGGTAATATATTTGAGTTAAAAAATGTTCTTCATACCAAATTCACGCAGGTTTGCTTTGTTTATTCGATCACTGTGTAATAAATTAGTTCTTGTGAAATATGTGCGTCCTTATAATGAGGTTCACGAGCAGCCCATATATAAGTTAGGTTACCAAACTTTATCACGTTTAAATCTATTCAGAACCACTGGGGATAAAATATTGCACGATGTTTTCAAATGATATTAAAGTATATTATTTTTTTTAAATTTCTATTTTTTATATAATCACCAGTTTTGTGATATTTTTGGAGATAAATCAATTTCCTCTCTACGATCCTCGAATGACACAGCTATCATATAAAATAGAGAACATAAGAATCACTAAAGGAAGTCCAAAACGGCAAAATTGAAAATGTTGAAGGCTCGGTTTGATTGAGCCTGTAACTGTCAAGTCCACGTCCCCTAGCACCGGCTTAAACAAGATTCAACATTCAAACATGAAATATTAAGAAAGATCCGCAAATGTGTCCATACGGCGAATATTATGGTACCTTCAATGTAACACAGAAGTGCCATTCCATGAAAAGCGGCGTCTGGTCCTCAAGTAATAGAATATGTTTGCCCTAAACTATAAAAAGAATGGGCGGAACTTAACAAAATGGCAGTTTGAAAGGGGATCAGAGTTTATACATGCTCTTTGCATAAACAGTTCACAAGAAAAATCTTACGGTATGTTTGATCGGGTAGTAAGCTGATAAGTTTGGTATATATATATATATAAACCAAATAACACATTCGTTTGAAATGGAAACTGACATTTAATTGAAAGTGTATGTCCTCACGAAGAATACAGAATAAAATTGTAAACGCCCCTTTATATATTAGGTCATAGAAGTTGGCTTGGTGAAGATAAAAATGGAGAAAAATTAGAATCTCTATAAATGTCCAAAACTGAAATTTTGAAAATGTTAGAGGCACGGTTTTATTTGGGCTATGTATGTCCATTAACTAAATTTAACAACCTTACGCTCAAATTAAATTTAACAAATACTTTATTATATATTCCAATTTTTGTAGGATGAAACTTAACAATTAACAACTGAAGAAAGTCTTACAACTCTCCTTAATTATTCTAACAACTCTCCTTTTATCTATCCATGTAACTTTAAAAATGTAACTTTAAAACTAATAATTCATGGGACGGGACTCATTCTACCACAAATCATGCTTGATTGTTGAGCGTTTAATTTTATGAGTTTATCTTTTATGATTAGAGCTGAATGCCTTACGATAAATCGTGATGAACTTATGTTAAAATACACTGTGTTCATTTAGTTGTCATAGTTCTCAAAGAAGTGTTATAGAATAAGATAAATTATTTAAACCAATTAAACAAATCAAATTTTGCCAATTAGGATGTAATTAATTCTGTCCGTAGATGAAATAAATAAGCTTAAGCTTGCCAGGTGCAGTTATTTCATGATAATTGCTTTCCTTCTTTTAATGAAGCTAGGATCAAATTTGTGAATTTTAATATATTTTTCTTTCGTAACAGCATTCTTTTTAAACAGTTCACACTGAGAACATGGAGTTTGTGAAGATTTATTTAATTATAAAAGCCTATTAAATGTAATAGTCAAACAATAATTGATTTATCTTCGGACCAAATTCATCGTTTTCTAAAATAGAGAAAATCCCTAAAGAAAACCCTACACGGCATAACCGAAAATGTTGCAGGCTCGGTTTGATTGAGCCTGTTCATGAAGGGTTCTGTCAAGTGCAAACTATCGTCCACGCCCGCTATCACCGGCTTAAGCAGAATTTAACATGAACTGGCACAAGTTTCAATTTCAAAGCATCCGCAGATCTGTTCATTCGGCGGTTATTATGGAACCTTCAATGTGACACGTAAGTGCCATTCCATGAAAAGCTTCATATGATCCCCTAGTAAGAAAATGCGTGTGTCCAAAACGAGAAAACAACATAAATTAAGGTTTTTGTCAGCAAGAAAAAACCTTACACATGTTAGACGGTCAAATATTTCACGTACTCATGACATACAGGAAGCGATGAAGCAATCTATCAATATTTTATATAAATGAGTAGCAAGTGAGGCTGTAAGGTTAATATGTTTTTAACACATAGAGCCGTTAAAAGAATAGGGAGCGAATTAAATCTCAATTGGTGTTTTTTCTTATTTTTGTTAAATATCACAAAGACATCTAAACAAAGCCGAACTACGAAAATTGCTATATCGCCTTCGGTATATTAGCCTTTCCTAGCATTTCACTCTTCAGTGCATAATTATCCAATCTAACATAGCTTTCAACCATTTAGTATTTCATCCCACATTCGCAATTAACCTTCCTGCAATAACTAGCACCTAAGAACCGTCATGTAATATGAAAGGCCCGTCAATTAATTTAATCAGCAGGCAAAGGTTTTACAGTCAACTAACTGTCAAAGTAGCACGTTTTATATATATTCATTTTTGGTTAAAACTACTCCATTCTCCGATGAAACAATCATTATTCTGTAACATTTATCGACAAGTGACTTGTCGTTTGCAAACACTTTTCAATGTGTTTTGTCTTCTGTGATAGGGTTTTGACATCTTTTTATCGTACTCTGTGGCATAGAGGATTAAGAATGTCGTTAACAAAGCTTTTGGTACAGCAATGAAAAGTTGAAAAAAGACAAGTGTGCTGTCAGGCTTAGTAACTTTTAAGAGAAATGCTATGAAATGGATATCCCTACGGAATACTGATTTTTTATGCTTTTATGCTAAAGTATTTTATTTCACACCATGATTTTGCTCAGGTAAACCTTAAAACAAACAACAAAAAGAAAATAGCTGTGAAAATGTACATTTGTTGTTTTATTCTTAACGTATTGTTTTATTGATGAATCGAACATATTAACTTGTTTATCAGTTTGGATTCCCTAGTGTTTAAAGTATTTCAAACAGAGCTTGATAAAGTAGTTATATTTGTGTCCAAAAGCCTGTTACATTTATTTGTGTTGTGATTTAGGTGCTAGAAACTTTGTAACATTAAAGCTGAATGTATTTAATGTAGCATGATACGAAATGAAAATTGAATAGGATCGGAAGAAGTCGAAAAATGCTTTTATTAATAAATATATCTTAACTTGCATGCAGTTCTTTATGGATAGCCACCAGTTAATCTGTTTTTCTGAAAAGTGACAAATCATGAGTTATGTAAAACTATGGACCAAATGATAAGCTAATTTGTTAAAGAAGCGATGCGTTTTGCTGATTATGGGACAAAAGTAATTTTAACATATCGCGTACCTATGAAATATATCTTACAAACTATGTTTTGCATGCTCATTCTATCTTCGATTTATTTTCTTATAGTGTAAGATGTGTTGGGTAGAAGATAAGTTTCCATATCACATAAAAATGTTAGAAGAAAAACAGTTGCCACACTTCTTAACGCCAGTGTCTTTATCGTTTGCTTTTTGTCTTTTGAGATTATCTTTTTGATATCTGTTCATCTCATTCTCCGTCATTAAGCATAAAAGTGTCTTTTACAGAGATTAGACTATCTTGTTCAGCAATGGATAAAGAGTGCAAGAACTAATAGTTCATGGTAAACAAAGAGGGATAGTTTTGTTGTATGCATGAATTTTTTTACAGTTGCTATAGATGTTATTCAACCCTCGTTGTTTCGTTAAATCAGTCAGGTATGCATAAGTGCAAATAATTCTCGTAGGTATTAAAGGCGAAATCCTTATATGTCAAATTTCCAAAAAGGTAACACATACCATAGAGATATATTTCAACACTAGGCTATTTTGTCAGTCGTATATCATTATTGTTTCATACCGAAATGATGAGAAAAGATGTTCTATGTTGCAAAGCATTCTTTAATTTATAAAAAAAAGGGTAAAGTTTGTTAAAACTTATATTGCTTAAGAAACTGTGTTCACCTTTTACAGCTTTGTATTAGTCGAGGGCTCTCATTTAAAAAGATAACCGAAATGTGAAAGAGCCACCGCTTAGTGTAGGTGCCATTATCAGACTTAGATTTCATATCCATCTTTCAATGTGGAAAAAATTGATTTCACAGAATTAAAAGTTAAATAACTACTGACTCTTTAGAGAACAGTGCATCCCATTATCAAATGATGACAAGGGCACGTCGTTATTATAAACATTAATCATATATTAAATTGAACTTTGAACGATGTTTATAATAAAAAGCAATCTCTACATTGCCTGCCGAAAGGGATGAGTTAAATATGATTTCGACACTATATATACTACAACGTTTTGATAGTTTAATATTTTTCATGTCTAATCAGTGGTTTATATTATATCATGTTTGAGTTGTGAATACGCAGAAAAGTGCCAAGTCATAATAAAATGGGATAAACAACTATAAGGTTGATAAGCAGTCTTTTGTTTGCGTCAAATTGACGGCTGATCGATCTACTATTTGCATTTAAATTGTTGTATAAAATCATGTAAATACAATGTACCAAGTAAATACTAAAGACTTCTATTTCTCTTATTTACATTGTTAACTATGGAAAGTGGCAGATTTCTTAACTAAGATTTTGCTTATCCGTTTTGAAAACATTTCATCTTAAATATTCATTTAAAAAGGACCTGACTTATAAACGATCCCTGGAAAACTCAAACTTTAACGATTTGATCTTTTTGTCACCCATCGATTGTAATTAGTAGAGTGACCCCTCTATCACTGATGTAAAGAATATTAATCAATGTCCTAGTAACGCTTGCATATTAACATTTAAAAAGGGAATAAGTTCAATTTTTGAGAAGGATACTTCTTTTCACATTATTTTGATGAATTAACATTTCCACATCTAAGTAGTTTTTCAATTGCTAAAATTATATTATTTCATGTCTGAACGAGAGAAAATGTTAGAAAATGAAGTACCTTACATTTTAAAAAGAAAAATGGTTTTGAACAATACATTATTGACAATAATATACGCTTCATTGAACTTTTAAAACTATATTAAGTACTGTAGAGAATACTGAAATTGCCAAAGAATTTCCAAAGCGGCGACAAATTGAAAATGTTGCAGGTTCGGTTTCATTGAACATGTTCATGGGCGGTAGTTAAGAGTGCAAGTTACCGTTAACGCCAGCTTAAACAGAATTCAACATTTAATCACGAAAATTGTGAAATACATCCGCAGATATGTTCATACGAAGGTTATCACAAATATCATCAATATTCAGACTATGTTTTAATCAAACTTTTACAACAGGTAATAAATTAAACAAAACTACAAAATTAATGTAATTTCTTGAAGACTATAAACAATTTTAAGTAAAGATGAACAATTTAAACAGGACAGTTAATCAACCAGTAATTAAGAATCATATGATATAGAATTACATTCAAGTTTTGTTGAGGAGCAGTTCAAGGAAATAATCTATTCGTTTTATTAAATTAACAAGAAACATACATAATCCTAGAGGGAGTTCTAGATTTCGAACATAATTTGCAATTACCTGATAGCTGCGATTTAAAATATCTATGATTTCACATTGACATTTAAATGGAAATACCCTTTTGCCACACAAAGATGTAAATTAGTCTATTATACTTTATTGTTTATATACTTGTATTAATCTATCTTTATTACTTTAAAAAAACGATGTTTTCTAGATAATGCATGTGAATGATATTATATTTTCCTTTTAAATATGCCACATGTAGTATTAAATATTTCATGATTTAAGCAATGATAAAGGAGAAAATAATACCAAAGCACGGCAAACAGGAACAGTTCTGGTTATTATAAAACTTGTATAATACAGTAGTTTTTATGCAATCTATTGCTTCACTAAGGACTTAGTAGTAATAAACATGATAAAGTAGCCGAAAAGTATCGTTACTCTGGCATTAAAGTGGCATATGTATAAGGTAACTTTTGTCTTTCTGTTTTTCTTATCAATCAAATTGTTCCAGTAAAGTCGTCCTGGTAAACAGAGAAGGTTTTATCATAACTATGACGTTAAAATACGAATGTTCCCCTTTATATCCGTATGTACTGTATTCAACCCCCCCCCCCCCCCAAACAAAAAAAACCAACTCTGTATTGGAAACGTGGAAAAGTAAACTGACTACTGTCATTAAAGTAAAAAAAGACAAACACATGCATTTTTTGTAGGAGCTTCATGGCGGAACGAAGTCGGGCTGTAGCATAGTGCTCAACACTTGTCAATTTCTCTATTATTTTCTCGATAAAAATCCAACAATAACACTTAGAGCTAAAACCATAACTCGTCTTCAAATGAAAAGAATCTTTTTAATTTGAACTTTTCAAAAAAGAACTGAAAAAGGATGATACTTTAGTTAGAAAACCGTTTGCGTGGCTCCGAAAAGTGAAGTTCGTATTTTTGTTGCTGATGTTTGTTTGTTTGTGGTGTTTGTTTGTTTGTTTCTTGTTTTATAAACTACACAACCTTGCGTTTAATAACATCCGTAGATGTTTTACTATATATGACGGAAAGCAGGGAAACCACACAAGTACGGCTTTCTAACATACAATGAGAGAAGGCACATTGTCCCTTATGTATAGAAATGTTTGTGTGCTTAAAGAAAAAACAATGAATGGAACTTTAAAAATGAAAGTTTTAATCAAGGGAATCACGGTTCTAGTGATATACTAGACCCATCAAACAACATAAAAGAAAAAGAATTAATTTAAAAGCTAGCGTAAACACAACAAAGATAGTCGTGCTGATCTTCAGGGATTAAAACTGACTGTATGTAGGGCAAAATCAGAAAGAACATTTGAATTGAATACAGAAAAAAGGATAACATTGTTAAAAAGATACCTTTAAACCTATATTATCTATAAAAAAATAATTGGTAAATGCTTCTTTGAAATTAAATATAAACATAATAACTTGCACAAAATTGAATAGAATTATTTGTCTTATACAACAGCTCAGATGCACAAATATGCCAAACTTTAATTTTATGATGAGAATAAAATAAAATATTCTGTTACAAGAATACCTTTCATTATATCAACAAATCAGCATTTATTTAAAAGATTTAAATTCGTTTATTTGCACATTGTCATAATAAATTTATTATGGTAGTAATTTCAAAACAACAGATGTTTTTAACTTAAATGACTTCAATTTTACCATCAGAAAATCTTTAAACAAGTTATTCCACATGGTGAATTCATCGTAGAAATCCATTTAATAAATATATCTAATTGTTTCTGTTTTACAAAAATTACTGTTAAATATTTATATTGAATGCTGGATGTAAACTAAAATGAGAGAAAGGAAAATCTTGATCGAGTTTCAAAACATGTTATTCTTACAACATTAATTATGTTTGCCTTGTTTATTCAATGTCTGTGTAAATTATTGGTGCCTGTAAAACATTCATAATGCATTAAACGAAGCTTGAATATAAGGTTAAGTTTAGCAAAACTTTATAGCTTTTTCTTCTATTCAGAATGTTATGTACAAAGGCATTTTTATGTATTTAGATCTTTTCCTGAATAGCTAAGTAGGTAGAGCTATTGACTTACAATCTCGATGTCGTGTGTTCGATACCTACTTATGCCACTATCATTCTAAATAAATTTGTTTATTTGATGTTTATATAATGATTCTTCTTTCAAGAAAGTTTTTATGTTCATTCTGGTATATTCTTTTTCCAAGTAGTGCAGTTCTCTAGATTGTTAGTATATAATGATGAATATTTGTACTTCGGGGTGTGTGCTAATTTGTGCTATTGTGTGGTGTTGATATACTGATTGAGTGCTATTGTACTGCTATGATAGTAATATATAAGTTTAGATTCTGTTATTCGGCGAGGGAAGTGATTTGGACATATATTGATATTCTGTGTGGACATTGGACATTGATAAATTTTGAGTTGTGGACAATTGAATTTCGAACTGTGAGTTAAACTGTAGGACATTTGTTAAATTTGAATCGTAAATGATTATATGTTAAACTTTACTTTAATATTGTTTATATTATTTCAAATAACTGTATTTCGTTAATTAAAAATTGTAAAATTTGTTGCTGCGTTTTCTTCTATGTTGCGTTTAACTCGTAAATAGAACCACTAGAAATAAATATTGCGTAATGTTCTGGAATGATATTAATTATGTTTTTTAAATTACTATTTTGTGAAATTTTTCATTTTTGTTTTGTTGTCGGAAGATAAATTATTCACAAATTTTTTCTCTACGATCCTCAAATGACACAGCTGTCACATAGTCGATTCTCTTAGTACCGAAACAGTTTGAAAACGAAAGTTCACGATATGTATTATAGTGCAGTCTGTTTGTATACCTTTGCATATTAAAAAAAAGCAAATTAATTCTTCACATTCTATTGCATTGGAGGCTGACATATTGGATTGAAAGTTTATGTTAGAAATTAGAATACATAATGAAATTGAAACACATTTTATTTCACTGACTTTATATATTAGGCCAAAGAAGTATGCTATGTGAATATGAAATGGAGAAAATAAGAATCCCTACAGGACGTCAAAAACTAAAAATTTGAAAATGTTACAGGGTCGGTTTTATTGGGCCTATTCATAAGTGTGTGTCTTGTGATTAACAAGATGTATTACCTTACGCTCTAATCAAATTCAACAAAGACTTTATCATATATTTTCATTTAAGTAAGATGAAACTAAACAACAACTGAACTGAACTTGATAACTCTCCTTTTATTTATCCATGTAACTTTAAAGGGAAAGACAAGGTTAGAATAACAACTTGATTTCAGAAAAAGAATACTATAAATAATAAATCTGCAAATTTTCTGCCGCCAAAAAATAATATTAAATGAATGATAACAAAATTTAAATCACTAAATCACCGATTTCTACAAATTAGTAAGCGCGGCCATGTTTGTGTATTGGCCGTATAAAAACAGGTGCGCGTGATGTCATTTCCCCACATCTTTAGATTTATGATAAATCTAGTTGAATCGTAGGGAAATATTAATATAATAAAGTATTGACCAGACTATTTAATTTTCACAGGAGGTGTAGAGGAGATTTTTTTATGGTTCAAAATACGTAACAATATCGAAAAAAAAATAATAATAATGAAAAAAAAAGAAACAAAAAAATCAACGTCTACCGGTCGCACCACCTCAGGCCAGTGATGCCCGTTACTCCAAACGATGCTATGTTCGTTAAAGTCTCATCTTAATGTAATTAAACAATATTTCACAGATTTAATAAATACACATGTTATTATTTAAGAAAGTTTCACAATCAAATAATGCAATTAAATAAGCAAACGCACCAACGAATAATTGGCTGTTAATTATTGAACGGCGATAATTATCATTATTATAAAAATCCTACTAAAACGTGTTCTAAATAGTACATGTAATTAAATTTTTGCAGTTTGATTCTGACTTTCAAATTAAAAGGTGTGAACATATGGTATAATTGAAGTACACATTTCAAAAATATAAGCAACTCTTTTGAAAAGTAAATTGTAAACATGTCTGTCAACGTATGATGCTGCGCATCGTAATCGTAGCCTAATATTAACTGCAGGCAAAACACTTTTATTGGCTGCTCAAAAATCTAATTTGCATAATTTATTCACACAATTGCTGGTTCTTACTAATTATGTCTAATACTGTGCATTGTCCATTTTAATTGTTCCTAATTTGCACCAAATGTTCCTGTCACACTGTGTACTGACGATTTTTATTGCCCCTTGTATGCCTCTGTGCCGACAGACCTTTTGATCATGCACAATGTTGCCCTGATTGGTTAATCACCCTTGTCAAATATCTGATGACGGAATAGACATTTATTTTTTTACGCTTCATCAGTTAACTTAATGACCTTAGGGGAAATTTAGTTCCACACCTGTCAATATACTGTAAATTACAGCATGTCATAAAATAGCAACACATTTTTTTCAGTTACCAATAATCATTTTAAATATGAAGTAGATTTATGATTTTTTGTTTTACTGGATTAAATTTACGGTAGTAAAAATGCATACCTGTGTTGGAAAGGGATTGGGTAAGTAGATAACGTACAGTTTTGTTTTAATACGATATTAGCCTGGCTGCCGATTTTCCTGCGCCATTCTCATTATTAGCGTCAATGGCGGAAAATCGCATCCTAAGCAGATCTCTGCATGTTGGATTTAGTTGATATTTTACGCTGAAAAAAAGATACATGACCGGCGATGTACCCTATTCGGACAGCTTGTCTAGCGAAAATAAGTACAAAATAAAAGGATATATCGTCAATTTGAAGAAGTTTCTCATAGTACCCAAATTAAATTGATGGTTTATCTTTGAAAATTAAGCAATCATTGCTTAGATCATCAGCAAGCTTGAAAATCGGACAAATGATAATTAATGTCGCGGCGTCTTAATTAATTAATTAAAACAATTCAGTTCCATATGATGTTTTCATAAATAATTTATAATGTACGCAATAAGATTAATAAGTTCTTCATCAAGATATATTTCAGTTGTACCAGCGTGTACACCTACACCGGAAGTGGGTGTAACACGTCACAATCTCGATCTCGTCTGTCTCGTGAGAATGACAGAACGCCAAAATGGCGGCGCCCATGAACTTTTTCTCAAGTAAAAAAATATTGTCTTAAAACACGAATTTTTCACTTATAGGGTTGATGTCAACAGAAAAACTGTCATGGTACCTCTTTTTAAATGATGAATATTTATATTAGACAGACATCAATCCACCCATTTCTATTCCTTTAAAACTAATAATTCATGAGGCGGGATTACTTTTACACAAATCTTGTTTGATTGTTGAGCGTTTTATTTTGGGAGTTGATGTAACTTTCGTCTACTTTTATATTTATAATTGCTGAATGCCTTATGAAAAGTCCTGATTAACTTGTGTCAAATACGTTCAATTGCGTTCATTTAGTTGTCATACTTCTCAAAGATGTGTTATGGGAATTTATTAATTATTTTTACCAATTAAACTAATCAAATTGTGCAAATTAGGATGTCATTAATTGTGTTCGTAGATGAAATAATTATCTTAAACTTGTCAAGTGAATGCCAGGTGCAATTCTTTATGATAATTTCTTTCCGTCTTTTAATGAAAGCTAGGATCACCTATTGAATTGGAAAGTGTTTTTTTTTTTCGTTACTTTCTCAACAGTCTTTCAACACAGTTCATATTGAGT
Organism: Ruditapes philippinarum; assembly: GCF_026571515.1. NCBI lineage: Eukaryota > Metazoa > Mollusca > Bivalvia > Venerida > Veneridae > Ruditapes > Ruditapes philippinarum. The sequence goes on along the minus strand of NW_026864520.1, from coordinate 63,049 downwards.
GCATTGAGTTTGTAAAGATTAATTAAAATAAAAATCCTATCAAATGTATCTACCAAACAATATTTGGTTTTATGTATCTACGAAACAGCTTTATTGTTTTCTTAAAAAGCTCGACTGATGTTTTTCAACAACAATTTGTCACATGGTAAATAGTAATAGTACTCATGACAATACAGAAACCGACTGTTTTTATATGGTAGATGTAAAAAACCATTAGTTTATTGTAGTCTATAATCGCTCACGTTATAACTCCACAAAACATTTTTTGTTCTACCATTTATCTTCTTATTTTTTGTGATAACAGAATGGGAAAAGTCATCACAAATAGGTTAATTTATGTGCAATATAAGAGTATGTATGATTATTTGCTTTAAAATAGCCTGTTTAAAATATTTTGTATAGACCTTCGATCGTTTATTTATACATTTGTCGTGATTTTTAAGCAAGAGATATGTATGGGTAAGAGTTCGTATATATCAAGACAACTCTTACCCATATAACTGTAAATCGGCTCTTTCAACTCGATATCAGATAAAAATATAGAAAGTGTCACCTCATTAATTAAGCATAACATTATTTTTCCCCAGCAGCGTTCAAAAAGGATGGGGTCCAATTACTTAATCTGGCATGTAAAAAATGAGTTTTCAACAATACCTAGGTTTGTTAATGCATTTCATTCCTGTCATATGAAACCAAATTATGTTTTGCTTAAGGCCCGGTCACACAGCCCTCCACGGGCGTATCGCGGCCGAATAACGGCCAAAAATTTCTGCCCGTGAAGCAGACGCTGTTGAACGCTTTGAGGTTGCGATAAGGACGCGATACAGCCGTACTTTATCCGTCGTAACACGCGGTAAGAAATTCACACGCTGTTGGCCGCGCAAAAAAGTTTTGGGCTGCCCAAAAATTGAGACCGCGGATAATCGCGGGCGGTACATGTGGTACACACGCGGTAAAGACGCGGTACAGACGCGAAACGAACGTGCTAGGACGTGCCACGGCCGCGTTTAAGACGTGGTTACACGCGGTAGGACGCGAAATTTTAGCGGGTAATCACGGGTAGAGCACGGTCATAGCACGTTTGTTCGCGTCTGTATCGCGTTGTTATCACGTGCATTAGCGTGTGTACCGCTTGTAAGCACGGACAAATGCCTTTCTCCGCGTAAACAGGGCGCTCCAATACCGGCCTAATCACGTTCAATTGCGTCTTGTACACGTCCCAAATACGATTGTCCACGACCTAATCGCGTCCGTACAACGTCTGATTTAAGGTATATAAAATTTGCCGAGCATTCATCTGTTGTGCTCCAGACGTCAATGGATGAACATGGATCCCTGCCACCATAATGACCTCGTCTTGCTGCTCCAGCAGCATCAGAACCAAGTGGTTCAGTCTGATGCGCGACTGGATTGGCAGGAGACCTGAGTTGGGTTTGTACGATCGTCTCATGGTGGAGCTCCGTAATGAAGATCCAAGTGCCTTCCAGAACTTCATGAGAATGCCACCTTCGATGAAATTGTGCAGAAACTGACATCAGCCCTTACCAAGGAGACCACCAACTGGCGAGCACCCCTTGATCCATGCCTGAAGGTTGCCCTCACCCTGAGACACCTTGCTTCTGGCGCCAAGTACCGTGAGATGCCGTATGGCTGGAGGGCCCCTCACAACATCATCAGTCTGGTGTTGCGCGAAGTGTGTGCGGCCATCGTCGAGGAGTTCCGTGATGAGCTGCTTGCGCCACCACAGACTGCTGCAGAGTGGCGTCAGATTAGTGACAAATGGATGAATAGTTGGAATTTTCCGCATGTCATTGGTGTAATAGACGGCAAGCACATTGCCTGTTAATCTTCTGCCAACTCTGGTTCCGACTACTTCAACTACAAGGGCTTCTTCAGTGTCATCGTCACATCTGACTACAAGTTCCTCTGGATAGACGTCAGCGGCAAGGGGTCTTCGTCTGATGCGCACATCTACAATGCAAGTGATTTCAGAGAGGGTCTCCAGAACAATGACATTATTGGGTTCCCACAGCCTGATCCTCTCCCAGGTGACACTGAGGATATACCTTACTTTCTGGTGGTAGATGATGCTTTCGCACTCCGGACCTACATGATGAAGCTGTATGGTAACAAGGACATAACCAGGAAGCAGAGGATATTCACTATAGACTCTCGCGAGCCAGAAGGGTACTTGAGAATTCGTAAGGCATGCTTGCCAACCGATTTCAAGTTCTCCTGACTACCATGATGCATGAAGCTGACACTGTGAGGCTCCTGGTCAAGGCGTGTTTACTCCTCCACAATCTGACGAGAGAACACGTTACCCGGTGATGCAGAACAGACTGGTGGATTTCGAGCGTCCAAATGGAGCCCTGGTGCCTGGCGTGCAGGCAGGAACCTTGATGACACGAGACCTGACCGAGTGCCAGGAAACAATAGAGATTTTAGGATAGCCAAGGCTCAGAGGAACCTCATCATTGAGTGGTGCAACTCACCGGTTCGGCTGCTTTATTATACCCGTGGTAGGACGCGGTACGCCGCGCTTCTCTCTCGATAAGGACGCGGAGCAGTCGCCGGCGTCTAATCCGCGGGCATACCACGGGCAAACCGCGGGTAAGCCAATTTTGCACATTTTCCACCACGGGCACTTGCGGGCAAAAAAAATCGCGAAATTTTATCCGCAATACAGACGCGAAAGGCTGTGTGACCGGGCCTTTACTTTTTCTGGAAAATATAAACAGTCAGCAATTAATAATTGGCATTTTTCTTAGAGTTAAAAGGATATCAAAAAGTTACTGTGTTCTCTTTTGTCTCTTCGAGCTGAGCTCCACGTGTATTATCTATGTCATTAATTTGAATTTATCCTCACATTGCTACAGTGTTATCAGCCTTTTAAGAAACACCTGACCTGGCTAATTAAAATATGCTAATCACAATTTTCACTATCAGCTCTGGTTTCTTCATGAAAAAGCAGCTACACTAATTACTGCCGAGTAAGAGCCGATTTGCAGTTATAAACTTATATCTGACTGTAAAAGTAAGCTATTATAGAACATAATTTCAAGTAATTTTTCAAGTGTATTAAGAAACAATGAAGCAATCTATCAACATTTTATTGTGAACAAATGAAATTGTAAGATTCGTGTGATTTTAACACATAGAGCTGTTAGAAGAATATGGAACGTATTGTATCTCTAGTGGTGTTCTGTTGTTGACACATATTAAATATTACGAATACTTCTAAACAAAGGAGGACTTAAAAACTGCTAGATCGCCTTCAGTCAATTAGCCTTTCTTGCATTTCGCTCCTGATGGCATTATTTGCCAATAAAGCACAACTTTTGTTATCGCAATTAATACCTCATCCAAGTTTAACAATTTACATTCCAGTACTTTCAAATATCTTGGAACCTATGTGAGACCTTATTATGGGCTCGCGTGCCCTGCTTGTGTGTGTCGGGACAGCATCCTGTGAACGTTGCCTTTGCCTTGTTGATCTTTATCCTCGTTTTGAAGTAAGCGACAGAAGTTCACAGTGAACAGTTAAAGTATGATGTTGCAATTACATATTCACTTTGGGTTAAAAAATACTGCTTTTCTCAATGAATCGATCGTAATTCTGTAACATTAATCAACAAGTCACTTTTCGTTTACAGTTGCATCATAGTAAACACTTTTCATTTTGTTTTGTCTTCTAGGATAAGGTTGTTGATACCTTTTTATCGTATTCTGATACATAGACGATAAAGAATTCCGTAAACAGAACGTTTTTGTCGCAGCAATCGAAAGTGGGAATGTGAAAATTGTGCTGTCATACAAAATGTAAGAGAAAGGATGCCTGGCTATGAAATGGAGATCTCTTGGGAAAACTAATTTTTTATAATAAAGTATTCTAAAGTATATTTCACATGATACATTCAGTTAGGTAAAACTTTAAAAAGAAGAATACAATTAACAGCTGTTTCATTGTAAGTATGGCAAGTTTTTTTCTACTCTTAGAATATTGCTTTATATATCAGTCTGATATATTAACTTGTTTTTTTAATCAGTTTTTATTCTCTAGTTTTTAAAATGATGCCAGATATTCCATTGTCAATCACCCATGTTACTGGAATTAGTCGTTCGGTTGAACTGCTTTTTAGTGCATTTTATCAATGAGATCTCTGCAAAGGCTCAAGTCATTCCGCCGGCGTTGTATTGTGTACACCTTTTATAATACATTACTTCAAATAAAAAAGATGAAGGTATGATACAAAAACTCGCCATCTTGTAATTTCATGTATGTGTGTTGATTTATAAAGCTAGAAATTTTTAAGTTAATAGCTAAATAATTATATGGTATTGTAGCATGATATGATCGAAAAGTTAATAGTAGTTATGTCATCATTTCAAGTTGTTGTATATTTGCTTGATTTGCACTTTTTGATAATTTTCAAGAATAACAACTACACTTTGAAATTGAAATGGGCTTTTAATAATAAATGACGGAAAAACATATAAAACAATGTTGATATAAAGATATCAAACTAACATTAAATTGTGAAATAGCCTTTTAATAATAAATGACGTAAAACATATAAAGCAATGCTGATATAAAAGTTATAATATAAATTTAAATTGTATACAAAGCAAGCAAACATTTCCGAAAAAATGTATATATTATTAGTTATAAAGATCGTTGACAGGTTATATGGCCCTATATAAACGGCTGTTTGTAAATATAACCCGAGCCGCTAGGCGAGGGTTATATTGCAAACAGCCGTTTATATACGGCCATATAACCTGTCAACGATCTTTATAACGAATTTATAATACAGCAAACATCATTTTTTAGAGAAAAAAGTAAGATTTCTTCATGAATCGACAACGGCCGTGTATATAAAATTATATAAACGTCACGATTATCAAATGAAAAGCGACGTTACAAACGTGCAGTATTATAAAATTATATGCACACATATCCCGAAAAATTACCAAAGGTTGACTTCTAAGAATATTGCGTATAACTGTGTATAAACTCATAAACACATATATCCTGAAATTTAAAGAATAATCATTTGTATATAGAATTATATACAAACACAAAACCCTATTGATGTTCATAAACTTGTCGAAAATTGAATACTGAATGTGGATGGGATTGTGGGTGATTAAAAATTGTTATGAATTTTTCTTCTAAAATGGCGGATAAAATCAGCATACATTATCACATTGTACTTACCTGTAACGATAACCTTATTGTAATTACTAGTACGGCTTTTTTGAACACAATATATTTCAACCTATGACTACTATCAAGTTTGTAAGTGACCATAAAACATTTATTTTGCAATAAATTCAGTTCTATATATGTCGATAAAGTGCTTTAATTTGGTTTATTTTGATTTTTCAAATTTATCGGGGTAAATTGTAAAACCAACAACAATATCAATACATGTACATGTTATCTGTTTATGTAGTCATGTATGCAGTGTTCAATTTTTAGATAAACATCGGTTTCTTTTTCTGAATAGTAATAAAAGCATGAGTTATGTCAAAATATGGAACAAATGAAAATATATTTAAGTTTATAAGATTCGTCTCTATATCATACAAAAAATGTTTAAAAAACGTTTCTTCACACAATGACGCTAAGGTGCTTGTCGTTTGCAGGCTTGTTTTAGTAAACAATTTCTTTATTTTTGCCTTCTGGGATTATCTTTTTGAGATCTGTTCATCTCATCCTCTGTTATTTAGTGTTTAAATTGTCTTTTACAGAGATTCGACAATCTTGTTCAGCAATAGAAAAAGACTGAACCCATTGATAGTTGATGATAAACAGATATGGATACTTTTGTTGTATGAATAAAGTTGTGTTACAGTGGCTATGGATTCTGTTCAAACCTCATAGTGAAACTAATTCAGTCTGATGTGGATAAGTGCAGATAATTCTTTAAGGTTTGTATTTAATTCGGAATCTTAAATATCAAATTTCTCCAGTAAGAGTACACATACATGTATCTCAATACTGTTTTGTCAATCGTCAATAATTCTTTGATACTGACAAAAGAAACTTGTTCACAAAATCTCCTAGATGTAAAAAGAGAGTTTGTGTGTGAGTGCTTGCGTGCGTACGTGTGTGCGTACGTACGTGTGTTTGTTTTATAAGTTTAAAATTTGGACGATTAAATCATAAGAACAATACAATCAAATAACTATTAAATAATATTAAACAAAACATGTAAACTCTTGTTTGACAACTTTTTTGTAAATGTTTTTAACAAAAAGAAGATATATTTGCATGACCTTATTGTGTTTTGAATAAAATGCTGGTGTCGTTCAAAAATACTATGTCTCATGCTTTTAAACCGAATACCATCTAATGCATTTTAAGTCACGAACGTCTGTGATATTTTTAGCAAATATAACAACTGACTTTAATCTGGTATTCAGATTTACTGCACGCTGTATCATAATGATTATATGGCCTATTATCTGTTTGTTACATTATCTCATAAATAAACACTTTAAAACATGTTTATGTCAGAATGACTGTATCTGCATGTTTTTACAATTAAAAATTGGAGTGAAATGGAAAAGCAATTTTATTGCAATTGACATAGATATTGATATTTATATTATAAGGTTACGATATATTGTTGAATACAAAACTGTATTCATATGGACAAGTACACAATTGCCACAAACATATTGGACGAGGCTCTTATGTAGGCTTTGTTTATGTGTACAGTCAATTTTGTAAATGCATAATTGCTTCCTATTTCTCTCTTTTCCGTTTTTTAAATTTTGACTCTGGTACAATCAGATATTGCTCTAATATTTTTACCTTGAAATGAAAATGAAGCGAAAAGTAGAACGATATGCTTTTGAAAAGATATTTTGGACCACGGTTATATAGGTTATGATATGCTATTGATATGGATGTTGTTTGGTCTCTGGAAACAGAAAAGTGGCTAATTTTAGACTGGGTTCTATAATAATTTAAGATGAAATTTTATTTGTTTAATTGTAATGTGTAAAAGAAAAATGTCACATAAGCTATTTAATCGTTCTTGCATTTCATCAGTGATTGTTCCACCTTTTTTAAATATTACCGAAAAAATATAAGAAAACATAGACCAGAAGATGTGAAAAATAAATTTATATAATCATACAATTTCGAGTAAATAAACAACTGTGCTATTTACATTCTGTTTTATACTATCCCGAGACTAACATTGACCAATCCATCTTTAACTGTGACCATAGTCATGCTCACGGAAACTTTAAATTAAATAACTACTGATCGATTAGAGAACAGTGCATCTGGTGATAAAATGACACGGACTTGCCGCCATAAAGAAAACTCTTTAAAATATATACATAAATGTATAAAAAAATAACACTAAAATATGTACAGTGTTCAAAATCAAATATAATATAAACATCGTCTGCTGAAAATCTAATTTAAATAATCGACGACATGTTTCTGAAATTTACAGGGCAAAAACCAAGCTTAAATCATTGACTATTTATAGATAACAGCCATTTTACATCAATGTCGTAAAATCAAACTACACTATTTTTGTCAGTTACAAAAAAAATCTTATCTCTATAAACCAAAGCTATGGTCTTCATACCTACAGATGAGCTTAATTATTAATGTAAAAACATGAGAAAAATGCGCTAAAATTGAAAGGAAAGTAAAGATATTTACAATTTAAGAAATAATGACGAGTAGATTTTATATGCAATTACTGACTGATTATGCAGTATTTATCAACAATATTTCAACTTCGTGACTAATGCAGTAAGAACTGTTTTTGCATATTCTGACTTATGTTTGGAAAATAACGTAGATCTAATGTTTCGTATTGTTTTCCTTGTTCATTTGACCACGGATTTAAATTACATATTGTAATATAAATCCGTGATTTGTCAAGATTTTACTTTAAAATACTTTTAAAAAATATAAACATTAGCATGAATCTGCTGGCATGCTGCTTTAAGTGAAATTTAAATAGACTAGACATATCTTCAAAGCGAAGGCTAATTTTAACATTATGCTTATGTAGACAGTTTATATGAATTATTCATATATTTACCTGCATGCACTGAAACATTGCATAGGATTTATATAATTTCAGAAAGAAAACTGGTGAAAAAAGATCAAAGATAAGGTACAATTATGATGCTGTCGTACAACGGAGAGTAAAAGTGTTTCTTTGATAGCAAAATAGAATAATTAAGAAGAATAATGTCTTACTGTGAAGACATTAACCAAAAATTGAATTAACATTAGTTGTAAACGAAAACAATTGTGTTATCTCAGTTATGAATACTTAAAATGTTTATACAATTATCTGCTGCAATTTAAGTTCGCTTGAAACAAATATATCGAATTAACCAACTGCGTTTTTGGTATAGTATTTTGCTGTTTTTCCGCCAGTTTGTCCTTTTGAACAATGCATCTGTCAACACAGAAAACGATTCAAAAGAAACTTTTTGTCAAATCCTATGTTTTAAGAACGGTTTCAGTATTTCAATTAATCGATGTACTAAATTAATGTAAACTTAAGATTTAATTGAACTCAAATTCAGACAAATGAATCATGTGCGCTTCATGTTAAAAAGAAATATAATCCTCAAACAAAAAAAACATAAAGCTTGATATATTTTATCCTTGACTGAAACTTCCTTTCATTTTCTCGCTTGAAAAAATGCCAATAGAAAAATATAATTTTCTTTTCATATTTAATCATGTACGGTTTGTGGTTATAGTCAAGTGCTATAAAGTCATAACAAATATTGTTAATCTTTACCTGTCGTTACTACGTGCATTTGTTTGAGCTTATTTGCATAGTATTCGGATTATGTAAGTAGGTAATGCACACTGCATTTTCAAATATGATATTCTGAATAAAAAAAAATTGTCTAGACTTAAAACCCATAAAACTCTAAATACAATATCCAAAATATCTCATTTGCCATATAGCCAAACAATTCTGCCGAGCATATAGTACAGTGAAAGTAATTAACTAGTTTGTATGAAAGTCAAAAAGCACTTTCTTTACTTTAATGACAATTTATATTGCATTTGTATAGTAATATTCCTCTAAAATGCGTTTTATTTAAACATAACTCATAACTAGCGTGAATAAGACATATTGCTCGTTCTTTAGAAGAAAAGAAAACAATTATTTGTTATTGTGCCTACTGCTTTAAAATAAAGGGAAGTGGTATTCAACAGTCTAATATTGATGTGTCGAGGTAGGTCAGTAAAAATGACGTGTCAAAATTTAATATACTTTAATTTGCAGGGTGAGGTTTTTTTTTTCGTTGTTTTTTTAAATAATGTAGCCGACATTATTAAAAACAAAAAAACTCCTTAGTGTTTATTACCATAAATGATTAAACCACAATCAATAAATAAAAAATGAGATAAGCAAGAAAGCAAGAAAAAATACTCTGCAGTTATATGTACAAAATAATATCAATTCACATATTTTGACAGTTCTATTTATTAATTATTTTTTTAATTTACACGCATGTATCATAGATCTAACAAAGGAAATTTATTCAAAAACTCTCAAAACGAAAGTCTTTCAGCACAAAAAAAATTTTGAGATTGTGAATAATCTTTAGGTTCGAATTTTTAAATTAAAAACCTGATTCGCCACTGAAATGTTAGGATCAGTTATCCCGAGGAACCAGAAAGAAGTAACAAAATTGAGATAAACATCAGGAGATGGTTTACAGATTTTACAAAGCACAAACGTGTTTTAAGGATTATTTTTCTCTGTAAGCCAGATCCCTCGAGAATGTAATAGGACTAAAAATCTATTCATGATGCCTTGTTGTTTTTGATTTTTTTTCCAGAAATACATTTAATTCCCATTATCAAGCACATTTGTAATTTTAAACTTGGGTTTATTTCTATTGTTTCGTCTAACCATGAATTTATTTTTATAAATGAAGAAGAAAAACAGCTAATGATGTTTTTTTATATCAGAAACATATAACATAAATGTTTGTTGCATGTATATATTTATCATTTGCTTCAAACATTTATCTTAAAGTACGCTGTTGTTGTTTTTTCACTTAACATAAGTGGTATTGCACAAGTTGGAAAAATATCTAGTATGTTCCTGTTTTTCTTACATGTGTCTTCAATATGCCGTTAGCAGTCCAAAGGATAGAAATAGTTAATGCCTGAGCAGGCCTTCAATTTATATATTATTCAAAACAAGCATTCGGTACGTTTATTTGTTGTAGTTTGAGTATATTTGGGTATGTTTTTTATATATTTCTTACCAAAGAAAACAAAAGTTTTACTTATGAAATCATTAGAATATCTCATATAGTTTTATAACATTATAACATTATATTAAGATGGAAAGTTGAGTGTAACAATGACTCTAACATTATATTCCCATGCACTTGTAAAATGTGTTCCGTGGTAGCAGGTGATACAATGTCTAAAGAGACTCTTAAATTAGAATCTGAGTTTTATATTTCTAGTCTAATTGTCAATCAATGTCCACTGGTGTATCTCCTTTCTGAAGTTGCATCAAGTAAGCAATAGCTGTGAAATGGAAGTACATTTTTAAAATGTCTTTGATGTCAAAGGTGCAACTGTTAGAAAAGAAAACACATTCATATTCATTAAACCAAAAATACGTCTCGTAAAAATGTGAAAATAACATAATATAATTCTAAAAGATCGTTTTAACTTGCATTTAAAGGCGATTCAGATTAAACATAGTATTAATTGTCCGACCAATTCAATTGAAAACTTTTTAAAGATTAGAGTTTATCCCCGCTATGTCACATTAGATAGTAAAACATTGTGCACGATAAAATAATTGAAAAAAAAGTATTATGTTTGACATTATAATGTGTGTTTGTTTGTTTTATTTTACATTAGATAACTGCATTTTACATTATAAATTACAAAATACAGAATAAAACTCTTAACCACATTAAACAAACCAAGATTATGGCATTTAACAGAAAAAAATAGTAAAGTTTAATCATAATTTTTATTTATATTATTATTATATTTACACATTAACATTTGAGCCGTGTCATGACAATACCAACATAAAGCGCAGTCTGATCAGGATTCATGCTGTTCGCTATCAGTTTCTCCACTTGTTATAGTGTTGGTAAGCGAACAGCATGGATCCTGATTAGACTGCGCAGAAGTGCAGGCTGGTCTAGATACATGCTGGTCGCACTATGTTGGTTTTGTCGTGACGCTGCTCATTTATTGGGATATCTCTAATACAACCGGATAAATAAGGACTGAAAATTAAAATATTTTAGCAACAGATAAGCATTTATGACATGCTCTCTGTCTTAAGTTTATCATTTAATCCTATTGTCAGACGGGGGCATTATTCATAATTTTCATCTGTAACTTCTTAAGATTACATTAATAAGCCAGCTGTTGTCTCATAAAATCATATACATGATTATACATGATATATGTGGGGACTTTTAAATCTTCATACAACCCTCTAATAATGTACATATCTGCTTATTTTAGTCTTAAGTTGTTCATTGAAAGGACGACTGTTGTTAAAAACCGACAAAGCAAAATGAATTGAAAGCAGAATGTATTTGCCAGCTCAGAAGAAAATAAAGTGTTCTTTAATTTTGAAGATTGTAGACAGACATTTTTATCTCAATCAAAAAGGCTTATAAGCCCATGATGACATAATACAGCATATTTACAAGATAACGAACAGTGCATATGTTAAAATAAAAACATTATCACAATATAATTATGACTTTACAGGAGAAGGTCATAATAACAACTTATTCGTTAGAACGTAGAACAATGCAAATATTAATTTATGTTTGTCTTACACTCACATACTTCTTATCTGTTAAAATGATTGCATGAATTAAATGTTCTGTTTAAGAAATGTTTAGCTACCCAAAAATAATATAATTTACCATGATATTAATCTATGAAGTAGTGTCACAACAAACATAATTAATGTTCACTACATTACATAAATCATTAAACTAAATTAGTTTATCTACATATCTTACCTCACTATTGAGCCAAGATACATAGATTATTAATAAGTCTTACCGAAACGAAACTGTAAGACCGATAGTATGGCATGCAAATATACATAATTATATAACATATGTTAGACATGTGTTTGAGATATATACTTATGCGAATATCAATACATTTCTTATTAAGATGCTTATTACAATACAATATATATTACATATCTATTTAACTTATGACTATACACCTAAAATATCAATATCTATTTAATGATTTGTTTGAAAACTTTTAATTGGTATATAGTACCGAATTTCGAATATTAAAGGCATTATAGATATATATTCCAAGGTTTCGAAGAGTGTTCTTATTTTCTGAATTTACAAGGTCATCCAATGTTCGCATACTAGGACTTATCCAAAAGCGTCTATCAATATACATTTTTCTTATATCAATAAATAACAAACATTCTAATATAAAATGATATTCGTCTTCGATTTTACCACATCTTAAACAAATTCTTTCATTTAAAGGGGTCCTACGTGGCCGAGACCATCTACCAGCTTCTATCTGTAATCTATGAGAAGAGACACGTAAACGGGAAAACGCTTGACAAAATTTTTAAACATTAAAACATTCCAAATACGGCTGAAATCTAAAAAGATGATATTGTATTATAAAATAAAGCCCAACTGGATTGATTTAGTCTTGCATTCCAGTTTTGAATAAAATGATCATTTAATCTTTGTTTTGTTATAGACAGAAATATATCAACATTTCCTACTCCTTGGTTATTGTATACTAAAAATCTGACAATGATAATTATCTCCTTGGTTTACATGCTTATATTACAGGCAACTACTTAAATACCATTTGAAGTATTAATGAATATGATGTGGTCTGTTTCTTGTCATGTACGCAGAAATTAGTCCATGTAAAACTATAACAGTCTTTAAGACCATAGGTTATAGAATACACGTAAGTACATAGTCATCCATAAACAACCAAGCTTGACATCTTTACTAAACATTTTCTATTGTTCTGACTTTGGACAGAATCTTTTCTGTGTTATATAGCTATGTTTATAATTCGTGCTTTAGGTAAGTAAACACTCCTCTATTCTAACTGCTACCAGTTTTGGTGGTTTTTACTTTTCTCATTGATGGATAGTATAATTGAAGGAAACAGGGACTTTTGGAAGGTGCTTGACTGGCTTGCTTTGTCCTTAATAGTGAGCAAGTTTTACAAGGAAACTCCACTGTGGTGCAGAACCTAAAAATATAAAATTTGAATTTCTTACATAGATCATCTGGGACAGTTAAACAGGAAGATTAATATGCCAAAAACATTAGGAAATGTCGTCAGAAACAAATTGAAAATCGTATTTTATAAGTGGACTAATTATTCTGGAAGCACGGAGTGAACGAAAAATCTAAAAAAAAAATATGTCGACAACAAATGGTGTAAATAAAATTATCAAACAAACTACAAAGTAACTTAGTGTTTACAATTTTCTTTTCCACTGCGTATATATGAGTGCGTGGTACAAACTCCGTTTATGTTAAGTAAAAAAAACATGTTAGATATAGAAATGATATCGAACCGGTTAAGGAAATAACAAAATAGTCCGCTATAATATATAGATAAATTCAAAAGTTAATAGATATGTTTTATAGTGGTTGGTGTTAAACCAGTCTTATAATAAGACGCCTACATACGATAATATTAACAACAATGAGCACGTGATGGAATTACTTTGATACACTTATTTGTCGATATGTCATTAAAAATAAACGTTTATGTCTAATAAGGTGTAACATTAAGCAAGTTATTGTTCATTAAGTCAAAATTTGCATTCACAAAAAACATTCTTTTTTATCGCTGCTGTTCATTCCTTCTCATGCTTTTTTCGTTTTATTAACACAAAGTATAGCAATTTAATTGGCTATAGACGTTATGAAATGTTGAAAGATAGAATATTTATGTCTACAAGAGCAGGACAATTCAATTTAATACGTTTCCTTTCCAATATCATTATTTCAATACGTCATTAAACAACATGAAATATATGAGGTTAGGACTAAAGAAGATGTTTAGAATATATTTGATTCTAACAGATCCTTTGACATTTTGATTTTTAAAATCTTATCACTTTGACAATTTGATATATATACACACACGAAATACTTGAAACATTTTAATATTAAAGTTTCCATTCAGACTGTATCTCATAGTGATAAAATATCAGTTTGTGTTTGATATGAAACTAATTGCATAGATGAAGATTTTTTTAAATCATTTATTTCATTTGTAGAAAACTTGACATGAAAAATGAAAATTCGGTTTTTATATTGTAGAGAGGACGGGGTCCAGCACGACCAATTTCATAGAATGTTGAATTTTGAAATATGAATAAGGTTTAATTATAGCTTGGCAATTGAAAAACTGACATTTACAACACAAGTACATTTGTATCTCAAATATTAATGTTTTTTGTTTGTTTTTTTTTTATTACTATGATAGTGCTTAATTTGTCCGTAGGTAGCTTTCATTTTAGTTTAAGTACGAATTTATAGAACTAATACAACCACAGAATAGAATACATTAAGTTAATGTCATTATATCACAGTTGATATTTTCTGCTATCGAAATAAAGATACCCTTAACCTTAAGACTTGAGGTGATACAGTAGCGATAGTACTATGTGTTCAAGGATTTTTGTTTGGATAATTTCTATATTTTGTAATTATATTGAAAACACTAATTCCTTACAAAATAGCATTTTGGCCATCGTTATATTTTAATCAATTCGTCTAAGTAAAGAATTTAAAACTTGAGAGCCTCATTATTTTCTATTGCTATGATTATCATAAAAAGTAAATTAATGTTTTGCATCTTCATAATGATATTTTTACTATCTGTCCAGCAATAAAATTATTATCTTGACTTTAAAATTATGGGGTTTATTTTCAACAAAGAGAGTGCTTATATTTCAACAAAGTTCTTCGTATCTGGTTATGTTTTAAAATATTTATGTTGACAAGTTATGATAAGAAGGCTTGAGTTTATGATTGCTTTGTAAGCATGATACAATTAGCTTAATGATCATGCTAAAATACACTCAAAGACGTTGTATAAGAGATACTAACAAATGGAAGAAATTACTTTTCTAATCCTCTAATACTACTTCTATATATGTTTTTCAAATATTGGTAATTTGTCCATCATTAATTGCAATATAGCCGTCTGGAGTCGAGTGGTTAGCAATCTGTTTGTCCTTAAAATAACAGATTCTTCTTGTCACCATATGAAATCATTGTAGCAAAAGCAGCTTTTTCCGTTGCCTTCCCTTCAATGTGTTTCTTTGACATACAAGATAGGCTTTCGATATTTAGTTTCCGGAATTGGAAAATAATGAATATGTATAAAAGTACTAAATTTCTTAATTGTTTTAAACCCCTGCCTGGTTATCATGAAAGATGTACATTAGGCATAATTTCCAAATATTTGACTTATATACTTCTAGCAATGGATAATATTTTTGACACGCTAACTTTAGTCCGAAAACGTGGTTATTTTCGCTTTTTGACCCACTTGGATCAAGGTAACCATTTAAAAAAAAAGAAAAAATGTTTTCCCGACAATAACTAGAGTGTATAATGACATATTATAATTATATTTGTATTTGGCAAGCTTGTATGAAGACCCCGGTGTTAGTTGCTTTTGGACACCATGGGATCAAGAGTCACTGTTACTAAATATAGACAAAATGTTTCTTGAGGATAACACTAGCTGAGAATTATTTAACACAGTTGATACTTCGTGAATTATAGGTTGAGACAAATTTTAATTCAGACCATTTAAATTTCCAAAAGGTCAAGGTTGCTGGAGGGGATTGTAATCAACTTTAGTGATAGCTCTAGTTTCAACAAGTAGGGAGTCCTTAATGACCCCTTTGTTTTTTAGGGAGAGGATGTAATTATGCACAATATAATATTATACATAATGTTATTAAAAGACATTTATTCTAATTGAAATATACAAATAAAGCTTGTATTATCTTATGTAGGATCTGCAGGTGACCTTTAATGTCCTCAATGTCTCAGGGAAACCTTTATAATATAAAAGTTGTGTAGATTAGGTTGCTTTAAATAAGTTGATGGCTGTAGAAAATGTTGCAGATTCAATATTTCTGTACTTTCAACAATTTAAGTGACATATGGTTGAATCAAATTGTCAATGATAAAAATAAATCAAATATGTCATTATTGTATAAATCAGGGATTTTACATTTTTCCGAATTTTATGTTTTGTTATATGTTTTTACAGAACGAAAATCTCCCTGAAGCAAAATGACCTATTTAATGTCTATATGTGTTAAGTAGACAGAAACCGATAATACAATGTAAGCGTCTTTATTGTGTTTCACAAGACCATGGTAATTCGATTTAAACAAGATTTACAATTATAACATCGAATGGGTCACTGATCGAAAATATATGAGATCAAGACCAAAGGCTTGTGTCAATATTCAAGTAGTTACATTTTTTATCTAGGTACAAAAAGGTGAATAACACATAAAGAAATACTAGAATATAAAAATACAGTCTAGTTCTGTTTTACAGTAGAATAAACCCTCATAAATTTGACAAGAAGATGATTGTTTGAAATTCAAAACACACTTCCTTTTAAATGAGACCGTGCAGATACTTTTTAAGGCACATCTTCGAATTTTATTATGTACAGATAAGCTTAATCATTTCAAGAAATAATATTAACATAATGCTGATGTATGTTTAAGCTTAAGCGATGAAGTAAATTAGGGGCGTATTTAGTGTGTCCATGTGATTTTGATTGAAAATAAATTTTTGATCGAATAAAAAAGTGCTTATATTACTGTGTGTGATCTTATAAAATTTCTGTTTATTATATATATGTATGAAAATAAACTCAACTTGTAAGTTAAATTGCTTGTTTTAAGATTGTTTTCATGTTTGCTTATAAAACTTATCTCCTTTTTTATCTTAATATCTATAATGCCATTTAAATGTATTGCGGTTTTGTATGAAATAATTATCACTACAAATAAACTATTTACTTTTCTGGCTATAATGATCAAAATAAAGATCATTTTCACAACGACTGGCACAGTTATTTTTACATCAATACTGCAACTTTTGTTACAATAACCAACACATCTGAACTCAATAAAACATAGGTTTGGCCAGAAGTAATATTTAAAAAGACTCAACAAATCTTCAAGACGCAAGCATGATTTAACATAATTCTCATATACAAACAATTTTTGTGATCTATCAATAAATTTATATGCATAAATTGATATATTGTATCAATTTCTTTTACCAAATAAATAGAATTGTAGATGAAATTGGTAAGAAAATATCAAAGATTTGAATTTGAAGTAAGATACATATATGATGCTGTCCTACACCGAAAAAAAGAAAATTATCTTTGAAACAGTGATGATTAATATCAAAGATAACAAATTTATCATTGTGTGTTGTTTTTGAAATATCGTCAGCGGTAAAAAAGAAGAAAAAGGGAACGCCTGAATAGGCCTTTAACTATTTGGTTCAGTTGAGTCTTTTTTGGCTGTCTAATCTGGAGGACCTCAGTCCTGTGTACATTTTCTTTTCGATGCCACCATTCAGCGTACTAAAATTTGGTATTCATTTTTCTTCATGTTTATAGAAATTCATTTTTGAAGCTCGTGGCTTTTAACATCTTGTAAAAAAATAATTCCGGCACACATATGTTAGTATTACTATAGTCTTTGTATACCTTATTCCTTATTCCGTAAATTCAAAAAGGTTTTGTACACATATATCATTTAAATAGTTTGCATCGTATGATATACTTATTTTCCAATGTTTAAAATATCTGTACTTTGACAAGGTTAATTTTTATTCAGCAATGTTTCTTGGGTCTGGGTTTGTTTTGTTTGTTTTTGTTTTTTATTGTTTTGTTGTTGTTTTGGTCGGGGCTTGGGTGTTTTTGCTTTACACATTTTACTATTCTTATAAAATGAAAGTGTTAATTATGAGCCTATTTTGTTCATTCTCATATCTCATATTCATTTATACCATGGTAAGATGGATTGTTGAGTGTATTTATGACATTGGCATTACTTTCCAATCAACTTGTAAAATGCGTTTAGTGGTAGCAGGTGATATAATGTCTAAGGAGACTCTTAAATTAGAAATCTAGTTTTATATTTCTAGTCTTAATTGTCAATCAATGCCCACTGGCTTTTCGTAATTCTTAAGCTGCACCAAATAAGCAATAGATGTCAAATGAACTCTATAAAAGTTCATTTTTGAAATATTTTAGGCGTCAAAGGTGAAACTCTTTAAAAAAAACATTCATTTCATTAGGTGCACGTAAAGATGTTCAAATAACAAATTCTATCTCTATTGCAACCAGATACATTAAAACGTATTTTAGCGATAGATTAACAGTGAGTGTTATGTTCCTTTTCTTAAGTTTATATTATAATCATTTACAAGGCAAAGGCAGAGTTCATTATATACTGTTAGGATTTTAAAGTTGGACTTTATATCAAAATATCAAATTAATAAGCAAAAATAAAAACAACCTGCTGTCAAGTACAATCATCTATATTGACATTTCAAAATCTTTCCTAAATCCTCATCAATGTGATTTGATATAATTTAGAAATAGTTTATGTTAAGTCAGTACCTACATATAATTATTTGAATGTTTTTCAAATGAGTACGTGATGTTATATATCAATAATCCAATCCGGTATGGTAGAAATAAACGTGTACGCTCGTATGTGAAATAACGTGTAGCAATAAGCGCGTTATTGTTCTATTTGTCAAAATTCCAATGATAAAAAATCGTTCTCTGCCCGTGTTTCTTTTTTATATTTTTTTTTGGTTTGTTTAAAGTTCTTTTAACATTTAAATAAAACAACAGTTGACAAGTATTTAAGTGGGATTCTTCTTTATTTGTGTTTTAGTTTAACTTGAAGACGTGATCTCTAAATATAGTAATTTTAGGTTATAAGTGTGCATATATAATGTTTGATCGTGTATATAATTATGACAGACTAGATCGAGCACGGCAAATACTTAGATTGTGTTGTATTTTAAAATGTTTGATGAGTAAACAAACTTTCTTTACAATACTATACTTTGGTAATTCCGAAACAGAAATTTGCAACAAGAATATTTCAAATGATACTATTTTAACTTTTTGTATCATAAATTACTTAATCCATACATCAAAAACTTGTATCTTAGATTAGATACGTTTTTATTGAACCAATAAAACCACAGCATACATTAGTATATGTCTTTATATCACATTGGCAGTTTCTACTAGCGAAACAAATTAAGATATCATTTTAAAAACCGCCATTGAGATTTAAAAAATAAAGGTGCGTTGGTACCATGTGTTCAAAGATTTTTGTTTAGCTAATGTCGATACATTGTTATAGTAAGAAACACTAATCCCTTAAAAAATGTTCGTTATATTTTAATTAATTCGTCTGAAGTTAATACTTAAAACTTAAGAACTTCATCATTTTTCTAATATATTGATTACCATAATATGAAACATTTTATCCTCATGAATTCTTTCTAAGCTATTTATCTTACAAATATTATAATTGTCTATAAAATGGCAGGATTTTCTTTTCAACAGAGTGAGTATTTTTGTGGCAACAAAGTTCTTCAAATTTTGTTATGTTGTAAGATATTATTTGAAAAAATATTATTGTCAGTAGTCTAGAGTTTATGATAATTTTGTAAACAATTCGCTTAATGATCATGCACAATGACGTTCAAGAACGATGTATAAGAGATACTAACAATTGAAAAAAAGGTTGACACGATAATTAATTTATAACCATGGTCACAATCTGATCAAAATAAAGAAATATATGTACCTTATTAACGTACTTCGTTTCGCAATGGTCAGTATAAGTTGCGATTTGCTAACATGATTAGTTTCAAAATGCAAGTTAAGTGTGTCAATATCTTTTAATTGAAAATAAAGTCAATATTATGTGCAAATAAAGTAGGTGGTAGGTAATATAATTGTTTGTAATATGATAAAATATATCTTTATTAGAACTTGCATAATTATGTATATTATATTGCAAAATTCACTTTTTGAAAGTCGAATAAATCACGGAGCAGTTTTGACTCATAAACTTGTATTGTTTGTTCGTTAAGTGTCTTGATGTTTCCTTAAAAAACTCTATCCATTTTTTTATTCTCAATATCTTTAATGTCATTTAAAGTATTGCATTTATGTATGATTTAAATACATGTATGACGACATGATAAAGAAAAGATTTTGAGAATTCTGATTTATTTACTTTTCTGCCTTTTATCCAGAAAAAAAAGATAATTTTCACGTAGAAATGCCAAGTCATCTTAAAACCAATATCGTTAAAATTTAACAAGTAACAACATATCTAAATAGATAAAATATTGTTATGGTCTTAAGTGAAATTTAAACAGACTGGACAAAACCATACTTATTTCAAGCTGTGCGATATCCCATCAATTTGTTCCTATTCATAAAAGAAAGTAAATCGTTTTATTCTTGTTTTGTTGATTTTACGATATGATTTGTAGAATTTTGAAATTGCAATTGTAGGACTTTTCATCCGCAATTTTGATAGTTGCCGCCTTGGTTTTCGTTCCTATGTATAAGATATACTAATAAAATGTCATTTGTTTTAATCATAAATATGATGTCATCTGTTTTATAAAAAGTTTAAAAATATCTTTAAGATTGTAGATTATAGAATTCACGTTAGTAGAAGGACAAATAGTAGCAGAATTGTGCTTATTTTTCTCTTTAATAGTTATCTCAATAATACAATGTAGTTTATACTAAAATATGTTAAGACTGATCATTTCAGTATAATAGTAAAAATGATCGCCATATGGTTATTTTTTTATAGAAAATTCACGACAATAGTTATAGTCTTATCGATATGTTTAATTAAAATAATTTAGAAATCGGTTTTTAAAAGAATCATATTAAAACATTTTAAGTAATTTGAATATATCGTTTTTCAACAATAAATATCTTGTGATTTTGCAAAAGTAGTTCAATTCAATTTTACAAGTTTTCTTTCTGATAGCAACATTAAATTTGTGATAAAATCGGATGAAATATATGAGGTTATAACTTAAATATGTGATTTGATTCTTAAGATGCTTTGACATTTCATTATATAAATCTCTTTATCACTTTGAAAACTGGGTTTACAAACAAGACTTGATTCATTTCAATAATATAGTTTACAAAGTATATCATAATGATAAAGATTTTGTCTTTGAAACTAATAGGATAGATGAAAGATTTTCTGAACGAAATCCAGCTAATATTGGTTTTATAAATCATTGCAATAGAAACATACCAATCTTTTAATGAATACGTGGTTTTTCTATAATTGTATTTATGAGCTTAACATGTTATAAATAAAGTAGGTGTAAACATATGCATGGAGTTAAATGTCAGTGCATATAAACTTTTTTTAAATTGAACTAAGCATGTCATATTTTTATTAAATATGCTCTTTTTGGTGGACTAAGATGCAATTTTACATATTGTGGCGGCAATAAACAATAGATGAATAGTAAAAATGTTCATATAAGTTTAACATTTTCCTACATGTTTGAAGTAGAACTAGATTTCTATCTTGCTTTACATTTTATGTCTGAATAGTTAGAGAAACCAAAAAACGTCCTTGAGGTAGCGCTACTTTTATCTTAGAAATATTGAGCGATCATTTTAAAGAAGATAAGGACATTCTTAAATTACCATTGAACCTTTATAAGTTATACTCAAGTGCACTTAACATTCAAATAAAGGGATTAACATTCAATAAAGGGTATAAAATATTGTATTTTGCACCTTGTGCATCGTTTGTATTCGTGTAAAGCTAATTTGCATTAAGGTCTGATTAGGTTAGTGGGGTGTTAACACCTTACATTTAGGACGTGATCTCCTTAAATAGTATATATAAAATAAGGTTAAGGGTATATATACTCGGACATCGTTTGATTGTGTATATATCTATGACAGACAAGTATTTTATACAGTAGCAGATTAACATTTAACTTGGACACAAACAGGTGCGTGTGTAATATATATTCGTGTATGTTTAACTATTTCAACAATTGTTATTACTTGATATAGATTTTGTTTCATTCTTGCTTTCATATTTACATGTTCTCAATTTTAACAGAAACCAGGTAAATTATTCATATCATTTTGTTTTTATAGTATTATAGTATCATTCTTGTTTATTTATTTTCGATTAATTGCTGTAGATTTTGTGCAATTTTGAATTTGTAAAAATATTTAAACAGAATTTCTTAATACTAGTAACAAGATAGATAAATTTACCACATAACTATATCAAATTACCACATTTTAATTCTTTATTTTTAATTGCTAAATAAATTCATCAACAACTTTTATCGTAATTTATAATAAGAATTTATTAGTCAGATTAATTTACAATAACATTACATTATTAATTACATTATTACATTATTAATTTATTATATGCCATTATATAAAATTGCAAGATTCTACAAGCGAAACAAATTAAGATAATCTTTGCAAATTAAAAATAAAGGAGTGTTGATGCCATATGTTCAAGTACTTTAGTTGGCTAATTTCCATACTTTGTTAGAAAAAAGAGACACTTATTCCTTTCAAAAATGTAATTTTGACCATCTTTATATTTAATTAATGCGTCTGGGGTAAATACTTAAAACATGAGAACCTAATTATACTTTTATATTGTTACGAGCCAGGCGTAACGAGAAAGAAAAGCCAGCACCAAACTTGTAACAATAACACATTTATTACAGAAAAGTTAATAAAGAAAATTAAAACAACAAATTATGTGTACAAATACCTGAAGTCCAAATATAAATGTAAAACCTAATGTCTAGTCTGATCCTGGAATGATCCCTTTTTGAATAGCACAGTAAAATCCAAGTTAAATCCAAGCACACTTTAGAATAAATTCCCACAATAAAATAAATTTAACTATTTTAAAATAATCCAAGCTCCAATAAATCACTTAATATCCAAGTCGAATAATACTCCAAATATATTGATGACTTAAAAGGTAACTAATGACTTAAAAGATCACTGATGACTTAAAAGGTAAAAGTAATGAAAAATGTCTCCTTATATATATTAACTAAGAAGTTTCTAGAATAGTCTTCCATTTACTACAGTAATCATAATCTAGCAACTTCACCAATAAAGATCATTCCAGAAATTTCTATCTAAATATAATGCATGAGTTTTCTACAACAGTTAAGAACGTTCTAGTACATACATGTAGTTTATGTTCTAAAAATAGAACAATGATAATATTGGAAATACCAACTGGTCAGATATAAATTATATACATATATATATATGTAATATGTTGCATACATAACAATATTGCTTGGATAATCATTATATGAAATGCTTTTAACTCTTCGCAGACGTTATTCTCGATACCGGTCGTAAATTATGATTATTAGGTAATGGGAATTTCACTTCAACTAAGTGAGTACATATTTTGCAACAAAGTTCTTCATATCTTGTTATGTTTAAAATTAGTTATTTTGGCAAATTATTATAAGAAGGCTAGAGTTTAATATAATTTTGTAACATAACATAATTAGCTTAATAAGCATGCAACATATCATTGAAGGATGCTAAAAAGACTTTCAAAACGTAAAGATTCTTTATACAGTCTTTCAATACTACTTGTATATATGTCTTTCAAAAATTGGTAATTTGTCCATCGTTAATTGCAATATCACCGTCTGGAGTCGAGTGATTAGCCATATGTTTATCCTTAAATAACAGATTCTTCTTGTCACCATATGAAAGCAAAGCAGCTTTTCCCGTTGTTTTCCCTTCAATGTGTGATTTGAATATTTCCCTTCTGTGACATACCAGATAGGCTTTCGATATTCAGTTCCCGGAATTTGAAAACAATGAATTTGAGAAAATTTTAATTCAGACCACTTGAATTTCTAAATGGTCATTGTTGCTGTAGGGGATTTAAATCAACTTTAGTGATAGCTCTTGTTTCAACAAGTTGGGAGTCCCTGAAACTGAGGATGCATGACCCCTTTGTTTTTATGGCTAAGGCCAAGGAAGAGAATGTAATTATGCAAATATAATATTATACATATTATTTAACGACATTTATTCAAATTGAGATATATACATAAAACTTGTATTATCTTTTGTAGAATATGCAGGTGACCCTCAAGGTCCATCGGCCTCTTGTTACGAAATGTCTCAATATGTCTCAGGGAAACCTTTATAATATAATAATAGTTGTTTAAATAAGTTGTTTGCTGTTCCAAATTTTGATTTGACAGCAGATCCAAAATCCCTGTACTGTCATAAATTTGGGTAGCATATGATTGATTTAAATTGTCAAAAATAAAAAAAAATATTTCAAATATGTCATTATTGTATAAATCCGAGATTTCACATTTTTCCGAATTTTATGTTTTGCTATATGTCTTTAAAAAACAAAAATCTCCCTGAAGCAAAATGACCTATTTAATGTCTATATGTATTAAGTAGATAGAAACCGATAATACAATGTAAGCGCCTTTATTGTGTTTCACAAGACCATGGTAATTCGATTTAAACAATATTTACAATAAAAACATCGCATGGGTCACTGATCGAAAATATATGAGATCAAGACCAAAGGCTTGTGTCAATATTCAAGTAGTTACATTTTTTTTTATCTTGGTACAAAAAGGTGAATAACACATAAAGAAATACTAGAATATAAAAATACAGTCTAGTTCTGTATTACAGTAGGATAAACCCTCATAAATTTGACAAGAAGATGATTGTTTGAAATTCAAAACAAACATCCTTTTAAATGAGACCGTGCAGATACTTTTTTAAGGCACATCTTCGAATTTTACCATGTACAGGTAAGCTTAATCAGTTCCAGAAATGATATTAACATAATGATGTATGTTTAAGTTTAAGCGATAAAGTAAATAAATTGGGGGCGTATTTAGTGTGTCCATGTGATTTTTATTGAAAATAATGGAAGTTTTGATCGAATAAAAAGTGCTTATATTACTATGTGTGATCTAAGTATGAAAATAAACTCAACTTTGGAAGATCGAGTTGTAAGTTAAATTGCTTGTTTGTAGATTGTTTTCATGTTTGCTTATAAAACTTATCTACTTTTTTATCTTAATATCTATAATGCCATTTTAATGTATTGCGGTTTTGTATGAAATAAATATCACTACAAGTAAACTATTTACTTTTCTGGCTATAATCGTCAAAATAAAGATCATTTTCACAACGACTGGCAGAGTTATTTTTACATCAATACTGCAACTTTTGTTACAATTACCAACACATCTGAACTCAATAAAACATAGGTTTGGCCAGAAGTAATATTTAAATAGACTCAACAAATCTTCAAGACGCAAGCATAATTTAACATAATTCTCATATACAAACAATTTTTGTGATCTATCAATAAATTTACATGCATAAATTGATAGTAAGATACATATATGATGCTGTCCTACACCGAAAAAAAAGAAAATTTTCTTTGTAACAGTGATGATTAATATCGAAGATAACAAATTTATCATTGTGTGTTGTTTTTGAAATATCGTCAGCGGTAAAAAAGAGGAAAAAGTGAACGCCTGAGCAGGCCTGTTATCTACTTGGTTCAGTTGAGACCTTTTTGGCTGTCTTATCTGGAGGACCTCAGTCCTGTTAACATTTTCTTTTCGAAGCCGCCATTCAGCGTACTAAAATTTAGTACATGTATTCATTTTTCTTCATGTTTATAGAAATTCATTTTTGAAGCTCTTGGACTTTAAACATCTTGTAAAAAATTATACACACATGCACACATATATTAGTACTATTATAGTCTTTGTATACCTTATTCCTTATTCCGTAAATTCAAAAAGGTTTTGTACACATAGTTTATCATTTAGATATTTTACATAATATGTTAGACTTAATTCCCAATGTTTAAAATAATCTGTACTTTGACAGGGTAACTTTTTATTCAGCAATGTTTCGAGGGTCTGGGTTTGTTTTTGCTTTTTGTTGTTGTTGTTGTTGTTTTTGTTGTTGTTGTTGTTGTTTTGGGCCGGGATCGGGTGTTTTTGCTTTACATACTTTACTTTTCTTATAAAATTCATTCTCATATCTCATATTCGATTTATAGGTCAGCGGGATAGATGGATAGTTGGTGATATATTATGACATTGGAACATTAGACTTTTGCGCTAACATCAAATTGGTGAAATGCGTGAATTGTGTTAAGCAAGAGGGAATATGAATAATTGTCTTAAATTAAAAGTTTAGGGTTTATATTTCTTTGTCTTTAATTGTCAATCAAAATGTTTAATTAGCTTTTCGTGATTCTTTAAGTTGCACCAAATAAGTAGCTGAATAGACTCTAATAACAGTCACATTTCATTGAACATGTATATTCGAGGGTTGTCATAAGAGGGTTAACTCTTATAGATAAAAAACAATGTCATATGTCGTTGGATTTAGGTGGCAACGTGTATAAGACTCGCTCTAAAGATAGACAGTGAGTCCTATTATAGACTCGAGATAAATAAGAACTGAAGAGTAACCCCCGTGAGGCGTTAACTTAGCGATATATTAGCAGTGGGAGAAGTGTATATGTTTTTCTTCTTAGGTTTTCAATATTATCCTTTCTCTCGCTACACGCACGAAAGGCAGAGTCTCATTATTTTTCTGTTATGAACTTGTGTACGTATATGGACTTAATTATATGCAAATTGATAAAGCAAATATTTAAACAACCTTATTGTGTTCTATAGTGCAATTAACTTCGCAATTATCAAAAATTGTTTCCGCTACTGCTTCATGTTTTCTGTGCGTTTTATTATTTCTGGTTTCGATTGGAGATAATTAAACATTCAATAAAACAGTTGACAAGTATGTTAGGATGAGAGACCATCTGTGTCACGCATTTGTGTTTTAGTTTAACTCTGAAACGCTGATCTCCTAAATAAGTAATTTTAGGTGTAATAAGTTGTGCATATATATTGTTTGTGCAGTCGTAGTCATATAATTATGGATGATACAAGGACTGTAGATCGAGCACGGCAAATACTTAGACTGTGTTGTATTTTAAAATGTTTGATGAGTAAACAAACTTTCTTTACAAACTATACTTTGGTAATCCCGAAACAAACATTTGCAGCAAGAATATTTCAAATGATACTATTTTAACTTTGTTATCATAAATTACTTAATCAATCCATCAACAACTTGTATCTTAGATTAGATACGTTTTTATAGCACTAATAAAACCACAGCATACATTAGTATATGTCTCTATATCACATTGGCAGTTTCTACTAGGGAAACAAATTAAGATATCATTTTAAAAACCGCCATTGAGACTTAAAAAATAAAGGTGAGTTGATACCATGTGTTCAAGGATTTTTGTTTAGCTAATGTCGATACATTGTTATAGTAAGAAACACTAATCCCTTTAAAATGTTCGTTATATTTTAATTAATTCGTCTGAAATAAATACTTAAAACTTAAGAACCTCATCATTTTTCTAATACATTGATTACCATAGAATGAAACGTTTTATCCTCATGAATTCTTTCTAAGCTATTTATCTTACAAATATCATAATTGTCTATAAAATGGCAGGGATTTCTTTTCAACAGAGTGGGTATTTCTGTGGCAACAAAGTTCTTCAAATTTTGTTATGTTGTGAACAAATATTATTGTAAGGAGTCTAGAGTTTATGATAATTTTGTAAACAATTAGCTTAATGATCATGCACAATGACGTTCACGAACGATGGATAAGAGATACTAACAATTGGAAAAAAATGTTCCTTTCCTCAAATACTACATGTATATATATCTTTTAGTATTGTTTGGTTTTACTAACCTGTCAATTACATACTGATTACACGGTCGATGCACACAGTATTAATCTTCGGTAGATGTTCGGTAAGTTCCGTGAGATGTACGCTGTACGATGGAATTTAATTACATTTGTATCTCTAAACTAAGTGTACTCAGCGTTATAGCGCAATAGCGTAAATCACGAGATTATAATCTAAGTGTCACGCGTGTTTTAAGTTCGAGGCCGCGTTGGTCCATGTTTTTTCTTATTAATACGTTCACATTATTGAATCTATATATGATTATTTTATGCTGTTCGCTTTGTTTTATTATGTTTTACATAATTTTGTTATGTATATACTCGTTTAAATAACATGTTTTTTAAGAATTCATGTTTAAATTTAAAACAGATTAAAATCAATAAATGCCTTCCTTTTCAATTCAGTAAAACACACTACAAATCTGTTCCATTAAAATAAACTGCAAAAATATAGAAATGGCAACAGTAAGAATCGAACCACAGACCTCTCAATTATCAGGCATTCTCGTTACCGACTGTCCTATTGTGAATTAACGAAAACCTTCACATTAAGTTGGCGTGACTTTCAATCCATGACTAATATACTCCACATTAATTCTCGTAAACTACACGGATAAACCGAACTGGGATCGAATATTTAAATGAGTCCTATAATGTATTCATAATTGACAGGTCAATAAAATCAGACTATGTATATGTCAAAAATGGGAAATCTATCCATACTTCTACATTGTATTTTAATATCACCCTAAGGGTCATCTGTTTATTACGAATCCTCACTGTCATGATATGAAATATTTACAGCCTAATCAGCCTTTTTTCGGTGGACTTTGTTGCTTGGAAGATGTGACTTGAATATTGCTCACATTTGACATATCAGATAGGCTTTCACGTTTCAATTCGCAAAATTTGAAAACAATGAAACCTTATAAAATAATTTATTCCATGCGTAAAACAACTGTCTTGTTATCATGATAGGTATTCATTAGACATTATTTCCGTATATCTAACTGATGTACCTCTAGCAATGGATAAATTCTCTGACATGCTAATTTCTGTTATACTGATAATTGCTATTATAAACACTAGTGTTTATTAATAACGAAGATGTTTATAACGCGCATTGAAACGGTATTTTGTTGTTTCTGATAACGAAAGATATGTCGATTCTATATTTTGTTTGAAACAAACAAGGTTCTTGCCCTTTTGTTTCAATGCATTTAGTTACTGGTATGTATCAAATAAACTTATGATCTACGTTCATGCCTTACTGGGATAAAAGTTGTTTGTACCAATATAAAAAGGTTTTCATGCAACACACCAAATGAAGCTATGTTGACAAAGGTGTTGCTACATGGAAACAACGTATGGTCGTCCATATTTCCATTTCTATTTTCCATTTCATCCTAAACAGATACTAACTCACAAGAATGACTAAGACCGTAGAGATGTAGGGTAACTTACTTAACCTTTGGAGCGAGTTTAAAAGCAAGTATAAATCTGAGAAAAAAATATTTCACTGTAAAATCTGTTTAAAATGTCAAGGAAACTACTTCTATATTCCAAAGAACAAGGTAAAATGCGCAGCAAAATATGGTATAAAAGGAAGAACATTCCATTTAATAAAACTGTGTGAAACGATTTTCTTAAAATTTTCCCAAAAAATAAAGAAGCTATGTTTTGAAGTGCACTATTAGGTTCTAAGAAAAAAGTAGCTTTTTCATGGAAGTGATATGTATCTTCTTCCCATAAGAGATAGTTTTCACTTTGCAACATACTAGTATTATAGCATTCAAATTTGTTTTTTTTAAAAACAATCTCAAAATCTTAAGGAAAATGAAAGTGAAAGTAAAAAGATGCGTGTTGTCTTGAGTATGAAGTGCGAAATATGTTTTAGCTCTGGTGCAACATCTACACAAACCGAATTATTAAATTAATGAATTTTTTATATCATTTACACCTACAAAAACAAAAATCATTCCACGAATCTCATCAGCTTTGATCAAAAATGGGCGACTAGCTTCAGCCCAAAATATTTGTGTTATGTAGCCAAGCACGACTTCGTCTTTCTTGACATTTCTTACGCTTTGAAAGATTGCTCATACATGATAATATCATAAAATGTATCTCCAATTCACAAAATGTCCTCAATGTTGAAGCTTGTGATATGTTGAAGCCTGTGATTATGCTTATTTTTTTTCTCTTTTATAGTTCTCCCTATAACTAGTTTGGACTAAAACGTGATAAGACTGATAATTTCTGTATGAATGTAAAAATGATTCACGACAATAGTTAAAGTCTTATCGATACGTTGAATTAAAATAATTTAGAAATCGGTCTTTAAATGAATCATATTAAAACATTTTAAGTAATTTGAATATATTTTTTCAACAATAATGAGCATGCGAGTTATATTTTGTTATTTTACAAAAGTAGTACAATCCAATTTTAGAAGTTTTCTTTCTGATATCAACATTAAATGCGTGATTTAATCGCGTGAAATATATGAGGTTATGACTAAAATATGTGATTTGATTCTTAAAATGCTTTGACATTTCATTATTAAACTCTTTATTACTTTGAAAACTGGGTTTACAAACAAGACTTGATTCATTCAAATAAAATAGTTTACACAGTATATCATAATGATAAAGGTTTTTTCTTTGATATGAAACTTATAGGATAGATGAAAGATTTTCTGAACGATATCCAGCTAATATTGGTTTCATAAATCAATTCAATAGAAACTTACCAATCTTTTAATAAATACATGGTATTTCTATTGTATTTATGAGCCTAACATTTTATAAATTAAGTAGGTGTAAACATATGCATGGAGTTAAATGTCAGTGTATATTAACTGTTTATGAATTGAACTAAGCATGTCATATTTTATAAATATGCTCTTTTGGGTGAACTAAGATGCAGTTTCACATATTGTTCCGACAAGAAACAAAAGATAAATAGTTAAGACGTTCATATAAGTTTTACATTTTGTCTACATGATTGAAGTAGAACTAGATTTCTATCTTGTTTTATGAATAGCTAGAGAAACCAAAAAACGTCTTGGAGGTAGTGCTACTTTTATCTTAGAAATATTGAGCAATTATTTTAAAGAAGATATGGACAATCTCAAATTACCATTGAACATTTAAAAATTATACTCAAGTGCACTGAACATTCAAATAAAGGGATTGACATTCAATAAAGGGTATAAAATATTTCATTGTGCACCTTGTGCATCTTTTGTATTCGTGTGAGCTAATTTACATTATAGTCTGATTAGGTTAGTGGGGCGTTTACATCTTACATTTAGGACGTGATCTCCTTAAATAGTATATATAAAATTAGGTTAAGGGTATATATACTCGGACATCGTTTGATTGTGTATATATTTATGACAAACAAGTATTTTATACCGTGACAGATTAACATTTAGACTTGGACACACACAGGTGCGTTTGTAATAATTATTCGTATATGTCTAACTATTTCAACAGTTGTTATTACTTAATTCAGATTTTGCTTCATTCTTGCTTTCATATTTACATGTTCACAGGTTTTAGAGAAACCAGGTAAATTATTCATATCATTTATCTTATCTATAGTATTATAGTCACGTCTAAGATGTGATTCAGTTTTTATTGTGTAATATATGAATCGTTTTAGTCTTGTGTATTTATTTTATGTTAATTTATGTTATTTTATGTAGATTTTGTGTAATTTTGAATTTGTACATGTTTTTATAATAACAAGAGAAGTTAACCCTACAACTATATCAAATTCTAACATGTTCATTCTTTACCTTTTAATTGCTAAATAAATTCATCAACAACCTTTATCGTAAATTATAATAAGCTTTATAAGTCAGATTAATTTACAATAACATTACATTATTAATTACATTATTAACTTATTATATGCCATTTTATAAAATTGGAAGTTTCTACAAGCGAAACAAATTCAGATATCATTTGCAAATTAAAAATTAAAGGAGTGTAGGTGTCATATGTTCAAGTATTTTTGTTGGCTAATTTCCATACTTTGTTCGAAAAAGAGACACTAATTCCTTCCAAAAATGTAATTTTGACCATCTTAATATTTAATGAATGCGTCTGGTTGAATACTTATAAAAATGAGAACCTAATTATCTTTATATTGCTTGGATAATCATTATATGAAATGCTTTTTATTCTTCGAGGACGTTATTCTCAATATCGGTCGTGAAATATGATTATTAGGTTTTGGGAATTTCACTTCAACAAAGTGAGTACTTATATTGCAACAAAGTTCTTCATATCTAGTTATGTTTAAAATTAGTTATTTTGGCAAATTATTATAAGGAGGCTAGAGTTTAATATAATTTTGTAACATAACATTGTTAGCTTAATAAGCATGCAACAAATCATTGAAGAATGCTAAAAAGACTTTAAAAAACGTAAAATTCCTTATGCTGTATTCCAAAACTACTTGTATATATGTCTTTCAAAAAGTGGTAATTTGTCCATCTTTATATTGCAATATCACCGTCTGGAGTTGAGTGATGAGCCATCTGATTGACAATTAACATTTTTTGTTATTCTTTGACAGATTCTTCTTGTCACCATATGAAATCTTAGCTTTTTCTGTTGCTTTCCCTGTGTGTGATTGTATTTTTCTTTTCTGTGACATACCAGATAGGCTTTCGATATTCAGTTCCCGAAATTGAAAACAATGAATCTGTATAAGAATACTAAATTTCTTTATTGGTTATCATGATAGGTTTACTTTAGACATTATTTCCAAATATTTGCCTTATGTACTTCGAGCATTGGATAATATTTCTGGCACGCTAATTTCTGTAATGATGTTAATTGTTCTTATAAAAAAAAATTTGTTTATTTATAACGAAGATGTTTATAACGCGCATTGAAACGGTATTTTTCTGTTTCTGACTGCGAAAGATATAACAATTCTATATTCTGTTTGAAACAAACAAGGATCTAGTCATTTTGTTTTAAAACATTTAGTTATGTAACACATGGACTTATGATTTACTTTAATTCCTTACCCGGATATTAGTAATTTGTACCAATATAAAGAGGTTTTGATGCAACACACCAAATTTAGCTGTGTTGACAAATGTGCTGCTACATGGAACAAAATATGGTCGGACACTTACCAGTATTTGCACTTCTATTTTCCATTTCACTCACAAGATTTTTATACGCAGGAATTACTAAGACCGTCGAGATATAGAGTTGTATAGCCTTTGGGCGAGATTAACAGCAAGTATAATTCTGAAGAAATTCTAACAAAGTAAGATATGATCTAGCAAAGAACATTCCATTTACTAAATCTGTGAATCATGTTTGTTATGTAAAGAAAACGACTTATTAATTCTCAAAAAAACAAGGTAAAAATAGCACAGAAAATATGGTATGTCTTAAAGTGGACTATTAAGCCCAAGAACAAAGAAGCTATGTCATGGAATCGATATACATCTTCTTCCCATGAGATGCCTTTCACATTATAACATTTAATGGCATTCAAATTTGGTTTAACATATAGAACCTCTCAGAATCTAAATAAATAGGCATCTTGTAGGATGTTAAGTTAAGAATTTAAGTAAGTAAGACGTACGTTACTTTTTACGTCTATTGCAACAAAATCATTCCAAACATCTCAGTAGGAGTCGAGCTTCAAGTCAAAAACTTAAATAGCAAAGCACGGCATCGTCTTGCTTTGCATGTCTTACACTTTGAATGATTGACATCCAAATGTTAATATCATAATATATATATCCATTTGACATAATGTGTCTTAAGGAAACCTTTGATATTTGTTGTAAAATAGGCTGTTTTAAAATAGCTGATGGCTGTTTTAAATATGGAACCTGCAGCAGATCCATTATCTCTGTACACTCATCAACTGGAGTGACATTATGTTGAAAATAAAACAAAATATTTTAAACATGTCAAATTGCATAAATCAGGGGTTTTCGCGTTTTTCCAGATTTTATGTTTTGAAATAAGTATTTAAAAGACGAAAATCACCTTGAAGCAAAATGTCCACTCTACGTTCTGTTTGTTATGAAGATAGAAACCGATAACACATACGTAAGCGTATTTATTATGTTTCACAACAAGACCATGGTAATTCGATTTAAACAGGTTTACAATAATAACATCGAATTGGTCACTGCGGTCAATAACTAAGGATTAAGCATCTGTGACAATATTCAATAGATTGATACATTTAAAAACTAAATTCTTCATCCCGGTCAAAAGGTAAATAAAACAAATATTAGGATAGAAGAATATAGTATATTTCTATGGACGAGAAACACAACTAATGTTGACAAGAAAATGATTGTTTAAAATTTAATACAAACTTCCCTTTGAATTGAGACCGTGCAGGTATTTAGAACATAAAACATATCTTCGACTTTCATCATGTGCAAAGCATGCTATTTAAGAATAAAAATGTGTTAACATAATGCTGATACATGCATAACATATAAAATATTTACTAGTATTTTTAATTTACTTGATAATTTATATATTAACATGGTCAAAATCGATTGAAAAAGGTGTACGCATTTAATTATCTTACTTCCCTATACAAAGTTCATCGTTTTTTTTTTTAGGTACAATTACTTGCTGTATTTGTGGAGGAAGACCTCAGGTGCCCATCCGTGCATTAAGACATTAGCGAACACTTGGGTAGATTTTCCGACGGGATTCAAACCTTCAGCGATAAGGGGACAAGTGGTGGTTTGAAATTCAATAACGTAACCAGCTCTACCGCCACGGCACGCCCCAATAAGTAACAGATTGTATCAATGTTCTAAATGACAGATGTGGTGTAATAATGGCGTGCGTTATTCAAAGTGATAGTGTCAATAATATATATTTGAAATTAATCAATGTAAATATTAAATAAAGGGAATGGTGCTATAGGTAAATTCGGTGTGAAATTTTAATCTTCGCAAGTAGTATAATGCGAAGTGTTTATCAAAATAATTCTAAACCTGTAATTTGGATAGTGATTTTAATAACTTAGCATTCTTAACTAATTAGATTTAATAAATGCTTACATATAAACACTATCCTATACTAAATAAAGAGTTATATGTGAGCGGACATAAACGAAGCTTCTTTTATAAAATCAACAATAAATCAGGTACAACTTCGTAAAAATTGTTTCTACTACTGGTTCAATCTCATAGACTAAAATTTTTCTACGGTATTAAAGTTATATTTTTGAAATATCAAATTTCACAAAACTTCGACCGGTGTATTATGCACGCTACCGGTGCAATGGTTCTGTATGGTAGTACGGTACAGTATTGTATTATACTTGTTTTACAAGGTCAGTGTACTAATGCGAACTAAGGTGTATATCAGAACTGGGGCATTTTATGTTAATGTTTATGCTAATGTAATGTTTATTATAATGTTTGAGAGATGTTTTTCGTCGGGGGAAAAATAAACTTCTATCTAATACTTTAAACCTCGTTTCATTTTGTTGATGTTTCGTATTAATGATGTTGTTGATTTTAATCGGATCCATACAAGTTTAAATTTAACATATAAGTAACATCAGTGTACTTCAGATTCAATTTAAAAATTTGTGCAAATACTTTTCTATTGATGCTCACACTGGTGTCTTTGTCT
Source organism: Ruditapes philippinarum (assembly GCF_026571515.1). NCBI lineage: Eukaryota > Metazoa > Mollusca > Bivalvia > Venerida > Veneridae > Ruditapes > Ruditapes philippinarum. Next base: position 27,397 of record NW_026864520.1, on the reverse strand, counting down.
GACTGGGTTAGTGGTGCATTTAAATGTAAACTTTAAGAATTTGTGATCTATTTTAAATGCAACAATACTTTTTACTAAATAAACTAGGTTAAGGTTATAACAGGTCTTGGTGTTATTTACCTTGCTTAAGGTATAAAAACAGGAGGATATTAAACGTAGATGAGCATTGTGACCTTTAACCTATCAGGTACGTCGTGTTTTACTTTACTATTGTAACATACGCCATTCAATACCTTTTCTTTTTTTAATTTTGTATGTCTGTTGTCAAAATTTTAGTACAACATGATTAACTTATTGCACATCATTAAGAATCATTAATTGTTAATAAAGTTTTTCATCTAAATTGCAAAGTGGCATGAACTCTCTAAGGTTGAATACATCTTTTATAATATTTCACTTTAAAAATATTATTATGATAAAGTTAACCTTTCTACCTTTAGTCTTATTCAATATCATTTACATATCAAAGTGTGCTTAAGAATGCTTTATGTGTTTGACATTTTTATATTAAATGTTATTTATAGATTTTATGTCTATACCAGTTGCTAATGTAAAAAATATTGATCGGTTATAGTCAAATGCATTAAGAATTTGATATCGCAACTGCGGAATTAGTGTTGATTGCAGACTGACGCAAAATGTATATTGAATATTTATTTCCAGTCAATTCCTTTATCGTTAAATAAATGGTTTCAAACCGGTGCTAGGTTACATGGTACATTAGGGATGTTGCACTTTTCATTATCCTGATTATACAGACTTAATCAAACCGAGTCTGCATTTTCGTGTTATTTTGTTGTGATTAATGCTTGCGAGGGATGATACTTTATCCTGATTATACTATAAAATGACTGCAGCTGGTTTTTCATCAATAATTGCGTTAGTTTACACTTTACAAGAATTTATTTCATAATTCTTTTTACTTTAAGTCTTTCTGCTTGATTCAAGAGAAAACTGTCCTTCAGGTATTGATATTCATTACGAATTTAGAATTGCTTTCGTTGTTTTAGCTTATAACAGACCCTTTTGTGAAAGCCAAAGAGTTACTTTAAAATAAAATTATAACATTTTTATGACTTTTGAATGAAATAATAATAAAAACCTTAAATTATACATTTGCTGTTGTTATATATATATTATGATATGTTTTGTTAGTATTGTATACATGTTTTTGTATACATAATATGAATGATAAGAGTATAATGATAATATTTGATTTAGATATATTAAACGGCTATTCAAGCCATATTATCATTTTGAAGTTTTTACGCTTATTTGAAAATTTTGATTTCACTTCCTGAAATTTCCCAGTACCGGTGATTAAGTCACATGACCGAGCCCTGAGCAGGGCTCGAACCTGTGATATATTTGTTTATAGCCAGAGACCTAAACCACTAGGCCACGGCCTCCACTTTAACAGATTCAGATTGAACTTTAAGATTACATACTCGAATATAGCATCAGTATTTATCATGTATATACAAAATTTTAATGCATGTGTTGAAATTGACAATATTAATTAGCCCCAAGAATTGATGAAAATTTAAGAGAATTATTAACATTACTTCTAAGAAACTTTTAAATTGCATTTAGCTATCAGACTGTTTGTATTGATGGAGAACTATCTGACCCTGTGCATATGACATACAGTGTCCCTCAGGGCTCTGTATTAGGACCAAAATTTTACATACTTTTCACAAAACCTGTCGGCGAAATTTGTCGAAAACATGGTCTGCAATGTCACTTCTATGCTGACGATTCTCAAATATACATTTCTTTCAAACCGTTGGACAACACCAAAACTGAACTTGTACTTGATTCTGTCTCAAACTGCTTAAAAGAAATAACATTCTGGATGAACAGCAACATTCTCAAACTGAATTCAGACAAAACAGAACTTATAGTCTTTTCGTCGGGTAGCAATACAGACTCAGTGAAAAATATAACTGTCAATGTGGACCAAGCTGAAATCAAACAGTCATCAAGTGTAAGGAATTTGGGTGCATTCCTTGATTCAAGGGTTAATATGGAACATCATGTTAGCTCCGTGTGCAGATCTTCGTATGCCCAAATAAGTAAGATAGGACGTATTCGAAAATATATCAACGAAGAAGCTACAAAAACACTCGTTAACTCTCTCGTGACATCAAGACTGGATTATTGCAATGCTCTTCTATATGGTATACCTCAACAAACCATGAAAAAACTTCAACTTGTTCAAAATACTTCAGCCCGTGTGATTAAACGTACATCTAGGAAAGATCATATTACACAGTGATGAAAGATCTTCATTGGCTGCCAATCGAATATAGAGTGAATTACAAGATCTTATTACATACTTTCAAGTCACTGAAACAACAATCTCCATCATATATGCAGGAAATGATTCAAGTTTATTCCACTTCCCGAAATCTGCGCTCTTCAAATGCACCTGTACGATTAGTGCAACCAAAAAACTAAACTGAAATTTGGTGAAAGGAGTTTTTCGGCATCAGCTCCTAAGCTATGGAATTCACTACCAAGTCATCTAAAAAACTGTAACACAGTAGAAAGTTTCAAAAAACATCTTAAAACACACTACTTCAATTTAGCTTATGGAAAATAATCAGTGACTGTTATGAATGAATTTTATAAACAGTGAATACGAAGTATCTGTTATTTGAATATTAGTTTTATTAAAAGTTTTTGTTTTTTTTAAACAAACAATTTTTAAAATCAATTTAGTATTTCTATTGTTTTATAACGATGATTTAGCAAGATCTTATCTATTATTATAAATCCATTGCTAGCATTTTTAAGCACAGAATATTTCTTTTTTTTAAATCAAAAAAAAAAAAAAAAAAAAAAAAAAAAAAAAAAAAACTAAAATTGATTTATCATAATAATTTACATGTGTTATATAATATATGGCTCGTGAATGCAGAGGGGTCAGATTTCAAGAATATTTAGTGTTAAGGTGTGGGGCGTGGCCCTTTCCTCCTGTGGTGATAGTAGTGATGTCATCCTGGGGGTCTGCATGCGCTGTGGGGAGGTATCTGACTCCCTCGGTACTGGACCTTGGTGTAGCAGTACTCATGCTATCCAGGTTCGTTATGTTCAATATTCTTTTAGTCTGATGTCGCTGTATTCATTCTTTTATCAATCGTTCATATATTTTCTGTTGTAAAGTATGACAACAAAACAATGAAAATCATCAATATGCATTTAAAGTAGCTTTTAATATTTATTTATGAGTTTATGTTAAAAGGCACATTATTTCTTACACATTTATATATTGAAGACAATTTTAATGTATGACAATAATATTGTAAAGTGAGTTTTAAGGATCTTTAAGTTATATCGTATTAATATGTAAAAATAATTCCATAATTTACACTTTTAATTAGTTAATGCAAAATATTTTTAATGTTCATAATCCTGTTCATTTATATTGTTTTAGACATATATGATTGATGTAAAGCGCCTTTGAACATTTTAATGAAAAGGGCGCTATATAAATGTGGTATTTATTATTATATTATTATATTATTAGTGGTAGCAGGTGAAATAATGCCTTCAGAGATATTTAAATTACAAAATCTAGTAATATATTCCTCGTCTTAATTGTCAATCAAACGCCTACATGTTTGCCTAGATTTCAATTTTGCACAAATTAGCTAAACTTGGGATATATATATTATAATGATAATGTTCAATTTAAAGATGCACATTCAAAAATTATATGATCTAATGTATAGCTTATAAACGTTTCATATATTCAAGCCAGATTTACAAAGTTACAGGATATAAATGAAAGTGAGAAATATATCCGTAAACATACAAAAAAGAATATTCAAAACAGTTGTATTAAACAGTAATATATATAAATGCATAAAACTTTTCGGTGCGTTTCATTGCTGTACCTGCAAGTTTTAAACTAAATGTTTACATTTGTAATTACAGATATTTTGTTTTTTCGCTTAGTCACAAAGAGAACTTCATCAACAGAAACTAAACTATGTGAAGCTCACACTCATCCTTATAGAAAAAGGGGGTGACGACCCGCTAAAAGTTACTCCAACCAAGTGTAAGTCATTTCAGAATGAAGCCAAATAGTCCGTAACTTGATTTTATACTCAGAGAACATTCTTTCAACGCAGACTACATGCAGTAAACTCCAATCATAACAACATCGCTTATACCATGTAGTTGCCGCGATCCCGAATCTTATTGTCACATTGATTGCTCCTCGGATATAACGATTTTTGGTTATATGAATTTGGCGATCCTCTGAATATCATTATATAAGTGAAGTTTAATCAATTCATTTGTTTTATCATTAACAGGGGATTACTTACAGTATGCGTAAATGATATAACAGTTGTATTTTTTCCCGACAGTATGTCGAAAATGCTAATAATTATGTTTATTAAAACCAATTGTATTAACATATTTTCTTTTGCATTGAGAAGTCCTTTGTTTTCTTCACAGCAACGGATAAAATAAATGCGAATCATAAGGACAGTATCATGTCATTTAAAATACGTACTTGCTACAAACGAGAACTGTACTTCATCTAATTACTGTATATTGATTTAATGTCTAGTTGAATTTAAGTTAACGTAAATTATACTTTCATTCGTCAAACATTTCTTCATATACCGCCTCCGTGGTCGGGGGGCTAGAGTCGATGACTTCTAATCCAGTTACGTCTCTGGCATGGGTTCGATTCCCGGCAGATGCTATGGTAGTTTAACATGATGGAAGGTAGTCTAGTACTGGTGTAACTCTCCAGGAACGATGGTTATAGGAAACTACCCGCCTATATGACTGAAATACTGTTTGGAAAAGGCGTAAAATGAAACAAAGAAACAAACAAGTTTTAGATTTTTCTGTGTTTATGTTTTTCAATAGTTTTTTTTCAAAAAGCTTTTTCCGATGCACATACGGCATTAATAACTTTTCTATCTTGCAAAATATTAGAAATGATAGTTCAACGTGTCAATTCCGACTAAAAAGACGCAAAGAAAAGAGTAATTGATAAAAGATTGAATTTGATTTTCTGTCAGAATGTTAGCCACTTTCATGGTATTTCTGCCATCGACGGCAGCATTTATAATATGTATCTGCCTACAACGGCAGCATTTTTTCTTCGATCGGACATGATTGAGCGTCTGTAAAACTTTCAAAAAAAGACTCACGGGGTAGATATTTGGATTACGTGACCCCAATGGATGAACCTCTATATTGATAACAGGAAATCCTGCCATTTACTTAAATCTTGAGATATATTGAACAGAAAACACACATTTTCACAGATTTTTCCCAAGTTGTCACTTTTAATCTGCACAAAATAGTCTTAAAACAGGAAAAAACGAGTCCAAAATTACCTTACAGTATCTCCATTCAATGGACAATACTTTTATAGCAATGAAATGGGCCGTATTTGTGTAATATACTTAAACCAATCAAGTTCATAACCTACCTGTATCGATCGGTAATTTTCAGATATCTGCCATCACTGCCGCCGGTAATACAGTGTGTACTATAGTACTGTTGGGAAAAGACGTAAAATGAAACAAACAAACAAAACGATTCTTCTCTTCATACATGTAAACACAAGAAAGGTGAATAATTGCAAAAACCAAACTGTCAAATTTTCATTCAGTTGTTGTCAACTAAGTGGTTACCATTTGCCTGTAAATAGGTTTCCGGTCTTTTAACAATAACATGTTAAATATTTGTTTTAAATAACAACGTATGATAAGCCCCTGAGCTAAAATGAAATAAATAAATATATACGGTCAAGATGAAATAGTTTGCACGGTGTGTAAATGTGGTAGTGGTAAACAAACATAAAATGAATTGATAAGAACCTAATGTTATGATAGTTAAATAGAAATCCAGAGCAAATGTTAGTAAATGATTTGACCTTGAAAGTGTTTAAACCTCGATTTTTTTGCTAGCTATTGCATGAATGTGTTTTACTTTACACTGACGTACGCAATGTATGTTTAACTGCTTAACATACAGAAAACATTTTAATGAATATATCATATATAAATACACGACTGATGTCTCACATATTAACATGTGTGATATCTCATGACTGGTATCTGACTTATTTAGATATCCCATATATATAAACACTGCTTGATAACTTACATATTAACATGATTGATATTCAACCTATCAACATGAATAATATCTAACCTATTAACATGATTGATATCTAATATATCAACCTTATTGATATCTAACCTATAAATATGATTGATATCTAACCTATCAATGTGATTGATATCTAACATATCAATATGATTGCTATCTAACCTATCAACGTGATTGATATCTAACCTATCAACATGATTGATATCTAACCTATCAGCATGAATGATATCTTACTTATCAACATGAATGATATCTAACCTATCAACATGAATGATATCTAACATATCGACATGAATGATATATAACATATCAGCATGATTGATACTCTAACATATGTCTTTAATATGACTGATATCTCAAAATACTAATATAACGTAATAACGGGTTTCTAATACATTGTTGAATTGTTAAAAATGTGTTCACTTTGCCTATTTATCTAGACCGGTATGTTTCAGAGATATTATTTTCTTCATGTTTGTGTGAGATTCAGAAACAGTACACACGAGTTAAAAAAGTTCAATATTATATTGAATATAATTGCGTTTTATGATCTTTATAAATGCAGCAGTATATGAACAATTTATCAGGAAAACAAAGCTAGATTGTAAGTCTTTGACATCAATTATTTGTTCTGAATTGTCTTGGCTTAAAATAACAATTTCAATTATCATGCTTTCTCAATATCTAGATTGCCATATAGAATTATTTCATTTCCTATATCCAATTGCTAAGAAATAAAATGACAAAATAAACTGATGAAAACTTTTGCTGTTAAATAACTTTTGCTGTTAAATAATCCAATTAAGTTTGATTGTTTGTTTTATTTGACGCCTTTTCCTAACAGCATCCAATTAAGCTATTGCAGTAACACACAGCAAGCTTGGTTTATCCAAGTTTTAATGTATGTCTTATTTGATGTAAGGGGTACATATACAAAATATACATGCAAATATGTTAAAATAATTATTTTGCAGCAGCTTTTTACACGTTAACATGTCATATCTTTCTTTATGCTTTCTTTGTCTAGTTGGGCGGTTCAAGTATTCCTTCTTGAATATTGTAAAAATAGTGTTTGTTGCCTACTTTGACCTGTCTTTTTTCGTCTTATCTGTGATATGCATGCTTCATAAGCTCTGGTCCTCTTTGTTAGTCCATTTTATTTAATTTTCCCATTGTTTCACAACTACTCGTTACTTTGGAATCATATATTGCATTTTATAGAATGGCACGAACTTGTCACATTGAAGGAAGGTCACATTGAAGGTCCCATGATAGTCGTCGTATGAAGAACACTTCTGCAGATGTTTCTGAATTCAAAATTTAAGCATGTTCATATTGAAATGTTGAATTCTGCTTGGGTTGGTGCTAGGGGGTGTGAACGGTAGAATGCAATTATCTTTACTGTCCATGAGCAAGCTCATTCAAACCGAACCCTGTAACATTTTCAATTTTGACGTTTGGAGCGTTTCCTTTATTCTGCTACATTAAAGGTGTATTATAATAGACAACCTAGTCTACCTGTTCTTAATTTAATAAAGCTATCATATACGAAACAAATGCCAGAAATTAGATTATAACTGCAAGAAAATACAAGTACTTGATCCAGTGATAACTAATAGTTTGCTTCTGAAGAATAATCGTTAAATATGACTTTATATATCCAATGCAATCAAGTTTTAATTGTAATTTTTATATCAATTCAACTGTCATTAATAAAGTTTTTCATTAAAATTATACTTTGTTACTTTAATATACAATTTTTGTGGGCAAAGAAAGACGTAAAATACCGATCAAATCGTAATGAATAAAATATATTGTACCAGTTTGTCGACAAGGTCAGTCAAAGGTGTAAAGACGCTGTGTATAAATAATGGGCTTTTATGTGTTTTATTTCAATTCTAAACTGCTTTTCATCTTTTAGATCTTTTATTTCATCAAATTAGTGATCATAATCAGATTTTAAAATCAAATAAAATATAACAGTTCAGTGAGTGGTCATAATCAACAGCTTTAAATGAATGAAAGATTTGTTGCATATGGATATAGCCATCTATCGTTTATGTTCGGGTGAGCTTATTTGCATGTCTGTCTTATCACGTTAGTGGAGCATTGAAAAAGGAGTGATCAGTTAAAGTGAAAGGTTTGCTCGCGTATGTTTTGTATAAGGTTTAAGGGCTATAGTAAGTGCAAATAGGTACGTTGTGAAATATATACTTTGCTAGTTTAACAAAGGTCAGCATAATTATGCATTTTTATTTAATTATTTAGATTTTTGTATTTTGCTTACTTTGCTTGTCTATTGCAACATGCATAAATCATGTGTTAAACACGGAGTTATCATACTGCATTAGTGTATAATGATGCATATTGTTTGTAAACTGCAGTGCTTTATGAAACTGTAAATTTCTAAAATTTAATCAAGATAAGATTATTTCAGTTTAATTTTATGTTTATCCAAACCTTCATAGACGTTATCAAGTATGATAAGTATGATTAGATTTGAAGAGTTCTTGATTGATGTGTTAGATTCGGCATCGGTTTTTGAAAAAGAAAGAAGTATTCCAATCAAAGAAGTGCTTACTTAAAATGTAAAAAAGTACACCTATAACATTAAATTATTGTTTTTGTCAGGTGTTTGGAAATATCATGACGTCAGCTTCTTCCAAAATGTAACTTTCTATCTCATATTTCCTGCGTTATTTTGTGTGTTAGTTTTAGTATGATTATTTTGCTTTTTCTCCATCTCCATATTCAAACCCCGATATCAGGAGCCATTCCAAATGGAAAAAAAAACTTCTGCATGCGTGATAGAAAACATTAAAAATTTTTGACATAAGATTTTGGGCATTTCTTTAAAACAGCAAAACTCCAAATTCATGATAATTTCCATGAATATTGTGAAAAATGTGTTTTATTTCTATGTAATATATTGTAAAATGAACAAACAAAATATTTAACACATTGCAGACGGCACTTACAATCCATGTAAATTACGAAAAGGGGATCAAAATATGCAAAAATAGCCTTAACTGCGTTAGTCACTCACTGCACGCAGTAGAAGTATAGTTATAAATACTGGTAAATCAGTCTTCAATCGCACATAACATCTCATGTTAATTATTGTTCAAATCTAATCATTAATCTTTTTACTTTTTTTATAAACTTAGCATATTCTTCATATATTTTTAAACGTCTGGAATCATGCAACTTTGATATCACCTGGAACGAAAGTTTTTGTTGTTTTTTTGTCCCTGATGTCACAAGTGTTTGCAAAGAATACATCATCGTTGTCGTTGGTGTCAGTTATTTATATATTAAATAATTATATGTTTAATATAAGACATATTTTCCTCAATTCTGCAGGAATTATTATTGTTCCGGTGGTAATTACCTGAAACTTTTTTGATAGCAATAGAAATGCAAGATAAATACATTACAAAATTAAGAAACTGAATGAGTTGTTATCCCCCGTTTAGTAAATGCCATAATTCAAACCAGTTTCATGAGAAATAGCTGCATTCTATATTATATTTATACTATATTCGGTAAATATTCAGTATTATTTTACTCATTTTTATAGAAGAATAGTATACATTTAGCAGAAATTATTGATGATTGATGGATCAATTGATTATTCAACATGCAATTTTCTACATGAAATATCTTAAAATTAGTTCAGTGTTTCTTAATTTTGTTACAAAAATGATTAACATAATAACTTGTGAAGTCTAGAAATATGACTATGGCATTACTTTCCTTCCAAGTCATTGTTTTAGTCTGTCAAGACAAGTACTTGCTACCTCTAGCTTACAAAATGTTAGTTTAAATTTAGAAAGAGAATAGTTTTAAAATCTCTATATCACAGAAATATGTTTGCATATGTCATGAAATATGTTTGTATATTTCCCTTCAAGTAATCATTGCTGCCTGCATAAAAACTGCATAATAGTTCGTTTCACTCCGAAACATTTTATTTTTGTTAACCCTAAATACTTATATCTCTAAAACAAATGAGAGATTCTATGTCACAACGGTAATGAAAGCAACTTTGTTTATAGTTGTTTATAACTTTTAAGAAAATATTTGATTATTTGTAGCTTTATACATTGTAAATGATGTGTTTGTCGATATAAAATCTTCGGGACCTTTTTTAATTACACATTTATTTCTTAATTGGCAATCAATGCTCGTTTATTTTCATAGATTCATTCAAATTTTGCATCATATCAGCGAGAATTGCCACTAAAGATAATGGCATAAAGATAATAATGTATTAATGGTAGATGTATTCATTTTGCTTGGCTCTTTGATAAAACAATAACGTTTTATACTCAAGTCATACAGATAAAAGTAACCCGGTATTGTGGTTTTAATGGGAAAATATGGGTAGTCTGACCAAACACCCTTTTAAAAAATCTTTATTGAAGAGGAATATTATATTAATCTTGCTCAGCAATTTTAACTTTAGAAATGTGTGAAGCAGGTGTAAAAGCAATATGTTAGTAATTTCAGTTCATTTGGGTTATGTTATAATGTCACGTCAGCCGAACTACCCTTTCATTTGTTTTTTTTTTTTTTTTTTGTATTTAACATATGTATTTTATTTACCTTGCTCAGCAATTTAAGTTTAAATATGGGTCAAGTGGGTGTTAAAGTTATACGTTAGTAATTTCAGTTCATTTTGGTTATGTTCTAATGTCACGTTGACAATTTTGTCAACCGAAACAGACTTAATGAATGTACTTTAATGCATTAATTGCACAATGTTAAAATTATAAAAAAAACATTTAGCTTTAGTCATATAAGAAGGATGATGAAAGGCTTACATGGAATTACTAGAGATATTATTGTAATTTCATTATGACAGACTTTAGTCCCGTAAAAAAGGCATGTTGTTCTATTTGTCTTTTATTTTGTTTTGATGTATACGTCTCGAGGAGCATCTTAAACCGGAAAAAACTAGTAACATGATCATGTTAAATACGTATACTGTAAATGCATTGTCAGCAAAACATAAGTGCTTCAGCGTATAATTATTCCTTTCTTTCTGCTGATTATTTTTACTTATTTACATGAAAGAAAACAAGACGGTAGAGCTAGCTATGTCATTTAATTCTTTACTTATTTACTATTTAAAGATACAGGAGCTATTCTATAAGATAGTCACAAATATAATGAATTTTTAGGAATAAGTAATCGTTTTATTAATATGTAATACTGTAAAAACAGCCATATAGTAACCTCTTTATTTTAAAAAAAAAACTCGTAGGTATTTATCTGCCGGCCAGTTGAACTTTGCTAAGCCAAATCAAGCGGTTGTGGTTATATTAAATGCAATAGACCGGCTGCATTTCTACTGTATTGTACATTATTCTTTGTGACACAAATTCTTGTACATATTTTACTATGCATTTGAGTTGACAGGCTGGGTAGTAAAACAAAAGCAAGATAGAAAAGGGGGCATAACTTCGCACATAAAATAATTTTAGAATTATCTGCCCTTTTGAAATGGCGTATATAACGATAAACGTGTACCCCAAGTTTAAAATGAACAGTTGTTACAGTTTTTCTGAGAAAATAGACCTTAACGAAAATGTTAACCATCGCCGACGCCTAAATAGTTATTTTAATCGAAAAGTGGGGCTAAGAACGGGACCGCTGGTTTGTTTTACGTACTTTAATTCCTTGTTTCATTTTCTCCTTACACCCGAGTTTTGAAATGAAATATATTGTAATACGTAGGTTGTTAGGCATATTTCCACGTCTGACTTTCGTAAGGTACTTATCTTTCATATCTTTCAGAGATACTTAAATTACAAAATCTAGTAATATATTTCTCGTCTTAATTGTCAATCAAATGCCTACATATTTGCCTAGATTCCGATTTTGCACAAATTAGCTAAACTTGGGATATAGATATTATAAAGATAATGTTCAATTTAAAGATGAAACATTCAAAAATTATATTATCTTATGTATAGCTTATAAACGTTTCATATATTCAAACATGATTTACAAAATTACAGGATATAAATGAAAGTGAAAAGTATATCCGTAAATCTACAAAAAAAGTGAATTCAAAACATTTGTATCAAACAGTAATATTTGCATAAAACTTTTTGGTGCGTTTTCTTGCTGTCCCTGCAAGTTTTTAACTAAAAGTTTTTATTTGTAATTACAGATATTTTTTCCGCTTAGTCACAACGAGAATTTCATCAACCGAAACTAAGCTATGTGTAGCTTCCAAACTGATTGTATATATCACACTCAGATTGACCTCAACTAGTCGGTAACTTGACTTTATACTCATAACATTCTTTCAACGCAGACCAAATACAAGAAACTCCACTGATAACGAAATCACTTATAACAATATCGCTTATAACGATGCTGTTGCCTCGGTCCCGAAACTTGTTTTCAAATTAATTGCCCCTCGGATATAACTATATCCGGATAAACCGCTTATAACGGTGTTGATGCCGTGGTCCCGAAACTTGTTTTCAAATTTATTGCCCCTCGGATATAACTATATCCGGATATACCGCTTATAATGGTGCTGATGCCGCGGTCCCGAAACTTGTTTTTCAAATTGATTGCCCCTCGGATATAACTATATTCTGATATACCGCTTATAACGGTGTTGATGCCGCGGTCCCGAAACTTGTCTCAAATTGATTGCCCCTCGGATATAACTTTAACCGGATATACCGCTTATAACGGTGTTGATGCCGCGGTCAAGAAAACTTGTTTCAAATTGATTGCCCTTCGGATATAACTATATCCGGATATACCGCTTATATCTGTGTTGATGCCGCTGTCACGAATCTTGTTCTCAAATTGATTGCTCCTCGTGTTGATTTTTTAGAGTTGTAGTAGGGGTCCAGGGGCAGATAGGGGTGGGGTGTCCAAATAGTGAAAAACAGAATCCCTAAAGAAGGCCCAACACGGCAAAATTGTAAAATGTTGCAGGCTCGGTTTTATTGATCCTGTTCATGGACGGTAATGAAAATTGCAAGTTACCGTCCACGCCCCCTAACACCGGCTTAAGCAGAATTCCACATTTAAACATGAAAATGGTGTAATTTTGAATTTAGAAACATCCGCAGATGTGTTCATACGGCGGTTATCATGGAACCTTCAATGTGACACAGGAGTGTCTTTCCATGAAAAGCGGCGTATGGTCCCCAAGTAAAAGAAAGCGTGTGCCCTAAACGAGAAAACAATGGGCGGAACTAAATAAAATTGAATTTTGAAAGGGGATCTGAGGTTATGAAGCCTGTATATCACAGATAAGATGTCAAAAGACAAATTTAAAAAGCAGGCAACATGTCCTAAGGGTGATTATACAGTATTCAAGTAGGAATACTGGAACCACCCAAATTGAAAAGTCCAAATTCAAGAAACTAAAAATACCATATAAAATGTTTACACAACAATAATGTCATGCTGAACGATCTTCAAGGATCGAAAATATAACATCACTGATAATAATATAAAATATAAAACACTGATATTGCCACCTGTGTACTGTAGTAGTATTTCGTCTCCAAAGGACCAAAAGATCGTGACTGAATTACACAGAGAATTAGTGCGTTGTATAGCTCTATCACATTTGTCTAGATCTACTGTGTCTTATATTTAAAGGCAATTCTAATGTGGAGACCGGTTATCTAAAAATAGCCCATGCATATCATTACATTAATTACCACGTGCTGATCTACAGATAGCGCATCCTGTGTTGTCGGTATATCTGTGATCAATAGACAAGTGACATAGATATTTTAGGTGTAACATAGTTGATACATGCATATTAATTGGTATCACGTAACGAAGTCTTTTAGTGCATTTACTTGTCTATAAAGCTGCTATTTAAATGAAATTAGCAACTGCCAAAACGAATGACTCTTTCTGCGAAAAAAAGTGAAAAAAGAAATGTGCACACTTGTTTCCCTTCAGTATGATAGATAGATACTTTTATTTCCTCCACGTGGGAGAGCCAATGTTAGTATTTTTAGGATTGATTAATTTTTATTACTTTTATACAATAGAGAATAGATTTCAAGTCTTTTTTGACAAAAGATATTCTTTTTAAACAAAAATGTTATTGTTATCGTCAGAATGTTCCGGTTCAGTTATAATCAGTGGACTTCTTGTCCTTTTTTGTCCAATTTGCATGATTAACACTGGTGGCACAAATGGGCACAGGTGCTTGTCCAGTCTTGGGGTTACCCTACCTACCCTTTTAACAGTGAAACTTTTTTTTTCGAAAAAAAATCCTAAATTAACCCTTTATGATATGCAAATAATTAAAAAAACAGTGATAATAAATTGACCCTCTATACCTGTAAAAACATAGGTACATTGTTTTTTACTGGTATAAAAGGTCAATTTATTATTTTTTTATATATAATTATTTCTTTCTCATAAAGAGTTGATTTAGGAGGGTTATTTTAAGATCATTTTTAAAGGGATGGGATGATGACACAACTGCACAAGCCTTTCCTTTTAAAAGGAAACTTTATCTATATTTAAATGAACAAAATCTGAATTGATATTCTAATGAGCCATGTAATAAAAGAGCTTTAGGTGTTAACACGATGCAGGAGGCATTGCTCTTTATATTCATTGATCACAACATCATCATCCTTCCACATCGTAAACACTTAATGATTTTGATTCCTTGTTGTTGTTGGTGGTGATGTTGTTGTTGATACTGTTTTTGTTTTGTTTGGGTTTTTTTCTTGATGGGGACTGTTTACAGACGTATCACGTTTTTAATAAAACAAAATTGATTTTCACAAATGTTCACCGGCTTTTTTTATATATAAAACGAATAACTAAGACAGTATCATGCTCCTTGCTTCAAACGATAGCTGTACTTCATTTAATTACTTTGTACTGATTTGAAGTCAAGTTGAATTTTAGTAAATGTAAATTATACTTTCATTCGTAAAAACGATTCTTCTCTTCATACATGTACACACAAGAAACTTAAATAATTGCAAAAACCAAAATGTCAAATTGTTAAATTTTCCTTCAGTTGTTGTCAATTAAGTGGTTACCATTTGCCTGTAAATAGGTTTCCGGTCTTTTAACTATAACATGTTAAATATTTGATTTAAATACTAGTAACAACGTTAGACTAAAATAAAATAAATATATAAGGTCAAGATGAAATAGTTTACACGGTGTGTAAATATGGCAGTGGTAAACAAACATAAAATGAATTAATAAGAACCTAATGTTATGAAAGTTAAAAAGAAATCCAGAGCAAATATTAGCAAATGACTTGACCTTGCGAGTATTTAAACCGAAAAAAACTTTTTTGCTAACACTGGCGTACTTGCGCAATGTATGCTGTATTAACCTGATTGATATCTAACATATCAACCTGATTGATATCTAACATATTAACCTGATTAATATCTAATATATTAACCCGATTGATATCTAACATATTAACCTGATTGATATCTAGCATATCAACATGATTGATATCTAACATATTAACCTGATTGATATCTAACATATTAACCTGATTGATATCTAACATATCAACCTGATTGATATCTAACATATCAACATGATTGATATCTAACATATCAACATGATTGATATCTAACATATTAACCTGATTGATATCTAACATATCAACATGATTGATATCTAACATATTAACCTGATTGATATCTAACATATCAACCTGATTGATATCTAACATATTAACCTGATTGATATCTAACATATTAACCTGATTGATATCTAACATATCAACATGATTGATATCTAACATATCAACCTGATTGATATCTAACATATTAACCTGATTGATATCTAACATATTAACCTGATTGATATCTAACATATTAACCTGATTGATATCTAACATATCAACCTGATTGATATCTAACATATCAACATGATTGATATCTAACATATCAACATGATTGATATCTAACATATCAACATGATTGATATCTAACATATTAACCTGATTGATATCTAACATATCAACATGATTGATATCTAACATATTAACCTGATTGATATCTAACATATCAACATGATTGATATCTAACATATTAACCTGATTGATATCTAACATATTAACCTGATTGATATCTAACATATTAACCTCATTGATATCTAACATATTAACCTGATTGATATCTAACATATTAACCTGATTGGTATCTAACATATTAACCTGATTAATATCTAATATATTAACCTGATTGATATCTAACATATTAACCTGATTGATATCTAGCATATCAACATGATTGATATCTAACATATCAACATGATTGATATCTAACATATTAACCTCATTGATATCTAACATATTAACCTGATTGATATCTAACATATTAACCTGATTGATATCTAACATATTAACCTGATTGGTATCTAACATATTAACCTGATTGATATCTAACATATTAACCTGATTGGTATCTAACATATCAACATGATTGATATCTAACATATTAACCTGATTGATATCTAACATATCAACATGATTGATATCTAACATATCAACCTGATTGATATCTAACATATCAACCTGATTGATATCTAACATATCAACATGATTGATATCTAACATATTAACCTGATTGATATCTAACATATCAACCTGATTGATATCTAACATATTAACCTGATTAATATCTAATATATTAACCTGATTGATATCTAACATATTAACCTGATTGATATCTAACATATCAACATGATTGATATCTAACATATCAACCTGATTGATATCTAACATATTAACCTGATTGATATCTAATATATTAACCTGATTGATATCTAACATATTAACCTGATTGATATCTAATATATTAACCTGATTGATATCTAACATATTAACCTGATTGATATCTAACATATCAACATGATTGATATCTAACATATTAAAATGATTCATGTCTCACTTATCATCATGGTTGACATCTCCGTAATTTATAATTGTATACGAGTACATAGCCTTAAAATTCTTTTATAATGTTTTTTTTTTCATCTGCCTATATGTTACCCTTGTTCATGTCTTCAATATGATTGATATCTCATAATACAAACATTACGTAATCACATCCTTTTAATACATTGTTTAATTGTTTGAAAATTGTGTACACAAAACTATCCATCCACCTATTTATCAAGAGCGGTATGTTTCAGAGATATTAGTTTCTTCATGTTTGTGTGAGATTCAGAAATAGTACACACGAGTTAATAAAATTTCAATGTTATATTAAATATAATTGCGTTAAATGAAACAGTACATAAACAATTTATCAGAAAACAAAGCTAGATTGTAAGTCCTTGACACTGAATTGCTTTGGCTTAAAAAAGCAATTTCAATTATCATGCTTTCTCAATATCTTGAGTTCCATATAGAATTATTTCATTTCCCATATCCAGTTGCTAAGAAATAAAATGGAAAAATAAACTGATGAAAACTTTTGCTGTTAAATAATATATTTAAGCTATTGAACCGTAACAAAAAGCAAGCATGGCTATCAATTTATTCATGTATGTCGTATTTGATGTTAAGGACGCATAAACAAAATATGCATGAAAATATGTTTTGATGATTATCTTTGCAGCAGATTTATACAATTTAACATGCCATATCTTTCTTTATGCTTTCTTTGTCTAGTTGGGCGGTTCAAGTATTCCTTCTTGAATATTGTATAAATATTGTTTTTTTTGCCTGCTTTGGCCTGTCTTTTGACGTCTTATCTGTGATATGCAGGCTACATAAGCTCTGATCCTCCTTCTTAGTCCATTTCATTTAGTTTTGGCCAATGTTTCACACCTATTCGTTTACTTTGAAACCTTATGTCGCATTTCATAGAATGACACTAGCGTGTCACATTAAAAGAGGGTCACACTAAAGGTACCATGGTAGCCGTCGTATGAACAGATCTGCAGACGTTTCTATTTTACCATGTTCTTATTGAAATTCTGCTTTGGTTGGTGCTAGGGGTGTAAACGGTAGATTTCAATAATCTTTACCGTCCATGAGCAGACTTAATCAAACCAAGCCCTGCAACATTTTCAGTTTTGCCGTTTGGAGCGTTTCCTTTTTCCTGTTTTATTTTATGTTTATTATAATAGACAGCGTCTACCTATCCTTAATTTCATAAAACTATCATTTACAAAACAAATACCAGAATTTAGATTATAACGACAAGAAAATACAAATACATTGTACTTGATCCAAAGACAATTAATCATGCTAATAGTTTACTTCTGAAGAAAAATCGTTAAATATGAATTTATAGTTTATATATCAACTGCAACAAAGTTTTAATTGTAATTTATATATCAATTCAACTGTCATTAATACAATTTTTCATTAAAATAATACTTTGTTACTTTAATATATATTTTTTGTGGGCAAAGAAAGACGTATAATACCGATCAAATCGTTATGAATAAAGTACAATTGTATCAGTTTGACGACAAGGTCAGTTAAAAGTGTAAAGACGCTGTATCAATTATACCATGTATAAATAATGGACTTTTATGTGTTTTATTTCAATTTCATCTTTTTTATGTTTTATTTTATCAAATTAATGCTCATAATCAGATTTTAAAATCAAATAATATATAACAGTTCAGCTTGAGTGGTCACAATTAACAGCTTTAAATGAATTAAAGATTTGTTGCATATGGATATCGCCATCTATCTTTTATGTTTTGTGTGAGCTTATTCGCATGTCTGTCTTACTAGGTTAGTGGAGCATTTAAATTCAAATTAAAAAGGCGTGATCACTTAGCAGTTAAAGTTAAAGGTTTGCTCGCGTATGTATTTTATAAGGTTTAAGGGCTATATCAGGTGCCGAACATTTGGGTCGGGAAACAAATAGGTACGTTATAAAATATATACTTTGCTGTGGTAACAAAGGTCAGCATAATTATGCATTTTTATTTAATTATTTAGATTTTTGTATTTTGCTTACTTTGCTTGTCTATTACATCATGCATAAATCATGTGTTAAACATGGAGTTATCATACTGCATTAGTGTATAATGATGCATCTTGTTTGTAAACTGTAGTGCTTTATGAAACTGTAAATTTCTACACTTTAATCAAGATAAGATTATTTCAGTTTAATTTTATGTTTATCCAAACCTTCATAGATGTTATAAAGTATGATAAGTATGATTGAATTTGAAGAGTTCTTGATTGATGTGTTAGATTCGGCATCGGTTTTTGAAAGAGAAAGAAGTATTCCAATCAAAGAAGTGCTTACTTGAACTGTAAAAAGTACACCTATAACATTAAAATATTGTTATTATCAGGTTTTTGGAAAAAGCATGACGTCAGCTTTTTCCAAAATGTTACTTTTTATCTCATATTTCCGGCGTTATTTTGTTTGTTAGTTTTAGTATGATTATTTTGCTTTTTTTTTTTTCATCTCCATATTCAAATCCCGATATCAGGAGTCATTCCAGAAAGAAAAAAAACTTCTGCGTGCGTAAAAGAAAACATTTCAATTTTATGACTGACATAAGATTTTGGGCACTTCTTTAAAACAGCAAAACTCCAAATTCATGTTAATTTCCATGAATATTGTGTAAAATGTGTGTTTTTTTTTCTATGTAATATATTGTAAAGTGAACAAACAAAATAATTAACACATTGCATACGGCACTTACAATCCATTTAAATTACCAAAAGGGGATCAAAATATGCAAAAATAGCCCTTACTACGTTAGTCACACATTACACGCAGTAGAAGTATAGTTACAAAATATGGTTAATCAGTCTTCAATCGCACAGAACATGTCATGTAAATTATTGTTTAAATCTTATCTTCAATCTTTTTACTTTTTTTATGAACTTAGCACATTTTTTCATATACTAGTATTTTGAAATGTCTGGAATCATGAAACTTTAATGTCACCTGGGACAACTGTTTTTGTTTGTTTTTGTTTTTTTGTCCCTGATGTCACAAATGTTTGCAAAGAATACATCATAGTTGTCGATGCTGTCTGTTATTTATATATTTAATAATTATATATTTTATATAAGACATATTTTCCTCAATTCTGCTGGAATTATTATTGTTCCGGTGGTAATTATCTGAAACTTATTTGATAGCAATAGAAATGCAAGATAAATGCATTACAAAATTTAGAAATTGAATGAGTTGTTATCCCCCAGTTTCATGAGAAATATCTGCATTCTTTATTATATTTATACTATATTCGGATAATATTCAGTAATATTTTACTCATTTTTATAGAAGATAAATATACATTTATCAGAAATTATGATTCATTGATCAATTGATTATTAAACATGCAATTTTCTACATGAAATATCTTAAAATAAGTTCAGAGTTTCTTAGACTTGTTAAAAAAATGATTAATATAATTACTTGTGCCGGAATTGTTCGAAGTCTAGAAATATGACTATGGCATTACTTTCTTTTCAAGTCATTGTTTTAGTCTGTGAAGACAAGTACCTGCTCCTTTAGTTTACAAAATATTTGAAAGAGAATGATTATAAAATCTCTATGTCACAGAAATATGTTTGCATATGTCCTGAAATATATTTGTATATTTCCTTCAAGAGCGATTGGCTTAAGCAAGAAATAATTGCTGCCTGTATAAAACTGCATACATGTAATATTTTGTTCTAATCCGAAACATTTTATTTTCGTTTATCCTAAATACTTATATCTGTAAAATAAATGAGAGATTCTATGTCACAACTGTTTAGAGAATCTACCGAAGATAATGAAACTAACTTTGTTTATATTTGTTTATAACGTTTATGAAAATATTTGATTACTTGTAGCTGTATACATTGTAAATGATGTGTATGGTGATACAAAGTCTTCAGAATCTTTATTAATTACACATCTATTTCTTAATTGGCAATCAATGCTCGTTTATTTTCATAGATTCATTCAAATTTTGCGAAATATCAGCGAGAAGTGCCACTAAAGATAATGGAAGAAAGAGAATAATGTATTAATGGTAGATGTATTAATTCTGTTTGGCTCTTTGAAAAAAAAAACAATTTTTATACTCAAGTCATACAAATGAAAGTAACATGTTAACGTGGTTTTAATGGATAAGTATAGGAAGTCTGACGGAACACACTTCCAATTTGTTTTTGTATTGAACTGAAATATTTTATTTACCTTGCTCAGCAATTTTAAGTTTGAATATAGGTCAAGCCGTAATACGTAAGTAATTTCAGTTCATTTCGGTAATGTTATAATGTCACGTTGACAATTTTGTCAACCGAAACAGACTTTACGAATGTACTTTAATACATTAATTGCAGAATGTTAAAAAAAAATTAAGAAACTATTTAGCTTTAGTCATATAAGAAGGATGATAAAAGGCCGACATGTAATTACTAGAGATATTTCTGTAATTTCATTATAAAACACTTTAATCTCGTAAAAAGACTTGTTGTTTTATTTGTCTATTGTTCTGTATTGATATTTACGTCTGGAGGAGCTTTTTAAACCGGAAAAAAAGCTCATCAATTTTTACATTTTCGACTGCAAATCTTATTCATATAAATATTCATATATATAAGTATCTGTCTGGTCACACGATTATGTTAAATACGTATACTGTAAATGCATTGTCAGCAAAACATAAGTGCTTCAGTGTACAATTATTTCTTTCTTTCTGCTGATTATTTTTACTAATTTACATGAAAGAAAGCTAGACGGTATTGCTATGTCACTTAATTCTATACTTATTTACTTTTTAAAGATACAGGAGCTATTCTATAAGATAGTCACACATATAATGATTTTTAGGAATAAATAATCGTTTTATTAATATGTTATGCTGAAAAAAACAGCCATTTATTTAAAAAAAAAAAAAAAAAAACTCTGCCGACCAGTTGAACAATGTACGGTCAAATCAAGGGATTGTGGTTATACTATAAGCAATACAACGTGTACTGTATTGTGCGACGAAAAATTCTTGTATATATTTTACTATGAATTTGAGCTGACAGGCAAAAGCAAGAAAGAAAATGGGACATAACTTAAAAAATAATTTGAGAATTATCTGCCCTTTTTGAAATGGCGCATAAACAATAAACATTTACCCAAAATTTAATGTGAATAGTTGTTATAGTTTTTCTGAGAAAATAGACCTTAACCAAATTGTTAACATTGACGCCAAAATAGTTATTTTCGTCGAAAAGTGGTGCTAAGAACGTGACCGCTGGTTTGTTCTAGGTACTTTAATAATTCCTTGTTTCGTTATTTTCCTTACACACGAGTTTTAGAATGAAGTAAAGAGTTAATATGTAGGTTGTTGGGCATATTTCCAGGTTAGACTTTCGTAAGATATGTTGTGTTGTACCAGTAGGAATTTTTGGTGAAGATTTTTGCGGATCTCGTTGCTATTTTGTTCAGGTGCATTATGGGGAAGGTAGATTAAAAACTTTATACCAAGTCGTATTACTTATAGGCAATAAAGCTTGCTAAAAACTCAGCATTATTACGCTGTACTAAAATTTATGAGTTACGGCATTCTGGAAATCCCTCGTTTGTCATAAATTGAAATACATTTCCTTCCGTATTGACAATTTTCTGTAAATATTAAACCATATATCATTGTTCCTCTGCATATTATTTCCTCAACATATAATCTGTGTTGTAAATTATGTCTGTTTAATACCACAATGTTCTCATATAATGTATATAATGTGTGATCAGCTGAACAATATTTTTGCTATATAACAAGTTCCAGTTATAAATGTTGAGGTTATTTATGTGTACGTTTGTGTTGACCCTCGATGACTTTTCATTTACTGTAACAGCTGATTTATAAAATAATCCAGTTTCCATAAATGAAAGTTTTTTGAAAAATTTAAAACGTGTGTTATACCAAATTTAAATTTTTAGATTGAGCTATTCTTTAAAACACAAAATGTTAGTCATTCATTGCCATAGTTGACCTGATTAGATAAACATACAATAATTTAAAGTGACAAATGCTTATTGTATCACTGTCAAAGTCAACTGAGTTAACACATACTGAGAATTGATTTCTTAACGTAAATTGTAATTTTGCCCCGCCATTTCGAAGAAAAAAGAGGAATATAGAAATAGGCTCCGTCCGTTTGTCCTCCCGTCCGTCACACTTTCGTGTCCGGTCCATAACTTTGTTATTTATCAAAGGAATTTATAATCATTTGACACAAATGTTTGTTATAATAAGACGCTGTGTCATGCGCGCAACCAGACCCCTACCTCCAGGGTCAAGGTCGCACTTGCTCAATCAATGTCAACATTTGTCTTTTTTAGGATATATGTTTTGTCCATTGCTTTGTTTTCTTTGAATGGGTTTTTTTAATACTTGTTTGCCACTATTGTTTACAATATTAACAAGATGTGTCATACGCAACAAACTACCTACCTCCAAGGTCGGGTCCCACTTGGAGGTCAAAGATTTACATAGTCTTTTATAGGGTCTATTTTGTGTTCGGTCCATAACTTTTTTTCATAGATTAAAGGCTTTTGAAAATATTTGGCACAAATTTTCACAATAATACGACGATATGTCATGCGCAACATCTTCATCCCTACCTTTAAGGTCAAGGTCACACTTAGAGATACAAATTAACATAGTCTGTTATAGGGTATATTTTGTGTCCGATCTAGACTTTCTTTATAGTTCAAGGGATTTTAAAAATACTGAGCACAAATAGTTACAATAATAAGACGATATGTCATACACAACACCTGCATCCCTACCCTCAAGGTCAAGGTCACACTAAGAGGTCAAACCTTAACATGATAGAATTTTAGATTCTGTGTTTCATTTTATTTCTTTAATTAAATTATTGTTGCATTGCAGATCTAGCATTGGTCATAATTTTGGACTGAAAGTCCTTAGATCCATACCTCAATCTTTTGAAATAGCACAATTTTATGCTTCATATAAAAGTTCCCTGATGCACCAACAGTTGAGATTATATAAAATTTAAAGGAAAATTTATAAAACTGCTTAAAAGATAAAAAAGACTGCCCACTCTTTTTTTGAAATTGAACGTTACACGTTCAGATTTCAAATTTCCTCGGGACATTTGAGTTATCTTTCCTATGCGCTATATTTAAAAGAATTATGGCAATTTGTAAACTAAATTTAACACTATATACCCTTGGATGGGCTTAGAGTAATATCACTTTAACGAAGTTACTTTCATACATTGTATTTGCAAATACCTCTATGAGTTAAAACATAATTTGTTAGCAATAAAAAAGTAACTATATATTTGAAAATATTTTATTTTCTATGAGAGAAAATAACAATTATAAGCAATAAATATTACTTAACCGTATCTCATAAACGAAGATTTGTATGCTATATGCATGATAAATTCCATATACATGTATTTGGCAGATCCAACACGATCTATTTAACCTAATATCCTGAGTTATCTTAAAGCCACATTATGTCTCAGAAATAAATAAAACTAGAAATGTGTCCATAGGACACGGATGCCCCCACACGCCACTGTTCTGTCAATGCCAAATATTTTTGGACTACATGTGCCACAAGTTGAAAACTAAAAATCAACAAAGGGCCATAATTCTGTTAAATTTGGTCGCAGCAAAAATTCCTTCCTTTACTACCATCTACACATTAAGGTGGTTAATCCCTGGAAGTTGAAGCAAACTCTGCCGTCCGGTTTAAGAGGAGTTGCGTTCACAAAATTTCTACATAGTATATAATGTAAAAATTAACAAAAGGCCATAATTCTGTTAAATTTGATTGCAGCAAAAATTCCTTCCTTTACTGCCATCTACACATTAAGGTTGTTCATCCCTGGAAGTTAAAGCAAAATCTGCCATCCGGTTTAAGAGGAGTTGCGTTCACAAGATTTCTACATAGTATCTAGTGAAAAAATCAACAAGAGGCCATTATTCTGTTAAATTTTGGTCGCAGCGAAAATTCCTTCCTTTACTACCATCTACACATTAAGGTTATCCATCCCTGTAAGTTTAAGCAAAATCTGCCATCCGGTTTAAGAGGAGTTGCGTTCACAAGATTTCGGGACGTACGGACGGACTGACGGACGGACGGACAAGTGCAACTCTTTATGCTCCCACATTGTGGGGGCATAAAAATTACTTTATTAAGAAAGGTCAAGCATAAGTTTTATAATGTTTATGGTTAAATAATGGTTTAAAAGTATGTTTGATGATTATTATATGAAGAAAGTAGCGACGAATTTAAAGTTATTTGTCAGAAAAGTAGCAAAATGTCAATAAAGAAGTAATTTGACTTCTATTTCACCATAACTGTACTTATTGACAAAAGGCATATGAAGAAAAAGATGGTTAAGGTAATTCGCTAATGGGTATTTTTCTGGATACTGTAAAACTACACAAATAAAAGCTTCTGAAAGAAATAAGAGTAATAGCATTCTGAGGCATAAT
Source organism: Ruditapes philippinarum (assembly GCF_026571515.1). NCBI lineage: Eukaryota > Metazoa > Mollusca > Bivalvia > Venerida > Veneridae > Ruditapes > Ruditapes philippinarum. Next base: position 1,796 of record NW_026864520.1, on the reverse strand, counting down.
GGGCCTTTAAATTGTGTTAAGGTAATAATAATAGAAACTAAATATTACAACATTCTAGCATATTCTAGGAAGCTCATTATTAGAGACTGTATGTTGAAGACAATGTTTAAACAACTGCTAGAAAAAATGAGCAAAAGAAAGTGTGCACTTGGTTACAAGTAAATTTTGTATTTTAATTATGCTCACCCAAGCACTATATAGTGAGTGAAGATAAATTTACATTTTGCCATAATTCATTCTAATTTCGCATGAACTATAAGTACCTCAAGTGGCCAAAGGAGGTTTCTGTAAATAGCTCAACGTTCAATTCATAAAATGAGCGGGGCAGTCTTGTTATATTTTAAGCAGATAATTATTTTCTCCTTAACATTTTTTAAACTATAAACTGATGGTCAATCACCAACATTATATTATTTTGAAATAAACAGTAAATTACTGTAAAACTTAGCATGATGTCTCTTTAAGCCAAATATTTACTCATTTTGGTATCATAATTTACAGACAAATATCGATTACATAACGGTTTGGTGAAATTTAAAATGAAATTTAACTATCATCAATACTTTGGTTACGTTAGAACAGCTGAAGATGAAACATATACATCGTTTGCCTTTGGAGCATTATTCAAAACAAAGTCCATATAGTGTTGCGACAGGTTCATGAAGTCTCAAACTCTTTCATGATCCAAAGACGAGATTTACGCAAAATTACTGATTAATGGTCACCATTTTGGATAAGTCACCATAAAAACGGACATAATGTAAGATGACTGACAAACAAATAGACGGACGAACGGACGGGGGAATGAGGAAAAGATAAGCGGTATGGAACTTGATATATCTGCGTTGCTTTGTTTGAATGATAGTGAATTAAACACCAAATAGATATCATGTTGATTTATAGAGCAAGCGTAAGTGCGTGTTGTTCAAAGGGAGATAATATTATCATAAATTTTCCATTAGATGCGAGCAAGTTATGAATAATTTACAAAGTTGAAGTGTAAGAAAATAATTTGATATTGCATATTCTCTTGAAAGCAGGAACACGTTTCTTGTAAATCCGGTAAAAGAGAGACTTCTTTTTTATATATCACATGTTACAGTCTTACAGACAAATATGTATCAATTATTTAAATTAATGCTTTTACTGATTCCTTTCTTGATAATTTTTACATTTTTTTTTGAGTCGAAAAGCATAACAATTGTGGAAGGAGACAACTCAGAAAAGAAGTTTTACAAAACACACCAGTAGTTGTTACAAATTGTTAACTGAGGGATTTTCCCAATGTTGATTTTACCGTCATGTGTTCTATAGTCTTTTATATAATTATAGTACTCCCCGCGGGTACCGCGTCCTTGCCCATTCCGATGTAATCAAAAAATTTGTTTATTTACACATTGAATGCCACCAAATACTGTTCCCACCATTAAAATAAAAGTGGAAGTGCTCCTTTTTTGTGAATTTGAATAGAAATTGTTAGGAATTTTTTCATTTCAAATAAATTTCTGTCATTGATAGGAAAATCCAAAGCTGCCCGTGTGTTTAAAATACTTCTTTATTTTGCCCCACATTTATAGGTTAAACTTATAATTTCATGTTTCGACAAGTGAAGGTCGTCTGCTGAAACTGTAGTGACAGCATATTCTGTAACAAAAAATATACTGAATCCAAAAAAGGTCATCAATCAACATAGGTACGGTACCATAGTGCTCTCCGTTTAAGCTCCCATTCAAAACATGGCTGACTGACCATAGCTGTTTCTAATTTAAATCATTGAGTTATTCTATGAATGACCG